>NW_027142359.1:8162294-8762294 GCF_026170545.1 Melanerpes formicivorus | reverse complement strand
TCAGAAGCACATTCAGAACCAAAACTGGCACTAATGATGTTTGTGGTGCAGTGATCTTAACTGGTATGGTTATGTCCTCCAGAATAGTGTTTTAAAATCCATTGTCATTCTAGAAACATGCCACTTCTGGAACTGCTGGGATAGCTCTGTTACACAGTATTGCTGGGTGTTGAAACTGGGCATGGCAAGCTGGTTGGTGTGCTCTGCACATCTTCTCACTCATACTGCCATAGTGAGAAACAGTGTCCTTTCTTCTGTGTTGTTTTTATGTCAGAATCAAAAGCCCTGAGAATCCTACAAGGTAAAATTTCCCTTATCTAGTAGAAATTTCAGTGCAACTGTGTTCATTTAATAAAGGCTCAATCAGTAAATTATAACTAGGAATTCTATATGCCAAGATTTATACATTTTTTGATGCACAAATGTAGTAGTTGGTGCTTAAAAGTTATCTTTCCCACTTTTTTCCCTCAGTGCACCAATGCCTTATCTAATTGGCGTCCACTTCAGCTTAATAGAGGTAGGTTTACTCTACACTTCTGTGAACTGGTAAGCATGAGGTGTGTGTGCCATAAATGATAATTTAAGTGGAAGTGCTTTATTTTAGCATAGAGAATTAAAAAAAAAAATAAATTCAGATGCTTTGCAAAGAAGAAAAAATGCCTTGATTTTAAATCTTACTTTCCAAGTTTTTATGGAGCCATGCAAGCTCTACATCATGATTTGTTTCTGTGTCTATTACATAGCGTAGTCAGAGGGGTTTTTCTTGCCTTTTTTTTAGTGGTTCGGCAACAGATTTTGCAAATAATAATGGTTCAAATTTATTTTGGAGTCACCATCAACTAGAATTCATCATTATTCTGATTTCATATATAAATTCTGTTCCTGTCCCTCTGTAAATCTGTGTCTAAGATTCATTCCATTCCATGCATAACTGTTAATGTAGAAATGAATGTTTTTTGGCAAAAAGTAGCCTTTTCAGATTGGAATACACAACAAAACAGTAAAACTCATCCAAGTGGTAAGTAGTTGCTGGGACATAAATAGATTTGCCTCTTGCCATGATCATTGGATGACACCATTAAGCTTACTTCTATAGTCTGATTATCATGTAGAATATATAATTTATTGATTTGCACGTCTGCTAAATCAGTTTCTAAGGATCAATTCACATTAGCTAAGCTGACAAAGTGGGTCCTCCCTCAGGCTGAGCCACCAGCACTTTTTTGTTTCCAAAAAAGATCTTTCTATCATGTGTACTTGGTAAGTCTAGGCACAGCCTTCTGTTCATTCAAATCAGGTTCATCTGACCTGTGTACATTGATTGCATTATCTTGACTGGTATCTTTTTCCTTATTCCTTCTGAAAATAAAGGAACAGAGAGGCTTGCTTTGAGAAAGAAGTCACTCAATTCCTTCTGGATTTCTATTCTTCTAGAATACTATTAGATATCACATGCCTGGGACTTACATAAATCTGCAAATCATTACTTATTTTTTTCTGTTTTTCATCTGATCACATGATGAATATCTTGTTTGATTTTCACAAATAGGAATGAAACATTTTTATAAGATATATATATATACTTCCAGTTTGTTTAACTGTATTTTGTGTAAATCTTGGCTTGCAAGAATTCATTTCCTGAATGTGCTTGTGTTCCAGAGATTATTAGTATAACCTTACTGTTTGATGAACAGGAAGTGTTTTTAAAAGCTGTTCTGAATCCTGTGCTAATTGACAGATCCTCCATTTAAAGCTGTAAACCTTGTCTTTGCCGTTGTTGTCTTTGCAAAATGATCGTTTGTAATTTAGCAGCTTGTAATAAAAAATGTACTTCAGGAGGATGCCATAGTAAAATGTTTTTCCATCTTTTTTTTTTTCTTACCTCTTAATAGAGAGTAAAAAATAGATCACTGGAGGACGTGGTTTTGCTAAATGTTGACACAAACACTCTAGAAACCCCTTTTAATGACCTGAGCAACCTACCTGGTGAAGTGGTGAGTCTTACCAATATTTCATTCTTTCTTTCCTGTATAGGTACTTGAATTACTAGCAGTTATTTTTCTGTCCGGTTTTGCTAAGTGCTATAATGGGAATAAGGGGGTGAAAAGCACCAAGTGTAGACCCCTGTATTTGAGATTCTACCTTTTTCACAGTTGAGGAGATGCTGAATGGAACGTCGTATTCCTTATTGTAAAAGTAGGATCATAATTACAAAGCTAGCTGCATTCATTAGGCATAGCTGCTTTAAACGCAAGAGTCTCTTCATCTCATCTTAATCATTATATTACGAAGTAGGCATTTCTGTCTGCCTGGTGGCATGTCTTGCAAAAGAACGAGAGAGTTTTTGAAGGCAAAAAGAAGAAGGGGGCCAATTATCGGCTTCTGCTTCCCTGCCACCTGCCAGCGCTTTCCTTTTAATTAATGATCTGATGGCACTGGTCAATATAATAAGAAATGCTTGTACAGTTGGGGTCAGAAAATTCAGGCTTTGATCTTCTTCAACTTTCTGAAACATTTATTTGTTTTCTCTAAATTATTTCAGTTTTATTTTAATCTCTTCTATCCTGCTGAGGGCTGCGTGAATGAAAACCTATACTGTTTGTCATTTGCTTTGGCAGAGCAAAGGCTGCTTACTTAGAATTCTATTTGTAAATTAAACTGCAAACCCAGTTTGTCATAAAAGACATCTGATCCTTTTGAAATGACGAAAACTGTCTTTTGTCTGTAAAAGATGATAAATTAAGTGCCAGTTCTTTCTGGACTTTGATCTTGCAGAGGGTCCCTGTTCCCCCATGTCGTGTCACCCCCTGCCTTTTTTTTTTTCCCTGCCTTTTTTTTTTATTGACTATAGGAGAACATTTTCATCTTAAATAGTCAGAAAATTCACTTACCTTGTTTTTCCCAATGGAGCTCTAAGAGATTATCATTGCAAAAACACTGTTTTGATTCTTTAGTTATAGGTGCTCAAGCTGTCAGAAATGGTTGTCAAGACAAAGAATTTTATATCAGAATGTGAAATTTCTGGTATTGTAAACCATGAAAGTAAACTGCCTTAATCAAAGTAAGGCACTGTAGTGACACACTATGTCTTTTGTTTTGGTTGGTAATTTGTATGTATTTGTTACAATGGAAATCAAACTCTAATTTACTGTATTAGTGCCAGTTCCCTTTGATTTTAATGATGTTAAAATGTAGACTTTTTATAGATCATCTGGTCAGTCTTTCTTTTGAATGAGTATCAACTATAGTTCAGAAAAGTAATGGACATTACAGAGATGTAAAAATTATTCTGATGTTTTGTGATTTTATGTTAATATATACACACATATGCATGCAGATACAATAATTTTTTATATTACATTTATATTTTTGTATGTTATATTTTCCAAGAGTATAGCAATTTAAAAAACGAGTAATTTTCTGTTGTGTCAGTAATTTTAACTGACCTGTATTCAGTGAATGAGGTTGAGCTTATAATGTCATGGAGGTACATACTTCTTGTAAAATGATAGCTTGATGTGGAATGGGGGATTACACATCAGCTTCCATAAGATACTGGAGTTGTGGCTGGAGGTTCTTCGAACAGTAGAAGTGGACTTTGTACAATGAGGAGGGCTTCTTTTGTATTTTACAGATGCATATCGAAATGATCTGTAAATGAGCAGGCTAGTATGAAGAAAATAGCGATACAGATTTCATACTTTCAGAGTATATTCTCCCCGAGGGTATATCTGTGTTCCTATTATTAATGTTAATGAAGGTTATCCAAGTGTACAGACTATACAGTAAACTCAAAATCCTTAATTCCATAGCTAATATAAAACAAGACAGAACAAGTGTTTAATCCAAAATATACTTGTAGAATTTGATGATTTTTTTTTAATGAAGCATTTAATTTGACTATTCCTATTTCTTCCTCTACTTCATTCTGTAAAGCACTCTAATTAAAACAATTTAATAGCTGGAAAACCTGGAAACAAAAAAGCACGTAACATGACAAAATGCCTGTCCTTCTCTTGCATTTGTGAGAGCCAGTGCCATTGCTAGCATCTTAGTTAAAAGGTTTAAGACATAGGAGTGTAGTGTCAAAGCGGTAAGTTAGACTTAAAACATTAATGTCAAAGATACTTATGTATGTGAAACCTTTTAACCTGTATAAATAAAACTCATAAACATACATTCAAAGCGTGCAGAACTTCTGATGAAAAAGTGTAATGAGTACCTTTGAAGGGTGTTAAGATAGAATGAAGAACAGAAAATAGGAAAGAAGCCCTTGTCTTAGTATCCCTTTCAGAAACTGATTCCAGGCTGGTTAACAGCCTAACAAAAGAAATGCAGTTCTTTTCAGAGTTTTCTAAAACTGTTTCTGCTGTCTGAAGGAAATTGAGTAATTCTGATCGTGATCAATAAGCTCTATGATGTCCTCACAGCATAGGTATTTAATAGTTTACCCATGTGTAAGTAATATGTCTATTAAAATGCTCTGATTGTGAATTTTTTCGTGATAAATTTTAAGGTAGGAGAAACCATTATTATATGGCATTGTCTAATAAACTGCATAATAAATTAACTGAGATTTAAAGGCATTTTTAAATCAATCATTTAAGCATTTAAATTATAGTTACAGGCTAGATGACTTTCTGTGCATGTGAACTCTATTATTCTGTCAGACTGACCAGTGGTCTTGACTGTGCAAAGGTCAGTGGTCACAGTTGTCCTGAATTACCAGTCCTTTTTTCATGTGGACCCTCTGCTGCGTTGCATGCTGTAATCTTCTTAATGGCTTCATTCCAATATTCACACATAATATTTTAGATTTATTGACTGTTAGAAATACTACCATGCCAGTAGCAGTTCCGCTACTCCTAAGGTATTTAAAATTGGAAAAATAAATCAGGGCAAGACTTGCAGGAATCCTTTGTTTTCGTAGAGGGGGGAAAAAGCCTCTTTTTTCCTCTCTTCTGACAAGCACACTTGTTTTTAAATTTCATCATTTCACTGTGAATTTATCTATTATTTTTTAATTAAATAAAAAAAGAACGTAAGTAGCTACTTCTGTGGGAGTAAATTTCCTAACACAATAAGGCTTAGATCAGGACTTTATTAATGTAAGATGTTGGGAAAAGAACATTTGTGGTGTATATAAATTAGCAGAGACCACAAGACACACATAAACCTCGGGCCTGATCCTGCAATAACTCCTTGCAGTCAACTCTGACAAAAAGATGACTCCTTCGCTTAAATTCGAACGCTCTCGAGAAAAGCTTGGGGAATTGAGGGCATCACTTTCAGCCACCAAGCCTTACTGACTTCTCTGCAGACTAAGCAGAAATGTAACAAGTATGATCTTCAGGAAACAATAGGCTTTATAGATTTTTCAGCATCCTCTGTGGTCATTAAATACTGTTAACTTTAAAGTCTACACAGCTGTTGAAAGATGTGCAGCCTTTATAGCACGTGGTGCCTACACACTGTGATGCAGTACAGAATTGAAACAGGATTTTAAGAGGTTTGAGTTTGAGATTGCTGAAGTCACCAGGTTTTAATATCCTAAGCTGAGCATGGGAACATTACTGTTCTAAAAGTAGCATGTGAGAAGTAGATGTAATTCATGTAGAAAATTGAAATTACTTTGTAAAACAACTACTGGGAGTGCAAATTATTTCTGAAAATATAATGATTAATAGCTTCATGAAGAAGTTATGGTCAACTTGTACCAGGGCAACTAAAAAGATTTTTATGTGAAATGTAAATGCCATAATTTACTGTATTTTCCCATCAGAAAATAGCCCAAAATATTGCTGGTATATTTTAGAAACTCAGATCAGTCAGCAGTGTTTGCAGTGTTATAAGGCAACTATTTGTTGTGAATATAAAGTATTAAGAGTTGAGATTCTGTTGAACCTCAAAGTAGTTTTAGAAGCTAGAATGTGACATTGGAAAGTGCAACCAGTTTTGAAAACTTTTGCATTTAAGTGGTTGTTTTCATCTAAAGGAGTATTTGTGATTAAATACTGGAGAGTTCTCTGAGATGCTTAAATCCTGTGTGTGTAGCTAAAATGAAATACGAAGCCCTTTCATTAATAATGTTGATTTTAACTGTATCAGATTCAGTTTTGTTGTAAGGTTTTTGGTATTTGTTTCTGTTCTCTGCCATCTTCTCTCACTTTCTTGCTATTGAGAGTGGGCTTACTTTTATAGTGATGTGATCTGATGGGCAACACCAACCAGTAGTTTAAAGCTTAGCAACTGTCACTGATACCAGAGAAATTCCTGTGTATCTTTTTACCAAAGATCTGGTAGTCACTGGAAACCTGAATGCATTTCTCAGGCAGCTGATGTTTTGAATCCTTCTTTATGCACTTGAATGTATATGGATGCTTAAGTAAAAGATTCAATGTCTAGTTACATGATTTTGTTAATTTATATTGTAACATTCTGTGCAGTTCTGTTCCTCTACTCACATGGGTATTTAAAAGATAGTGGTCATGTTTTATCTCTGATCAGATAGTTTTATATCAGGAATCTCAGAAGGGGTAGAAGGTGACTGTTTTAAAAATGACACTTTCTTTTAATGAGCAATGTACATTTTGGATACTTTTAATTACATATGAAAGCAAAATTACTTATCAATCTTATGACTTTCTAAATAGCTGGAAAACTGTTGATTTAAACCTTCCTGAAGCTCTGATAGCTCTTTATTGGTAGCATTTAGCAGTCTAACCCAAGTCACCATCCTATGAGAAGCTGTTGCTAGGAGAAGATAAAAACAGTTTGCTTCTAGTGTAAATTAATAGTGCAGTTTCTGAAACAGATCACTGCTGTCTACTGGAAATACATTCTAACAGCATTCTAACCCCTGTGGTTTGTTTGTTTGCAGTTCTTTATATTTAAACTTTGTAAAAGGCACTTTCTGCTTAAGGTGTGCAGAGAATGGGAGAAAAAAGGTTTGGCATTCGTAATCATAGGTAGACAGATTAAAGCATTTATAAGGAAAAGATTTTTGATAAAGGTGCTGCTTGGTATTTTTTTGGCATGGAGCCAGAACTGTGTATTTTCTTTGAAATTTTAAGAGCTATTAATGATGTCACCCAGGGGTCTCTCAGTTCCTTGGTTTTAGGTTCATGGATCCAAGCAATCACAATCCTGCTGGGTACTGTTTTCTAAGTAGTTCAAAGCACCCAATCTCTTATCTGTACCTACTGTATTGACTGTAATATCTACTTTATCACTCTGTCTTTGATTAAACTGTGCAACTGGGAGAATTTGCCAGCAACCTACCCAAATGCTCAGTTGTGATTGCCATCACTCAGTGGCAGGAGAAGCCCCAAGAAAGCATTGTGCCAGTGTGTGCATGTTTGCTGACCCCAGCTTGAAGGCCTCAGGGGTGCTTAAGGTGTGCTTGAGCCAGGGTTCCAGTTGTGATGATTGGGAAATCAGGGTTGTGGCCCACATTATCTCTGCAGGCTTTTTCTTAAGAGCACTGAGCTCCTAGTAATTCTGTAGAATGATCTATTAAAACTCTTCCTGCCTTTCAGCATTGCATCCTAAGAGGAGAAGTTGGAGGCATTTTTTTTTTTCAGCTTCAGTATGGCCTTTCTTAGGCTCAGGCTCCCTCCTGAATGGCAGAACAGGAATGTGCATCTGACTTAATGCAGTTCTGTAGTGAAGAACCTGCCTATGAACACCCAGCCCATCTAACTAATAATGTACCAATACTGCAGCAAAGTGAGAGATATGTTGCTTTCTATTGTTTTCTAACATGTTTTTGCCTAAAGCATTTTGTTTATCCATTTATGTTATGCTATGCTACTTTTTCCTGTGATTCCTCTGGTCTTTCCTCTTTTAACCTGTTTTACTTTCTGCCATAATTTCCCCAAATTCACGAGGTATAATTTTGAAAAATGTAAGTTTAAAAGAATGAAGAAAATTTTCTCCCTTTCCCCTCCCTTTTATTTAGAAGCTGCTTTGTCCATCATGACAGCAAAGACATTTTAAGGGTGACAGTTCTTTTTTTGAACTCATGTTGCTGCCTTTGTTTTAGTGCAGCTGAGCTAATGTTGATGGGCAGATTTCCCTTATACAAAGGTTATATACATTTATTTCTAACAGAATTAAACAAACCTTAATTTTAATAACCACTAATAATCTTACAGTACAGAACAAAAAAGGTCCGCAACACAAAACCCCAAAAAATCCCAAAGTGAAGACCTGGATTTGTTTCTTCAGCCTTAAACTGCTTAACTGGTTTTTGTACTCAGACTTGTATCTTTTTTTTTTTTCTTTTGAGGTGCAAGGGAAGAACATAAATGAACCTTGGTGTATGCTTTCCATGGGCTAAACGAATCAGGCTCTAAACTTTTATCTAGATCTATGAGTTTGGATATAAATTGAAAAGATCACAGCTATGGGGAAAAGACCTATACTGTAAAGGCCTTTCTGCATAGATTATGAACATCATAACTCAATAATTTTTTTTTTTCAAAACTATAGTTATAATTGGACCCAATGGGGGTCTCTCTCTTTGATCAGATCACAGTAACTGTGACTTTACACTAGAAAATGTCACTACTGTGAAGGTTTATCACCTGTAGAGCTGGTCTTTTCTCTGATGCCTTGTTCAGTTCTCATTAGCATTATTCAAAGTTTAGTTGTTAATTAGGTTGACACTTCAATTACAATCATCATCTACAAGAGCAGTCAGGACTGCTTGCATAAAGAAACAAAAAGATACTCCTTCTTGCCTGTATTTCTAAAAGAATGAAAGCTGTTTTGGTGACTTTGTTTATGATGTTCCATTGAAAGAATAACTCTGAATGTTACTCTGTGTAGTATTTAGCAACTTAAGTATTGTGTTATTGGTTATGTTGCAATACAGAGTGACGTAGAAACATCTATTCAATGTAATTGGAGTTGACTTCTCCAGATTTCTCTCATGATGAAAATTTATTAATAGAGTGTGGACTACAACTGGGTATAATTCCCCATCTTTAAAGAATGCTCTAATAATTCCAGAGTTAAATGATTTATTTTTTTTTTTTCTCCAAAGTATCTCCAGTAAGGGCTGTCTAAATTAAAATGTCTGTTTTTATTATTCTATGTAATAATCAGTGATTGCCATTTGACAAAAAAATGACAGACCTTCTTGAAAGCACTAAAATTTTTTTTTATCATATGTTTTTCCTAGCTACAGGTGCCTACTAAATGTTGTGGGATTTTTTTGCCTTTAACACGTTTTATCTTCCAGGACAATTGCAAAGCAATGTAGCATTTAATTTAGACAAACTTTTCTCAATAATTTGAGAATAGGTGGTAGGTGCTACTCCCATGGTGCATGAGAAACGATGTAAGATAGTAATTTGACTTAAAAAAAAAAAAATGCCTGAAACTGAGTAGGAGCTAGCCATTAACAGTCTTTAAAATTAAGCCTTCACAGTATAAATAAAGTATATCCAAATGTTATTGTTCAAAACAAATAGGTACATGTTATGAATAAGGGGGAAAAAATCTGCAGAAAAGTAGCTCACATGCATTCTGCTGTAAAATAATTAAGCTTATTTATGTCAAGAGGCCTTGGGAAAAAAGAGAGCATAAACCAATTTGCATTAGCAGTCCACCATCATCCCCTGGTTTCATTTCAATTAACAGACCAGCAGGTGCTCTTTGCAGTTAAAAAGATAAGCTATCAAGGAGGAGGATGAATTTTTGGCTGACCTGTAGACACCATGGTTTGCCTGCTGATTGGGTTCGTACCATGCTGTACCAATTTCTGAGGTGTTAATTTAACTGTTCCACTCTGCCGTGCAGGTCTCAGCCTTGAAAAATAAACTGAAAAAGCAGTCTACAGCTACGGGTGATGGAGTGGCCAAGGCCTTTCTTCGGGCACAGGCAGCACTGTTTGGATCCTACAGAGATGCACTGAGATACAAACCAGTAAGGCTTATTCTTTACTTCTTTTTTCCCTTGATTTGTAAGAGTAGGGTCTCATTCTTTGCAAGGGAAATATTAAATGTTTTATCCCAGCCTGAAACATTTTAAAGAAAATGCTTCAAATCTCACTCCTATGCTAAGAATACATTGAGAGTTTAGAAGACCACCTCCTGACAGTGACTTGTACCAAAAAATAAATACCCATCCAAAGTTAGCTAGTTGCTTATTTGTTTCACTTTCATAAAGTATTTAGTATAAAACCAGATTGTATTAATGAAAATGCAGACACTCAACTCCCCTGATTTAATGTGAAGAACTGAAGAGGCTATGCCTTTCAGCTTCCTGCATTTTTCACTGTAATCTAGAGACTTTGCTGTGGTTGGAGCCAGAAGCTTTTTATTTTCTAGCAGAAGCCAGACACCACTCTGTATCTCTTCTACTGCACACTTATCTTGATACCACTGAGATGTTAGCAGAGCTAAAAAACCATTTCATCCCATCAGAACGTTCTGTTGGTACTCAGTAGATTAATGTGTTAGAGGCTTTTGTCCTTTCTTGTTTATGAGGGTGGTGCATATTGATCCTATTAGAGATAAAATAATTGATCAGAACCAACTTAGAGATTGGTGAAGTCTGTTCAAACTATTTTCCGGTGATATGTTCAATCTATTGTTAGTCATTCCGTCTGATAAAATGGATTGAGCTAATACCAACTGAATCAGATTCTGAGGGTATAATTTTTGACAGTCTGATAAATTCAGATAAATACTGATCTTGATAAAAGGAAATCATTCTGACTTGAGGCATCAAATTTGTAAAGCTGCTGGTGTGTGGGTAGATGTTTGGGGGTGAGGAGGTTGGTGCATTCTGTTCTTGGGTAAGGAACTATGTGGTATTGCTTGATGAAAATGAATAGGATAGTTATTAATTCCAGATGAGGCTGTTTCCTGGAGGCACAGCTCCTCCTTTCCTGGAGGTATGGCACAGCCTGACTTCCGCTCAAGTGGTTCACTTACAGGTATTCTTTTTGGGCTGTGAGCATTTTGCACACTAGCTCTCTATGCCACTGATGACCATTGTTTATTGATATGAAAAATAATATATGAAGAAATAAACTAATGTTTAAGGGTTTAATTCAAGTGTTTGTGGTTAGCAGTCATAATATCCCTATGATACACAAAACCAGTTTGCCTACTATGTTGAAATGATTGTAGCTATTTTCGAAATCACTAGAGTTCAACACAGTACTAGTGTCAGTAAGGCAAATAATTAGGTAAAATAGGTAATTGCTGTTTATTCCATAGTGGCATGACCTGATACTGCTTCAGGAGGAGTTGTCTGATTTGTGCCTTCATTTAAAGGTGGGGATAGTCCATGCCAGCTCATGGCAGCTTAGAGTAAGAGCTGCTAAGTCAGAAAATGTCTTACCCTACATTTGATGTATACAAACAGAATGATGTCAGTCTGGTTGATGTCCTGAACCTCTATTCTGACCAAAAATAGGCTACAGTCATACCTGTGTTTTGGTGAGTTTGTTGAACTGAATGTACAAATTCTTTAGCATTCTGGTTAGCATCTCTGTTGAAATAAGCTTTCATTTTAACTGATTTGCATGTTATTTCAGTTAATCTGTTGGCATATCTGTGTACATTTGTGCTGCACTGGAAGCAGTGCACCATTCCTCATTTCAACTGGCAAGCATTTCTCAAAGTGACCTCTGCAGTTTTTCTTTCTGCATTATTTTCTTGTGCCATTTTTGTTTGTGGTTGGGTTTTTTTTTTTTGTGGTGGGGTTTTTTGATTATTTTTTTTTTTTTTTTTTGGCCCCACTGATTGCATATAAGTGCATAAGATTATACTTATGAAACCATTGTGGACTGATTTTTTTATTTTTAAGATATGTTGTTTCAGAATATTTCAACAGAAGTCTGCTGGCAGATAGCAGCATATCTTGGATTGGTGTCAACTTGTCCAAAGACAAAGCATGTTTAATAATAATTAAAAAAAAAAAAAAGAAGAGTGTAACTGTTATTTTGAGCTGTGTTCACATAGTTTTAACTAATTTAGTATTTTACTACATTTTTATGATAGAAAAATCTATCAGAAACTGTCCTGGTTCAGTAGAAATGAGTTATAGAATCATAGAATCAATGAGGTTGGAAAAGACCTTAAAGATCATCAAGTCCAACCTTTCACCCAAGACCTCATGACTACTAAACCATGGCACTAAGTGCCACATCCAAGTTGTTCCGTAGTTGTTCAGCTCAAAATTTGTGAATTGTTTTTGGAAAGAAAATACTATCCTTTGTTTTGGACTTGGTGGTGCTAGATCAAATAATGAAACCTAAACCACAGCAGTGGAGGTAGTTTACATTCTTTCAGGAGCTCAAGTAATACTCATGTAGAGAATTAATATAGACTGTACTTAAATTAATGTATTTTTTACAAAGATTTTGAATATTTTTGCTATAAGTAAGCTTATCATTTTCACAAGCAAGAGCTGAGAGGTTTTGGGGTACCATGTTTTGTTTTGCAAACATCCTGATGAAAAGTAAAATCATGTATTTGGATAGTTATCAATTGCTTGTAAGTTGAAAAATATGTTTAAGGAAACCGTTTCCCTCACAACAGTGTGTTCTGTATGATTTTTAACTTGAAACATGAAACAACTGTCATTAATATTCACTTTGAGTAAAGAACAGCTTTAATAGTGTCTGTACTCATCCGACACTTTCAGCACTCATTCTGTGCAACGGTTTGTTTTCAGCACAGGACAGATTCTCCTCAGTGTAGCAATATGTCTGGAGCAAACATCTAGCAATTATTGAAATAAAGTGATTGGTGAAAGGAAAAACGTGGAAGCTTCAGGGGGTCTTCAAAGGAGTTCAGGGAACTCCAAAAGACCATATGGAAAATTTGACTACTCTAATACAGACAGAAAATCTGACATGTAATAGATAAAGGTGATTGTACTTTCTTGTGAGTAATACAGGATAATGAAAAACTTAATCCAGTGAAGGTTTTCAAGAAAAGTAGAAATAGTTGTTTTTTTCTGATTTAATCAAGATACTGAATTTGAAAAAAGGAGTCAAATACAGCCAAGAGTATTTTTGTAATATTCTACATCTATACATTAGCAAATATTACCTGTGAACCTGTAGAGCAAACAGTGCAGTTGTCAGGCAGGAGCTGACATCCACATGGTCTGCATTTCTAGCTTTAGAGTGGTTGTTATTTTTGTCTGGTGTGAAATACTTAATACCTATAACTAGCTGGGGTTCATTTTCTGCTTTAGGTTATTCCAGAAGGAATCCAGATCATGCACAGTAGATGGGGATGATTGAAAAAAATGTCTTCACTTTACTGTGATAAATGGCTGAAAACCAATCCAGAACAAAATGTCATGAGTGGAATGACAAATTATATTGTTTTTGTATATGGTCTCATTCACCTAGAGGACTGCAGACTGTTTTGAGATATTGGGTGAGATGCTCTGACAGGGGAGTGTGCATGGACCTTTGGGGAAGTCTCCAGCAGTGGTAATAAGGATAATTGAAGTGTCTTGCTACAAGGAGGCCTGGAATATAGAAAGGCAAGTGCTTGGTGCTCACCTTCACACTCAGGCAGTGTGATCTGGCAGTGTGGCATGGTCTGCCACATCAGTGATGACAGCTTTGATCACAAGAGTCCAACCCTGCTGAGGCATTACAGTGATCACCATGTTGTGAGAGAAGTGCTCCTTACATCATGTAAATGCATGGACAGATACAAATTATGTTTATTCTGAGTGGTTACAACTTAACCTTGAATCTTTTGTTAGTCCTGTTTTCTCTAAGTTGTCCAGCATCTGGGAATTATCCTGTTTATGGGATAATATTGCATGTCCCATATTTCAGAATTAGGTGTGTAGGGGGAGTTAGAGACGAAGATTCCAATTGTAGTTTTGCTTGTAAATATAGCTTCATTTGCTTTCATTGAGCTAGTCTGGCAATTTCATTTTGGGGGTATTTTCTCCAAATTAGCTGGGGCGGTGGGGGTGGTAAATTCAACCCACCTCAGCAGTTTGTGTCATTTTGCATATCCATTGACTGACACAACCAATTATGTGCAACATTGTAGGGTTTTATAGATGATTTACTTTACACAATCTCCATGGGTAATTTTGTGGCATTCTTCCTTGTACTACACAAGAAGCACAAGAGTCTGTGATGGGAAACAGGTCTTACATGTGCACTTGTGCAGACCTTGCAGGTGAAAGCAAAGACTTAGAACTTTTTTAAAATTCATCATATACAGGATGGTCAGTTAACAAAACAGTATATGACATAAAACACTCTTAAACAATGTTCCAAATCTGTGTCTAGAGAGAAAGAGGCAGATAAGAGAATGAGGAACAAGTGAGAAAATAGAGAGTATAAAATGTTCACCATGACAGAGATTAATGTTGACATCATCAGGAAAATCAGCAAAGCAGAAAAGTTGTTTGCTTCTGAGCCGCAGACATCAAGAGGAAATACAGGTGTGATTTATTATTTTTTTCTTTTAAAGATAATTTAGCATGGCCAGAAAAATACATTTTAAATGTATTTCAGATAAATCCTCTCACATCTATTAAAAGATTTGGAATGTAAGCACCAGTAGTTTATTTTCTACCTTTAAAAACCTGGTGTTTTCTTAAAGAATTAGTTGGAAAAAAAAGTCACCTCTATGGGGGAAAATTTCCTCGAATCTCTTGATGTTAAAAAGATAAACTCAGGGTTGTTTCAAGTTGTGATGTAACATCACTCATCAGAAATTAAGAAATTAAGAGGAAAGGCTAATGACTTGCTCTGGAATGCTCAGCAGAGGAAGTTGATGGTTTCAGAAGCACGCCAGGGTGCTGAGATAACTTCTATCTTGAAGGTAGCACACTCTGTCAGACCCAGCGTTAACTGAATGCTGAGTGGAGCACTTTGGGCCAATATTGACGCTAGTTTAAGTAGTGACATCGACTTTCCAACAGATGCAGTTATTGTATTCAATACACAACACATCAAAATAATACAATTAAATAGTATGTTGGGGGAAAAAAAGGATACTTTAAGATTTAGAATGTACCTCTGTTAGTTGAGAATGCATAAGTAATGATTGCTTATAATCGAGTTTCAATATGAAGCCTTTTGAAGACAGGTGTCTTCCAAGGAGGTGGTGGAAGCCCCATTCCCAGAAGTCTTCAGGGCCAGGCTGGTTGTGGCTCTGGGCAACCTGATCTAGGGGGAAAGTGTTCCTGAGGTCCTTGAGGTCCCTTCCAACCCTCATAATTCTGTGATTCTGTGATCTCTTGAAATGGGCATTGAGTTTATCTCTCCCCCAAGAATTAGACATAAAACTACAGCAGAGTACAGAACCAAAGAGTAATGAAATGCCAAAGCACAGTTTGTGTTTAAATCCTGAACCACCCTGCTACAACAATTTATTGTGACTGCCATAAAACTGTTATTTCACATTTAAAACCATATTGTTTAATTTGTCTGAAGGACCATAGTATTCCCTAATAGAATGTAGATATTGCATTGAAAGGAGTTATTATAAGGTTTAATTGTGAATCTTTAATTATTCAGGTTTTGGTAGATTGCAGGAAATTTGCAAATTTTGCAGATTTTTTTTTGTCATTTTAAATTTCAAAGTAGATTTCTACTCATTTCCTAAGTAAAATCAAAGGTCATACTCACTTGGCCTTTGTCTCTCAATGGTGTGGCCGCAGATGGAATTTCAGCTTTGTAATCCTTTTGATTTTAAACAGAGAAATTTAAACATCCAAACCAAAATAGTGCATAAAATTTTGGGTTTAAAAAAATAAATTGTACAAATCCAAAGAAGCTATGTCCATGCTCACCTACTTTGTAGTCTTTATGTAATAAGAGATAGCTAGCATGTTAAATGCTATTAATTATAGGAGTAGTACAGATTGTTGATAGGAGTCATCTCACGCTAAAGTGACATGAATGTTTTCTGAAATAAGGAGTTAGAATACTTGTACTTCTTGTTCAAGATAAATATCACTAGATTTAGCAAACACAAACATACTTTCTAATGTGAGTTATTTTTCCTTTTCAAATGATCGCCCTGCTTGCGCTCAGTGCTTTCACATTCCACTGAGGTCTGTATAAACAGCTTGCTTAAAATGTGCATGTAGCTTAGCGTAAGAAATTCCTGCTGTGTGTGGCAAGCTATGAAAGGGGAAGAAAATTCTATAGCAACTGTTGTTAAAAGGACAGATAGCTTGTTTGGGCATAGATTGTTTGGTCTGAGTATTAGCTGTCTACTTTTCAGTATAGAGTCCCCACTGGGTTTTGATCGAACTTGTTTTGAAAGTACATTGTAGATCAATACGACAGGGGCCATTTGATGGTCTAGTAGTTAAACATCAGTGGAGCATTCCTCCAAAACTCATTTTTTAAAGGATCCCTGCTTGTACTTGCAGAAATGAGCATGTTGTAAGCTTTATGTACAAAAACTGCTGAAGCTAGTTTTATTCATATTGATTCAATAATTAGGTTTTTCAAAGTAACACTATGGAAGGCTTTAATTTTACAATAACAGTCTTGAAGATTTGTTGAAGTTTTGTTGGGAAAACAACTTTGAACATGGCACTGAACTGATAATTGTATCATTTAATGCAATTTCAGTAAGATTAGAGCAGATATCCTGAGAAAACTTCAGTGTGGAATTTCTACAGATTTCAACAAATTTTCTCATTTCCATGTGCTGAACAGGTAGGAAATTTAAAAATACTGAATTTTTTAAAGCAACCTTGCTGTCAGTAGTTTCTAACAACATCACTGATGTTTGGGCATGAAATTCTTGCAGATCTAAACACATTTTCAGCTAAGGAGTATCTTTGGTTTTTCTGTCTGTGAACTATACTGATAAGGTAAAAGATGCATGAGTGCTTACCAAGTAAGGGAAGTATTTGGGAAAATATTACAGCCATGCACTAAAAGTGTGTGTTGAACTACCATTTCCTGGCCTTCTGGTAGACAGCTGGGGTGGGAGAAGTGCCATCAGGTGAAACTATGTAACTGCTCTCTCTTCCCATGCTGATGTGAAAGGGAAAGCAAGCATGCCTACTTTCTCTTCTGCTGGGGGATAACCTCTCTTTTTTCTCTTTCATCATTTCCAAGATAATTGAGACAGTGGAGGCATAGCTTAGTTGTTATTTTTCTAAATAGTATATTTTGAAAATAACATTTTCTCTCTTTGGTCCTAAATGTAGTATTTCATAGTCTATCTGGACTTCAGCAAGGCCTTTGACGCCGTCCCCCACAGAAAACTCCTGGCCAAGCTGTCAGCTCGTGGCTTGGACAGCAGCACTCTGCGCTGGGTGAGGAACTGGCTGGGGGGCTGTGCCCAGAGAGTGGTGGTGAATGGTGCCACATCCAGCTGGCAGCCAGTCACTAGTGGTGTCCCCCAGGGATCAGTGCTGGGCCCAATCCTCTTCAATATATTTATTGATGATCTAGATGAGGGGATTGAGTCCACCATTAGTAAGGATGCAGGTGACACCAAGTTGAGAATGGGTGTTGATCTGTTAGAGGGTAGGAGAGCTCTGCAGAGGGACCTTGAAAGGCTGGACAGATGAGCAGAGTCCAACATGATGGTATTTAACAAGTCCAAGTGCTGGGTGCTGCACTTTGGCCACAACAACCCCATGCAGCACTACAGGCTGGGGTCAGAGTGGCTGGAGAGCAGCCAGGCAGAAAGAGACCTGGGAGTAGTGGTTGACAGCTGGCTGAACATGGGCCAGCAATGTGCCCAAGTGGCCAAGAAGGCAAATGGCATCCTGGCCTGCATCAGAAATAGTGTGGCCAGCAGGAGCAGGGAAGTTCCTGTGTCCCTGTACTCAGCACTGGCTAGGCCACACCTTGAGTACTGTGTCCAGTTCTGGGCCCCTCAATTTAAGAAGGATATTGAGACACTTGAATGTGTCCAAGAGAAGGGCAACAAGGCTGGTGAGAGGCCTTGAGCACAAGCCCTATGCGGAGAGGCTGAGGGAGCTGGGGTTGTTTAGGCAGGTGGCGGTTGGTCTCTTCTCCCAGGCAACCACCAACAGAACAAGAGGACACAATCTCAAGCTGCACGAGGGGAAGTTTCGGCTGGAGGTGAGGAGAAAGTTCGTCACAGAAAGAGTGATTTGCCATTGGAATGGGCTGCCCAGGGAGGTGGTGGAGTCACCGTCCCTAGAGGTGTTCAAAAAATAATTGGATGTTGCACTTGAAGCCATGGTTTAGTTAGTTGAGATGTTGGGTGACAGGTTGGACTTGATGATCTCTGAGGTCTTTTCCAACCTTATTGATTCTATGATAGTATGTCATGAGCTGTCATCTAGTCAGTTCTGCATCCTCACAAAGCCTCTGTATTTCCAGAAATATTGTTTTCTGTAGTAAAAAGAACCACAAATATATATAAATAAGGAGTTGTTATAATTTGCTGCCTGGAAATTTTTTGGAAGAACAACAGAACTGAGAAGAGAGTCTGCCCTCAGGAGCACTATGTCTTGTACCACCATGTCTCACTGGAGACTGTTCCATTTGTTCTGATGCACTTTGAATTTGCTAAGTAGCTTGGGGTCATCTTCCTAAGACAAAACGTCTTTAGGAGCTCAAGAACAGCTAACGCAAAGTGGGTCAGGAATATTTGAAGCTATTTGGCAGTTCCAGCATGTCCTGCATGTGTGCAGTGTTCACCAGTTATCTCAGCATAAGTAGTGGCTGTAGTAACTTGGATGCTTCTCCTAGAGACTTGATCTATACAGTACTGCATATGATACTGAGATGGGATTGCATATCACAGCATTTCAGCTACCCCATGAAAAGGGAAGAGTTATGCTAGGTAAATTTATGGCTTCTAGCTCCTTCAGTGAGGTTTCTTTTCTAAAATCAGAGGTTCCATAAAGCTAAACATGGTGCTTTGTGGAGTAGGATCTGACCTCTTAAAAGAAAGAATTAAAAAAAAAGAGGAGAGCTTTTGATGGTATAAGAACAGGATTTAAAAATAAGATCAGAATGTTTTTACTGCAATGTTTTCTTGGATCATGCTGGAACCATTTGAAAACAAAGTGCAAGGACTAAAAGCAGTTGAAAATACTCCACCAAACTCACCTGTGTCATATGCAAACAAACACTGTGATGTTCTGAATGGGAGACCTCAGTGCTCTCTACAGCTACCTGAAAGGATGCTGTAGAGAGGCTGGTGCTGGTCTCTTCTCACAGGTAATTAGTGATAGAACAACAGGGATTGGCTACAAGCCATGACTGGGTAGGTTTAGTCTGGACATTAGAAACATTTTTTTCCCAACAAGAGTGGTCAGGCTTTGGAATGTGCTGCCCAGGGAGGTGGTTGAGTCACCATCCCTAGATGTGTTTAAAGGTGGTTTGGATGTGGTGCTTGAGGATATGGTTTAGGGGTGGCCCTTGTAGAGTAGTGTTCTTGCTTGGACTTGGTGATCCTGAGGGTCTTTTCCAACCTGAATGTTTCTGTGATTCTGTGATACTGTTCTGGAAATACATAACTGCCCTGTCAGCCAGAGTGATAGGAAAATGTGTGAAGTAGCCTGTGTGGCTGAAGTGAAACAGGGTTAGAAGCAGAAGGCTGTGGTGATCATGGGCATGAATAAATTTGTCTTTAAAGTGGCTAACAGTTGGAGCTATTGCAAAGATCAGTATAGCAGCTGTCTTTGATCGTTTTTCTTTTGAGCGGCTGAGGTGTCTTTTATTCTGTTGTGGGCCCGCACTGTGTACGTAGCTTTTGTATAGTGAAATATTCTACGATAAATTGAGGTATGGCATTTTGTTGGATTCCATATTTTCCATCTTTGAGACCTTTGCTAATTGTTTCTACCTATTTTGGTTTGTAAATTTGTGCAAGAGGCCTTTTGGATTTATGACAAAATCAGCTCATGTACCTTGATCACAGCACAAACTTTGCAATGTACTTATTATTTATCCAGCTTCAAACAGCTTCAAATATTCATTCCAAAGTTTTGACAAGAATATTACAATTGGAGAGAGTAAGGTAGGAAATTTAAGTGAAGTTAGGGAATAACATAGGAATCGTTTTGATTATTTCCAGATAATCTTACTAGCATCTTTTCTCTCTGAGTGCTGTTTTCAGTAATAATTTTTTTCAGTGAGCACTTCATTTTCAATGAACACTTCTTTCTTCATCAAAGTGTTTTGGGGCAAGGTATTTGGTGACAACGGACTATGCGCTTTTCTCATGTGGAGGAAATATATTTTGTGGTATTCAACATTAATTTTCTCTGTTCAGCCTTTCTGCACAACTATTTTTTTTTTTAATATATAAATTATAGTTTTGTTTTTTGTAAAAATAAAAAATATGTCAATTTCCATAATTTCCTTGCATATATTTCCATTATACTTATGTTTTGGTGCAATAAATATAAAACCCATGGTTTTGAACTGGGTTAGAATTTTGGTTTGCTAGTGTTGCTGCTTTAGCATGCCAGAAAATCAGAGTACTCTTGAACAATAATAATTGTGAAATTATTTGAAGCACTGGATCTGCTTTTCCTCAACATTTGAACCGCTCCTTTAGTTCCATGTAAACACGAGGAAAAATTTTTTCATTGTGAGGGTGATGGAGCACTGGAACAAGCTGCTTGGTGGGGGGTTGTGGAGCCTCACCCTCTAGAGATGTTCAAAACCAGCCTGGATGTGTTCCTGTGTGATCTGGTATAGGTGATCCTGCCCTATCAGGGGAGGTGGACTGGGTGATTTTTCAAGGTCCCTTCCAACCCCTAACATTCTGTGATTGTGTGAAATTTTTAATGAAGAGTTCTATAAAGGTAACAGGAACCAAACGTGAAGCGCTGTGCTTTTTCCTTGCAATGCATATTTTTCAGACTTCATAAACCAAAGGTTCAATTGCAACATGTATTTTTAGAACGATTTAAATATTTTATGATTTATTTTAGGCTTTTTTCATGTTGTTGTTGACTGCATCTATTTAATGGGATGTGTGCTTATCAAGACTGCTCGAAAGGGAATATTTTTATGTATTGACTGTTAAGAAATAAATGGAGAATTTTAAATAAATCAGCATATTTATATATTATAGCTGTCATCTAACTTTTTCTGTTTAATTTTTTTAGGGAGAGCCTATAACTTTCTGTGAGAATAGTTTTGTGAAGCATCGTTCCAGTACTACTAAGCAGTTCCTGGAAACTGCTGTTAATCTTCAACTGTTTAAACAGGTATGGGAGGGTACATGACCTATGTTTAATGATTTTCCCTTTGAAACATAGCCATATTTAATTACATTTTCCTTTCTGTTTACCTATGGAGCTCTGTGAAAAAACTAAGTACAAGTACTTCATGTACAGAAAGTCGTCTCAGTTTTGTTCTATTTTAAAATCTTTAGAGTTAGAAAGAGTGGGGAGGGTGGGGGAACTCAACAGAAAAATAACCCCATGCTGCAGAGCAAGTGTAGCATCTCTTCAGAGTCAGTCAGCAACTAATCTAAAAAAGAAAAAGCCATGGATCTCCCAGACTGATGATTGAACTTAATTTTCAGCTCTCAGCTCATAACCAAAACACCTAAGCAGCATTGTGCTTGTTGGACTTCAGTGGTGTTTTATCTGAGAACTGGATTCATGCTGTAGTTGCAGTTTTTATTGCAAAGCCTTCTTAAGTATGCACACATAGAATGTAACAAACCCAAACTATAGGCATGGCCTGAAGAGTATTCCAGCTGATCTGTTAACGTAGATTTTGAAATACACCCCTTGCATGTCTTGCAGGCTCAGTAATAGTTCTGCTACAGTCTGAGAAATTTCTTTTTCTTTGATTTTATTCTGTAACTCTGTTTTTCCTCCTCCGTTTTCATCACACGACCCCATTGCATCAAAAAGGTGGTAAGAAACATTACTAGAGCTTAGGAAAATCGAGGAAAATCTGGATGAAATCAGAAAACTCATAAAACTATATATTTTCCTGCAAATACCTGGAATGATTGAGGTGTGGGAGTTCATGTTTAAATAATCTGGTGGACTTCTTTGAAGATATACTACCATAAGAGATAAGGGAAATTCATTATATGTAGATTTTGAGAAAACATTTGGTGTTAATCAGAGGCTACTGTCTAAAGTAAAGATTTATGCAAGGATGATAGTATGTACAAGTCCTGTGAAAACATGCTTCTGCTAGTTGTATAAAAGCTAAGGAAATATGGATTATGGAGTTAGGCTCCTTTAATTTCAATGTGTTTTATACAATAAAAGTACAAAATCATAGGAATGTAAATAAAAATATAAAAATATGAAGAAGAAATCTGAAACTTTTTGAAGTTTTTAAGGCCAGGCTGGATGGAGCTCTGAGGAACCTGATCTAGAGGGAGGATTCTCTGCCCCTGCCACTTCTTTGAGGTCCCTTCCAACCCTGACAGTTCTGTGATTCTGTATCCCGCATGTATCATCAAAATGGAAAGAAGTCATGGAGTAGTGATGTTTACATTCAGTATATCTCATTCTGATAAACTAGCATGAAACTTTCTTAGAAAGCTGCCTACAAGGAATGCTTCTAAATTGTTGCCACACTACTGCTATGAAAGCAAGATCTTCAGCTGTAAGGACAACGTTTAACTCAACTGAAATGAATGGGTCTGTCAGTGTTGCTCTGTACTTACCTATTACATTTTAATACAGGTTTAATTAATCAGAATCAGTTTATTTCTAGCTTTTTAAAGCTTATTTCAGCTAAAGGGAATAATATATTTTAGAGGATTAGGAAATCATAACAGATTTTAAGGATGTGTGTAGCTTAGTAGTCATAATTGTAGTATTGTTTCATTTCTGTAGTTTCTGCTGTGAAGGTTACTCCTACTTTTTCAGCTAATCCTCAGCCCAGCTGCATCTTCTCCAGTTTTTCCCACTGCAAATGAGCTGTTTCCAAAGTTATTTGTGTTCTAAAAGGCTAAACTATATTTTATTCTGTTCTGAAAAGAAAAAAATTAAGCAGAAAATAGTTCTTACAAGCAGCCTTACACCTGGACCAAGCAGAAAATAGGTGCTTTAAGTTCATCCTTTTTGGCATAGCTGACAAGTAAGTTCTGTACCATCTTATAAAATCCTTCCTCTCTCCTTATTTATTCGTAGGTTTAAAATCTTCTCCCCATCTCTCCTCCATTACCACACGTTAATTCCTTTAATTCAACCACGCTTTTAATGTTGGATTTAGTAGAATTTTCTTTTACAAAGGTACCAGGAAATTGCTGTCAGAATAAATTGCGAAATGAATTCTTTGTGTTTCTTCAAATTAGATTATTTTAATCTCCCACATTTTCTGCTTTTTACTTTGCATTGAACTTTGACAGGCTTTCTATTAATGATATTCCCAGATATATCAGCACATGCCAGAACTTTGTATCAAAGTCATGAATTAACCTGTAAGTAGGATCAGTCCCCACACCTACCCTTAGATACCATGGCTGGTGACACTTCCAGACCGACACTTTTCATTACAAGCCATTATCTATGATCTCCTTTTTGAGCCAGTCTTTATCTAACCTAAAATTCAAGTGTACTGTTTGGGTACTCTGCTTTTATTTCATCTAAATTAGTATTCCAGGGCACATGCAGGAGGCTTTTCTGTGGGATAAATAAATTGCATTTCTTTTATCTAGCAAAATTAGTTGTCAAAGAATCTGTGAGAATGAGTGTTTTGATTACTCATACATTATATCTTTACATTTGCTCATTTATCATTATCCCCCTAAAAAAATCTGTTTGTAAGCCTCATCAAATTGTTAAGGGCAAGCTGTCAAACCAGCACCTCTTGTTTTCAACTGTGATTCTTCACTTCAGCTGAATTCCCTTTACCTTCCAGATTTACCTGCTGGTTAGAATAACAGAGGTGAATCTAGGTCTTTGACTCAAGTTTTATTCCTCAGGCATTGTAATGTCCATTTCTGTATCTCATTTTAATTAACACTTCTATTTTTATTGCCTTATTCAGCATCATAGTGTTTACTGAAAATTGAGACAAGATATTTTTGGTGAGGACCATGCCTAGATCTTTTAGCCTCAAACCATTCTCTCAGACTTATAAATTATGGAGATGTCTTTTACATCAGGTTGTTGACTTCAGATTTTGATGTTGAAAGGACTGTTACTGTTGCTATGTAACTGAGTACACCAAATCACTTACGCAAAATGTACATTTTCCAGGAATTCATAGAAGTAATTTACAATAAATACCCTCACATGGATCCCAACTATAGGGACATGCAAAGTTCAATTTGCTGGCTTTAGTTTTCTTCCCTGAATAAGCTTAATTATAGAAACCATGGTTATCATTATTCTTAAACTATTAGGATATATAATAATAGAAATATATTTTTCTTAGAAAATAACTATTATTTATATATTAAATATTGTTATTTCCCCATGAGATATTTTGTGACAAGTTTTCTTCAGATTAAATGTCAGTTCTCAAACTGTATACTTAGGTTAATACTTTCCTCACCTTTTTTTTCCATATGTTATCTGTACTGATATATATATGTATATATATGCATGCTAGGGGTTTGCTGGCAGTTTTTGAGCCTTAGAAAGGCTCCTCTTTAATCTACATGCATGACAGCTAATCTTTCTTTTGAGCTGCAAAGATAAGCAATTAATAGTCAAATAATTACATGTCAAGTAATTCTGATGAGTGTCCGGGGAAAATACTGATTCATTCCTAGAACTATGTTGAAGCCTAATGCTAGACTATTCCATTTAATAATCTAGTCATATAAGTAATGTGTTCTGCAATATATATTGGGATTTATTCCTAAAATTGTGGAAAGTGCTAATAAGATGAAGAATGAATGCAGGATTAGAACTTAAAGAGTCTTTGAAAATTATTAGTAATTTCAAATTCCATTTACAGGCTTTGAGTTGAACAGTTGTCTGGCAAGCTATTGAGCTGTTATTTTGTGGAAATCACATTTATGGTGGTTTCTTTATTTCTACCAACTTTTTGGGTTTCAGAATGGGTGAATTTTTACTCCTGTAAATTGTTGAGTTTAGCTTGCAAACGTCATCTCTTATTTCCCATGCCCAACTCTTTATCACCTGTGCAGCAAGCTATTTTTTAAGTGCATATAGTTTATATTTTGGTCTTAGAATTCAAAATTACTTAAGGGTTATGGTAGTTCTGTCCTTAGTCAGTTTTAAATCCAGGAATAGCACTGAAATTAGTTTTTCATTGAAAGCAGTAGTCAACCAAGGCCTCTCTGGATCTCAAAGTGAATGCATTTCTTGGAATAGCAGGCCTAGAGAGTATGAGTTTGAAAAATGGAAGGAGGAAACCATGAAGTATATGAGTAATTCCACATGCTGTTCTTTTCATATGGCAATTCAAGTGCAACCATTAAAAGTAAATTACTCAAAAGTAGTAACTACTACCACTACTAACACTTATCATTTCCACTAAATAATGTCTCTAATATCTTTTTGCTAACAGTTCTCTCTGACAGTATTTACATTAAATACTCAGTTGGAGTGATCCTCTAAAAACTAAAATTCAGGCAGAAGTGTCTCAGCCTTCTGTTGATAGAATGTACCAAATGATGAGTATGTCCATAAATCTTGCATTAGTTTATAGTATGGAATGAATTCATAACTTTCCCAAAAGAGATAATGTCTTGCAGTTCAAAGGCTGGGAATGGGAGATGAGAGTTGGTGGGTGGGGGTGGTGAGGTTGTGGGTTTTCTTTTTATTCTCTCTATTTTTTTTCCCCCCTTCCTCACAGCAGTAGCTAAAGATGCTGTTATCTCTTTTTCTTACTGTGAAATAATCCAGTGGTCTGACCATGAACCAACCTATTTGGAAAAAAGCCAACTTGGATGAAAATGAAAAAAATAAGGAAAGAATTTAGACAAGAAAGAGAAATTAATTATTATCTTTGTGCTTGCCTTATTCTTGCTGCTGGAATTTTTGTGCTCTGAGAAAGTTATTTGTTTCATGTCACTAATCTGTTCATTGACAAGCATCAGATTGTCACTGACACTGTTTGGATAATCTGTGGTAAAATATGATATGGCCCAAAAATTAATTTTGGTTAGCTCCTATGTACTGTTTAGTACCAGAGAATAACTCATAATTCTTGCTAGAAGATCAGCTGGGTATAATTGGAAAAATGCTTTCTCACTTTATCTCTCAGACTCAAGTTAGCCTTTTCAACATAAAAAGGGAGGGGTTGCTTCTTGAAACGATTTTAAACCTTTAAGAATGTGCTCCTTTGTACTTTGAAGCCTGTTAATTCTTGGAAAGGATATATCCATTCCTTCTGGGAGGTTTCATCCATCGTGAATTATTTTATTTTGACTTTTTTTGACATATTTGGACCATTTCAGTCTTTGGCTGTATGCCTATAGGTAGATACAAATCCATGTGCTCATGCAGCTGTAAATTGCGTGTGAGGGCAACTGTTGGATGCACCTAAAATGGTAGTTAAAGACCCCCAAAAGGGCAAACAGTTGTGTTAGAATTTAAAAATAGGGTGGTATAAACCCTGAAATGTGCTCTGTCAAGTGGAGAGGGTCAGAGGGGTCTGCCTTGGCATTGTGCCTTACTTTGTTTTGGCACTTTGTCACATTCCCATACAGTCAATTAAAATGTCCTTTGAGTAAGCTTGCATGCTGCCAGTCAAACCCTACCTGCTGCTACCTCTGTTTTTGAAGCCAAGACACAGCCTTCCTCTGCTGTTTCACTGGATGATTGTGCTACAGTTTCCCCCCAGATACTGTCCTTACAGGGTGGTTTTCCACGCAGAACACAAGCTTTTAATGGACCTCAAGTAAACATCATGCTGATTCTTTGAACTAGGTATGGTGTAATATTTTCAGTTGCTCAAAAGGCACTTTTTGTATACAGCAAGTTCTGCTTTGGGCCTATTGATGCATAACCAGAACAGGATACCAGAGAGGTTTGTTTGTCTTTTCCAAGTAAACCTAAGATTTCACAACAGAACATGCAAGGACTGTGTCAGTGACCTTTAGATGATAATGATTCCAAACACATAGTAACCATTTGTAAGGAAATAGATTTATATATTTTCATTCCATTAGAAAGGCAAGAAAAGCTTGAAGCTGTTTAAAATATTTCTGAACAAAAGTTAATTTACTTGATCTGTATAAAATACTCTGAACTTCTGCTGCTTATAGGTGCAGCTGCTCTTGCAAAATCCATCAAAAAGTAGTATGTCGTCCTTAAGCCATATGTTGTCTGGAAGATAGCATTCCATTGTTCTGTACACACTTAAAACTATAACACTATAAAGCAATAGAAGGGCCAACAAAGTGTGACTCTTTTTTTCCCCTCCCCCCAGTTTATAGATGGTCGTCTATCAAAATTAAATGCAGGAAGAGGCTTCTCTGATGTTTTTGAAGAAGAAATCACAGCAGGAGGCTTCTCTGGAGGTACAGGATTAATATGTGCAGTCATTGATGCTGCTTCTGTGGGAGCTTCTCAATGTGGTGATGTCCTCATGATGTCCTGTGAATTTTAGACATCATTAATCTTGTTACTGCTTCATTGTTTCCATTCATTCTTGGAAGGGTTTTAGCCTTTAGGAAATCACTGTTGGGGCACATACCATTATGCACCTAGTTACATCAGTGTCTTAAATGAAGGTATGTTGGTTTAATTCAGTAAAATAATATTGATGGATTTCAGTATAAGATGTGTCTTTTTTAATTGTTATTATTTACATTTTTAACTGCACATTTGTATAATATGATGCAGTCTATATAAACATGATTTTACAAGAGAAATTTGGGCACCTGAACTTTTTGTAGATAGTTATTGTTGATAAGCCTTTTAAACTTTTTTTTCACACATAATTATTTCTGCAGTGCAGAAATCGGAATGATTTCCTGAATTCTTAGCAAGAAATTTGCTTTCTCCAACAAATGTGTTACTCTAAAAAATGAGGGAAATACCTGAATATCATCTGAGAATGGAAGTTTACCATCTTCATAAACAAAAATATTTTTCCTTGTGGTGTTTCAGTTATGTTCACTGACTGTTCAGACTCATAGAATGGTTTGGTTTAGAAGGGAGCTTAAACATCATCTAGTTCCAACCTCCCTGGCATTGGCAAAGACACCTTGCAGTAGACCAGGTTGCTCAGAGCCTCATCCAACCAATGTTACAGTGTTTTCCACATTAGCTAGCTAAAAGTTAACCCATGTAGAACAGTGCATGCTGGATCCAGTCGTGATCATTACAGGATTATTGAATGGTTTCCCATTAAAAATTTAGTACAGCTCTATTGCTGTTTGAGAGATCATAGGTTCCAGCAAAATGCTGAATCAAAATACGCTTGACACAGTGTACATACAATTGGTGCTGTCAACCTTGAAAGTAGTTTAGAAGCCTCCACAGTAAATGGAGGTAATGTGATTTTAACAAATCCACTGAGTTGCATATAGAAGCATGTGATAGCTGCTTATGATGGTCTTTTGCAAGATTACCTTTGAACAGGCACATGTAGTGGAGATAATGTGGCCTGCATGGAGAAGTCATCAAGTGGTGCAGAGCCATCTTCATCTTCTACAAAATATACTCAGATTACATAAATCCTTTTGTCTCAAGATTTTCACTGCCTCCTGCTGCCCTCTGTGTCTTGTGCTAGTGTCTAGCAGATAATTTGTGGGTTTTTTTCTTGATAAAGATGTGGTTAGTTATACAGAGATTTACTTCTCTCCTGCCTTTTTGTGGGAACCTGTGCTGCTCTGTAAACAGATTTTAGGCATTGAGCATCCATTATTCAGATAGGTGATGTCAGTATGCAGAGTTCGTTTGCTGACTGCAGTTAGGGGGTCAGGAGGCCGCAATAAAACTGCAATAGGAGGCAGATAAAGCTTGTTTCTTGGCTGCACTCTGCCAGCCTGTGAACCGCATCTCACCTGGCTCCACTCAGGAGGGAATGCTGGGCTGCGCTGGCAGTTCTCGGTTAGGCTGTACCACGTGCATACTTTTCAAGTCAGACAAGCTGTATATTGCCAAGCTGTGGACAAATTGCTTAGGGCACATATTCAGTATTTACATAACTGCTGTCTCATTATCATTATGAAGTGCAGGGCTAACAATATGTATGCAATTGAAGGTGACATTTCATGACGCTAATGGGGTAGAACTATGATCTCTTTGCAGAGTTAACTCCCATCAACTTTATCAGGAAACCCAGGGTTTTAAAAAAACAGGTGAAAAGCAGCCTTCAGAGGAGTCACAGAAAAGTGTGTGCTGCGAACTGTTGAAAGGACAGGTGGACATATTCTTAGCTATAGAGAGTCTAATTTAAACATTACTGAGTCAAGCAGGAAACATTTCTTTACGATTTTTTACTTTTATTTTTTCCACATATGTGAACATAACTGAACCAGCACATAAAATTAAACTAGAAATTGGAGAATAAAACTTGGATTTCATTGGTTTCTATTTTTTCTTTCCTTTTGTTTTTTTTCCTGGTTAAGTGGTAAAAAGTATGCGAGGGAAAAAAATATCAGCCATCTTCATTACAGTTTATATTTTATACTTAAAATTTTACTTTTTGTTAGATGCATTATTCTATACAATTATTAGTTCTTGAGAGTTTTACATGACTTTCAATACGGGAATACAGTGGTGACTGATTGGCTTAGCACTGGGATTTCTTGTAGAATATATCCAATCAATTCATTAACTTGGTCTATAATCAGCAGTGGAAACCTGAAAACTGAAAATGTGAAAACCTTTGAACCTCTCTTTTAATAATAATTTGGTTTAACACATCAGCATTTCTTACTAGTATTTCAGGGGGTTCAACTCTAGCTGTGGACATCCAGTATTGATATGGCTTTTTCAGTAGATGAGTATTTGTCTCTATTTTCTTCCCTAAAATCTCTCTTTACAACTAGAAGACAGTTAAACTTAGTGATTTTCTGTGATGTCATTTACTTTTACTCTAGTAGTTGTTTAAGTCATAGGCTGTGACAGAGAAAGCTCAGATGTGTAAAGAGTCACTGTTAAGCATACTACAAGCCAGATGATGTATGAATATTGTTGATAAGAATTTGAAATTATGAAGTGTCATGTTAGAGAAAATACTTATGGTTCAGTGACATTTCATTGATGCACTAGCAGTGGTTAAATTTCACCTTTTTACATGTTATTTGCATGCTGCCTTCTCTGGTAGTTCCAGGAAGCCAGATTAAAAAAACAAAAAAGAGAGAGAATGATAACAAGTGAAAAACAAGACATTTTTGCTTCAGGTTGCTCTTTGAAGTTCTTACTGGAGATAGGATCATCACATTGGTCTCTTCACCCTAGTGTCAGGATAGAATGAGAGGAAATAAGGAAATAACCTGAAATTGTGCCAGGGGAGGTTTAGATTGGATATTAGGAGAAACTCATTTATGGAAAGAGTGGTTAGGCATTGAAACAGGTTGCCCAGGGAGGTGGTGGAGGAGATGTTCAAGAAATCTGTGGACAAAGCATTTTTGGACATGTGGCCATAGTGATATTAGGCTGACAGTTAGACTCGATGATCTTAGAGGTCTTTTTCAACCAAAACAGTGATTGTATGAATGGGCTGAAAGGTAGCTGATAGAAGCATAAACAGCTTAGGTATTTTCACCTCCTTAATAAACTTGTCAATACTTCTTAAAATTATGGAGTTAGTTCTCAGCCCACATTCTTGGAGAATGCTTGGCTTTCCACTATCCCATGCAATAATTCCACAAGAGCCTTATTTAATTGATTACTGCAAAGCTCCAGAAGTTTTGAGAAGTCCTATTAAAAGTCTGTCATGTCAAGCAAGTATCAGCACATCCCTACAAAGTGGCTAAACTCTGTGTTTGAAACTTCAGCATTGCTGTCAACATGAATGTCTTGTCTGGGGTCAGTAACAGCTCGCAGTACTGGGGTGTCCAAGTGACTGATACACTCTTAAACTTCCTCAGACATCAGGGAGTCAGTCTTCAGTGTTCAGCTGAAGCACCTGTGGGAAATAGTATTCATTTCTTCATCAATAGAATTTAACGCTGTCCTCATGACCCGCTTACTGGTGCATAGTCCTCAGCAGTCCTATGCAAGCCAAGAGTTTTCAGTTGCCTTTTTGGAGGTTTTCCCTTTATGAAAGAAAATGGATGCAGTTAATAATTTAAAAGGATTTTTCCTGCACAGGAGCCTAATCTGTAGACTTTTCTCGTGTTCTTTTTCCCTGGGATGGTACCATCTGCAGTACCTGCAATTTTTGTTCTTGAGATTGTGTCCATTGGCATCAGTATGCTTGAGTGTAGTTCATTGTTTATTATTTTTTCCATTGAGTTGACATTTTTCTTTTCAGACTTTACAGCAGTGTGTTACTGTAGTTTTAATTTCTCTTCCTGCCTCAATTGGAATTAAAATCTGTGTGTGATGGAAAGGTTTCCTTGTACAAAGAAAATAGAAAACATGAAGTAAGAGACACCTAGGATTTTTTTCCTTTGTGTACACGTATTCTTATTCTTACCTGATAAACAAGAAATGTAAAAATAAAATTAATGAATAATCCTCTAAGGGAATTTTTTATGCAGAGGGTTGAAACATTTAAAATGTTGGATGTTTGACTGTGCTACACTTTACATTTGTATTTCAGGAAACTCAAGATCTTATCAGCAGTGGATGCATACAGTGAAGGTATTAACTTGGTTAAGTATTTATAGGAGCCATTATGTTCTTTACATCTTTGTCCTTTTCCTTACATTTATGTAATGGTAAAAATTTATTCATTTCCAAGGAAGATAGAAGTTCATTTTATAAGTAGTAACGTGTTTATGGTATATGCAATAGCTTTGGTGTTGTGTTGATTTCTTTTTCTTGAAAATAAAAAAAAAAACCACAAACAAAACAAGCCAAAGTCCCCTACACAAAACAAATACCAAAATGCACAAGGTTTTCCTGTCTGTACTGTCAGGGGTTTCACCGCTTTCTGTATTGTGTTACATTCCACAACTGCGAATTAGGTGTGACAGTGCAATTTGATATGAAGTTTATCACTTCTAGTAAATAGCAATTTTCTCGTACATATTTGTGCAGTTTGACTAGCAGAAGACCGTTGGTATAACCTTGTTACTCTGCAAGATTAGTAAAAAAATATTGTTCTAGATTAGAGCATTCTCCTGTGATTAAACAAGATACTTCCTCCTGTCAGGTTAAAGTATTCTGAAGTTGCATGATAAATACGATAGGAACACGTAAAAAATTACCATAGCTTCTGAATTGATTTTGAAATGGTAACAATGAATGAAGAATGAAAATACATCATTCTGTTAGAATGCATTGATAAATGTGTCAGCTATGATAATGACGTGCTGTAACCCTTGGGTAGCTGCAGACAGCAGGTTGAGGAGGAAACACAGCTGTGGTTATTCTTCCTGATTTAAAAGGAAGATTGTTTTTTCTTTACACCACACTGTTTATTTTTTCCTTCCTGTTGTTTTAAGGTTTGACTTGTGCTAAGATGTTACTAAAATACATTTTTTGTGTATTTCAGAAAGGTGGAGCACTGATCAACACAGCAATGACCAAAGCCACTCCAGCTGTGAAAACAGCATATAAATTTGTAAGATTATCTATTTCAAATAAATAATACATAAAAATGCTGCAACCTCTTAAAACTTCTAATTCTTCCTGAATATTCAACAGCCTAAGCATTTTGTACATGCACTGCAGAAAAACACTTCAGCCTGTAGAAAGTTTTTAGCTTAATTTGTTTTCTCATGCAGCACTGTGATTTAGAGTTGATTCATAATCTTCCAGATATCTTGTACATAACAACAGACATTTTCAAAGCACCTCTGTGCTAGTTTTATTTCAATCATAATGCATAATAGATGCTTCCTTTGGATATCATTTGGATATTTGATACACAACTCTAAACTCGTCCTAATCTGGTGCCATGATTAAAATACAGACAAATGGACTCCTTGCTTACACAGATGCAATTTCACTTTGGCATTAAGTGCTGTGCTACTGAAAAGATGTGGTAAAGCATCAGTAATGTGTGCAGCCTTTTTGTCATCTGCTCTTTTAAAGATTGTATTAGAATACTCAGATTTAACTGGATTTAATGCTTATACTTCTGAGCTTAAAAGATCATGTTTTCAAAGGCTGCCTAACCAATAAACCAATTACACAGTACAGAAAAGCAGCGATAGTGTAAAATGAAGTGGAAAGTATTTTCAGGTAACATTTTTAATACATGGGAAAATACTTTAAAATAGTTTTGGCTTCCTTTTTGCTTTTCCAAATATTTCATTAGTTGGATGCATAATAAGTAGTCCTGAATATATCAGTACATCAGTTTGAGCTAAGTTTTTTTTTCTTTAAGTAAAGTTTTCAAACAGAATTTTTAAGTTTATGTCAGTAGAAAACATAGCAGCCATGGAGAGAAACAGATGTATTAATTATATACTTCATAGGCTCCTTTACAACTTTAAAAATGGTTCATTAACAGATTATCTGCAAATTATTCTTGTTTAGTTCACACTAGCTTAGACCCTAGTAATTTTTGTGAGGAGCTGTGTGTATAAGGTATTCCTATTTAGACCCCTTTTGCCTTTTATCAAGCCTGTGACTAAAGGAATGAAACCTGCATTTCTTAATTGTTAGATAATTGATTGGTGGCCATGAGTAATGTGCTTGGTACCATCCCTCAGAGTTAAAACAAAGCACTCCAGAATTCATCCAAATGCAGTGAGCATGATCTGAGAAGTTTAAAGGGGCTCTTAGGTTAGCATCTGCTACATGGCACCCCATTGTGCTGCTACTGAGCTTATAGATGTATGATTTAAGGATCAAAAAGACACCCTGACCTTTTGATTCCAGAAAATTGTTTTCTGAATATCTATGTATAGAAAACCATAGAACTATATCTATGGCTTTATATCTTTACCCTTAAATATATTTTTTAAGCCCTGTTTTCAAGAGAATCTTGAAAACTTTTATATTTTTTTTATCCTATATTTTATAATAAAGATGCCTCATCTTCTTATTTGGTTAGGGATTTTGGTGTCATGTGTTTTCCCATCTTTTCTTTTTCTCTGTTCTGCCCTCCTCCCCCTGCCTCTCTTTTTTAAATACTTCTTTTTCTTTTTTTAGCATAAGTACATGATACTCTGTATTGATAATTCATTTCTCTATTGAAGAATATTCTTGGCTGTTTTCTATGCAACAGTGATCCTTGACTGCCTATTTTAATACATTCAGAATTCTCCCCTAAATAGCACCCACTATGCTGTTCAGCAACACTGGGCAAAAATCTCCATCTGCATATGAAATCACCTCATTTCTTTTAGGATTGATGTTGCCCAGCAAGCTGCCAGACTGGAACACTGTAGCAGTCATCTTGAAAATCTTACATTTTTCCAACATGCCTTACTGCCCTTTCAAATTTAAAGGACCATTTCAAATAAAGGGGTGATGTATGCAACCATTTTTAGCCTGTCCTTAGCAATGCTGGAGAATTTTTCACAGCACTGGCATGCATGTACTGAAAAAAATCCCTTAAGCAGGAATATACAAAATGTAGTTAAAATGAATGGATGAAACTTGTAGTAAAGGTTATTGCCCCTTATGTCACCAGGTATTTTAAAAAGCAGTTAAAATAAGTATGGCATTATAAAACATGTTCAGTGGCTACAACCAGTGTCTTGCTACTTAGGTCCTTTTGTTTTTCTAGGCAAAAAATCAGGCAAGGCAAGGAATAAAAGAAGTGAAGAGTAAGTTAAAACACAAGGTACGTAGTACACTTTTTACTCTCCTGCATTGCTTCCTGTATCAGTTTGAAGCTTGTACTTTACAAATCACATGAGATTTGTGTTTTTAATGACTTTTGAAATATGCTTAGCCCTTTGTTCAACAATACATTTTTCATAACAAGCCCTCTGGCAATTATCTGTCATTCTATGCATCCATGGAATAATCTCTTTATTGTTTGCATATTTTATCATAGAACAACAGAGGTCTTCAAAGATACATTAACAGGATGTATGTTTTCATAAAGTTGATTGCTTTGATATCACAATCGAAGCCTTTGCTTCGAGCTGAGAATTTGAGAAGGGAGAGTCTTGCAGTACAGAGCATTTCAGAAGGTGTAGTTGTCCGGTTTGGTTTCATAAGATGTATGAACAAGAAGGAATAGTTTCATTGTGCAAAATTAACATTGTACTATCAGAAAAGATGTTTTAGGCCTTATACTTGCCATCTAAAATTTTGTTTCCAAATAGGATTTTTTCTGTAAGGAGAAGGAATCAGTTTTTAGATATATTTCATGCTATTTTAGGAAAACTTACAAAAATATTGCCTGGATGGTTGAACAATTCATCTTCTAAATTACAATGTTGATAATTCAGCTTCTTGAAAAGCTAGATTTGATTTTCTTACTACAGATGGTATTTTCATGACAGTAATGGATTGTGGCAAGATAATTTGGAATGCATTCTGCATGCATAATCTGGAGGATGCGTTTGCAGATAACGATTATAAATAAAGGAATTGAAATCTGTTTTATTGTATAGGAGAGTGAGGAAGATTATGGAAATTGCGGTGCTGGTGCAGTACGGGCTACTCCTGTCTACACATTGCATTATGACAAAAGAGCAAACTCAGAAAAACGAAGGCTTGCACAGGTAAGATACCTAAAACTTCTGTTCTTATTCATACACAAAGGAGGAAAATATTTTGCTATTTATGGTAGTGCATCAGTGAATCATTTAAGGTTATTGTACTGTCTGTCTTTGGATAGTGTGGTTAACAGGCTTTGGGCAGCAAATGCTTTCTGGTCTATTCACAGATCTGTGTTAAGCTCTCTTTTTAATTTTCTTATACTGGAGCACTTTGGTGTGGTAGTCATATTGCCTTTAACCTTGCTCAGATAGTTATGTAGGATATTACTATTACTAAATCAGCTAATTAATACAATGTCAGTGTCTTGTCCTTTTGTTCTCTAATCTTACCTAGTCTTGATTTGAAGTAACAGGTGTAGTGTCAGAACTTTGGCAAGTGCTTTAATATCTTTGGATTCATTTTGGCAGTTGTATTTCAGAGACAAAATAGATTTTGCAACACTTCCTTTTGGGAATGTATACCTGCATTTGTACATATTTTATTGTGTGAGTATATATTTGTACATGATACCATTATTGCATGTTCTTAATACATGTAATGAATGCTTATGGATAGAAGTTTTGTAAGGCCAGGCTGGACAGGGCTCTGGGCAACCTGATCTAGTGTGAGGTTTTGGTGCCCATGGCAGGGGGGTTGGAAATAGATGATCCTTGAGGTCCCTTCCAACCATGACAGTTCTGTGATTATGTGAATTTTTTTTTTTTTAATGTATATATGTTACTCATATGAGAATTAAGCAGATAAATGCAGTCCATCTGTTTAACTATTTGTTTTGAGTTTATTTTTTTTTACTTTAGATATTGCAATGATAAAAATCTGAATTGTCTATTTAATTTGATCTTGAATTAGTTTTTTCCTGCAAAAAATGTAAAGTTTGTGAAGTGTGATAGAACTGAAGAAGATTATTGCTAAATTATGCTGAAATTGTACATCAGTATTAAGTAATTATTTTTAGTAGGGTTATAAATAATACAAAGACTTTCTGCTTTAATTATTTTGGCAGGTTTTACATTGTACATGTTTTCATGATCTCTTAAAGCCAGTGAAAAAGTTTTAAACTATGTGACCTTAGGCCGCACTTTGAGTACTGTGTCCAGTTCTGGGCCCCTCAGTTTAAGAAGGACATCGAGACACTTGAGCGTGTCCAGAGAAGGGCAGCAAGGCTGGTGAGAGGCCTTGAACACAAGCCCTATGAGGAGAGGCTGAGGGAGCTGGGATTGTTTAGCCTGGAGAAGAGGAGGCTCATGGGTGACCTCATTGCCCTCTACAACTACCTGAAGGGTGGTTGTAGCCAGGAAGGGGTTGCTCTCTTCTCCCAGGCAACCAGCACCAGAACAAGGGGACACAGTCTCAAGCTGCGCCAGGGGAGGTTTAGACTCAAGGTGAGGAGGAAGTTCTTCACCGAGCGAGTCATTCGGCATTGGAACGGGTTGCCCAGGGAGGTGGTTGAGTCATCGACCCTGGAGGCGTTCAAGGGGAGATTGGACGTGGCACTTGGTGCCATGGTCTAGTCATGGGGTCTGTGTTGATAGGTTGGACTCGATGATCCTCAAGATCCTTTCCAACCTAAGTGATACTGTGATACTGTGACCTTAGTGTATCTTTATATATAGGCAGCTGTGGTGCCCGCAGTCTTTCAGAATCTTGTGCACAGTAGATTTTTCTTCACTGAGTATCAGAAGAGAAGATACACCATTTAAATGATAGTAGGCTGAACATGAGCCAGCAGTGTGCCCAGGTAGCCAAGAAGGCCAATGGCATCCTGGCCTGCATCAGGAACAGTGTGGCCAGCAGGAGCAGGGAGGTCATTCTGCCCCTGTACACTGCACTGGTTAGGCCACACCTCGAGTACTGTGTCCAGTTCTGGGCCCCTCAGTTTAGGAAAAATGTTGAGTTGCTGGAATGTGTCCAGAGAAGGGCAACAAAGCTGGTGAGGGGTTTGGAGCACAAGCCCTATGAGGAACAGCTGAGGGAGCTGGGGTTGCTTAGCCTGGAGAAGAGGAGGCTCAGGGGAGACCTTATTGCTCTCTACAACTACCTGAAAGGAGGTTGTAGCCAGGTGGGGGTTGGTCTCTTCTCCCAGGCAACCAGCAACAGAACAAGAGGACACAGTCTCAAGCTGCACCAGGGGAGGTTTAGGCTGGATGTTAAGAAGAAATTATTCTCAGAAAGAGAGCTTGGCCATTGGAATGTGCTGGCCAGGGAGGTGGTGGAGTCACCATCCCTGGAAGTATGTAAGAAGAGACTGGATGGGGTGCTTGGTGCCATGGTTTAGTTGATTAGATGGTGTTGGATGATAAATTGGACTTGATGATCTCAAAGGTCTTTTCCAACCTGGTTAATTCTATTCTAATATAGAGCTAAAGTTTATTAGGTATCTGTCATTGTAATATGTAGCAACTTCCTCTCCCCCCCCCCCCCCCCCCCCCGTAATTTGATAATACGAGGTACTAAAAAGCTTTTAATACATTATAAGCTAACATTCACAAATTAGTTTAGGTAAATCTACAGTTGTGGATGCCTGTGTAAAGATACAACATGAATGTCCCCTTGACGTCAGTGAATTCTTGTAGACTGCTTTTATTAAAGAGATCTGCGGTAGTTTACTGATACAGTGGTGCTGCCTGCTGTTAGGTACAGGAGTCTAGGGCTGCAAAGGAATATAATTTACCCTGGTGCAGTGAAACATTTCTTTTGAAGACCTGTGTTCAGACAGAGCGATTTAGCTTCTCCATGCTTTTGTGCTCATGCAGCTGTGTACTGCTAAATCCTTCAATATCACTGTTGCTGTTTCTACCAGTGGTCCTTTAGTTTTGAAAGCATGACAGGAGTGCATATCTATCTGGTTTTCTTTACATATTTGTGTGTGTATGTGTACACACATGCATATACATGTACCTATGGAGGGTTTGTTTACTAGGAATCATTGTAACTAAGAGCTCTGCAGTTCTGCCCTGCTGCAAACTGAAGGTCTCATGTGCTCTCCTCAGCTCTCATCCCAAATGTCACCTCAGCCTAGTGGGCAGAAAGGAGCAAATGGTGATCACTTCCCAAGAAGTCTACTCTCCACAGCTTCCTTTGCAGCTCACTCACATATTATCACCTTTTCCTCCTCCTCAAGTGCAAACAAACCAAATTATTTCTAAAAAACAATAGTCTATTGTTGCTTCTCATGTTTTTATTTTGTGGACATGGCACTTTGGGATGTGGTTTGGTGGCTGTGGTGGTGTTAGTTGGAAGGTTGGACTCAATGATCTTAAAGGTCTCTTCCAAGCAAAAACAATTCTATGATTCTTGGTATTTGAATAAGATGACATAAATACAAAGTCTGTGAATCAGTGGTGATTTCAACTTAATATCTCAACAAAGATCTGTATTTATATTCACAAGTGGCTGTGTATGAGAGAGACTATGCTTGATCAATTGCTGAGGCTACCATTTCAAAGAAATGAATTTTGCAGATCGCTATTGTCAGTTTTAATTCTTTTTTTTTCTATAACTCTTTACCCTTCAAATGAACCTGTCCAGCCAGATTGCAAAAATGGTGCCTGTAGGTGTTCACAGCGATATAAGGATAGTACTAACATGCAATACATATGCCTTGTGTATTTAAACTAAGGACCAGATATTAAGTTGCAACGTCAGCTAAAGAAACAAACAAATGCTCATCTCATTTCCAAACAAGAGGCACTTTGTTTATTACTATATCTTCCATACTGAAATATGTAGAAGCTTGTAAATGTAAAAAAAAAAATGGTGTTACACTTCATGTCCTGTTGGATGCATACATTGAGCTTTTCGTTCTCCACTTCCTGGAAACAGTTAAACACTAACAGTTGTCTGAGATGCTGTAAAACATATTTACATGGAGACATTGTGTATCATAGGAAAGTTTATTTCACTGTAAAAGGTCATTTTAATAATTGGTTCATAACAGGATTTGGGGGTCTGGAAGGACATTTCCTTTACAATAGGAAGTGAATCTACTTTTCCTCCAACAAAGAGTAGTTTGCATGTGGCTCTGCTAATTAGTGCGGTTATTTCCTGTTTTGTTGATGAGGCTTTAATAAATGTCAAGGGTAAAGCCATGAAGATCTCCCAATTAGGCTTTGCGTTTGTAAAACCCAACCCCTTTGCTTTTGTGTGAAGATGACAGTTCCAACTGCAGCCTCAGCCTAACAGGGCTCAAGGGAAAGGATACTTCTCTGGTTTTATTGAAAACAAGGCCAGTTTGGTCCAGTGAGAATACCAGGACTGGTCACAGTGCAGAGTCATTTTCAACAATGAATATTTACCAAGCTTTGTCACTGCTGTCATAGTGGTTTTATTATTTTGGGGTTGGTGGGGTTTTTTGTGGGGTTGTTGGCTTTTTGTTTTTTTTGGGTTTTTTATTGGTTGTTGTCATTTCAGTTTGTTTTTCTTTTCCCCAGATCAGCAATAGCAATTAACAGTAAATCAGAACAAATCATGGCACGTAAAGTAGCTGTCAAAACCTAATTGGAGGATAAAGAATTCAATGTGTTATTGCAGACTGAAATGATCAGCTTACCCTCCTATCATTTGTATTTTGGAAGGCTTTTCTAAAAGAGGAGCTGAGGGGAGCTGAGGCCTGGGTGCAGGCGCGTGCGCCGTGGATCTGTGCTGAAGATGAATTGTTCTATCCCTGTAACACTCGTTTGAGCTTGCTCTGGCTTGGCTTAGCTGCTCTGGGCTTTTTATACGTGTGCGAGCCTAACTGTACTGCAAGTCAACATTAACAGATGGATTGCCCTAAGCAAGGGAAAACCACAACAAAATCTAGTGAAAGTGGAATATTGAAGCTTTTTATTGTTAAGCCTTATTAAAACCTTGGCATGTGCATGGCTTTTAACCATGTAATGCCTAGATCTAATGATATGTCTCTGGTACGGTTATCTCCTGCATTAATTAAGTGTGTAGGAGATTTAAGGCATTACCAGCTAAAATTTTTCAAATAAAAATTGATGGAAGCATGGGATTGCTTTGACTCTGTTTGCAGTATCTTGCCAATGATGCTGCTGACTTCCTTTAACTATTGATGAGGAGGAGCAGCAGTGCATGAATTAGACTACACTCTGCATTCGGATTTCTCATCATCTGTTTTAATTCTCTTTCACTGCTCCCAGCTACTGCAGATTTCTGGGGAGACAGGGGCCTAAATGCAATGAGAGATCTGTAAAATTATTCCAAATTAACAGATGATTAAAAAGAGAGCATGTTTATTATGAACCTGGATAGAATGCCACAAAGCTGATTTCATGACTATGAATTTTGTCATTGTACTTTTGTATCGTGTCATAGTGTAGCTTATTGAAAATGGAGCATTTCAGTAGTCCTGATGTATTTAGTGGCTAATAAAACATTTTGGGAGCTGTGCAGAATACTTTATAATGAGTAAGTTAATGATGTTCCTTTGTCTCTAAGGAAATGCATGTAATGCCTGTATCTTTGGGCATGTGCTACCTTGCAGCCATAATGGAAACAGGCCTTTGGATTCCAGGTGTGGATTGGCCAGGAATCTCTGTATGTCAGCACTGCTTTAAATGTTTGTATGTTGAAGAAACCAAATGAACTACTTGTGACTTTGCAGGATCTAAATGAGTGTCTAAGAAGGTAATAAATCCCAAGTTAAGGTTTTTCTTTGGTATTCTCAAACAGAAGAGAGTTACCATTTTTTAGTCTTCTGTCAAAGCTTTTACACTTTTATTGAGCTATGTCCTAGTAACTAGACAGTACGCAGTTCAGCTTGCAGGAGCTTTACTTGGGTTATGTTCAACAAAGATAGCAAGTGTCAGGCAGGAAGATGTGTTCAGAATAACCTTACCTTCAGGAGTGTCCCATTTATCAGTATCCCTACAATGGCCAGGAAAATAAATGACATAATCATTAGCTACAAAGGGCTTCCAGTAACTGATTACCCTCCTAACCTGAAAAAGGTGGTGAGAGTAGGCTATTCTGCAGACCTTTTTTTTTTTTGAGAACATGAAAGAGGCGACAATGTTTGGGATAATGCAATGCTGAATATATATATTCTGTATAAGGTGACTGAATACTAAGGAAAAAAAAAAGAATCCTACAGACAACCCCACAATAATTTCAGAATCATAAAAGCTCCGATTAAGGGAGCTGTATTTGGATAAAGAAAATGTGCTTGAGATCACATCTATGCTTAACACCCACAGATAATATTGGTTATCTGCCCGAAGGTACTTCTGCTCTCATTGCCTAAAATATTCCAGTTTACAGATGTCATAAGCACTGAGAGCTAGTTTTTAATGTCAATTATGTCTTGTTTCTGTAAAATAGTTTAAAAATAAGCTTTGGTTGATGAGTAAATTTTCTTTCTGTAGCTAGTGGGGTATAATTCGAAAATATTGTAGATATCGTTAGCTTCCTTTAAGCTGGAGGAAAAAAAACTATTTTGTCTTGGTGTGTCAGTAAGATCTCTTCATTCTGTAAAACAGTCAGATTTCCTTCTAATTAAAGATGAAAAACCTAGGCAGCAAAAATTCGAATTGTAGATTACGAGAGTGCCCTCTCGTGGCTCTAATGCCATTCTGGAGTGGTGCAGGCACACGTGTGTCCTTTGCTGTGTGTAAACCTGGCTTTTTACAGCACAGCACCTCTTAGAAATCAGGCAATGCTCTCTTACTTTATTTCTTTTTGTACTGGAGTTTGTGCAGCTTAAACATTTAGGTGCTTTCAGGTATCATGCATAATTTTATTTTCAGGAATGTACACTACAACATGGAGGTGTAAACACACCACCACCACCCCAAGAAGCCAGTAGATACAATCTCTAAACAGTGACAGTGACTGATTATCATTCAGTCCCTGAACACATCTGAAGAAAAAGAGAAGCAGTACAAGTTTGTAAAGCTTTTTCTTTATTATTTCAATATTTTTATTAGCATGAGCTCTTTCCTTTTCTCTGCCTTAATCTCTGCTCACCATGGTTAAAGCAAAGGCTGTTTCAAGTCTCTGCAAGAGGGTTCTGCTGTTCATTCTGCAGTCATAAACCTTGTGGCTGCCTGGTCTTCTTTGAATTTTGCAGTAAACATCACTTGAGAAATCTCTCTGCTAATTACCAAACTTACTGGAAATCGCTTCTGCAGAATCAGGTTCTTAAAATTGCCCACACACCAAAGAAAAAATACCCATGAAGAATACTTTTTTTAATAGAAGAGCTGCTCACTTTAGTTGTTGCAAATAGCACTGAAAATCTCTATGTTCTGTTTTAAAAGACTAACAATGCTGGTTGCTGCAAATTAAAGTGCAGCCAGGCTGCCTTCGGATGGTGCACTCTTTGCAGCTAGAAGGATTTGTGGCATGGTGCCACAGTGTGTCAGCTGTAAATGGCTGGTTTTGCTAAGAATAGCCTCTATGCCATTGAGAAGAATGAATGAAATCTGGCTATATGGAGCTGATATCTGACTGTGGGCAGTGTGAGGCCTCACTCTGATTCAATGGGCCAGGAGATGGTGCAGGCTTCCCAAGGAAATAACAGTCTGTGATTCTTCTGAGAAAATGGGAATTTGTGATTCTGGAGAAAAACAAAACTATTGAAAAAAAAATTCCACATTTGCAGAAGCATGATTAATCTGTAAAAATCAAAGGCAGTATTACTAAATTCCTAAATACTATCTGTGTTCAGGAGTATAGCATACAGAAAAAGTAGGAAGCTTCAAATTTGTTAACTTTTCACCACAGAACCAATTCAGAACATGAGTGATTGTAATATGCTATCCACAAGTAAATATCTCAAAAGATTTACAGGATCACAGCATGTTAGGGGTTGGAAGAGGGACTTCAGGAGATCATGAAGTCCAACCCCCCTGCCAGAGCAGAACCATAGAATCAAGCGCAGGTTGTTCAGGAACGCACCCAAATAGGTCTTGAAAGTCTCCAGAGAAGGAGACTCCACAACCACTTTGGGGAGCCTGTTCCACTGCTCTGTGACCCTCACAGTGAAGAATTTCCTCTTCATGTTGAGGTAGAAGCTCCTGTGCTGTAGCTGATATCCATTGCCCCTTGTACCATCACAGGGTGCAAGTGAGCAGAGCCTGTCCCCTCCCTCTGGACCCCCAGCCCTCAGATATTTATAAACATTTATCAAATCCCTTCTCAATCTTCTCCGGACTGAACAGCTCCAGGTCTCTCAGCCTCTCCTCATAGGGCAGTACCCCAGTCCCTCAATCATCCTGGTAGTCCTCTGTGGGACTCCAGTAGATCCCTGTGTCCCTCTTGAACTGGGGAGCCCACAACTGGGCTGCCATGTATCATCCTTACTTCCAACAAATTCTACCTCAGCACAGATACTGATTTTTTTTTTTTTTTTTTTTAACTTTACAGAAGTTTATGGAGATCTTAGTTGCATTACAGTCTACTTGGCATTTCAGAGTGCTGTGCCTGGACTCTAACCTACACATTTTTGGTTGTCTATGTCACTATTCAGATGGGTTTTTTTTGTTTGGGGTTTTGGGTTGTTTGGGGTTTTATGTGTTTGTTTTGTGGTGGTTGATGTTGGTTTTGTTTTGGGTTTTTGTGTGTATGTGTGGAGATTTCCTGCTTTCCAGAAAATTATTTCTTTCTGAAATCTGGAACTCACTTTTTTGTGTGTATCTCTCTATCACTTTAGCAGGATCTCAGAACTGATGACAGTTTTGCCTCATGGATGTTCCAACCATTTAGTGTTCTTTCAAATGCATCATCTGTATGAGTGAATCTGTTCACAGAATGTTTCTACCCTAGGAAGGATGAAGGCTTTTTAAATTTAACATTGATGATTTTGAAATCATCCATGAGTCCTGTGCTGTCATAATAATTAAAAAGGTAGAATGAAAAAGCAAATACAGCATCTTAGAGATCATCTATTTAATCAATATCTAGAACAACTTTTCTGATAACAGAGCGTTATGGTTTTGTGATGCATCATTACTTTGTGTTACTTTCTGTAAGGAAAAGCACACGACTAGTCTTTTAAAGGGTTCATTTCTAAAAAATAATCCAGAATTATTGTTTGGATCTACCCTGGCCTGGTGTCTGTATAGCTAGTTGGTATCCCTTGCATTTCTTATGCTTGTTTGTACCATATCCCAGAAAAAGAAGAGGATTGATGACGAGAAAGATTAGAAACTGTACTTCTTTTTAAATGTCTTCTTTCCATCTTCCTCAGTACCAGTCCCTGTGGAATGTAATGTGAACTATTTTAGTGTGATTTTGTTATACATTGCTTTAGTCCATGGTTTTTAACTGCAAAATAAGGCAACAGGTTGTGCTTAACTAGAAAATTTGATAGAGAAGTCTTTTGCCTTCCTCTTGAAAATGAAGCCGTGATTACATCTGTGGTTGAGTTAATAGAGGAGGATAGGTAAAATAAAATGTTAAGTCATAAATAACAGGGCACTTTTATTTATTTTGCTTTCTTGTGCTGAATACATAATCCCTAAATTTTTAAGGGGAAAAAAAAAAGAAACAGTACTTCATAGATTTAAACCATAGTAGATATTTTTCTTTTCTTGAAACTTTATACGTGTTGATGTATTGAGTAGCCAGTAAATGTGAAATTACATCTGTGCTGCCATTTATCAAGAGTTTATTTGCTTCTCACTTTGAGGACAATTAATAGCAGCAGCCTTGTTAAACTTCCTGCCTTAGCATCAATCAATAAGCATTCATTCCAGAAAGCTGTGCTTCTGAAAGGTCTAGCATTAAATAAAAAGCTGACATTTCACAGATTGACTTCTGTGCCCAATCAAGAATGTAACTATCTTACATTTAAATCTTTTAGCATTCACGTATTTTGTCTACATTTTTACACCAAAGTAGTACATTTTGTGAGGTTGCCAGCATGCAGAAGAGAACAGTTTAAAGACCTGTTCTCACATTGATTGGTTCTCCCTGAATTTATGCTGTCAGCACCTCTTTTTCCCTGGTTTCAGTGATCAGCAACTGTACAGGTAGCTCACTGCTTGCAGAATGAGATTTTTGAAGCGGGCCAGAAAACAAAGAGGATGCATACAAAAAGGAGATACGTCTTCACAGCAGCTGCAGTTGTTCCTTTGCCTTACTTTACACACAGGCTTGGTGCTTGGTAGTGCCTTGTGGAGAATGTGAAGTTGTGCTTAAGTATGTTGAACTCTCTTACATTTTGAGCAGGGTGAGAGATGGGTTCTAGCAGTGCAGTGTACGTGAAGATGAGAAGAATGAAATAGCCCAAGTTCATCTTTTGGTATATTATACATTGGAAAATGCAGAACAACTGAGTACTTTAAAGACATTTCTTGCTTTATTGTATAGAAAAAGCCATGGCAGCAGTCTATTAAGACTTTATAAAGTTCGGGAGCAGCAAAAAAGAAGTGTTACCATATCACTTCTTGCGGTAATAGATTTAAATGGTCTGCTTGTTACTAGAATGCTGATCAGGAAGGAAACAGAAGTCTGTCCTTTTTTTCATAAAAAGGTATAAAAAAAGGTTACACACTTCAGAATGCAGAAAAGACAGAAATTAAAAGCTTAAATAGCTGCAAACAGCAGGGTACGTCAGTAATGGGGGGGAAACTTCTTAAATGACTTTGACAGCTTTTGCAGGTGCATGGCACTATGTCACTTAGCCTAGTGGAGCACTGAAAAAAATTTATGGTTCTCCTTTTGGAATTTATTAAGAGTTTCTTTCTTTTTCTGCGAAGTAGTCTGCGTATCCCCCTCTGCAGTTGTTTTTATTACAGCTCCTAGAGGAAAGTCACCTACTCGGGAACATGTGTTGCTTGTTGTCTCCATGACTAGCTTACAGAGCTGTAAACTCTGGAGATTGTTGTTATTTACAGCCAAGTATTTTTCATTCTTCTTTTCTTTTCCTTTGTATGTAAATCTCATTTTATTTGGTCTGGTTCTTGTAAGCCTTCTTGTGTAATGTTGTACCCCTAATCGTTTAAATTGATAACGAAAATAGTTTCTCAAGGAGCGAGTTTGACTATCAGGAAACAGCCATTCTCATTTTTGTTTAGTTTGAGGTTTCTCAATGTGTACTCTGTTACATTCCTTTAGATGACTTTTTTCTTGCTTTCACTAACACTTGCATGATACTGTTCGTAGATGATCTGAGGAGAGACCACTGCCTGTGGTTTCTTGCTAATTCTAATTAATTTTATTCAGCTTATTTCTCAAAGGCACAACTTTCTGTTTCATCTTTTTTTCCTTTTTTTTTTTTTTTTTGGTCATTGTTGGTTTTGTTGTTCTTTTTCTTGGATTTTTTAAAAAATTTCCCACCTATGCTGTTTGAAACTTTTGTTATTTCACCAAGTCAGCACATTCTATCTCATGGGATTTTATTCCCTTCACAGAATTAATCCATCTACAGATGCACAGGAGTTAGGTTTGATTTTGGTTTCTAAAATTTTTCAGCGTTTTTAGAGAATCTTCTTTCCTGCAAGCTATTGGCTATGTGAATGACAGTGAACGCCACAGCAGGATTTTCTTGGGGGAAGTAGTGGATTACAAGTGTTACAGAAACAAAGTATTTTAATTGTCCCAGTGAAGATAGATAAAACTAAAAACAGTAAGTGGAGTTGTGGCAGTAATCAGCAAGGTAGCCACTTAACAGTATCAGTGAAGACAGTGATTAACCTCCTTTCAATTGCAAAGAGTGATATGATTGATGACAGCGCTGATGGGAGTGACACAAAGAACTCACCAAACTGGCAAAGAGTTAGAAATAGCAATAGTTGTTTTCTTTGCATTCCGTCTGATAACTTTTGCACAGTATGAAGCTTAGTTTGGGTTCTTTCAGAGTTTTTAGTTGTGTAATAATTCTTTTATCTTTTACCAACTGCTACCTGGTTTAATGCATTAAGAATCACATTTCTGTTTTTCTGGATGAAGAGCTAGGGGCAAAGTGCTATCAGAACTTGCTGCTTTAATTAAATCTTCCCTTGTTGAACAAGAAAAATGCGTCAGTCTTTTAAAAATGAACATAGAAATGTTCCTGACACTAAGGGGCGGGGGAAAGTTATGAGAGTATCCTGGTACCTGTAGAACGATTGACAACATCTGTAATAGGTGATGTACTGAAATCCTCACAGTACAAGCTTTCCAAGCTCCTTGTAGTCTGAAATTATGGCCATACTATCCCTACTAGCAGGGTTTTCTTGTAGGTTTAGGCATTTGATGAACTGCACGATGAGATGTGGGCAGTAGGACTTCTTTTTTTATTTGCATATGATTTTCTTTAACGTTAGCTAACCCTGTTTTCCCTTTGCACAAATTCTATACATATGTCTTTAAATTACAGCCACTTTTCCATCTCTTCAGCTGATGATTGCCAGCATAGTTAACCTTTGCAGGTGTTTGATGCCAAATAAGAGATGCACAGACCTTAAAACAGCCATATATGAAATACAAGTTACTAGAATTCTTGACTGAAATGTTCTGGTTGTGATACAGACTTTGTTTTTTTAAGTACTGTAGAAATCTTCAGCCTGGTTCTGTTTGCTAAATAATAATGTGATATAACAGGTTAGTGAGTACTCAGTATAGGTACTGTGTGAATTTACAGCACACCAGCTGCTCTACACAACGTCCCCATGGGAAGCTCTCAGTGTAGACCAGCACAGAGTTAACTGTAATTTACAGTAAATTATCCTGCACAAAGGCATTCTAAGTGCAAGAGGTTTGAGCTGTCATACTATTTACTCTGCAGTTCTGTTTAAGACCATAAGTACAGCTATATAAAGAGACTCCTGACTTCCTTGTATTTGCTACTTCAAAAACCCAGTTTTCTTCATGCTTAGTAGATCACATCAGCCAGTACTTGCCAATTATTTCAGTCAGAAAGTAGTAAAGCACAGTGGTTTTTTATGATATGCCTTGAAGAAAGGGTAGCTGTTAGACTTGCTTTTCCTCCAGTTGCCAGTCTTCTGCTAATCAAGGTTTTGCATAAATAATAAGGCACTCCAGGCTTTGCATAAATAATAAGGCCCTTCACAAGCTGTGAAGAAAAATAGTTCTCATGCTCTTTAGTTGATGATGCCTGAGGACTACACATCCTCATCCTCTTAGAACAATCTTTGAAGGCTTGATTTATATACCGTTTTCCTCAGCAAGTGCTCTGGAAGTCTTAATGAGTAAAGTGACAGTCTCCAAATAAGTATTGTTCAGTTTGAAAAAATAAACAAACATTACAATGTTAATTTTCTGTTCTCCAGACTCGTTTCAACCAACATCTCAGTAACCAAGATTGTGCCTTGGATGAGGAGGATGATGATGAAATGGAGAGAACAAGCAAGTAAGAAGCCTGTTTGGTTGTGTGTGTGTTTTGGAGAAAGGGTAACTAGTGTTCTCAAGCAAAGCTCAGATCAAGTGATGCATGTCCAGGCTGCTAGCTTGATTCTCCATCTGGGTGATGTCAAGTAGTTAAAGATTAAACCTGTTTTGGGAAAGAGGGACAAGCTGTTATATTTTTCCATTATTCATGGTGCCTAGAAGAGCTTGACATAACCATCGGTCTTCACCAACTCATAACACAACACAGCATCAAAATAATGCCAATATGATGGGCTGTGACCTCAGCTAATCTATTCTTTAAGTCTTGTGTTTTGGTCATAACAAAGGAAAGTTTTCTGAAGGGTCTGAAAGAGAAGTATTGTGTTGTGACTTCTATATTGTCGGGATGAAATCCCACGGCGAGGGGCGGCAAGGGAAGAACTTGCACAATCAATATGATTGATAAGCAAGCGGTCATAACAAAGGAAAGTTTTCTGAAGGGTCTGAAAGAGAAGTATTGCATTGTGAGTTCTATATCAAGGTGATCCTGTGTGTGAGTTAGAGGACAATCAGAAGTTTAGGCTTAAGTCACACTGATGCATTCTCTGGTTGAGTTCAGGAGACTATTTTTGGTAATGAACATATGGCTATATAAACTACGAAGGACGTTTAAAGCAAAGTCAAGCAGCCTAAGTTGTCATGCAGTAGGGAAAAGTGAGATACAGAAGTGTTCAAAGGGTGTAATTTAAACAGTGAGCCATGGAATCACCTTTTGTAAATGGCATTCTGGGTGGGCAGTGATAGGGAAAGACTGCAGTAGTATGGGGGTCAGAAGTAACCCTGGGACATAGGCAGTACTCCAGTAAAGCTGGTTATATGGCACAAGAAGAGTTGCAGTATGAGAGCCTTGCCACTAGAACAAAGTGTGTGGCTAGGTCAGCTGGAAGCTGTAGCTACATTTACCTAAATGTAAGGTACTGATAAAGGAAAAGAGGAACCAGTTTTGGAGAAACTGTAATATTTGGAGGGAAGATTTGGGAAGTCACATTAAGGTGACTTGAAATAAGTATTACAGTGGCTGGGGAAGAGCCAGGAGACAGAGAAACCAGCTAACGGTTACTGCCTCTTCATAGATATCATACATCTCTGTTCTCTGTTCAGGAAAATTCTTGAGTATAAAGAAATTCCAGGTTCATGTTCCCTTTCAATAGATTTGGAATGCATTCTTCTACTTTCTTTCATGAGTGGCTGCAAAAACAAATGTCTTTTATGTTCCCAGCTGATGGAAAAGTTTTTGTTTTCAGGTTATCATCAGAAGACAGTGAAGAAGCTTCTGCTTACTTTTATGACAGTGATGATTCTGGTGAAACTGGAATAACTCCTCAACATCATGGAGAAATGGACTTGCTTGGGGAGATTTTGGACACGCTGAGCACACATAGTTCAGATCAAGGAAAGCTCTCAGGAGCAAAGAGCCTGGATTTCTTTAGGTCAATGGATGACATTGATTACAAGACTGCGGTTAGTTGTCTGCTTTAATTTGAGAAACAATTCCAATCCCTTTACAGTGGAATCCTGCACTTGCAGAATCAGTGACATGCAACTCAAATCTGGCAGCAGCATCCTTAGAATGATTAGTATGTTTTGCTAGGGCTCCACAACAGTACACCTTTGCTGGCCACTGCCTGATGGTTTTTGACCAGATGAGATTGGTTACACTTTTGTCCAGTTTACCAAGTCATCCTTGAACCTCATTTTCCCCTTGTAACAGTAACCACATTCAGAGCTGTGAACAATGTAATAATTTTCTTAATCAGATAATGCTGTCTTTCTCTGTGCAATTTGGTATTTCCAGAGCTGGTTTTAGTCTTTTTTTTTTTTTGTTTAATGCAGTTTAGAAGGCATTTATTTCCATTTTGACCTTGCATCCTTAAACTACTCATAGTGATATGGTGATGTTTCCATGTTAAGTTATGGGATCCACGTGATAATAACACCTGAAACACAGATAGAATTAATGCCAGAGACCTTTCTAAGAGGGTTTCTTGATTGGCTTTTTGGTAGAGTTGTGCAGATCCTATAATGTAAACAAACTGCTTGCCTGCAACTTTAAAACCATCAACAAGTCCCTGCTGTGATGTTAGCCAAAAGAAACAATAGTGCTTTTGAACTCCAGCTTGTATCAGCTGTCCAACATTTACTTTTTGCTGAAAGGGATCTTAACAGTAGAAGATTCCTTACTGGAACACCACATTCTGATGCAAATATTTGAAAAGCTTGTAAAATTTTCTATTAAGAGTGTCACACAGGGGTCACATTAATAAAATACCCAGTTTTGTTTCTTTGGCCAAAAAACTTTAATATTTCAAGCTGGTATAATCAATTACTGAAGCAAAGAGGAAATACCATCTGGCTTTAATTTTAGTCCAGCTCCTTTTCATTTTATGGGTACAAACCAGCAAAGTGTGCCTTTGTTCACTGTCTAAACTGCTTGGGCAAAGATAGAATGGACAGGGGAGACAGAAATCCTTCCTCTTCACAAAGGTGATCTTTAAGATAAGAGACAATGTTCTGGTGTAAAAACACTTGATCTGATGTTGTACTTGCGGTTGTTGCTTTGTAACATTGAAACCTAAAAGGGATCCATGATTTAGGAACACACAAAATCCATGACAGTTTCTGCTTCAAAAGTGCCAGTGTAGAGATGTTTCTTGTGATGTTAAACACATGTTCTTTCTTCCTAGAACAAGTCAAATGCACCTAGTGAGAGCAACCTTACCCTGCTCTGCAGCAGTGCTAGTGATCAAGCAGAGTGGAACCTCGGTCAGGATGACAGTGTCCTCCATGGGAAGCAGCTCCCTCCATCACCAAGGAAGCAGCTTTCTTCTGGTGGCCACAGAGAGTCTCTCTCAAGGCTGGAAGAAGAAAGGAGTGACAAAACCTTTGTTAATGAGAAGAAGGACACCAGGCGTATGACATCACCATCTGCAGTACGACCAAGTGCCCAGTTTTCTTCTCTAGAGAGGTTCACAGCAGGCTATTCTTCCTCCAAGTATGCAAAACAGAATGAAACACTAAGCAGTACCTCAGAAGATCAGCTCCCAGCAAATCTTACTCAAAATCCATCCATTCTGGTCCCTTGGGAGAAAGATGGAAAGGAAGGAAATGAAACTCAGGAAGAGGGTGGGCTTCTTCAAGAAGTGGTGTCATTATGTAAACTGAGTTCTGCTTTTCACTATGGTTTAAATATTTCAAAGGATAGCTTATCCAGCAGTAGCAGTGGAAACAAAACGTAAGAAAGCAATGAGAAACTTGACTCCCATCAGAAGTTAAAGGGAGAGACTACTCAGGACTCCATATATCTCCATATAACATGATAACCAAAAGATGAAAAAGGAATAAGAGGTCTTTGATTATAAAAACAATTCTCTTCAGCTGAGTATGCATCTTCGACCATTGGGACACCCGCTTCTATGTTTACTCAGTTCATTTGTTGGCTGTAGTTAGGTCCACAAAATGGAACTAGATATATGAATGCACTCTTAAATCAGGTACTAGTTAGTCTTTGTGTTAAAAATACAGCAGGTGTAGGTGCTTCCTAGCATTTACTTCCTCTAAGCAGCAGGAAAGGTATCACCTAAAAGGTGAACAGGTTTTGAAGGTACTATATTAATCCCATTAGGCATGAAATGAACCAAGCAATCTGATTTGTCTGAAATGTACAAATGTTAATATTTGTGATGAATAATAATTGCCTTAATCTTTTGAGAAGAGGTTTAACTATCTCACATACGTATGTACAAAACAGCAATAATGATTTTCAATGGCGAGAATTTGCTTCAGCAAAGCAGGGAGGAAAGGGAACTTTTTTTTTCAGATTAAGGAACTTCTTGTGAGTGTAACTTGGAATTTACTCCAAACTAAAACTGTGGCCCTGTCTTCCAGGTTTCAAAATGGTAGCACATGCTTTTCTCTCTTCTGTAAAGGACATGAAGTGCTGAATTATAATGTGACATTGATTAACTTTCGTTTACAACTAAGACACTTTAAAGACAGATTATCTGATTTCCCTAGGTAGACTATTCCACCTGAAAAGTTTTAGAAAGGAAAGTGTAAGTGGAATTGATAGATTTCTATTATTTTTTATTTCCTACGCATTTGAAAACTTAATTTGTGCCTCCTCTGAACTATTTGCTTTTTGAGCATAGATTTAATTACTGTTTGGTTAGAAGTCACAATAAATTAAATTATTAAAGAATCATGACCAAAAATTACTTGAAACACTAGAAAACTAAAATTACAGATTCAAGTTGGGGCTGCATATATCCAACTCACATTTTAGCCCAGTTGAACAACCAAAACATTTAAGTTCAGTGAGGGGGAGGATAAGTGGACTTGATTTATATTGTATTTAGAACAAGCACTTGGCCACCTTCTGGCAGCATTCCTGAGGAATATTTGGATATTTAAAGTCTGAAGATTCCTGCTGCTGTATGGAGCAAGTCTTCCCTTTATTTTTTACTTTTCAGTATTCCTCCTCTTGACTTTTTCCACCTCTCCACTTTACCATTGTCCTCCACAATAGATCAGGACAGGAAATATGAAGTGAATTTCAGCAGAACAGCTGAAAAGTAGCTGACAAAAGTAGCACCTGGATATAAAATAGCTACCCGAGAAGAATGCTCTCCTGCTCTTCTAAATACATGTCAGAAACCTTTTTTCCATTCTTTCTCTTTGGTATGAATGGTTTCTTTTGGTCTCAGTATAGGCCTGAGTGTTCAGATGAGAAAGCTGCAGAGCAAGCTCATGGATGCTTGTTTAGAGGTGGTGTTAATGATTCAGTAGAGGCCATTCTTCTCCTTTGCTGGAATTAATCATTACCCTAAAGGTAGCATGTGTCCTAAGAGTGTGGCTAAGAGAAGACAGGCAACACAAAGGTTTTTCTTCTTGTAACATTTCTCACCCATTTTCATGCATGTCCTTGCATAATTTTGGACAAGAATTTAAACATTCACCTCTTTTTTTTTTTTTGCCTTCCCCTCTGCATCTGACATGGTGTTTCTGTGCATGGTTCCACCCAGGTTATATTTTGTTTTCTTCATTTATTAAAGATAATAAACAATATTAATGTCTTAAGGAGAAAAATAGAAAAAAAAAAAGAAGTACATTGTGGTCACCATCACTGTCAGAACCATCAAACATGTAAGTCCAGGAATGCTGCCAGAAAATGGTTTTCAAAAATGCCTCTTTAACAGAAAACTCTTACTGGCTTTGCGTGACAGTTAGGCACTGAACTCCTGTTGTCTCATAGATTGTCCTATTGTTACCCTTGTGAAGGAAATATGAAAGTCCTGTGAGGCTGCTAACATTCTTAGAGTTATTGTAAGGATCACAAAATTGCAAGTTTGATAGTGGAATCTTTGAAAATTGAGGCATTGTAGTAATAATTCACTGTTTTTCTGTAGTGAAAGTGCAGGCTGAAAAGAGCTAGAAGATGGAAAGTAAAATTCAACTCAGATTATTTCAGTCAAGATAATAGTTACTCTGCTTCTACCACATTGTTTCCTTACTATTTATAAAGCCCACAGAGTGTTTACAGTCATTAAATATTATGGTTTGTTTGTTTTGTTTGTTTTGGACCTTGTATGGGTTAAAAAAAATTGCTCTTTTTTTTTTTTTCTATATTGAATTTAATTCGAGGTACATTTTTAACTTGGTAATATTACTGTATCTTTTCCACTTACTCTTCAGTAATCTTTTAAAAAGGCTAATTTTTGTGCCTTAAACAGAATTCCCCAGTTACCAAATAGTTAAGAATCCAAACTGATGTTTCCGGTTCAACACTGTTCTCCTCTGTCCTTGTGATAATATAAAGCTGTTTGTGCAGTGTTTCTATTACCACATTGGGTTCTATATTAAGAGAAATTGTCCAGGTCCAGTACTTTTTACAAGTTTTATACTTGTATGCTTTTTATTTGTGGTAATCCTCCTAATGTCTTTGAAAAACGTCAACATTCATCACCAGCTGCTGGTGAGAACTGAATTCTACTCAGTCTGAGCTCCTGTGGTTGTCTCTCTTTTTCAGGATCTCAAAGTAACTCTTCACATTTCTCCTGTTTTAAGGGAGATACCAGGTTATTTGACTAAGCTTTGTGATGTGTTGCATGCAGGAACAGATTTCTGAGGAAGAAAGTCAGACTAGGACTTGAATTTAGTATCTTCAAATTTGTTTTACAAAGGTGTCTGCCTGAAATGAGCTGTATCACTCCTCTGGTTTGGGAGGCAAAAAGTAAGGGCAGTACAAGGAGAAAGGTATTTCTGGGTTGTTCCAGTGGGGTTTGGTGAAGTAGAGCCTGGGAGTCCTCAGGAGGGATAATAAGTTTGTGGAAATCCAGATTTCAGGATATTGTTTAATGTTGTAGCTCAGTGGTAGTGACTCCAGCCCAGCCACATAGGCAAAAGTAACATTGCCTGTGGGATTAATCCCCTGTGCATAATGGATAACATCCCAGTCAAAACCTTCCCATCCACGTGTATTGAGATGCAAGGTGAAAAACAGTGCAGATATTCAGGGAAGGACAGCACTGTGGATGCAGAGGTGATTCCCTACCCACCCTCTATGCATGCAGAGGGCAATCTGTGTAGAGTAGGCAGTAGTTTGCTCTTCCACATATTTGGGTGTTATGTAGCTCCAAAAAGTAGCCTTGTTCTGAAGGAAAAATGTAGTCATAGAAGCTGTCATAGAACTTGTTTACTGAAGCCCTCATTGTCATTTAGCATTTCAGTGGTACTGCTGCTGTCTGGGTTGCGGTCATCAGAAACTCCCAGCACTGGCTGAAGTCCCCTCTCAGGCATTGTAACACAGGCTTCAGCTGGAGTTTTAGACACATGCTGGATGTTTCTGAAAATCCCACCCTATCTATTAGAAAAGTGTTTTAGATCTTTAAAAAAATTACATTTTAGATGTCTTTTCAGGTTTTAGAATGAGCTATCTCACAGCTTCATAGTCTTGTAAGTAATTCAGAGTCCATGCAAAAGAACAGTTAAGACAGGTTTTTAAAACAGTTTCAATTTTTTCTCCTACAATCAATCATATTCAGGCCTACAGAACAATCTTTCATTGGTGCAGCTGTCTAATGGAATTGCTAGGAGCATTTAAAGTCTTTTCTCTATGCATGTACTTAATTGAAGAAACATTTCATGCAATAATGGAAGTGCCAGCATGAGGCCCTTTTGCAAATGCAGCCCCTGTGTAATGCTGCCTGTAGTACCCTGTCCTGCAGAGAGAGCCCCATAACCACTGAGCACCCTGCCACTGCAGGGAGAGGTCATGGTAGCCTTTATTTCCAAGGGAGTTACCATTTTCTTTCTTGGCACCAAGCTCTAGTTCAGGTGCTGTGAAACTCCAGCCAGCCTGGTGTTTCAGGTTAAACAAGAGTGGCTAATAAAATTCTGTGTGAGGTGAGCAGCTTCCTTGTTGCAAAGGTCAGAATGGTGAAGGCTGTCTGTTCCCAGGGCGTTGCAGTAAATCTGTGGAGAATGAATGTAGAAATAAATGCACCAGCAAACCCAGTATGAATGATGATGTTACTCGTCTTCAGTAACTTCTTTGCTGCTATTAGATGTGTATGTCTTTGCCAAGCATTGTTTACCTGTTAACAGAATCTGTGCTGAATGGAATGTGTCCTCATCTTCACCCCAGGAGCATGGACCATAGCTGGTCTAGAATTCATGATCTTCAGGGTGGTTGAAAATAAAGGAATGGAAAAGGGATGGTATTTTTGTTTGTGGTGGGGTTTTTTTGTGAAAAACCTTCCTTGGTTTGCTTTGTAATGTCCATTTTGATGTTTTAGTCAGTGGCTAACTGAAAGTATTTAATAGATCTTTCCTGGAAGCTGCTACACTTCTAAGTAGAGTTGTCTGATGAGTCCACAGCCACCTTATTCAAGAGAGCCATCCACTGTTTGTGTAGTTGGCAGGGCCATTGCCATTTTCTGCTGGGTCAGAGTATGAAGCAGTTAATACAGTTGGAAGTTATTCCAAGGTGTACTGTAGTAAAAGGGTACTCAAATTCATTTGTACTATTACTTAGGTCGATACTAATGACATTTGTTTTTAGAGTCCAGTAACAGTATTAGCATTTGAAAAGTGAGTTGAGTTCAAGTAAGTTGGCATTTGTTATGATGCTGTGTGAATTGACCTGTTCCTTTCAAAAAGCTACTTGGTCGTGGGGGGAAATCCTGTTGACTTTCAAATCTTTGGTGAATTTTGTGCAATATTATGCCTTGTTTCAAAGTAATTCAGTAGTGCACAGCTGCTGCTTTTCAAGCAGGTCTTTGAAATAGTATTTTTCAGATTATGTAAAGTGACATGTACCTTTGAAATAGGGTTGTATCATAAAAAATAATGAAGAATATATTCTAATGAGGCAAATGTATATTTCCAGTGACTGGGAATGGTTATGGATGTCACAGTTTGTGGAAATAAGGAGACCTAAGGCAATGGTCGCATACCAGTGGTTCTAGGTCATTCTTTAAATTAGGTTAAATTGAAGCGAGGCTTAAATATTCAAGTTTATAGTGTTTAGTTCACCATTTGATCATTTGTTCATCATTGATCAAAAGAGAAGTTAAGCATTGCTTTACCAGTCCCTCCATTGAGGTGAGAGCTCATGGTGATGACCATGCATGCTAAGAATTCAGTTTGTGACATCCATAATTATGAGAAGTCATTACATAAAATCTCTTACTAATGTCGCCAGTATCCTTTTAATTTTGTTGTAAATTAATTTCTTTGTATATTGATGTACATTTTTTTGCTTAAACTTTGGTTTTTCCCTTGAGAACTTCTTTAAATTAATATACTTGAATGAGGCAATAAAGCACTGTGGAGAAAGCTAGTCTTGGTGCAGCTTATGCACAAGCACATCATGTCTATTACTTCATGGGTTTGGAGGAGGAGGAGAAATGTAAAATACTTACTTGTTTAGCCAACTGGCAGTTTCTGTTTGTTATTTTTGGTCTGTGTCAGATCCAATGAGAAATGCCTCAACACAGAACAAAGCAGCATTCTCTGTCCCAGCCCTTCTAATTTGTTATTTTTTTTTCCCAGAACAATTTTTGTAGTGACCTTTGAAAACTGTTCCTGGTAATGTCCTTGTTGAGAGCCTTTGATGCTTATGGGAAAAGCATAAAGTAAATACAGGACATGTTGAGGCTTTATTGATCACTTTTATAATTCTGGAGATTTAAAAAAAAAAGGCAAAAAACCCCAACCAACCAGCATTAAATCCTAACAGCTTTACACATTTCATCAGTTAGTGACCTTCAGTAAAACTGGAGCCAAATCTAGAATTTACTCCATGCTTTTGCACCCTCTGGACTACTGTTCAAAGTCATCTCAAGAACTGTAATGCAAACCTTAGACTACTGTCAGTAGTGCACTGTGTAGATGTAGAAAATGAGCTGTGATGTGTGATGTGTTCTGGTCTTTGTTTTGGTTTGGGTTTTTTTACTTTTTCCTTTCAATCCTGTGGCATCAGTAGAAGTTTTTTGGTGAACTCCACATTACCATAAAGTGCCCAACACTGTACTAAAAAAATAAAACTTAACAATATCAAAATTCCATGGGTGGTGCAGGTTCTTGTTTGATGGGTTGATCTGAATAGAACTTTCATGCTTCTCAGGCAATAAGGCAATGATACTGTGTTGTAGTGGAACTTTTTCCTCCACTGAATGATCATTTCGTTTTCTTAAATATAGAGAAGCTTACTGTGTTTTCTTATTAATTACTGTGTATCCAGTACAATAGGGACAAGTGTGGCTCAGTTGGTAGCACATCAGACCCTTAATGGGAAGGTCGTGAGTTCAAGCCTGCAGTGGGCAGTAGTGTCCTCCCTACTCTAGTCATGAGGTCTGTGGTGACAGGTTGGACTCGATGATCTTTGAGGTCTCTTCCAATCTTAGTGATACTGAATACTGAATGTATGCCGGTGTCTTTCATGATTCCAATAGTGGTTTTTTTGTTTCTTTAGTCATAGCTAATCATACATATTTGTTAAACAGCTTTTTTTCTTTTGGTCTGTAAATCTTCAGGTTCTTAAAAAAAAAAAGAGTAGGTATATTATCTCATGTTATAGATTAAGAAATTAAGATACAAGAGAAAAATGCATACAGAAGGTACAGTAGTAATAACTGATGGGTGCTATGGTTTTAACTTTTAACATTGGGTATTAAAAGTGTTTGTGTACTGTTAAGCCAAGTATTCTAAGGTACCAGGGAGGCTACTGCTGTTGCGGAAAGAGCCTGACCTCCTGTAATCAGGTCTGGCTGAAGGGTCATGCTGTGTGGTGCTGAGAGTCACTGGGACCTCACCTCACTCAGCATGCAAGTCTGATCTTCACCCACTCTTCCTTCCTCACTCCCTTCATGCTCTGGCTCCAGCCCCTTCTGTGCCTGGTGGTACTACTGGGCTATATGGCTCTGGCAGTCATGGCATGTCTAGTGCCCTTGTCTTGTTTCCCCTGTACTACTGGTGGGGAGAGGCTGGTGCAGGAAGCACCTCTTGGTTTCAATGGTGATCAGGAATAAAAGCAAAAATGCAGTTTATTTGGAACTTTCTGGCTGGATGCTGGGTGCCCACCAAAGCTGTTCTATCACTCTCCTCAGTTGGGCAAGGGAGATAAAATACAACAAAATGCTCATGGGTTGACATGGAGGCAGGGAGATGACTCAGCAATTACTGTCACAGGCAAACAGACTCAATCTGCACAGAGAGGCTCTGCAGATGTGTCCCTGAGTCTGGAGCCTAGCAGACCTCTCTCACTCTGCTTCCCCTTTTGTGCCTCTCCACACAGAAGAACCCTTGTCCCTGGTGGACAAGGTGCAGGAGAAAGCTGAGGGCAGCTTTTACCCAGTCCTGGCCTTCACTTCTCCTGTTATTTTTCTTTTTTTCAGGTGTTGGAATAGGCTACCCGAGGAGATGGTGGAAGACACTCTCTCTGAAGGTGTTAAAAAAATATGTAGACATGGCACTTTGGGACGTGGTTTAATGACCATGATGGTGTTAAGTCAGCAGCTGAACTCTGTGATCATAGAGATTTTTTCCAACCAGAACAATTCTCTGATTCCATGGTTCTATAAAATGTTTAGTTTATTATTGATCAAATCTGCTCTTCTACTTGGGTTCAGTTTTGCTTCTGAATCCTCTACCTCCTCCCCTCAAGCAGTGCAGGGCAATAAGGAATGGGGGTTGTGGGCAGTTCATCACTCATTGTCTCTGTTGCCCCTTCCTCCTCAGGGGGAGGACTCCTCCCAGGGGAGGAACCCATGTTTCAGAAAACAAGGAGCTAATGAATTGACAAGGTAATCCAAGTTAAATTGGCTAATTTTATACAGATGGTGCAGCAGGATTCTCTTCCTGTTGATACAACTGCACCTCTTGTCTGTGAGAAATTATTTCAGAGGTGTTTGGTGTATCAGTCACATGGCAGCAGCCAGAGAATGAAAGCTGGCTCATTTAGTAAGGATTGTGGCATTTGAGGGAAAAACACAATTCCAAGCAGTGTCTTGTTGGGGACTTTTTTAGGAATCATGAATGCATGCATTAGTAGCTTCTTGGTTGTGCTTCAAAAGCAGCTGGAAAGTATCTTTTGCAAGATACAGCAAGATACAGGTGCAGCTGCAGCCACACCTGAAGGATGGACAAAGCCTTGCATTTTCTTTCCAGAGCTCACTCTGTGTTTACCTCATGCTCACAAAGGAAATGTAACTTATATCAAATTCATGAGGATAGATTTTTATTTGATGTGACAAGCAATAACATCAACAACAACAAAAAACCCAACCCCTAAGCGATGCCTGGAGTGGTGGTGTGGGTTTGCTGGTATCCAGATAAAGCAAAGCAGTCAGTCTGCAGATTTTCATCAGTTGGAAAAAAAGTAATGCTAGCAGCTTCTTAATCTTCAAAACCCCAGAGGTTGTCAATCTTGTTACAAATTCTGTATGATAAATGTAAACAAGTGCTAGTTCTAAAAGCAGAGCTTGGGAAGGGCATTTGGAATATGCTATGGGCCATATATAATTTCCTCTCTGTGGCTGCCTGTTCCACATTCTTCCTGAAAGTCGACAGGCGAGGTTCCTGATGGTGTAAATGGCCTCGCTAATTTTCTTTCTCAGGTCTACTTCTTACCTACATGAGCAACAAAACATCACAAAGCCCAACATACAGTAGCGCTGAAAAACAGGGGCTACAAAGAATCTATGCAACATGATTGGAAACCTTTTTCTTTTAGATCTGTTGTGTGGTTTTAATTGTTAAGGGCCTACAAAAGAGTCAGTATCACAGGTGAGACATCTACCATGTGGAGCTTACCACAGAAGTCATTTGCTCACAGGAGTTTGTTTTTCAGGTATGTATAGTTCTGTGAACAGCTCAATCAATATACTTTCCAAGACAAGTAGTTTTGTTCTGGTATAAAATCAGTCCCTTGAATTTATCTTAAATAATGAAGAACCTTTCTGTGAGTTCAGGGTGGGCAGAGGCTGCTTTTCTCAGCCTGGACTGTTCAAAGGCCAAAGACAAAAACCGTGTTTGACTTTTAGGTTTTGGCCTAAAACTTAAAACTTCTGGAGCCTGGGTTTTTAGAGAGTGGTTTAGCATTGGAGACTTAAATGTAAACTGTGGTAGATAATGCTGGAGACTCTGGATCCCTGTGCTTTGGAATGTGCTTCAGAGATTACAGGTACAGCAGAAAGTTGTAAGCTGCTCCCCCCCAGTCTCCCTGCAGACCTTTTTGTTCAGATCTGTAGTAGCACTGACTCTGCATTCAGCAATATACAGGATCCCAGGATGTTAGGCACTGGGGGGGACCTCTGGAGACCTTGAAGTCCAGCCTCCCTGCCAGAGCAGGACTCTCTCCAACAGATGCCTGTCCCGCTTGAGCTGGGGAGCCCAGAACTGGGTACAATATTCCAGGTGAGGCCTCACTAGGGCAGAGTAGAGGGGGAGAAGAGCCTCCCTCAATCTGCTGGACACACTCCTCTTAATGCACCCCAGGATCCTATTTTACAGTGCCAGCAGTTTTCAGTTTTCTGCTCCCTCTTCCTTTTAGCTAATACAATACCTACCACCTGTTTGGCAGTGAGAAGGGTTCTGTACTTCAAGTGTTGAGCTGAATAATACATACAAACATCTGACATTTGGCCTTCTCTGAGCACAGGCACTGTGCTTATTTAACAATATCGAAAATGTTAAAATGGTTAAGGTAGAAATTAAAATGTCATTTTAAAATATTTGTATTTAACTTACCTGATTCAGTCCTTTCCTACGTTTCCCCTTGGCATATTCGAAATGGGGGTCATGGTGGCAGCCTGACACCACAGCTCCTTTGAACGCTATACTGAACATTGTTGGCATTTCAGCCTAATTAGTTGCATCCTAGTTTGTGATTTGTATTTGGTCCTTTGGGTTGCTGGACCAAGATTTTTTTTAAACTTTTTTTATTTTTTATGTTCATCCTTGTCTTGTATTAAATGTCAGCAGACCAGCACTTGTGTAATTGGGTGGGGTTTTTTTCCTTTCTTTTTCCCCAGTGACAGAAAGTTTGATAAATGATTTCTACAGCTCAGACCAACTACATGAGGAAAATATATCCTAGGAGTGACTGATAAGCACAGGCTAATCTAGTCCATGCAGGTCTTGAGCACAGCCACATATTTTTCTGAACTGGTGATCACTGTTACCCACAGCTTTTAACTGGATGACAGGCTCACAGGATGTTATGGGGTGGAAGGGACTTCTGACAATCATCGAGTCCAACTCCCCTGCCAGAGCAACACCATGGAATCTAGCACAGGTCACGCAGGAACACATCCAGATGGGTCTTGAAAGTCTCCAGAGAAGGAGACTCTGCAACTTCTCTTGGGAACCTGTTCCAGTGCTCTCTGACCCTCACAGTGAAAAAGTTCCTCCTCGTGTTGAGGTGGAAGCTCCTGTGCTGTAGTTCATATCCATTGCCCCTTGTCCTATCCCAGGGTGCAAGTGAGCAGAGCCTGTCCCCTCCCTCTTGACCCCCATCCCTCAGATATTTATAAACATTTATTAAATCCCTTCTCAGTCTTCTCCAGACTGAACAGCCCCAGGTCTCAGCCTCTCCTCACAGGGCAGTGCTTCAGTCGCTTAATCATCCTGGTAGCCCTCTGTTGGACTCTGTTGGACTGGAATGATCGTGGGCTGATTTAGTGGCTTGTGCCAGCACTGTGCCACTCTTGAAGGCAGATCTGCAGCTTCTTTTTCAGGCTTCATTTCTCATGTTAAAACCTGGCAGAGCCTCCCTCTCCCTGGGGGCCAGATTTCACAGAACCACATATTCAACCAGGTTGGAAGAGACCTCCAAGATCATAAAGTCCAACCAATCACCCAACCCTATCTAATCAACTAGGCTGTGACACTAAGTGCCTCATCCAGGCTTTTCTTAAACACCTCCAGGGATGTCAACCCCAACAGCTCCCTGGACAGCCCATTCCAATGGGCAGTCTCTCTGTGAAGAACTTTCTAAGATCAAGCCTAAACTCCCCCTTGCACAGCTTGAGACTGTGTCCTCTTGCTCTGTCACAGGTTGCCTGGGAGAACAGACCAACCCCCACCTGGCTACATTCTCCCAATTTAACATAGCTGTCTATGAACATAGTTGGCTGAGAGAAAATGCTTGGACATTAGGGTAGTTCAACTGGAAACTGAGGTTTGATAGAGTTAAGAAGGAGTGTGTCAGCCTGCTGATTTACTGGGAACAACCCTCACCTCAACCTCATAATGGTGTGCCCAAGGAAATAATTAAATCTCTGGCAAAGCTGGGGTCACCCCACACATGTGGGTGTGCTGCCAGAAACCATGGAAGAAAAGCAGTGCACCTGCATGGTCTGCTTCTTTACTGCTTAGTCACTAGAGTTAGAGTCAAGGTGACTCCTGGGGATCTTTCTTGGTCATTTCATCCATGGCTTGAGGTGGTGTTCAAACAACAGTGCTGTAGATGGCCTGAAAGGAGAACCTTGTGCTTTGTACTCCAAAATAACCCTTGGGCTTCTCAGTGGTCTCAAGCTGGCTGTTGTGGTTCAGGCAGAACGCCCTGTCCCTACTGTATGCACACAGTTTATCATTGGGACATCATTTGCCTGCTTGCAGAGGAGAGGATTGGAGGCAGCTAAAGCTGCATTTAATTGTTTAAGCTGTTTTGTACTTGGAGCAAAAATAAGTGGGAACACCCCACACATCCTCCCTGCAGACTTTTCTAATCTGACCAAAGATTGTGAAATCACCTAGAGGTAAAATCTGTTAATACCTTGTACTAGCTGCATGAAAGGCATGAAGTGATTTATTCTGTGGGGCAGAAAGCAGCTCTTTAACCCCAGGCTGACCTATGCTGTGACTACTGTACCCTGTGAGCATGCTGGGCTGCAAATAGTTGTGCTCCAGGTGAGGAAGGCTTGCAGCCCAAACAGCCACAGGTAATTAAGACTGTCATGCAGAGCCTGCCCTTTCAGCTTGCTCTCACTCTACCAGTGCGCGAACCGCTGTCAGTGTGTCTGAATCCCTGCTGCCAGGTAAAGTTTATTTCAGGTGCCAAATGTAACTAAGAGGGTTTAAATTGGAAACACAGCTTTTGGTCATCGCTAGTTATTGAAATCCGTGCCAGTGAAAACCCTGCTTCTGCTGAAGCTACAGGTGGAAGCTGAAAGGTCATCACAGAGTCAATCAGGTTGGAAGAGACCTCCAAGATCACGAAGTCCAACCGATCACCCAACCCTATCTAATCAACTAGACTGTAGCACTAAGCGCCTCATGGCTTTGCTTAAACACCTCCAGGGACACTGACCCCTCCACCTGGGCAGCCCATTCCAAAGGGCAGTCTCTCTGAGAAGAACTTCTTTCTAAGATCAAGCCTAAACTTCCCCCTGCACAGCTTGAGACTGTGTCCTCTTGTTCTGTTGCTGGTTGCCTGGGAGAAGAAACCAACCCCCACCTGGCTACAACCTCCCTTCAGGTAGTTGTAGACAGCAATAAGGTCTTCCCTGAGCCTCCTCTTCTCCAGGCTAAACAGCCCCAGGTCCCTCAGCCGTTCCTCATAGGGCTTGTGTTCCAGACCGTTCCCCAGCTTTGTTACCCTTCTCTGGACGCATTCCTTGTGGACAATATTGAGCTGAGGAAAACACTGTGCTTTGCACAGTGCCATCAAGAGCATAAAGCCAGATGAAGGCCTGTGCAGCTTGATCGAGAAAGATGGTTTAAAGTCATTACTTTTCCATGCCAGTCTTGGTGGTGTCTGACAAACTTAGGTGAACTGCTGACAAATATAATCACTTTGCCAAGTGATTTTGGGGGGCAAGGAAAATCACAGCCTGATAAAAGCGGAAATTAAAAGCAACTTTAGTGAAACCAAGTCAAAACATAACAAAGTTGCCCAAATTGACTGCAGTATAAAATCCCTGATATGTTTTTATTCCATAAATACCATTTGAAAGAACATAAACCTAGAAAAATCACTGCTGGACTGAGAATTCTGTCTGGCTTTCAGCCCTCCACCTATGCCTTGATTCATAATTTACCCTCTGGCTTTTCGATGTGCAAGAGGTCTTCAAGACACCTCATGGCATGCATTATAGATGGAGGAGTTTAGGTTAAAACATGCTTTTACTGTGAGGCACTGTGAGGGCATTGCCCATTCTCCCCACGTCAAATTCATGTGTGCAATTTAAACAAGGCCTTACTCTGCTCCCAATAAGTCCACACCAGATGTATCTTTCATAAGTGTGGAGATTCTGCAGTGTCTTGACACATGCCAGTAGTTTGAAGCCCGGGCATGCTTCAGTGGGGCATGAAAGCCCCCATCCAGTCATCCAGCTGTGATGTTTTGCAATAGGCAAAATTTTAGTGTTGTCAGCTCCTCGCTGTTCAACTCTATGGACTTGCAATGTCTGATCTGACACTCTTTTTTTGGAACAGCTTTCAGAGGTGTCAGTTTTCTATAGCTGAGAAGTGACTGAGTAACACAAAAAAAGGAACTTGGCCAAAAATTCTCTGATCTGTGATTCCTGAGCCAGTCTGGGGCTCTCCAGTTCAGGAGAGAACTGCTGGAGAGAATCCAACAGAGAGCCATGAGGATGATTAGGGGACTTGAGCACCTCCCCTATGAAGTGAGACTGAGAGCCCTGGGGCTGTTAGTCTTGAGAAGAGAAGACCGTGAAAGGTCTGATCAATATGTGTAAGTATCTGAGGGGTGGGTGTCAACTGGAGGGGACCAAGCTCTTTTTGGTGATAAGACAAGGAATAACATGTTCAAGCTTGAATGTAGAAGATTTCACCTCAACATGAAGATAATCTTCTTTATAGTGAGGGTGACAGAGCACTGGAGCAGTCTGTCCAGAGAGGTTGTGGAGATTCCTTCTCTGGAGACTTTCAAAACCCACCTGGATGCATTGGGCAGCCTGCAAGTCTTCTTCATGGGGAATAAGTGACAGGGCAATAGTAGCTGATACACACTTACCAAAGTAAGAGATAAAAGGAATTCCTCAGTGTGGTGAATTTCGATTGTACCAGATTGTCTGGGTGATTATTCGGCAGGTGCTTAAAGTGCCCTGTTATGGAGTAATTCCTCAGTGTTGTGTGTTTTATGTGTACCAGATTGCACTGGGTGATTATCTGGCAGGTGCTTGGAGTGCCCTGCTCTGGTTGTAAAACAGCAGGTTGCTGGTGGCTGAGTTTAGTCAGTGTACATGTCAACGTGCAGAGAAGGTAAGCTGTCCCCAAAAAGGTCATGGTCGCCTGCTGTCCTAGTTGTAGCATTTGTACCAAATGAGCTGTTCTTAAGTATGAGGATTTGTAGCATCCTACATAACAGTCCTTTAGAGGGCTGGGATGAACACAGGTCCCCCTTCCAAGAGGATCAGAAGATGGAGGGTATGGGAATGGCAGATCTCAGCTGGGAGCCTAGTAGAGTATGGGAAGTGATCAGAAGTGAGGCAGAATGGTCTGGGATACAATTCCTCACAGCATCTTACTGCTGCTAACAGTTTCCTCTAAGTGCAGCCCTGAAGTGCTCTGTGCTATTGGGAAAGTCAGTTGTTAAGGTGGCCCCTCTGAGCAGGGTTGGGCATGGCCCAAAGAAGGCGCATGAAAGTGAAGGAACGATGTTTCCTTTGTTTTAAATCTGCCTTACGTGATGGTGTCCTGGGGATGTGGTCACGGCAGGCTGGGCTGGACGGGAGCTTGTAGCACAACTGTGAGCATCAGTATAGCTAAATTGCTCCAAGGGGGCCCTTTCAGTCGTAGCTAGCTGATGCCTTTGGGACAACAGGATGCTTGTTTTCTGGGGTGGCTGATATTTATTGAAAAGCAACATAGCAGCTTTCAAAGTGAGCAGAAAGCTTCTTGTGAAGGGGACTTAGATTAAGTGAAAAAAATTCTTGTAGCTCTGCCATTTTCCTGCTTGCACTCATCCACAGTGCTGGAAAGACAGCAGTAATTTAAAACACACAGCATGTGGGTCTCAACTTGTACCAATTAGCTCCAGGGAAGCTGCAGTGATTCATGCCACCTTGGGACCCAGCACAAAACACCTCCCTACGATGGGCACAGGATGATCAGTTGGTGTGCTTGTAGTCAAAGAATGGTGCAGATTGCAGTGCTGAGGCTGGCAGCTTGGACCATAGCACAGAGCACATTCATCTCATTTCCAAGGATGGAAAATGTTTCTTGATCACTTGATTCCAAATGGCAATTCAGACTTTTTAAACTGCAAATATAGTTCTAGCCTGGGGATAATTTCCTTTGCAATTGCATCATGAAATAATTCCATAAATAAAAAAAAAAATGTATATAGGTTGCATGTGGCTCAGTATAATCCTTATTTATTGGTCATTTTGATTCTGTACACAACAGAGGAGCAATATGAATATGCCACCTAAGCTATAAACATACAATGTACTTGCAGAAAAGGGTCAGTTAATTTCACATGAAATGAGAAGGCACACTATGCAGTCACACACTATGATCATTCTGAGCTGGCCAAATTCCAGCTGCAACATTTGTCTAGTGTAAATATTCCTGGGATTATGGAAGTGCTCCTCACTGTTTCACAGGTTGGGCATCACCTCTCTCCAAGGGAAAAGGGAATAGCCTGGGAAAGTGGAAGAATGTGCTTCATCCTTCCACTGCTTCTGGGGATCTTCAGAGGGATTTGGTGCAGAGCAGATCACATGTTCTAATTTGGCATCTGCTCTTTCTTTGTGGAAGGCTGTTAGATGTGAAGGGAAAGTTTAAATGTTTGAGATTTGGGAGTATAATGCACATCTCTTTCTTTAATGGATAGGATGCAAGTGATCATGAAAAAAAATTTTTTCCTTCAGCTTTTGGGTCAAATGCTAAGACAGATTAAACAAATATAGTTTTGAACTATTTTAGTTCTTCTGTGTGGATGTACCTCCATATTAATGGAGATTTTCACTGCTTTCAGTAAACCAGAAGCCAATCTCAATATTTTGCAGCTTGTAGCAGCACAACTCTTAGATGTTGTGTGCTTCTGTATGCATTTTATTATACCCCTAGGCTTAGGAGCAGTAAATAACTTGACAGCTGCTACATCAGTCTTAATCTGTAGTTTAAATTTCTGCAAAGATGGTATTAGATGCTCTTCATAATGTATTCTGTTTTGTTTAAACTGTTGTTCCTCAGCAGAGATATGGCCTGAAAGGCTCAGTCTTCCTCACCATGTGTTTCATGGTCACTATAGCATGGTGATAATGCTTTGGGACTTTTTGTGCTTCTCTAGGCTGCCATTGAGCTGCAGCGTTTGCCTCCCTGCCTTCTGTGGGTGTTGCTTTGATAATTTATCTTTTCAGGAAGTGGATATGGAACTGACATTTGTGCCTTTTGTGCCTTTTCTTGTTTGTTTCTTAGTAGGCCATAAATACAGTTTTGAATATTTCACATGTGAATCCCTATTTGAAGCAAAACATTCTCTCTCAAGTTACTCACACAGATCTGCTTCAGTAGGCATTTCTCATTCCTGATTCATCATCATCCTTCCTCCCTTTTTTATGGCCTCATTTCTCTGAAAGCACATCTTCACACTTGCTGTGATACAGCTTTTGCCTCTGCCTTCCTCAAGTGCCATCTACTTTCATTTCCCCCTCTTCTCTCACTTTTGTGTGAATTTTTTCCACTCATTTTTATAATTTCCTCTCCCCTGAGACTGACAGCAATCACAATTTAATCTTAAATTAAAGGGTTTCCCCCTGCCTTCTATCTCCTTGACTTACCTTCTACAAATCACAATCGTATTTCAATCTATGATTTTTTTTCCATTTGTTGTGCTTTTATGGTTGTCTTTTTAATTCTTTAGGAACATATTCCTCCAGAGTTCTCTTTGTTCTGTATGAAAACTCTTCAGGCTTTCATCTTCCCTGCTTGTCCGTCCTCTGTACCTGTTCCTGGGGACCTTCCTCATCCCTATAGATTCTTTGTGGCATCTCTTTCTCAAGTGTTATATTACCTCTGTATAGAATATTTGTCTACTGCCTCCAAAGCTTCATGCAGAATGTCAAGCCACCAAGAAGAGCAGAATTACTTTCCTGCCATTTCCTTGTGATTGCTTTATCTCAACATGAACAATAATGCTTTAAGGTAGTTCTCCATGCAAACAGCTTCCTTTTTCAACTGTGCTTTCTCTCTTTTATCATTTTAATTTGAATCATGTAACACTTTATTCTGGAAAGGACCTGCTGAAGTAATCTTATCCAAGCACATGCTCAAAGATGGACAAACTTCAAAGTTAGACCTTTATAATAAACATTTTACTGTGATTTCTGAAATTACTTAATTTCTGGTTTTCTTTCTTCATCTCTGCTATTCTCTATCAGTTTTATTTCTCCTTTTAGCTAATTGATCAGCAATCCAAGACCCCAAAACAGGCGTGTGGGAGCATCTTCCTTACATCCACTTTCCTAGTTCAAAGCTGCTTCTGCTGCTTGTGGCCAATTTGTTTCCAGCTTCCCTACTTTGCAGAACTCTCTGTCCCGAAGCACTTTCCAGGCAGCAATCCTACAGTGATTCTCCACTTATTGCTTGTCCACATTATTAGAGGTTCCTGTGTCTTCTCCTGCTTTGTCACTTTCTAGGCAGAATTGGCCTCGCTTCTTGATCTCTCACAGCTTTTTGGAGTGAAGCTAAAGAAATGCATCTGACAATCTCCACAAACTACTCCTGTTCCCCTTGCAGTCTCCCATCCTGCCACACAGTTTTTGCTGTCTTGCTTGCTACCCCAAACTGTATGCTCTTTAAGCATATTTCTTCTTTTGTCCAACTTTTATGTCTCTTTCTAGAAATGATCGCACCTCACAAACTTTATTGTATCCAGGGGAGATGTTATTGCATTCTACAGCTACCTGAAGGATGGTTGTAGCCAGGTGGGGATAGGTCTCTTCTCCCAGGCAACCTGTGGCAGAACAAGAGGACACAGTCTCAAGCTGTGCAGGAGGAAGTTTAGGCTTAATGTTAGAAAGTTCTTCCCAGAAAGAGAGATTGGCTGTTGGAATGGGCTGCCAAGGGAGGTGGTAGGATCGATGTCCCTGGAGGTGTTTAAGAAAAGCCTGGATGAGGCCCTTAGTGCCATGGTCTAGTTGATTAGATAGGGTTGGGTGATCTTGATGATCTTGGAGGTCTCTTCCAACCTGGTTGATTCTGTGATTCTTTCTTGTGCCTTAGCAGTGTCTCATAGGGTAAAAAAAGGGCTGGGCTAAGCCAAGGGCTTGAATTAAAAGCCATTTCATCTGTGTTTACATAACACTGTGATTTAAAAGAACTACCTAGAAATCTCTGCTATCCCTTATCTGCCTTCACTTTTTTGGTAACTCATTCTTTCCTTAGTTACCATATGAACTCTGGGTTTAGACTGTAGCTGTACAACAACAATTGTGTTCAAAATAATAAGATTCAGCAGTAAAACTGTAAATTGGGCTAGAATAAAATCTGTTGTGCATTTTTGCTGTGACTGCATTCTGCTCCTTTAACTCAGCTTGAATCCTACCTTCCACTCACATTTGCTGTAGCGCCTTGTTCGGAAAGAAATCAGTGAGGACTGCAAAAAGATTCTGAGTGTGCTTAGTATCATAGTTACTGCTAATCATCTAATAAAAAAAAATAACTGTGACATTGGTCTTCAGTAAACCCTTAAGGGGTTCATTTAAAATGATTTTTGAAGGGATCATTAATTAAAACAATGATTTAAACTCTTGGATACCGAGTGTGCATATTGTATTATGCAACTCCTGGGATAACCATCTGGGGGTTGATGCCTGTGTCTGGGTGTTTCACAACTGTGGGGATGAATAAGCTGGAAGAAAGAAATGCCATCATGGACTTTGTACACTGTTGTTGCCTTATCGTGGGTTCAGTTTGTGTGTTTTCCATTTCAATTTCACAGAAGGGGTTGGAAGGGATCCTGAAAGGTCATCGAGTCCAACCCTCACTGCCAGAGGAGGATCACCTAGATGAAGTCACTCAGGAATGCATCCAGGTGGGTTTTAAATGTCTCCAGAGAAGGAGACTCCACAACTTCTCTGGGTAGCCTGTTCCAGTGTTCTGTCACCCTCACAGTGAAGAAGTTTTTCCTCATGTTCACTTGGAATCTCCTATGCTCCAGCTTGCACCCACTGCCCTTTGTGTTATCACCAAACATCACTGGGAAGAACCTGGCTCTTCTTGCCCTTCTTATATTTATAATCATGAATGAGGCCACCCCTCAGTCTCCTCCTCTCCAAGCTAAAGAGCCCCAGCTCCCTCAGCGTTTGCTCATAAGGAAGATGTTCCAGTCCTTAATCATCTTTGTGGCTCTGTGCTGGAATCTTTCAGGCAGCTCCCTGTCCTTGAACTGAGTGGCCCAGAACTGGACACAATATTCCAAATGTGGCCTCACCAGGGTAGAGTAGGGGGCAAGAACAACCTCTCTTATCATACCCCTTCTAATACACCCCAGGACGCCATTGGCCTTCTTGGCTGCAAGAACATATTGCTGGTTTGTTAACATCCTTCTGTCTACCAGGACCCCCAGATGTCCAACAGGTCAGTCCCTAACCTATACTGGTCCATAGGGTTGTGCTTTCTCAGATGCAAGACTCTGCACTTGTCCTTGTGGTATTTAATTCGATTTCTCCCCACCCAGCTTTCCATCCTGTCTAGGTCCTGCTGAATGGCAGCACAGCCTCCAGGTGTGTCAGCCACATGTTCCTGGTTTTGTGTCATCAGCAAACTTGCTGACGGTGCACTCTGTGCCCTCATCCAGCCTGTTGATGAATATATTGAACAGTACTGGCCCCAATACTGACCCCTGAGGTACTCCACTAGATACAGGGCTCCAACTAGACTCTGTCCCATTGACTAGAACTCTCTGACTTCTTTCCTTCAACCAGTTCACAATCCACCTCACTGCCTGATCATCAATACCACACTGCCTCAGTCTAGCTGCAAGGATGCTATGGGAGAAGGTGTCAAATTCTTTACTGAAATCAAGATAAACCACATCTGCTACTCTATCATCATCTATCCACCTGGGTGTGCTCTCATAAAAGGCTATCAGGTTGGTCAGACATGACTTTCCCTTGGTAAAACCATGCTGAGTGCACCCAATGACCTTCTTATCATTGATATGCCTAAAGACAGTGCTGAGGGTAAGCTGTACCATCACCTTTCCAGGGATGGAGGTGAGGCTGATCTATAGTCACCTGAATCCCTCTTTCTTGCCCTTTTTGAAGACTGGAGTGACATTTGCTTTCCTCCAGTCCTCAGGCACCTTCTTTCTTCCCCACAACTTACCAAAGATGATAGTGAGTGGCCTAGCAATGACCTCTGCCAGTCTGTCTCCTTCCACTCCCTTATAGTCCTCAGGCTTTCAACCTGCCCTTTCACCTCTCCACCAGGCTGACAGATCATTGACTTGCTCACAGTGCACATAGGGGTTATCCCTGCAGTCCACCACTGCAAGTGAAAGGATTTGGAAGTCCTTGCAGCCAGGAAGGAAACACCTACCTGTTTATGTGGGACCACTGTCTGGGTCACCACATTTCTTTTGCTACCAGCTTTCACCCAGGTTGCAGCCATTGCTGTTCCTGTCCATGTGACTAACCCTGCAAACTGCTGCAGCACATCCAGATGACTTGCCCCTTGTGGTAGTTTTAGGCTGGTGCCTAGGAAAATTTTCCACAGATTGAGTAGAAAAGTGGTAGAATGTAAATAAATTACCATTGGATGTAAAAGGGAAAATAATGATAAGGTCTAAAAAATCCCAATGGTTGGAATTACTAACATAAAGTTAGTTGTGCAAGCTAACTCTTTCTCGTTTTGGTTTCTTTGCTCTAGCAGATACTAGCTGGTTGCTTATGCTGGCTGTTGCTGACCTTGGCTGCATTCTTCTTGTATTGACAAACTACTCTGCTTTTCTCTTTTTCTTTTTCCCTTGTATAGGGTGGGGGGAAGGGAGCAGGGATGGAGTAGCTGTTGGTAAGCCCCTGGTTTTGTCCATGGGAGTTCTTGTGTTGTTTATAAATGGTAAATATATGTAAATTTTGTGTATTTTGTACCTGTTCATTGCATTCCATATTTCTAGATTGTAGTTTTGCTTGTAAATAGAGCTTCATGAGCCACCAGTGTGCACTTGCAGCCCAGAAAGCCAATCACATCCTGGGCTGCATCAAAAGAAACGTAACCAGCAGGTCAAGGAAGTTGATTCTCCCCTTCTACTCTGCTCTGGTGAGACCCCACCTGGAATACTGCATCCAGTTCTGGAGCCTCTATTACAGGAAGGATCTGCACATGCTGGAATATGTCCAGAGAAAGGCTACAAAGATGATCTGAGGGCTGGAGCACCTCTTCTATGAGGACAGACTGAGAGAATTGAGGCCATTCAGTCTGGAGAAGAGTAGACTCCAAGGAGATCTGCTTGTGGCCTTCCAGTATGTGAAGGGGGCTACAAGAAAGCTGGGGAGGGACTTTTTAAGGTGTCAGGTAATGAGAGGATTGGGGGGAATGGAATAAAAATAGAAATGAGTAGATTCAGATTGGATGTTAGGAAGAAATTCTTCACCGTGAGGGTGGTGAGACACTGGAACAGGTGCGGCTTCCACCAGGTGGAAGCCTTATCCCTGGAGGTTTTTAAGGCCAGGCTGGATGTGGCTCTGAGCAACCTGATCTAATGTGAGGTGTCCCTGCCCATGGCAGGGCGATTGGAGTTGGATGATCCTTGAGATCCCTTTCAACCCTGACAGTTCTATGATTCTATGATTCATTTGCTTCCAACTGAGCTGGTTTGGCCATTTTATGTTGGGGGGTAATTTCAATCTCCACACTCCTCCCATTCAATCCTGCTCCTGAGGCACTGAAAGAGCCTGCTGAGGCTGCAGCTCCACCCATGCCTTGTCTGCCTCTCTCAAGAGATCAGTTAATTTGGTGAGAGGGGTGGCTCTACTCACCATGTGTATCCTGGCTTCAGAGAACAAAAAGACTCCTTCCACTCTGCTGAAGTGCCACAGGGATGTTTTGTCTCTGGATGCTGCTCTCAGAGGCTGGTGTCTATGCTCTTGTCTACATCTTAAAATTAATTGTCCAAACTACTGCTAAAATTTGCCTCTGCATTTGAAAACATCCCTTTGACCTGGGAGTATTTGTAGCACATTCTTCCCTACTGCATGAACGATCATTAAACTGCTTGAAGATTTTTGAAACATGTATTTAATTCCAGGATTTCTTCCAAAGTTCTCCACAACACTTTATGTGTTTATTCCTTTTTCAGCAAGCAGTTGTAAGCCTTATGCTGCTGAAGTTTATGAGGTAGTTAAATGGGATTATCCCTGTTTTAAAAGAGGAAAATTGAGACATAAAAATTTATTAGCCTGTGATCATATGAGAAGTCTGAGTTCCAGGAGAAGCACCAAGTCTGTCGTAATTATTTCCAAGCCAGTGGTTTACCTACAGGCCACTTAACCTCTTTCCTCACATTTTTTTTCCATGAACTTTGGGAAACAGTTTTGAGCATGCTTTTTGGCAGCCAGTGTGTGTTTGCAGTGTGAAAAGCACTAGTTTTCCAAAATGGACCATCAAGTAATGCTGTAGTGAGAAAATGGCAGCAGTGGGGATGCACAGAATTTGTTTAGGTTGTTTAGATTCCGTATCTCTTTTTAAAAAGTCAGGTTGTGTCCATTGGGTGTTTTAGGACACAGCCTTTTATACTCAGAGAATTATGTGCTTTTGTGGAGATGGATATTCTCTTCAGTAGAAGCAGGTAAAATGAGAGAACTAGAGGAAAGAAAAGCAATTAAATTTGAAGCATTTATCTCGGAGAGTTTTCACACAGCTTCCTTTTAATCCCTGATTAACAGATGAAAGTAGATATGCTGAGGCACAGCTCTAGTGCAAACCCTTTGATAACCGAATTACAATGTCTTTATTGTACAGGCTCATGTGATTTGTCTGCATTGTCTTCTGCAGCAATGACTGCTAGGCAAAGGAAAGCACAAACGAGAAGCTGCTGTTCTTGTGGCATCTGGGGCAGGCACTTCCATGTATCCCAGGAACCATTATTGTCTGTAATGTCTGCTGCTGATTATCAGGGCTGGAGTTTCCAGTGCAAAGGAAAAGTGTCCTCAGACCCATTAGTCCAAAACAATAACAAATGGCATTGGCTCAATTAAATGCTAAGAAAAAGTTTAATGTTATTGAACTTAACAATAAAACATTTCAAATATTGAAAGCCCCAAGTCACTGTAATCTTTGTGATGATTATTCCTGGTGTCAGAATGAAAGTTAATGTATCTAACATATGTACACTGTCCCTTTCCAGCCATCTTCCAGAATGGTGGAGTGCTTTCTTCTAAATCAGCCTCTCCATCGGTGGTGGCTGCACCATGTTCCACATCTCTACTCGGGATCCCTCCTTCTCCTGCCGGCTGGGGCTGTAGGTCCCTTGAGTCGCCCGTTTATTGGCAGCAATGACTGAAACCACAACTGCCAAGAAGAGGATCAACAACAAGGCCAGCGTTACTGAGCCAATGGAGGTGAATATGTTCGAGATCAAGTCAGTTGTCAACTGGAAGGATTGAAATAATCGCAATATAATTCACATCAAAAGAATACTGAGACACACTTGAGCTACCTTGGCAAGAAAAAGAAAACCCTATTCTATGGGTAGGTATGTTCACAGGGTGTTAGGGGTTGGAAGGGACCTCTGAAGATCCTTGAGTCCAACCCCGCTGCCAGAGCGGGACCATAGAATCTAGCACAGTTGGCACAGGAATGCATCCAGCTGGGTCTTGAAAGTCTCCAGAGAAGGAGACTCCACAACCTCTCTGGGGAGCCTGTTCCACTGCTCTGTGACCCTCACAGTGAAGAAGTTCCTCCTCATGTTGAGGTGGAACCTCTTGTGCCATAGTTTGTATCCATTGCCTCTTGTCCTTCTTGACCCCCATCCCTCAGATATTTATAAACATTTATTAAATCCCCTCTCAGTCTTCTCTCCTCCAGACTTAAAAGCCCCAGGGCTCTCAGCCTCTCCTCATAGGGCAAGTTAGTCCCCTCCAGATCCTGTTCTTTGGACTCACCTGAAAATTACACATACAGTGCTGGGTGTTTAATGTACAAGGCACAGCTGGATGAATTTCATGTGCTGAACCACTTCATTTGACAGGTGCCTTTCAGCTGGGAAATAACCTATGCATTAACACTGCTGCAGACTGGAGTAGTAATTTAGCAATTATTTGTTTAATACCTTCAATAATAATTCATTATCCCTAGTTTGGTTTTGGACACATAATTGCTAGTCTTTGGTGCTGCAAGTTAAACATGACCTATTCTGACTGGGTACCTATTCAGTCACGTTTCTGTTTCTCTTGCTGGAGGAGTCAAGTTTATGTGCATATATATATGTGCACATTATATGTATATATGGAAAATTTGCTTACTGTAAATATTTTTGTAAATGCCTTTTTTCTACAGGCATTCCTGCCAGTAAACTTTTCTACCAGCATGTTTCCATGAAGTAAGTGCATAGAGGCTGCAAAACAGCAGAGCTGAAATCTATTCGGTGAGAAATTAATCCATAAACTTTTCACAAATATGTTTTAAATATTCATCCAGCTCTCCTAAATACAGGCTTTGTAGCTTCATCTACAGAAAAAGAAGCAGTACAGGAAGAATGTAGGGATGCTCTGATTTATTTTTTCTTTCTGTTTTCATGTGGCAGTGGGAAATATGATAATGTCAGAAGGCACAGTGCCTGTAAACAAATCTGCCAGCTGAAAATATTCAGACCAGAGCAATTTTGTAATTGGTAGCTGAACACTTTATACACATCTACATATGTGTTTTTTCTGGGTAAAAAATACTTATGGTGAGGTAAGCCAACGAAGGGATGTGGTTAGTGTGGAAAAGTGGTCTCTATGGACAGAATGACCCCAGCAGGAATTGACTTCTGGGCAGATTCTGCCATCCCTCATCTCTTGATTTGTATCACAAGTGACAGCTGAACTGCCATAGATGAATGTGTGCTTGAGGCTGAACTTTATAATCCCAAAATATTTGGAGATGGAGAAGAGCAGGTCAAAGCCTGTTACCCAGTTAGATACTACATGCTACAGGATGCTTGGTAAGGAAGCACAATTGCATTTGTGGGAACAAAGGTGATTTTTGCACTTGGTGGTGGATATGCTTGTTGCATTTGTGGACATTGCTTGGCCTAGTGCCTTTGCAGGAGAACAAAAATGTCAGAGGGAAAATGTTAAAGCAGTCCTTCCTCTGTTCTTCTCTCCACCTCCCTGCTGCTATGAGAGGTCCCACTATGTAGGGGAAAAACCCACGGCTGGCTCTGAAACTCTCTCTAGGGGATGCACAACCAGCTAGGATATTTTCCCCTGTCCTTAATGGCTAATTATGTTGTTCTTCTGATTTTAAAAACATTTTTATTTTGCTGGTAGAAATAATCTAGTGAAGGTGACAGACCACATGACTCCAGAAAAAAAATAAAAAAGGTGTCATGAAACATGTTGGTCTGTTAAATTGGATTGGATTGGGAAGGTCATTTCATCTTATTATGGTGTTACAGATACATATATTTGAGATCTTGGGTTTTCTCCTTACTGTGTTAGACCGCTATGACCCTTGTCTCTCAGAGGCTAGAGATTTTTAATGGGATTTTTGTTCTCAGAAGCTGTCTTTCATTTTCATTGTCTGCCCTGGGAAACTGAGGGCCAAGGAAGTCTAGAGTTAACCCTGATCCTACAGTTGAACAGGACAGTTTGGAAAAACATTCCCTGGCATAGGTAAGTGGCTGGTATTGCCTGCTCTCTGCTACACTACTTTTCTGAAATTTTTACCCTGTTTTCCAGTCCATACTCTTTCCATTCCTGTTGTCTGTATCTGTCTGTATGTCTGTATCTATGGAAACATTTTCCTTTATTAGATCTTTCAAACTGATTTCATTTTTAGAAAAACAAAAATGCAAAAATGATGCAATAATGAAATTGAGGAAAAAAGAACCTGGTAACTTTTTAAACAGCAGGCACATATCTAAACCTCATTCTTAAGTTAAAATCATCATTATAGGGCTTTTATTTATTTATTTAGATTCTGCAGTAGATACTGCAGAAACCTTCCTATAGCATTTCACTACACATTTACTTCCAGTTCCTTTTTCTGTTTAATAACTCATACTGTTCCCATGGATTTGATTTGGTCAACCAGTGACTTGAACTTGAATAAGAAAAAAACCCTACTAAAAAGTGCCTGTCTCTGTGTTGGACAAACCACTTCCTCTTGAAACAGTATGTAAAAGAAGTTACCCCCTAGGATTAAAATCCAGAGATAGGATTTTTATCATGATCAGTAGCTAACTTTATTTCTGTGTCTACATTGCTTCTTTATTTCCCAAATTTGGAAAAAAAAAAAAAAAAAAAAGGAAGAAAAGGCCTTTATGATAGTGGTTTTTTTTTTAGTTTACTGATCAAAAAACCTCCTCTGTTTAAGGGTTGTCCCCTGGTTTATCAGCCCACAGATCACTGCCTAGGTTCACAGTATAGGTATCCCCCTTAGCAGTAGCACGGAACTGATAACAAGAGTTGCCAGAAGGCTCTGAAGTCTGGTCTCATCAAAATCAACTGCTTCTTTAGTAATTAAAGGGATGAACAGTTAAATTAATTTGGAAAATCAGCTGACTGATCTGGAAAAAAAAATCTGAAAAGTTCTGTCCCCATCATCTCAGAATCTGCTTTAATTGCACTGTTTGGTGATGATGATAATTGTATGGAATAATTGTAACTGATGATCCTGAAAAGAAAAAGGACAGAGCAGTGATTTTAGAAAGACAGTGCAACTGATGCATCAGAAAAAGAAGTCTTCAGTCACTGACCCTGCTGTGCATGTTGCATAGTGGTGGGGATTGGGCTTTAAAAAAGCAGTTTGAAGGTAAAGGTCCTATATCACTCCTTCAGGTTTCTCTAGTGAGTCCTTTCCTGTTTCTTCCACCATAGAATCATAGAATTGTCAGAGTTGGAAGTGACCTCAAGGATCATTCATGGGCAGGGCCACCTCACACTAGATCAGGTTCCTCAGAGCCACATCCAGCCTGGCCTTAAAAACCTCCAAGGATGAGGCTTCCACCACCTCCCTGGGCAAGCTGTTCCAGTGTCTCTCACGGTGAAGAACTTCTTCCTGACATCCAATCTGAATCTACCCACTTCTAGTTTTGTTCCATTCCCTCCAGTCCTATCACTACTTGACATCCATAGATGGATCTAGGCTATGAACTTCTCTAATATTTCAAAAAGCAGAGCCCCTCTGTCCATGGTGGGACTTCTCATGCATGCAGCTGCTTATCTTCGTGTGTGTAGCTGATCACCTGTGGCTTCCAGTCTATGGGCATCCTACAGTGCTGGGTTGTGAGCAATTCACAGCTGATTTCTCCTTGATTAGACTATGAGGCTAAACCATCCCTTTTCAGCTTCACAGCATAGAATCATAAAATTGTTAGGGCTGGAAGGGACCTCAAGGATCATCTAGTTCCAACCCCCCTGCCATGGGCAGGGACCCCTCACACTAGATCATGTTACTCAGAGCCACATCCAGCCTGGCCTCAAAAACCTTCAGGGAAGAGGCTTCTACCACCTCCCTGGGCAACCTGTTCCAGTGGTGTGCTGTCTTTTTGTTGTTGTTGTTTTGTTTGTTTGGTTTTTTTATTATTGTTGTTTTGTTTTGTTTTTAACAGCCCTACTGCATATAATTACCTGCAGAATGTGAGTCACAGGGAACAGTTTTGAACCCTAACCCTCTGCAGGCTTGCAAAGGAATTGGGCATCTCCTGCTACTGGTGAGGTCTCAGGAGCTTCATAGTTTTGCACAGATTCATGCTCTAATTACATCCCACATCACACAGGTTGCTACTCACTTTCTATGTAAAACTGTTACGATCTGGCTATTGAATTGGTTGCTTGGGAGATGGCAACTTTGTATGAATATACAATTTTTTTGGGGTACCTCTATCACAAAGCTGTGGCAGAGTCCCATGCAAGAGATGATGTGTGGCCTACAGCTTCAAAAGCAGAAAGGGAAAGCTCTCTAGAGGACCAATTGGGGTAAACTTCATTTTGTTTCAGCATAAACAAAATACCTGTATGAGACAGCTGGAAATTTATGAACAGAAGCAAGTAACTGAATTTTTTTGTTGTTTTTGAAACAACTCTGTTGTCAGGGAAGCCTGTGAGATACTCATGCACTGTGATAGCCTTGCAGAAATAATTCTTGCTAATAAATACCACCTGGTGAGAATAGCTATTTTTGAATACAACTTCAGCATAACTTATGGATAAATAATATATGCAGGGTAACTGAAGGAGCCTATATGTAGGGTAATAGGCTGTATGCAGGGTAACTGACTGGGCTATAGCTTAGAGATTCTCATTCTCACTGGACTAGGAGACCTCCTGAAGGCTCTTGCAACCTGAATTGTCCTGTGATGCTCTTTAAAAGGTAGTCAGTGACAGAAGAGGTGTGAGAGTTCCCCTTCTCCAATATGCAATAGCTGTCAGTAAAGGCTGTACTATAATGGTAGTGGGTCAGGATGATGTCTTGTGCTATGGTAACACCAACAAAATGAAGTCTGCTAATATTAGAAGGCACTAAGACATTCTGTGGCATGGTCTATTTATGTAGCTGGAGCCAGAAAACTTTATTTTGGCAAAATTAGAAGGAAAAAGGAAAAAGAAGAAAATATTCTTGAATCAGCTTCATCTGCAAAGGCAGGCAGAGCTGCAGAAACAAAATATTCGTTGGTTTTGGTTTGGATTTGGTTGTTGGCGTGTTTTTTAACAGTGTCTTTTAGCTTTTCACTGGTGGTTTCATTTCTAAGATGATTCATTTTTTAGGGTTTTAAAATTATTTTAAATTATTTTCAATGTTTGTATTAGCTGCAGTAAATCATTGGATAGAGTGAAAGGTCATTGTAGGGCTTGAGTTTGCTTTTCATTTTGTTTTTCGAAACTGCCTGAGCCAGTCTGAAGGAAGAGAGAAGAGCAAGTTTCAGTGACAGAGAAATTGCTGTAGGTGTGAGAGAAGCATGAGCTCCCCCAGGACAACGCTACGAAGGCATGAGCTTTGCATGTGAAATTGTGGCTTGGACCAAGGGTATGTGTCTTTGGGACGTGAAAGGCACCATGTGCTCTGAAAGCAGAAGCATGCCTCTGTTGCTGGGCGTTAAGAATTAATCCAACCTTCATTTCAGCACTGTGCCTGATCCTGGATGTTTTGCAAGAGAGAGATAACAACAAAAGCTTTAAAACACAGAGAATTCTCTTCTCTGACATTTGTTGGGCTTTCTGCGGAGGCTGTAGCTGCTTGTGTGCACTGCAGCTTTCACCAGCAAAGTCTCTGGATTCTGAGTCCTGACACCAAGCACAAAGTTATCATTTCATTCATGGTAAAAAATTCTGATCCATGCCCTCCAGATTTACTGCCCCCAAATCTAAACCATTTGCTGTAGTAATGAGGGGCAATTGGCTTGAGTGGTCCTAATCCATGTCAGAATTAGTTCGAAAGGTTTGGGAGCATATAGGGATAATGCTGAGCAGCCAAAGAAGTCCATTAACTTGATTAAAAAGCCCACAAATGCACCGAGTTTATTTCATTGAGGATTTCCAACCATCTTATTGGAATTTTTTTCTGGTAAAGGCTGAATTTAAATAAGAATCCCAGTGGTTCATGAAGAAATCCAATGAGTCACACACAAATCTGTTCTAATGAGATGCACTGATAACCCCATCTTGTGGGACTACAGCTTATTTTCAAGAGCAGTAAAGTGGCCATAAATCTATAGATTGACTTTGGTCCAATAAGTACCTTAAAAGAGCAGCACATTAAGTCTTTTTTTCCCATGACATTTTTTTGTTTCCCTCCCTCTCTGCTTGAGCTAAACACCAGCCACCAGGTCCCAAGAGCTGTGCTGACCTAGATGTCGAGCTGCTAGGTTGAGTCAATAATCCATTTTGGACTCGTTTAAAGAAAGCAGATTCTTGTCCACCTGAGCCAAACATTGCACAGTGGCAATGACAAACTTCTTTTACGGGTCTATATGACTCATTTATTTCCTTCAACTGCTTTATGTTCTTTCTGCGTTGTCCTGGTTTCCTACTTCATACTGTTGTCCATCTGGGCACTCATCTAAGTTGAGTGTGCCTATGCACAGTCATAATTCAGATACCTGCATATTTTAATTCATTTCTGCTTTGGTATCTCGGTGAACAAAGGAGGCAGCACTTAGTGTCTGCAGTACACTCTTTATCACTAATGAGGCCACCAACTACTTTTCCTTCTGCAACTGCTGTCTACAACTACCTGAAGGGAGGTTGTATCCAGGTGGGGGTTGGTCTCTTCTCCCAGGCAGCCTGTGACAAAACAAGAAGACACAGTCTCAAGCTGTGCAGGGCGAAGTTTAGGCTTGATCTTAGAAAGAAGCTCTTCATAGAAAGAGAGCTTGGCTGTTGGAATGGGCTGCCAAGGGAGGTGGTGGGGTCGACACCTGGAGGTGTTTAAGAAAAGCCTGGATGGGGCACTCTAGTGCCACGGTCTAGGTGATTAGATAGGGTTGGATGATTGGTTGGACTTGATGATCTTGGAGGTCTCTTCCAGCCTGGCTGATTCTGTGTGATTCTGTGCCACATATCAGCTCTGTGCTGGTTACAGGTAGCTTCACCTTCTGTATGCCATGTATGTCCCCAAGGTAAGCACAGCATCTTGGCAACTTCTCCTTCTGGCACTGTGTTCACTGGGAGGAGGTTATCCTGTCCCCCCTCAACTGTTTCTGTAGCCCTCTGAAAATCTGTCTGCAATACATACAGAACTGTAGATCATTTGACTTTTCATCTCTTATTGCTAGAGGGCCTGAATGAGACCCTGATCTTTCATGTGCCTCTGTGGACATTGCTGAAGACAAAAAACTTAAGTGGCTACTTCTGTTGTGTGCAACTAATCTCTTTTCTTTTTCATTTATTTATCTATTTTTCTGGTGAATATTATTCTCTGGATATCTTCTCAAAATGCCTCTCAAGGAATTACATTCTCTGTCACACTATCTAGTATATTTTGCTGTTGTTGTTGTTATAAAGTGCAGTTTGAATACTTTGTCTTATTTGAAATGTGACAGCTTGAATGAATTCCTTCCTGGAAAATGTCAGCTTTTAGCTGTCTGACAGTTCTTCTGGAAATCAAAGCACAAATGTAGAGAGAATTAGTGTTGACAACTATAATGATAAATCGATCATCTGGCTTGACCAGTTATAGCTCAGAGAAATGTAATCTTTGCTATCAAGGAAGAATTACATCTCTGGTGTCCTGTGAGAAAATGAAGATGGAGATGATTGAAGTCTAGGATTTAGCTGGGCTTGCAAGGAAGGTGACACATTAAGAAATTTTGACAGCCTCCCTTCTAACACCTGAAGTCATGCTGTTGCGGCACTACAGAAGTTAGCAAAGGAGTTTGTACTAATTAGAGTGAAGCAAGAAATGGGAGATTGGGGATGGAGTTCCCTAAATGGTAAAGCAGTTAAACAAGGGTGTTATTCACAGGAGTCTTGATCTTCCAGTCAGATTAGCACACAGAGTCCTCCTCCTCCCCACATTAGGCTGCAGGACCATTCTGGGATGACTTGAAATTACGTGCCATGTTTAAGACAAAAGAAGTTGCTGTCTCCTCAGTGCTATTGCAGTAGTGTTTTGGCTCAGGTGGCCTTCTGTTTACAATGTTAACCTTTTGGCTCAGTGGCTTTTCAAATTTGGGAGCTTACTTTTAGGAATTAATCTTTAAGGAACAGGCTATGTGCACTAAATATAATTTCTGTAATTGTAATGTTGATGTCTGTTTTATGTTAACTGCTTAATGGAGTGGCCCAGCCCTGAAAACAACTGTGTTTAGTATGTCTGGGGTAGCCTCTCTTAGGCAGAAGAAATAATATATCTGGGTTTGGCCACTGTACTTTACATGAACATAGGCATGGACACAGCAAAAGCCAGCAGTACATAAGAAGCCCCTTAAAATCTCCATCCAATATTTAGCTGGATCAGTATCTCACAGAACAGAGTATTATTAAATGCCTTTTCTCTCAGACAGCAGAGTGTTGGTTATACACAGAGAAGTGATTTGGCTGGCAGCTTGGGAGGTAAGCTCTCATTAAGCTGTGGGCTTTGAGAAGACTCCTTGATAGTGTTTCTGCAGCAACTGCCAGTGCTAATTTTGTAAGTGCCTTCCAGCTCTTTTTTTAAAGATCCTTTTGGTGGTGCAGCACAGATTAAATGTGCAGCTCCAATGTGTTGTTATGAGATGCCTTTTAAAATTCTGTCGACAGCCTCTGGTGTAGGAACTTCACCATCTGCTGCAATCTGAAAGGATAAGAGGGAAAAAAAATCTATAGCTGGTGCAAATCCAGGCAAACCATGCCAAGGAGAAGCTTTTCCCATGGCTGCTAAACCACGGACTAGACAAATGTTTTAGTAAAGGTGTCAGTCTCTGGGGTGTAACATCCCTTTCCAGTTTGGGAAGTGCTTTTGGGTATCATTTAGAATTATTTTTGTATGTGGATAAGGACACAATATATCAGGTGGTGTTTCTCCACAGGGAATAACTGCATTACAGCATTGAGAAAACAAATTCTATATGAATAGATCTGCTGGAGGATAAATGCCTTATCAGGAAAGCATCTTGCAGGAAGAAATGGATGAAGTTTCAAATCAAAAGACTGTTGGTGGGAACATCAACTTTCTGTCATTGCTCTGCATCGAGCCAGGTTGAGTTTATTTCATACTTATCATTGCCAGAGTAGAAATGACTCCTGAAGTGGGATTTGGAAGAACACACAGGAGAGTGGCCTTTTGAGGAAATCTGTTCTTGTTGCCATGGGAGGGTGAAGTGAGTGGGAGAGGGTCAGCAGGTTAAACCCCAAAGCAGGAGAAGAATAGGAAAATATGTTAAAGCACTAAAGATGAGGGCAGGACAAGTCCTGCAGAAAAGAGGAGAAGACAGTTCAGTAGACAGAGTGAAATAGTTAAAATGCTGAGAGAAGAATAAATTTCAAAACAGGTTTCTTCATTGTGTGTTGAGCTGATAGATCAACATATGAAGGATGACATCATAACATTCAAGATAAGTCTGAGGGAAATGCTGGCATTTGGGTATGAGAACAGGGCAAGAAATTATAAGGTAGGCTATCAACAGCTGTGTCAAGGGTGATGCCAAACAAATTCTGATGTAAACTTCTGGTTTTCCAAATTTTGTGTGTATTTTCTCTCTCATTCTAGATTCATTTTTCCCCCCTTGAATTAGGGGAGAGAGAGAAAAAAGAAGATAAATTTTGCTGAGGTATTTGCAGATTAGGAGCACAAAGCCCATCTAAGTGAATAGCTGCACATGGTTTTTGTCTCACCACTACGTTTCCATGCACTTTTTTTTCCCCAAAGCATGATTCACCTGTGTTCTGGGTTATCAGTTTCAATTAACTGCAATGGAGTTGCACAATCTGAATTGTAGGCGCTGAACTGGTTGCTCAAAACTCCACCTTACAGCACATAATAGTCGAGGTTAAATACCTCTTCCTTAATTAGAGATGCAGGTGGTAGATGTTCTTTTATTTCTGTGGTCAGACCTTAGAGAAGAGCACTAAGTGCCCATCAAAGCCTAGCACCACATACAGAGTCGGCCACTTTCTGTGGGCTCTGTTCCCTACTGTGAAGATGTGAAGCAGGGTCGTCTATCTCCCCTGAGTTCTGGATCTTTGTGAGAACTGATGCCACCTGTGCTGAAACTGTCACTTTTGTCTCTTCCCACTTTCTCTGTGAATCAGAAATTGCTCTGTCTGGTGATTTGTAATAGAATCACAGAATCAACCAGGCTGGAAGAGACCTCCAAGATCATCAAGTCCAATCAATCACCCAACCCTTATCTAATCAACTAGACCATGGCACTAAGTGCCTCGTCCAGGCTTTTCTTAAACACCTCCAGGGACATCGACTTCACCACCTCCCTGGGCAGCCCATTCCAACAGCCAATCTCTCTTTCTGTGAAGAGCTTCTTTCTAAGATCAAGCCTAAACTTGCCCCTGCACAGCTTGAGACTGTGTCCTCTTGTTTTGTTGCTGGTTGCCTGGGAGAAGAGACCAACCCCCACCTGGCTACAACCTACCTTCAGGTAGTTGTAGACAGCAATAGGGTCTCCTCTGAGCCTCCTCTTCTTCAGGCTAAGCAACCCCAGCTCCCTCAGCTGCTCCTCATAGGGCTTGTGCTCCAAACCCCTCCCAAGCTTTGTTGCCCCAGGTCAATGCTCTATGATCTAGCAAAAACTTAGTTATGATTCCTGTTTTATTTCATAATTGCCAGACCCTTTCCATCCTTACTTCTCTGCAAGCCGGCTAAGCCCACAATCTCAAAACTGTTCCCTGAAATTCTCCCTGTTTGGTGCTAAGCTCCTGCAAAACAGCCATGTGTTGCTACCTAGCATTAGTACTGCGCTGTCAAGTGGTGATGAAGTTAAGTAGCTATCTGACTGTTTCACACTGTCAGACAGCAAGGTATCAAGTCAACAGCTAGCCTTTGTTGAGTGCAGCACTTCGATTGCAGCCATCTTGTGCTTCCAAATGTAAATATTAATGGTACAAGATAGACCTTTATTGGCTGCATACTACTTGCCTTAGCACGATGCGTGACACTGTCGCATTACTTAGCTAATTAAATTCCTTGATGAAAATGTTGACTCTGCTTTTATTCCACTAGCTTTTTTTTTTCTTTTTCTTTTTTTCTTAGTAGAAAGTTGATTAGAGACAACAAACATCATTACATTTGAGCTGCAGGAAAGATTTTTTGGAGGAGATGCATAGATAAGTGTAAATGGAAAGAAAAATTCCGTAAACTACTAAGTCAGTAATTATTCCTTGAAACCTTTAGTCTTGAGTTAAACTTTTGATTTTTATTAGAGTTTAGGTGTGAACTTTGTAGAGTAGGGTTATTGGTTGGACTTGGTGATCCTGAGGGTCTTTTCTAACCTGAATGTTTCTGTGATTTTGTTGATAAAGTTATTTTTCTCTTGTGGCTTCAAAACAAACAAACAAAACCAAACAACAACAACAACAATGTATTTCCATCTTTTTGATGGGAACATCTGAGTGTGTCTGTACCAGTGACGACTCCCTGTGTCCTCAGGGTTTCTTGGCTTGAGAACTGCGCACTTAATATAATATACAGGCATTGGATTCATATTGCTGCCATTCAGCAGGTTTGAATCTGAATGTGATCTGGATTAGGTCTGCCCTAACAATTGCTTTTTGAATATCTGATGAAGATTTATGTGGTTTATGAAGTATACTTCTGTGTTATAGCCAGCAGAGTACAAGAGGGAAAAGGGCTCTCTGTGTAAGATGTTTCTCTTAACTTCCTATTCCGTGCTTTTTACCTTACTGCCACCTAAAGATAAGTAACAGATAATACATTGTACTACAGATTAGAGAAATGTATTCTAACATGTTAGAAAGTAATGGCAGCATTATCACTGTCTTTTAAAAAGTTTTCCTACACTTTCAGGAAATATTCTCGAAGGTCATGCTTATTAGAGGTGGGAGAAAACTCCACTGGCTCAGCTCACTAGATTTATCTGTGGTCCTCCAAGTCAAGGTGTATTGACTGTAAGTGAAACTCAACTCTATTTCTAGCCAGATTAATTTAGATCTGGGGGTTCCTCAATACAGGCTGAAAGCACCATTTTCTGTAGTGCATAGAGTGAGCTCACAATCTACCTTTTTCTGCTGCATCAGGCCTGAGTGCTTTTTTGGGAAGGGCGCAGCTGAGTCCTGAAGGGAAGTATCATTTCCATGCAAGCTCCACCAGAGAACTTCAGTGTTTGGGAGGCTATTGGTTAGCCGCAGGTTATCCCAACTCTGCTTTATGGTTTTTTTTATCACTGTTTGAATAAATCTAAAGACTGTTGTATTTGCTGCAGTTAGTCTGGTACAAAGCTCAGATATTTGTGTAACAAGACTGTAATTTAAGTATAAAAACAGCTATGTAATCCTGATCTTTTGAAACCAATTTTTTTCCCCCCAATCCTTAGGAACACAAATTCTTCATATTGCTTTTTAGTGAAAAAATATTCTCTAAGCCTAGTAAAGTGTGCAATTATATTTTTTCAGATGTTGTTAGGAATAGAATTTCATAACAGGAGCTGAAAAATACTGTGTGCAAGAATGTACTTTACAAGCAGAGTCAGGAGATACACATGTAGATTAACATGCCAGCCTTGTTTTATCTGGAAACATCATCACTCCATGGATCTCTGATAGTAATCTTGAGCATATGATTAGTTCCCAAGGCATTAACACAAGCCTACAAGATGTATTTGTTATGCTGAACTATTATGTCAATACTGTTAAGGAGTAATAGCACTGTCTCATTCTAATTAAAGTAGTTGGAACTGAGAACCATGGTTCCCATGCAGACACCTGAATAGCTGTGGACAGATTGTCTGAAGTGGTAGCATATGGGAAATATCTATATTTACCCTTTACCTGGCAACCTTTATATGTGTCTAAATATATCTAAGGTGACAGAATTTGGGATGTTTCTAATTGTAATGGTGGTGATGTAGCTTCCTTTGAATCCACCTTGGTCCTAACCTGGTGATAAATTGCATGTAAAGCCTCACACCCACGTTTCAGTTTTCACAGTTTCAGTTTCAGTTTCATGTTTTCAGCACTCACTAGGAGCCTAAAGTCCTTAACTTCTGCACAGTTTCTTTTTCATTTTCTTAAGTACTCAAGTGAAAGCCCAGAATATATTTTCCATTGTGAAAGTGAGGTTAGACTGTTTTGGCCAATCAAGATATTTAGGATTTATGGAAATCCTATTTGGCCATGTTGTCCAGCAAATGAAATGCATCATGTGCGCTGTGTAAATGTGTAAGCCCAGAGGTGACTGATGCCTGCTGTTGGGCTGTCATAGAATCATAAAAGTGTCAGGGTTGGAAGGGACCTCAACTATCACCCAGCTCCAACCCCCCTGCCATGGGCAGGGACACCTCACACTAGATCAGGTTCCTCAGAGCCAAAACCAGCCTGGCCTTAAAAACCTCCAGGGATAAGGCTTCTACCACCTCCCTGGGCAACCTGTTCCAGTGTCTCACCACTCTCATGGTGAAGAATTTCTTCCTAACATCCAGTCTGAAACTACCCACTTCTAGATTTGTTCCATTGCCCCCAGTTCTGTCATTACCTGACATCCTAAAAAGTCCCTCCCCAGCTTTCTTGGAGGCCCCCTTCACATACTGGAAGGCCACAATAAGGTCTCCTCAGAGCCTTCTCTTCTCCAACTGAACAGCCCCAACTCTCTCAACCTGTCTTCACAGGAGAGGTGTCCAGCCCTCTAATAATCCTCATGGCCCTTCTCTGTTACTGGTGTTTTGAAATTTTCTAGATAAATATCCAGATTAAAAAAAAAAAAGAAAAAAAAGTTTTAAAAATATGTACCCCTGAGCACAGCTTCATTTCATTTTTTTCAGTGGAAAACAGATACCAAAGTGCAAACAAAAAGCTTTTCAGTGCTTGCAGAAAAATCATTCTCTTTCCAATTCCATTTTAAGAAGTGAAAGCATGTAAAATTCTGGCATTAGATCACAGCAGTAGCCAGAAATAACCAGAATTACTAAAATGCTCTTTTGTTCTTTTGTGTTTGGAGACAGGCCTTTGCATGAGATCACAGTTAGATTTTTTTATCTAAGGAGATATAAGTATTTGTTCTTATTCTTAAAGAAACAAAGAAACAAATCCAACAACAAAACAAAAAAACAATCAAATATCAAACCAAACCCAAAACCCCAAAAAGAGAAAGTAAAAGTGGAGCACTATTTTTATGCGTGCTAAACTTGCTGCATGATTTCAAGATAGGAAAAAAAGTGGATGAAAGAGGAAAGAACATTGTCTTGTGAGCCGTATGAGAAAAAGAGATGTAGAATTTAGGATCTGAACAATGCAGTCCTGGAGTGCATGAACGTGTTATAAAGTGAGCAGTGACTGAAGTAAATGCCCATGTGATGGGAATGTGAGTCTCCAGGGAAAAACATCAGAAGGTGAGAAAAAGGAAAACAATGCCATTGCCACATAAAGGATTGTGTACAGACACAAAGTGTTAGTCTGAATGTTAAATGTGTTCTGTGAACACCACACTTGAGCCGATGCCTCTGCTGCAGAATGCTATGCTGTCATGTGTCATCTGGGCCCCCTTTTCTGCATATATTCATCATACACATTAAATATTCAACTGTTTTTCACTGATGCATGCAGTAATGCTGGCCTTGTGAGGAGCCTTCTTGTCTTTCCCAGACAAGACACAATAGATAACCTTATTGCCTTTGCATCCTAATGTTCTTGTACCTCATGTTCTGACATGGATTAAATGTGTTTCCTGCAAGATCCTTTTAGAAGTTTTAGTTAAATCCTGTGTTTCGAATGCAGGCTAATAGAATCTTGCAAAGGGGCTGCTCTGCTCTGAAAAAAAACAACTGTAAAATGGCACCATGACATTTCCAATGACTTCCAGAACGGAGCTGCTCATTTTACAAATCTAAAGATGTTTTTTCTTACTCCACATTTGACCTGGCACAGGATTAAAGCCAGCCTCTCTCTGGCTCCTACCGTCAACAGTAAGGATTCTGCCATGATGGGTGATCTACAGCCATGCAAATGATGTGAACACAAATACATTCCAGCTTTTCCCTGGCTGATGCTGACTCTGCTAGGCTAATAAAAAAATAGCAAAAACCTTACTTCAGTCGATGAAATAATATTATTTCACTAACATATGGTCAGACTGTAATAAGTTTACCTGTGATGTACCCTTCATGTCTCCAAATAGCTGACATGATGATGGATTTTCTCAAAGGAAGGTCCTAAAGAGAATAAATCAGAAGGACCATGGCATACCTTTATGCTTCCAGAAGCAGCCTTACAGAATGCAGCTTATATAGACCAGATTACTTATTTCCTTCCCCCAGTCTGTTCCAGGAACATCAAGCAAATTGATAGGTGAGGGTTGACTTCTGGTTGTTGATATTACTCCTCACCCATGGCTTGCTCCCCACCAGGAAAGAAAGCCAGCAGGAACTTGTCCTGGGCTGTCTGTGCTGACTATGCTTGCTGCAGACTGAAGGCATCAGTTTTTAAGAGGGGTTCAATCCTCTCTCCTATGGTCATGTCCTTGTGTACTTCTGGCTTCAGGAGGATTTCAGGGAATGTAAATGAAGGATTTGAAATATCTCTGATTTTATGAGGTCATTGTGAGGAACGCAGTGGAGTTTACTACACAGGACAGAGAATTTCAGGAAAATGGTGTAATTTGGAAAGTATTTAACTCTTTGTGTTTGTCTTTCTCAACAGGCTGCAAGAACCCTGAAGATGACAAAAATCACAAATGTGCTCACTTACTAAGACATCAGCCTGATGCTATCTAATGGATTGAGGCAATCTTGCTGCCTGGAGTCATGGATTTTTCTGCCACAACACATGAGGGGAACCTCACAGGAGTGGAGGAGCTGACCTCCAGGTATGGCAGAACCCTCTGTTTACTCTCTGCAGGTTGACAGCTGGGATAAGCTTTTCAGTGACCCAAGGCACCTACAGCTCTCTGGCTGGTGCTGTGGAGGAGCATTAGGTGAGTGCTTCTCTGAAAATCAGACTGGTAGCCCTTCTCAGTTTCATTTGACTTACCCAGCTTTACTTCTTCATTTTACCACACTCCTGAGGCTAGCAGCTGAATGTCATTGTCTTAATGCTGCTAATACTGAGCATTCAAGCTTACACTAAGAAGAAAAAAAATATGATATTGCCTTAAAATAATTGTATTTGAATATGAAAAATATTTTTAAAAAACTCAGCGTTCTATCTTTGGCTTTCTATGGCTCTTAAAGTCTTCTCGAAGCTTAGAAGGGCTAGCAAGTAATCTGCTTTCATGGATGTTGAAATCTGTGTGCTGGAGCACAGCCTTCCAGGGCAGAATCATTTGATTGAAGGTTTTGACAGTGTTCCTATCCTTGTTTCACAAATTAACAATCTTTGGAGTATGGAAGTGTCCTAACTATCATCTGCAGCCAGAGTGTAAATTCAGGATAACAAATCTATACTAATGACAAAGACAACAAAATTCTTTCACCCCCCTGTAAGGGGAAGTATTCTCTCTTAGAATTTTGTTTGTTTCTGGGTTGGATTTTTTTTTTATTTGGTTGCTTTTTTGAGCTTGAAGAGGAAGAATGCTAATGCTACTCTTGCACTCCACCTCCAGATTGGCAGAGTCCAATGGCATGAGATTTAACACATCTAAGTGCAGGGTCCTACACATTGGCCACAACAACCCCATGCAGCGCTACAGGCTGGGGTCAGAGTGGCAGGAGAACAGCCAGGCAGAAAGTGACCTGGGGGGTACTGGTTGACAGTAGGCTGAACATGAGCCAGCGGTGTGCCCAGGTAGCCAAGAAGGCAAATGGCATCCTGGCCTGCATCAGAAATAGTGTGGCCAGCAGGAGCAGGGAGGTCGTGCCTTGTTCTAGGCAACCAGCACTAGAACAAGAGGACACAGTCTCAGGCTGTGCCAGGGGAGGTTTAGGCTGGATGTTAGGAAGAAGTTCTACACAGAGAGAGTGATTGCCCATTGGAATGGACTGCCCGGGGAGGTGGTGGAATCACCGTCATTGGAGGTGTTCAGGAGAAGACTTGATGGGGTGCTTGGCTGCATGGTTTAGTTGATTGGATGGGTTGGATTGGTTGATGGGTTGGACACGATGATCTCGAAGGTCTCTTCCAACCTGGTTTATTCTATTCTAGTCTAGTCTAGTCATTCTGCTCCTGCTTAGGCCACACCTTGAGTCCTGTGTCCAGTTCTGGGCCCCTGAGTTCAGGAAAGATGTTGAGCTGCTGGAATATGTCCAGAGAAGGGCAACAAAGCTGGTGAGGGTTTTGGAGCACAAAGCCTATGAGGAGAGGCTGAGGGAGCTGGGGTTGCTTAGCCTGGAGAAGAGGAGGCTCAGGGGAGATCTTATTGATGTCTACAACTCCCTGAAGGGAGGTTGTAGCCAGGTAGAGATTGGTCTCTTCTCCCAGGCAACCAGCACCAGAGCAAGAGGACAAAGTCTCACCAGGGGAGGTTTAGGCTGGATGTTAGGAAGAAATTCTTCATAGAAAGAGAGCTTGGCCATTGGAATGTGCTGCCCAGGGAGGTGGTGGAGTCACCATCACTGGAAGTGTTTAAAAAGAGACTGGATGAGGCACTTAGTGACATGATTTAGTTGATTAGATGGTGTTGGGATGATAGGTTGGACTCAATGATCTCAAAGGCCTTTTTCAACCTGGTTAATTCTGTATTCTCCTGATATTTGAAAAGTTTTCTGCAGAAAAGAGGAGATGAAACATTGTTGGTTTGTTGTTTGGATTTTGTTTTGTAAGCAATACCCTAAAACTCTTCTAAATCATTTTACATAAACTCAAGATATAAACTGATGAGAAGTACTGGCTCAGAACTGCGGAACTGGTGCAGTGTGAAAACTAACCTGCATGGCTGTTTTTCCCTTTGTAGTACTCTGTAGCTGTTGAAAGTAAAATATTGTTCATATTTCTGTGTGTAATAGCAAGACGGAGGTACACAAGAGTGAAACAAACAAGTAAAAGCACAATGAGACTGAGGGGGGAAACGCTGTAGTTGTTACACTCCTGATGTCCACATCTTTTAGTCAAATGATAATTATTCCTTAACAGCCTTGTGAGTATGAATATGCAAATAGCTGTGGAATGCATTATTCATGAATTAGTAGGCATTAATTATTGTAATTAAGTGTCATTTGCTGCGTTCATATTACTAGCCCTTGCAGTTAATGAATATATTAGCTAAGCGCTGTAGAGCAAATTCAATCAAAATTCCATGTGTCTGTGCCATGGAAGCCTGAGAGAGTTTTGTTGAATTTAGAATCAATATTGGACATATCTTACATGCTCATCAGTGTATTTTTAATGACCTTAAATGTGAATTGTAACCTCCAGTGCATGATGCTTGTCCTCTCACCCAGGAGGATGAAACAGTACCAGCTAGGAGAGAATATGAAAGCAGCAGTGGTGCACAACAGAGCGCGAAGCAGTAGCTACCTTAAGCAGAACTTTAATTCTGGGGCATGAAATTCACCACCACTTTCAAGTTTCATGTATATTCACATGTACAAAAGGAGATGGTGTGCTTTGTGAGAGAGTGCTGTCCCAAGGGTGGAGCTGATGGTAATGTTCAAGAAACAGTTTCCAAGTACAGACTGAGGCAGGGATGCACCTGCCTCTTTGCTAGCACAAGCGCAGCGCTAGCAGGGTGTGCTCTTGAGTCCAGTGGGGCCTCAGGGCACACTTGGGACCACACAGGATCACAGGATGTTAGGGATTGGAAGGCACCTCAGGAGATCATTGAGTCCAACCCCCCTGCAAGAGCAGGACCATAGAATCTACCACAGGTCACACAGGAATGCATCCAGATGGGTCTTGAAATTCTCCAGAGAAGGAGACTCCACAACCTCTCTGGGGAGCCTGTTCCAGTACTCTGTGACCCTCACAGTGAAGTTCCTAATGTTGAGGTGGAACCTCCTGTGCTGTGGAACCTTCTGGGACACAAAGTGAAATGAACAATCAGACTGTGCTTTGTTGTCTTTGGCCTTTTGGATTTTGTTTTTTTTTACTCTCTGCTGATCTATTTCAGGTAGTAGTAACCTAAGTAACATACAAAGAAGGCTTGCTGGACTACTTTTGTTGCCCTTTTCTTTTTTAGGCTATTGTTCTCAGAACCAGGCTTTGAGGTTCTCAGAAATTTTTAGTAGTTTTTTATTACAAAGAAAAGTTTCCTTATTTGGGGGGAGATATGCTAACTCAGGACATAAATATGCAAATTCAAGTGCTAAAAGTTAATAGACACAAGTGCCATCTCAGCTGAACTTCTGTCTACCAGGCCAGGAAAAATATTTGCAATGAAAGAACGAAACCTGATTTCATCGCTTCCAGTCTGAAGCAGATTTTTTCCTATTTTTAGTTTAAACAACATGCTGTAGGCATGTGCACTGAGTAAAGTGAGTATTGGATCTAGTTTTTTTTTCCTTAAAAAATATATATTCTGGGAGTAAGAGAAATCAATTAAGCATGCAACATTATGGATATTGTCAAATTCACAAACACATGGCCCCTTTGTGTTTTAGAGACTGGGATAGGATACTGCCAGCAGACTCCAGATTGACTTAGAGCACCTGCAGAGGAGGGTTACTCAGAGCCTGTGTTTTTAAGGGTCAACTGATGCCAATCCCTTTGCCCTCTCTCTTACAGTACTTCCATCATTGCTGTCTTTCTCTTCTTTTCTGAAATATTAACTCTACCTCAAGCCCCAATACTCTTACTTCTAATTGCCTATATTTCTGAATGACAGTCACTGGCATCTGAAAGGCAATTTGAATCATGGTATAAAAATATTGAGGGATTTATTACAGATAATATCAGTAATCAGCATCACAATCCATACCTCCAAAAATCACGACCTTGCTTATTTTCCTTCTCCCCCTTGTACATCTGGTATCCCTCCTCTAATTCTGAGCATATTGAGGTGGTAGGTTTCTTGTCAACACCCAAAATGGAGTGATTCTTATCTTAGCTCACCTGAGAGTTTGTGTTATAAAGAAAAATCAGCTGGGAGTCTGTGTCATAAATAAAAATCAAGTGTCAAAACATTTGCAGTAAGATTGCCACACTGGAGCTGCATAAAGAACTTGCTGCTACACTTAAACATGAATGAGGGCCTTTTCACCCCCTCACATTCTAAAAAATCTTATTAATTGGATATACTTACACCCCTCCAAAAAAAAAGATTAAAAAATAGTGTCATCATTCATCCAGGCACTTTTTCATCTTTACTTCTATAGCTGTTTCCCTTTATATTTCTGCATATCTAATACAGAAAGTTGGTTTAATTGGCTTTTGTTTCCTTAATTTTTTTTAACCTTTAAAACTAGAAATATTAAGGTGTGTTGGAAGACCTGTGTGGGGGATACATCTAGTCTATGGGCTGTTGATAGCTCAGTGGAAGAAGAGGATCCATCAAAATGCCAATAGAGACCTCACAGCACTCGACGGTCTTCTACATATTGAGTACATAAGGAGGAACCAATTAATGAGTCACTTTAATCCATGTGCATAAATTCCCTTCCTCTCTGAATTGTTGTTCCAGAGGCTTCTTTGTTCAGTTGTGCTCTGTAAGATACCAAGAGCTACCCAGTAGCTCTTGATGGGTGATGCAGTATTGCAGCTGGAGTGGCTGAACTACTTTGCTGGGGAACACCTGCCTGGCCCTGCACTGTCAGTGCCCCTGCAGAATGCAGAGGGAAGACACAATTTTAGTTTTTGTGTGGTATACCTGTAAAGTGCAAAATATTTGACAAGACACACATAAAACAAATGCAGAGAGTCATTAGCAGATAATGAGGAGCAGACATTAAGAGACAAAGGCAGAAGAAGGTTTATTTTATGTATAAAGGTAGGAAAGTTATGTACACGTGCACAATGCAGTTGAGAGTACAGAATTACAAAGAGGAAAGAAGCAGCATTTCTGAAGTCAGGAGATGTTTCATGATGGCAAGGCATTAGAGGAAGGAAAGAATTCAATTACAGATATGTGTTCAGTAAAAGGAAGAGTGAAACCATGCCCTGCTAGTATGTTCTAAATTAATAATTTGCATATTGCTGTAAATCCAGATAAAACCCATATTTAATATTGTATGTACACGCTTACAGCAAGCTTCTAGCACTGAAGAGAAAGACTTTTGGAATCTCTATACAGATTTATTCTTTGTTTTTTTTGTTATTATGTATATAGCTACAGTATGTCAGACATACTATTACTACATCTATTGCTCTCTTGCTTTCTTTAACATTAATACCAAGATCAGCTTTTTGCCTATTGTAGTGTTCTTGTCATGTATATTCTGTAAAGAGCGTAAAAGGTCAATTTACTTACAACTGTCATGGTTTAACATGGGTGCCATTAAGAAACCATAGAGTACAGGCCTCCAGAGGCTAGATAGGTCCAGGAGGTGGACAGGAAATTGTAATCTTTGTTCTTTCATTTCCAGAATGCCTGCATCTAGTCTTTATAAGGGGAAAACTTGAGCTGTTCCTTTCCCCTTTTCTCTTTTTCCCCTCACTGCTCCCTTCCTGACACAAGGATCCCTTACGTCCTCTTTGGTAATGGGGGAGGGTTTTGGAGCAGCCTGCTAGCAGCCTGGGCAGAGCTGAATTTTAAGCTCAATTATAATTTTTTGGGGCCTGGAGGGTGGGGGGAATCTGAGGCCTAGATTTTCATCCTGGTTTGGTGGAGGTTTTGTAGAAGTTTTGGACTATGGATGTGCAAAAACACCCAACGTGATTTCACAAACCTGAGACCTTCCTGCCAAAGAAACAGCAATGCACGTGGTATGTGATACAAAGGTAGTGACCACCTCTAAGATGGAATGGTAAAATTAGGCTTATTGAAGGCAGTGAATCTTTGCCAGTCATTGCACTAAGGTTTAAATGCCACCCTCAGTAAATCCTGTCATTCTTGTGAATATGCATTGCCCATTGGTGTGTCCAGCTGCTGCCCACTGACAGCATGTATGAGGTGAAACACTCTGGTGGAGGTGGGGTAAAACACTATTGAGACCTGATAGCACTTGTTCAAAAATTTAAATGAAAGAACTGAACCAGGTCCAAAGCGATCCATAGAAAATTGTTCAAAGAAATATAAAATAAGTTCTAAAACTCTGACGTTTATATTGCTTTGCTAAGCTGTTTGGTCAAGGCATCTTTTGCTGTGTTAAAGTACAAAAATTTAAAGAATGCTTAATAGTCTTCCTGTTCACCCCACTCAACTGCTGGATCATCATCCATTCGTAGAATAAGGTAGGAAAGAAGCTGAAAGAGATTCTGCCACAAGAGTAAAGATACAAAAAAGGAGAGGTCGCTTACATCTATCTCACAGCGGTCTCCAGCATAGTTCACATCACAGAGGCAGTGGAACCTGTTGAGTAGGTTCTGGCAGAGGCCTCCGTTCAGACATGGGTCGGAGCTGCACTCGTCAATGTCCTTTTCACACCTAGAGGAAAGACTACAGATAGTGAGCATCTGCAATCACAGACCAAATGCATCCCACAGGCACCATTTTAACTCAGAAGCTTCTGGGGAAGGAAGAGGAGGCTGCGCTGTTTGAAATCTGTGGTGTGTTCCCATACGTGCTTATGATTTTATTAACTACCACACTCAGTTCCTGAACTTCACAGAATCACAGAATCAACCAGATTGGAAAAGACTTCAGAGATCATCAAGTCCAACCTATTACCTAATATCTCACACCACCTGACAACTAAACCATGGTTCCAAGTGCCACATCCAATCTTTCTTTGAACACCTCCAGGGATGGTGACTCCACCGTCTCCCTGAGCAGCCCATTCCAATAGCCAATTATTCTTTCTGTGAAGAACTCTCTCCTCAGCTCTAGCCTAAACTTCCCCCTGCACAGCTTGAGACTGTGTCCTCTTGTTCTGCCACTGGTTGCCTGAGAGAAGAGACCAACCCCCACGTGTCTGCAACCTCCTTTCAGGTAGGTTTAGAGAGCAATAATGTCTCCCCTGACACTCCCCTTCCTTCATTCTTTTCAAATACAGGTAGTTAAGAGAGGAAAACCATCTCTGTAAAGGATTCCATGGTTAACAAAGCTTAGCACTGTGAAGTTTGTGTATGATTTTAGAGCTAGGACAGGTACAAGTCCTGCTGACAGCTTGCCTATCTGTTTTTGATGCTCATGAAGCTGGGGGCATGTGTCACTTAGTAGTATGGATATAAGTCAGACAAACATGCATTCTTCCCAGCTGAGAGCTCCTGGGAACATTCACCTGTCTGGGTTCTTGCTCAATTTGAAATGCCAGTGGGTCCTAGCAGGATCTCCCATCTGGTCTCTCTGATAGGAGCCCTGAGAACAGTAAGAGTAGTAGAGTGGTACAAAACAGGGTAAGATTAAATATCTGTTGTTAAAGGTTTTAGAGTTAATTAGAGAATGACAGAAACATTCAGATTGGAAAAGACCCTCAGGATCACCAAGTCCAACCAATAACCCCACTCTACAAGGGTCACCCTTAAACCATATTGCCAAGCACCACATCCAAACCACCTTTAAACACATCCAGGATTGGTGACTCAACCACCTTCCTGGGCAGCACATTCCAATGCCTCACCACTCTTGCTGGGAAATTTTTTTTCCTAATGTCCAGTCTAAACCTACCCAGTCACAGCTTGAGGCCATTCCCTGACGTTCTAAATTATGATGACGATGGACATTTGAGTTCTCATAATTTCTCATTAAACATTAACGAGGAAAGTGTGAGATTGATCAAAGACTAGTGATGATTTGGTGATGTTCTGTTGTGACAGTGTTCCCCGTTTAATTCTCTGCTCCTTCCCTCGCCCCCCTCCCCCCCCAAAAAAAATAATGCTAATGGTGAATCCCAACTTTTCCTGATAAAAACCCAGGAGAATAGGAGACAATCCCTCTGAATTAGAAGGGATTGGTTTGTTCAATCGTACTCTTAACCACGCAATGCATTTTTAGTGCTACATTAAAGAGGAGCAGCTCTTTATACTAACAATGTTATCTGATTTTCTTTATTGGTCTCTAAAAAATGGTTTAACAGTTCCTTTCAGTGCTAAATTATGTTGATATACTTCAAAAAAGCTAAATTATTTATCCAATGTATAAAAATTGTATAGCTATGAATTTACCTATCAAAAAAATAATAATTTAAAGATTTTAAAAAAAGAAAAATAGCAAGAACTCCTCAAATGTCCCAGGCAATCCAACTTTTTCAGGATAACTTTAAAACCTTTCTCACTTAGGCAATTTTGAAAATCCCAGCCTGAACTGAACGAAAATAATTGCTTTCAAGAGACAGTTATTTCTCATTCTACAAAGCATGGTCTTTTCACATCTCCCTTTCATTAGGCTTTTTTTTTTGTGATCCCAAGTCAACCAGTTGACATAGAAAGCTTATATTTTCTCTATACTGTGCTCTTGGAAAGATGAAATATTGTCTTAAAGGAAAATGTCTCTTTAATCCATCTAATTTAACTGCTGGCCAAGCTGTCAGCCCATGGCTTGGACGGGAGCACACTGCGATGGGTTAGGAACTGGCTGGAGGGCCGAGCCCAGAGAGTGGTGGTGAATGGTGCCACATCCAGCTGGCAGCCAGTCACTAGTGGTGTGCCCCAAGGATCAGTGCTGGGCCCTGTGCTCTTTAACATCTTTATTGATGATCTGGATGAGGGCATTGAGTCCATCATCAGTAAATTTGCTGACGACACCAAGCTGGGGGCAAGAGTTGATCTGCTGGAGGGTAGAGAGGCTCTGCAGAGAGACCTTGACAGGCTGGACAGATGGGCAGAGTCCAACGGAATGAGATTTAACACATCCAAATGCCGGGTTCTGCACATTGGCCACAACAACCCCATGCAGTGCTACAGGCTGGGGTCAGAGTGGCTAGAGAGCAGCCAGGCAGAGAGGGACCTGGGGGTGCTGGTTGATGGTAGGCTTAACATGAGCCTGCAGTGTGCCCAGGCAGCCAAGAGGGCCAATGGCATCCTGGCCTGCATCAAGAACACTGTGGCCAGCAGGAGCAGGGAGGTCATTCTGCCCCTGTACTCTGCACTGGTTAGGCCACACCTCGAGTACTGTGTCCAGTTCTGGGCCCCTCAGTTTAGGAAGGATGTTGACTTGCTGGAACGAGTCCAGAGAAGAGCAACAAAGTTGGTGAGGGGTTTGGAACACAAGCCCTATGAGGAGAGGCTGAGGGAGCTGGGGCTGCTTAGCCTGGAGAAGAGGAGACTCAGGGGTGACCTTATCACTCTCTACAACTACCTGAAGGGAGGTTGTAGACAGGCTGATGATGGTCTCTTCTCCCAGGCACCCAGTACCAGAACAAGAGGACACAGTCTCAGGCTGCGCCAGGGGAGGTTCAGGTTGGATGTTAGGAAGAAGTTCTATACAGAAAGAGTGATTGCGCTATGGAATGGGTTGCCCGGGGAGGTGGTGGAGTCGCCGTCATTGAAGGTGTTCAGAAGGAGACTTGACGGGGTGCTTGGTGCCATGGGTTAGCTGTTTGGGTGGGTTGGATTGGTTGATGGGTTGGACACGATGATCTTGAAGGTCTCTTCCAACCTGGTTTGGTTTATTCTAATAAAGGTTTATTCTAATAATATATAAATATACTAAGAGGTTTGGGTTTGATTTTATTATGAAGTGATACATTTGCAAAATGTTTTGATATTGTCAGATCTGCAAGCATGGAAGTACTGCTGGTTTATGGTTTGGCAGCCTGGAGGAAAAGAGGATAAATACTCAATTTTAGACCTTTAGGAAGAATGCCTTGCTGTGATAGCCAAAGTACAGCATGCTTGGTACAAGACTGCTGTTCAATATGAGAATCCTGGGAACCATAAAATAGAGATTATTGCCAGCCAGCGGGATGAATGTAGGCAAGGCTCTTTCCCAAAGCTGCAGTTAGCAGGTTGCCTGGCAGGGAAAAGAAGAAGGGAAAAGTACCTTCCTTATACCTTGAAGTCTTAACAAACATACACAACAAAGAAGTGTCCAAGAATATGCTTTTTAAAATAGATTTGATTTGATTTTTCTACCTTTTTTCTTTTTTTTTTGTTGTTGTTTGTTAAATATTGTGTGGTGAGTTGAACAGTACAGCGCAGACGTGTCTGCCAACTGCCTTGTGCACTGAGTGGGTGGAAACTTTCAGTTCATCCATCTTTTATAGCTTACTGCACTCCTTCCACAAAATCCGTGGTCTAATAAATTTTTGAAAGAATGGAAATCTCTTGTTGTAAACTTCTTTGTGTTTGCATAGCTTGTTCCTGCTGAACTTTTAGATGTTGTCCTCTGATATAATGCTAAGTTCACTAAGAACGCATATGATATTTCCTTTCTTACTATCCCAACAGGTGCCCTTACTTACTCAGACTATATTTTGACTGGGTCAAGGGCATCTAATGCCCTCAGGCTGTGCAGCCTCCCTGCTCCAGAGCTGTTCATAAAACATTATCAAATGGTAAGTATGAATTGTGACAATATGCTACAAGATATAAATTTCACTCTGAGGAAGGCCCTTCTGTTTCAAACAGAACTGTAAGATCACAGTATCACAATATCACTAAGGTTGGAATACACCTCAAAGATCATCAAGTCCAACCTGTTACCGCAGACCTCATGACTAGACCATGGCACCAAGTGCCACGCCCAATACCCTCTTGAACACCTCCAGGGACGGCGACTCCACCACCTCCCTGGGCAGCCCATTCCAATGACCAATGACTCTCTCAGTGAAGAACTTTCTCCTCACCTCAAGCCTAAACTTCCCCTGGCACAGCTTCAGACTGTGTCCCCTTGTTCTGGTGCTGGTTGCCTGGGAGAAGAGACCAACCTCTTCCTGGCTACAACCATCCTTCAGGTAGTTGTAGAGGGCAATGAGGTCACCCCTGAGCCTCCTCATTTCCAGGCTGAACAATCCCAGTTCCCTCAGCCTCTCCTCATAGGGCTTGCGTTCAAGGCCTCTCACCAGCCTTGTTGCCCTTCTCTGGACACGTTCAAGTGTCTTGATGTCCTTCTTAAACTGAGGGGCCCAGAACTGGACACAGTACTCAAGGTGTGGCCTAACCAGTGCTGAGTACAGGGGCACAATGACCTCCCTGCTCCTGCTGGCCACACTATTCCTAATGCAGGCCAGGATGCCGTTGGCCCTCTTGGCCACCTGGGCACGCTGCTGGCTCAAGTTTAGGTGGCTGTCAATCAGCACCCCCAGGTCCCTCTCTGCCTGGGAGCTCTCCAGCCACTCTGACCCCAGCCTGTAGCTCTGCATGGGGTTGCCATGGCCAAAGTGCAGCACCCGGCACTTGGACTTACTGAATGCCGTCATGTTGGACTCCGCCCATCTGTCCCTCTGCAGAGCCCTTCAACCCTCTAACTGACCAACATCTGCTCCTAACTTGGTGTCATCTGCAAATTTGCTGATGACCACCTCAATTCCCTCATTCAGATCATCAGTGAAGATGTTAAAGAGGATGGGGCCCAGCACTGATCCCTGGGGGACAGTACTGGTGACTGGCCACCAGCTGGATGTGGCACCATTCACCACCACTCTCTGGGCTCGGCCATCCAGCCACTTCCTAACCCAGCATAGAGTGTAGTGGTCCAAGCCACGAGCTGACAGCTTAGCCAGCAGTTTGCTGTGGGGGATGGTGTCAGAGGCCTTGCAGAAGTCCAGGTAGACCACATCCACAGGCCTTCCCATGTCCACCAGACGGGTCACCTGATCATAGAAGGAGATCAGGTTGGAGAGGCAGGACCTGCCCCTCCTAAATCCATGTTGGCTGGACCTGAGCCCTTGGCCATCCTTCAGGTGCGCAGTTATTGCCACCAGGATAATCTGCTCCATCACTTTCCCTGGCACTGAGGTCAGGCTGACTGGCCTGGAGTTTCCGGGTTCCTCCATCTGACCCTTCTTATTGATAGGGACCACACTGGCCAGTTTCCAGTCATCGGGGACCTCACCGGTGAGCCAGGACTGGAGGAAAATGATGGAGAGCAGCTTGGCCAGCTCATCTGCTAGCTCTCTCAGCACCCTAGGATGGATCCCATCTGATCCCATGGACTTGTGAGTGTCCAAGTGGCTCAGCAGGTCCTGAACTAATTCCTCATGCATTTCCGGGGCATTACACTGCTCCCTGACCCCGTCACCCAGCTCAGGAGGCCACTCATCCTGACCTCCTGCCTTGCTGTTAAAAATTGAGGCAAAGAAGGTGTTCAGGACCTCAGCCTTTTCCTCATCTTTAGCTACAGTGTTTCCCTTCAGGTCCAATAAGGAGTGAAGGTTCTTCTTGCCCTTCTTTTTAGTGTTGATGTAAAAAAGCATTTCCTAACTACTGTTAAAAATGATAATTCAGTTTTCATAATTCAGCATCCAGTAAGAAAGCAGCAAGCTGCAGTACCAGCAGGTATTTCATCTCAATCATCCCTGTGAAAGGGTAGATTGTGTACTCACAGCACATATATGTGAAAATGAAACAGCTTTGCATATTCATGTGCCACCATATTGTAGCTGATTTTTGTTTAGGAGCAGGGTATCTGAGTTTCTGTGTCACCACCAATGGAAAGTGCCTTGTCGTATACAAAACTGCACGGAAGCTGAAAACATAGGCACATAGAAACAAGTGCACAATGCTGGGGTCAGTGCTGCTATATTGGATTGCATCTTGCTGCATATATTTGAGATTGTTATCTAAGTAAACTGCTATACTTTTAGTGTTGGCCCTCAAAGTCACTCTAGCAAGGAACTGCTGAACTTAAACCAACTGCTTTGTCTGCATTTCTTGCAGGAGGGCCCTGTGGCTGTTACCCTCTGGAACACCTTCTGTAAAAATTGCTCCATGAATCTACCAGATGAAGCATCTTACCGTTCTCCAGCAAATCCTGGCAGGCAGACACATGTCAGCTCGCCCCCAAGGTCAGTGCAGTTGCCATAGTTGAAACATGTAAGGTTTCTCTCCTCGTTCCCACAAACTGTGTATGGTAGTCTTCTGGATCTGGGTAAATAAGAAGGCAATGGCAGTCATTTGCACTTTCTGGATGTCTTCTGCATTCTCAGCTTTTCATTTGACTCTAGTCCTCTTGGTTTACTGGAAAATATTTAAATATGACTTGCAAATTTGTTATTTGAATGCAGAATATAGCACTGTTAGTCTCCAAAGAGGGGGAGCAGGGCTCCTGCTGGTAAATACTATTCAACACCAAAGGGAAAGGCATTACAATCTACCCATAAATGAACACACTGCTTCAGGGGCTGCACACTCTTAGCGCCTCCTTGATTTCCTCTTTGGAAAGGAAACTCCACACCTATCTGCATTGATAGACATGGTGCCCAGGGTACTTGGGGTGCTCGCAGTTAGTGGTAGGCAGCAACTCAACGGGGGAGGGAGAGGCGGCAGTGGGGAAAAGGGGGGTGCGGGGGAGATTGAGTGATGCTATTACTGCCTGGGGCATTGTCCAAAGGAAGGGCAGCAGAAACTGATGTTTAAGACTCACAAAACATGTTTTAAATATTAATTTCTTTTTATTTGTTGAATTTGGTTTTCCTTTTCCAAGTGCTCACAGGCAAATTAATGATTATTTTCTTACTGAAAAAAACAAAAAAAGGAGAACACTGCCTACATTACTGACATGGCTCTATGTGATGCCTGGACAGCTTAGTACCAGAGATCAAAGGAGAAAATTAGCAGACAAGATAGACAATATAAGGCATCTTCATATCTCAGGATGTCCTCACTACTCAAAAAAAAACCAAAAGTGAACAAAAATTGACAGTTGTGTAATTACAGCCCAAAACACTGTGGACTGAGGAGCACGGAGATTGCCTATTTACATCCTTTAGGCTGCAGCAGACTGGGTTTCTTGGAGTGGAGAAAAGAGAAGGATTTGGCCTTCTCTAAGAGGTACAGGACGTGCTCAGAACTGAGAAGTTTATGGTGTGCAGAGCAGGGCAATTAAAGGGGAGAGGGCAGAGAAGAGCAAGAAACTGGCATGTGAGGAGTCTTGGAACTCATGGAAAGGGTAGGCTGGCTGGTGTGTGCAGCCACCAGGACTGCTGGGCTGAGAGAGCAAGCTTGGAGGAAAAAACTCACCTAGGAAAGATGATGCTGAGAAAAACTTATTTATAGGCCTTCATATTGTTATTTTCTCTTACCCAACACCTGTGAAATTCTCTACTTAGAGTTCTAGAGCTCTACTGTTCTAATCAAATATAATTTTAGACATTCCAAACCCTTAAATTACTTTTTTCTAAAGAAGATGTAACACATTTATCTCTGAGCTCTGATGGAATTGTTATCCTGTCATCAGAGAGCTTGGAATACTCAGGCTGGCAGCAGAGCTGGGCAGCAGAGCTATTACCTTGTTCCTTGTCTCCTTGCCTCATCAGTCTCTGCCTGAGCTGCCAGATCTCCACTGCCTCCATCCATATCTAATTGAACTGTGCAGCTTACTGTGCTGCAGACTCTATAAATTAATACATACAGCCATGATTAATATATAGATAGATGCATAACATCTGTGCTTCAAATGGAGACATCAATGATGTAATAACCCTTCAAAGGAGACCTGACAATGCCTAGTGGGTCTGCCTCGTTTATGGTACCTGCAAAATCTTCCAGTGAAGTTAGCAGCACACAGGCAAGAATACCCATTAATGCCATCCACACAGGTGGCCCCATTTGCACACTGGTGGCCACGGCAGTTGTCTGTGTCCTCTTCACAGTTTCCCCCTGTGTAACCAGGTTGGCAGCTGCACTCATAGGAGGCGATCCCATCAGTGCAGTTCCCATGAATGCAGGGGTCTGAAGAGCACTCATCAATGTTGACTTCACAGTGGGTGCCAGTCCACCCTTTGGGACATATGCAGCGGTAGGAAGTATAGAAGTCTTCACATATGCCCTCATGCATGCAGGGATCTGAGCTGCAGAAATCTGCCTGCAAACAGCCAGTAAGAGCAGGGTTTGCTGATATTTTGAGAAATTGCTCCTCTTGAGGTTTTTTAGTAGGGATGTCACTGTTTTCGAAGTACGAGAGGTAAATGCCACTGATCTCTATGGTGCTCATACATCCTCGCAGGCCATCTAGGCTGTCAAAAGGCTTGTCAGCCACATAGATGTCTGTCTCTTCTCTTAAAAAGTTGAGGCTTCCTGCAGCAGTTGTGCTGGTTGCAGTGTCTCTCTTGTCATCTATATCAATATGCCACCTAGAGAACTGGGAGAGGGGCTCCACCATAGAGACCACCACTTGGTGCCATTTCCCATCGCTCACAGGCAGCGAACTAGCAAGGGTCAGCTTGTAAAAGCTGTTGCCACTTTGTAATTGAAAGAGTAATTTGGAGTTGTGGATACTGATGGTGACAAACTCTGGCTCCTTCTCTGCATACAGCAGGATCACGTCGGTGTCCCTAGTTCGAAAGCCAAATAGGATACTGGTGAGGTCTCTGCTGATTTTTCCATTGCTTCTGTAAAATATCGCACTGCTCCGGCCACTAAACACTGCGTTAGCAAGACCTGTGCAAAGACAACAATTGACAAACCAGGCCAGCCATAAACCAACACAGATGGAACAACAGCTCTTCAGTGCCTCATGCTCCCTGTCTTGCAAGTCCTTTTTGGGGTTGCTGAATCACAGGATCACACGATGTTAGGGGTTGGAAGGGACCTCTGGAGATCATCAAGTCCAACCTCCCTGACAGAGCAGGACCATGGAATCTAGCACAGGTCACACAGGAATGCATCCAGAGGGATTTTGAAAGTCTCCAGAGAAGGGGACTCCACAACCTCTCTGGGGAGCCTGCTCCAGTGCTCTGTGACCCTCACAGTGAATAAGTTCCTTCTCAAGTTGAGGTGGAACCTCTTGTGCTGTAGTTTATGTCCATTGCCCCAGATTTCACCAGTGTTTCAGATATTCTTGTCTGCCCCTGATTTCTATAGAAATTACAGGGCAGTGCCAGCACCTGCTACATCCACTCAAAGTGTGTTGCCTTGCATCATTGTGAGATACAAGATCTCATTTTAGAGATGCAGTTCTGTGTTAGGGTTATCTTTTTTTTTTCTTTTTTTTCCCTTTTAGACACAGAGAAGCAGATGATCATAATGGAATGCAACTCAAACCTGAGGCTGAAAGAGGATTTCAAAAGGAGATATATATTGGTCATTTTAGGAACAGGTTCTTTACTATGAGGGTGGTGGAACACTGGAACAGGTTGCCCAGGGAGGTGATATGGGCCACATCCTTGGAGATATTCAATGTGAGGCTTGACAGGGCTCTGGGTAGATGAGGATGCAGAGGGGGTTGGACTAAATGACCCTTGGAGGTCCCTTCCAACCCAAACCATTCTATGATTCTATGTTCATTCCCCTCAGACAGACAGCTATGTACTCTCCATGACCAATCTGAATGGGGCAAGCACTTGTTCTCAGTTCCTCTTTTCTTAGGCAAGGCACTGAGGAGGTTTTAGAAAGTATTTGCCTTGATCCCAATTTACTCTCACTGATGCAGAAACAGTTAATTTAATTGAAGTCACCTGGCAAAAAATCAATGTAAGAAGAGTCACGCCTGTGACGTTTGAAACCAGCTTCTGCTGTGTACACACTGCCAGAGACCTAAAGGCAACACTAAGCCTGTGCTGGTAGGACTGGGAGAGCATCAGAGTACTGTTTGTGCTGCTGTGAGTGAAAATTGATGGGCAAGATTGTGGCAGATTTATGGACATCTTCACAAAGGTATTTGACATCTTTCATTAGCATGGTTTCTACCTAAATGCACTAAGTTGATGGGCTGTAAATTTGCACGTTCTGAGATTCATGATGATTATAGACAGTGAAGAGGGACAGGAAGGAATGTCTACTCTCTGTGCTTCAAACAAATGTCAGCTTTGTGAGAGCCAAGATAAGGTGGGCTCCTGAACTACCTCTGGGTCAGTAAACCTTGAAGACAAGAAACCCTAGGAAACCCAGTACAAAATTATGAGCTGTATGTCCCAGTACTAAGGCATAAGTTGCAACTATGTTGCCTGGCACAGCAAATGTGGTGTGTCACAGAAAAAGTTTCATCAGTGGAAAGCATAGTAAAAAATTAGTCATAGCTTTTTAAAATTACTTCTGAATTTTTAAACCTCTTGCAAAGCTGAGATTTTTTTAAACTTGTAAAGCTGAAATATTACTGTAGCACTTCTATTAAATCCTGAGCACAGCACACTATCTGGCTGCACTTTTACCCTCAGCTGTGATGCTGGGCATACAGTTTTGCTGTTACTTGATCCTCCCCACACTGGCTTCCTAAGGGGCATGATAATCACAGCTGTCTAGGTGGAACCATAGCCACAGCCTCTGAAAAACAGCTCTTTTCCTTCTCTAGCTTAAAATAGTATCTAGAGCATAAGACAGCAGGTTGGAAGATAATTCAGTGGCCAGTGAAACCCTTCTTGTTTCATTACCCTGTGTGGAAAAACAAGAAGGTGATGCTGTGTCTAAGAAAACAGCTAGTTAAAAATACAGCTCTATTGTGTAGGAATGTTTGAACACCCAATAGGGAAACTCCTTCCTATTTCAGAACAGAAGTGAAAAGGTCATCTAACCGTGTGAATGACCCTGAGCTCAGCAAAAGGAAGCAGCTCAGATACTTTCCACATCTCTCTGTGTGGTTTTATATTCTACTGTAATATGCAATAGTAACGTTTATAAGAGAACAGATATTCATGTTATCATAAAAGATGTCTATTAGAGGAGATGAAAGTGCTTTAATTATAAATTTTAGCAAGTGCTGCAATGCTGACTCTAACACTCTCAACAAAAACAGCATCATATAGTTCTGTCAGCAAATTGTGTGTTGTAGAAATCTTTTGTTGACCAACATCATTCCTAAGCATCAGCTATTCTGACAGCTTCCATCAGACTCTGTGGGTATTTCCCTTCCTTCACAGTATGGTTAGGGCTTTCTTTGATGGCAAGAAGAAAAAAAAAATTGCTTTAAAATTCTTACTTGCCTTCTAAATTCCAGCCCAGGTTGGGGAGGAGAAGGAAAGTGGAGGAAAGAGAGATGCAGAGTGGCTAATGTTGTAAAACAGCTAAAGGTCATCCATACACTTTTTGGTATATAGGTGCTTCTTACAAACATACTTGTTGGATAACTGTACTGCTGCTGGTAAGGTGATTCCTTCAAAGATACTTAACATTTAAGACTATCAAATGATGCAATTTATGTCATGTAGCTTGTCTCTTCAGGAGAATAGAGAACATCCCAATGTGAATCCAACACTGGGTATCATCTTATCTCTTTGCAGTGCAAATCTGAGGAATATGCTCTCACTTTGGCAGTATACTGGTCTAAAGTACAATCTGAACAAGTCAGAAGCAAAAGTCCTGTAAACATTGGTGTCTGTGTCAGGGGGTCTGGTTGATAATTTCTGGGTTGGGTAGAACAGATATTCTCTAATGTTACTTGCAATTGTTACAATTCTTCTTTTAATATAGAAATAACATTTGAAATAACTTTAAAGGCAGTGAATATTGAGGTTTAGGGAAATGCTGATGAAAATTTCTATTTCTACGCTGCAAAGATGATAGGAATAATTGAAATGTACCTACATTCAAATCCTTGGTGCACCAGCTGGCATTGTGCTTCATGAGGGCAGGGCCCAAGTTCACACCACTTAACCTCCTCACATGCCTTCCCTGCTGTGTTAGGGGGACATGTGCAAGTGAAGTCATCCCAGATTGAATAGCACACTCCACCATTGTGGCAAGGGTTGGACTATGGGGAAAAAGAAGAGATGACCTCAGTGTAAATAAAAGCTGTCAGACTCCCCACTTGGGATAGGGGACTGTTTGGCAGAAAGACCAATTCTGTTTATTTCAGATGGAAAGTGACAAAACCTGGTACTGTGGCAGTACAGCATGCTTAATAATTGGGGAAACACAGTATTTCAACCTTAGAACATTTCAATTCTCCACTATGCAAACACATTTTGCTGCTGATATTCTTTGTATGTAGCATTAATCAACAAAACCTGCTGTTCTTAGAATTTTTACATCTCTTTCTAGGATATCATTATCATCAAATAAGTTACAGGAATATAAGAAAAAAAAAGAAAAAGTGGAAATAAATTCTCCATTACAAATGTGAAAATGCTCTGAAAAATATAATTCTTACCTTGCAGAGGTCGTCACCAGTACAGCCTTGGGTAACATTGACCAGAGTTTGGCTGATAAGAGAATTCTGTGGATTGGTGATGGGAAAGAATTCCAGTGGCTGGTTATTCACTCTTACATCTTGGATGCATCCTTTGAAATACTTTCCATTTCTATCAGTCTCTTTGTCATCTGGTAGGCCTCCAATGTAAAGAATATTCCTACTTTGCCTGGTCAGTGCTGGAGTAAAAATAAATCCTAGGTATTGAGAGGACTGGAACAATTCCATCTTATTTGGTTCTATTTTTAATGTTATTAGGTAGAAGTTTCCATCATTTATGGGCTGTTTCCCCAATAACTTCATGGAGTTTGGAGCTAACATTGTGAGTTTCCCACCTTCCAAGCAAACTCTCACATAGAGGTAAGTACTGTTTGTCAAAGCCAGTAACAAGCCAGAAGATTTGCGTGTTCGAACAAACAATGATATGTCCAAATACTCATTCTGAATGCTGTCAACAGAAAAAACAGCATAGCCTGAGGAGTCCTGAGATCCAAACCGGCCAGGAATATATTCTTGAGGTTAGAGATATAGGAAAAGATTAAAACCAAACCAAATAAAAAATAAAGAGAGAGAAGAAGGGAGAAAAATAAAATAGTTAGGTCTAAATGATAAGAGAACCAATGCAATGATAATATAACTACTTCTGGTAGTATATGTATGATTGGTAGTAAGATGTGCTGGTATTTGTGTATGAATGAAGGCTTGTTACAGCTTTAAATAGCTTTTATTCCAAAATTCCCACTGACTTCCATGGCTATAGCATTAAGCCCCAGTGCAGGACCAGATGTTGTATTATTTGGCATATTTTTACCCTTTATCTTCCTCTGTGTAATGCTGTTTTCAAATGGTTAAACAAGGGCAGATTTATATAGTTTCTTGGCTTGGTCATCAGGAAAATAATTTTGAAAAGAACCTAGCTTCTTTGATCCACCAATGACCATGAAAGTTAATGTAATTGTGGAACTCTGGGGTATTTTTTTCACTAATTCCAATCACAGAAACAGCTGAAAGCTGCTCAGCAAACCTGTCCTGTGTAAAAACCTCCAGACAGGTCACCTCTTTGGTGCTGCATGGGCTCCCCAGTTCCCTGCCAGACATTCTGTTGTTGGCACTCAACACATACTCATACACATCAACTTGCATCCAGTTGTGAATCCTGCTCAGTCCTGTGAGTACTCATAATACTATGGTGTCACAGGGGAAAAGTGATGCAGGCTTGAGCAAGCCTTATTCTTTTGTCTGTGTGTGTGTGTATCAATTAAAACGATTAAACCAAAACCATCTGTCTCTCTCCCTTACTCTTTATTTTGGGTAATGATTCTCAGACTTTTGAGGATAGAAAAACATGTAGCCCAAACCATATTTTATTCTGATGAATCATCTCATTAAAGTACAACAAAGCATTTCTATTTTTGCACTTCAAGTTTCAAGATCTTGTCCTCAACACTATTGATATCCTGCCTGAACATTTTCAGGAGCTATTTTTAATATACTGAATTCATAGAAAGAGTAAACCAAGCTTTAAAAAAAAAAAAAAAACAAACCAAAAAATGCTCACAAAGCTAAAGAGTCAGTTCTCTTTTGTGCAGTAAAACTCCTAGAGTGAGACCTCATAGGCAAAGTTTCTGCCTGCAGCACTACTTTTTTTTTTTTCTTTCCCTTTTTTTTTTTTTTTTTTAAGACTACATTAAAAACCCCCAATGAAAATAGAGGGCTGACTGTGAAGCCCCAACAGACCCGTAATAACCACACTGAACTACTATGTGACACAGTAATATTATTTAGGGGCAGGAATAAATCCTTTACACGTTCCTAAACAGACAATTTCATAAATAAAGACATTTTGAAGTCTTTCAATGCTATGAATAAGGTTACCAACAGTTCTGCATCTGCTTGTTAAAACTCTGGTATGTAGAAATAAATATTAGTTGAAATGGGTGTTTTGAGGCATTAAATCTCTTTAACTTATATCTTCTCTCTAAGATGGTCCTGGAGAATGAGGTGCTTTTTCATGAGGATAGAAAGAAAATTCCTTCAGGAATGATGATTGCATGTTTGCAGGATTAGGAAGACAAATTAATCCTCAAAAAAGGCTTTCTCATGTTTACAATTACTTGGTTGTATTTCTCTCTGTTTATAAATATACATCTCTATCCCATCAATCTGATCGTCTCTTTGATGAGATGGCTAGCATCACCTTGGTCAATATTAACCTCTTGGGTCACAACATCTGGATGTTGATCAAAATGAGTCAACATCTGTTTGTTATTTTGTATATGTAAAGAAAATATTGCCTCTTGTCAATTAAATGCTTGGCAGCAACTTTTCTTTCAAAAAAAAAAAAGAGACACTAACATTTCTTTTGTTATCCTTTACCGCCAGTTTCCCCCTGTTTTGTCTTTTAAGAAACCTGCCACAGTCTTAGAAATATGGCACATATCTAGAACCTATGTATCAAAATGGCACAGTGCCGTGATTTGCAAGCAATATTGTGGTCAGCAAAAAAAACAAAAAGGAAAAAAAAAGAAAAAGAGCATGCTTTCTAATCATTCTCAACAGTTCTAATGCCAGTATAAGCCTCTCCTGGCCCTGACTGGTTTTAATTTTCCTTCATATAAAGAGGCAAACATATTTACCAGATGTTGTCCTATACTCCAAAGTTGCTTTCCAAATCTTTGGATAAATTACAGCTAGACTTCAAAGAAGTCTGTTACAATTACCTCTCAGACTTTGTCATCTTGCAATAAAACCAAAAAGAAAAACTATTGAAAAGTATTGACAATATGCAAACATTTTTGAAATGTACTTCAAGCTACAGCTTTCTGCAGCAATGCATTCAATAAACCCCTGGGGCCAGTTCTTCAGCTGATGTAAATCGATGTAGCTTCCCTGGCAGCAGTGCAGCCACACCAGTTTGCACCAGTTTAAGATCCGTCCTTTCCAATCTGACCGTGGCTCTGCTGATGCACTTCATTTTTTCCAGTCTGCTTGGCAAATATATACACATAAATATATGTATGTATGTATATGTGTCTATCTGTCTGTATTTGTTCCTTCCTAAACATTGCTGTGATTGACCATGTGCAGATGTTTATCGAGGGGGCAGAGAGGGAAGCAGGGGCAAGAGTCTGCATGCAGACTCAGTCCTACATGACTTTTTTAAACAAAACTGCTTGTTTGAAATCCCTAAAACTTTTGCTGAGGAAGGCTTGCAGACTCCACCTCAGAATGTTCCTGAGTGGTGTTGTATTTACAGCTCCAGAGGGTTTCGCATACCAGACACAGTAGAGCAGGAAGCTGGGCAGGGACCTCCTGTTGTCCTTCCACTTTGCCTCAGCTTGCACTTGGTAAGATCATTTGTAGCAAGAAAAGTGCTACAGGCATCTGCAGCTTTTGTATTCCTGCTCATCACTGCCAAAGAGATCCCTTTGCTGAGATATGCTCTTTTGTTCACTGAGACATGGACGTGTTTCCCTCTGGTCACCAACCATCTCTCTGGTCAGAGCCGCCTTCATTAGAGGTTGTACAGAGCTGCCCTGGGACCAGCTGAGAGATGAATGGGCTCTGTTCCCAGTCTCTGAAGTCCTGCCTTCTTGGGCTAATCAGATTAAGTTAATAGTATAATCTCATTCATTTTTTAAAATGGGAATCTGTCTTTTTTTAGCTTGCACTACATTTGCTTGCCTTCCATTGCCTTAAAAGAGTTTCTTTATAAAAGCCAAGAAAGCTCGAGGACAAAATTTTCAAAGAATGCTTTGAAAGTCAGGCTTAAACCCCAAGTGACTTGGTTGCTTTCTATATTTTTCTCAGGGTGCATAACCTCCAGTGAACTACAGTTTTCCAAAGTTTATGGCATGCTAAGAGGTGTAAGAAGATTTTAAAACTGGATGAGTGGAATCCACCAGTTTAACCTGACTGGGTTTTTTTAGGCTGGAGAGCAGCCTTCCTGGGAACAGAAGCAGAAAATAACAAAGGTGTGCTACTGCTAACCTCTTGCACTTTCTGACCAGTTGACATTAAGCTCCAGAGATCCTAAGGGTCGTGCTGTTTCATCACCAGGTAAGCAGGATTGTTTATGACCACAGTTTCAGCAACAACTTAAACACCAACAGCATTCCCTTACCTTTTGTGCAGCCTGGCCCCGCGTACGGCCGATAGCAGTCGCAGTGGTAGCTCAGCCACAGGTTGGTACAACGTCCCCTGTTCTGACAGGGGTGGCTTTCACACCAGTCCTTTTTATTACATCCTGTCCTGACATTTAAAGATGATTCAGGAGACACGTTCTCTGGAATAATAACGTTCAAGTCTATTTCAATGTCCTGAAGACAGCCTACAAATGAAGGTGCAGAATGTGTATTATAGATGTTCGGCAGAGAGTTTCTGCTAACGTTCCCCACTGGTAAGCTGCCCAAAAATGTGCTCTGAAATGCAAGCCTCACATGATCATTATCTATCACAGCAGACGTTTTATTGAGACATGACTCTACACAAGAGCTGTCAAGCAAATTAAGAGTAACAGCTCTCGCCAAGGTTACCTCCACTGAATGCCATTCTCCATCACTGACATTGTGTGAAATATGCAAAAGAGCCCGTGGCTGGTTATTGACTTGCACAGACAAATGTAAAAAGCCATTCAGTATCTCCAGCTTTATAAAAGTGTTTTCCTCCCCTCGGTAAAACAGAAAAGCTGTAGGTTGCACAGTTTGAAACCTCAGGTTTATGTTACAGAAAAATTCCTTTTTAGAGGTCAGGGGATTCTTCAACAAAAGGAAACTGTTCCCTTGAAAAGAAAATGTCGTTATGGTTTCACAGTGTGCTCCAGTATACCCAGGAGAACATATGCAGCTGAATCCGTGTTGGCCATTTTTTAAGTGTGGGACACATATTCCATTGTTTTGGCATTGCTGATCAGTACAGCCATGGAGAACTTCTGTACAGTTCCAGCCACCGTAATAAATCCCTCCTTGGTCTGCAGGTGGGCAATGGCAAGTGTAATTCCCAGGAAAATTCTCACAGATTCCACCATTTTGGCAAGGGTTCATGTAACATTCGTTGATGTCTTCATCACAGTGAGTACCTGGAGAATAAACAAAGAGTTAGACCTTCTGGATTCAATAGTTGGAGCCCAAAATGACATTTTTACAATAACATATGTGTTTCATTTACTTTAATTACTGGGGAATGTCTTGATAAACAGATGATTGACTTGCAGGTCTAAAATAGGGTAAATACGAATGTACCATTTCCATGCCATGTATTTCATGTGCAAAGTATTACATAAACACCTTAGTGATAGCCACATTTTGGAGAAAAGAACCAAACAATTTGACAGTTTTGGTATGGAAAGCGTGATGAAATTTAGATAAACATCAGGTTCAGAAGAAGCCTTCAAATAATTGGTTTCCACCTATTCTGTGGTAGAAAGCTAGAATACTTTGAGAGGAACTGAATTATTTATCTTGTATAAAACCCCAAGAATTGTTGCTTAATTCATATTCATAATACAGTATGCTGATGATCTGGAGTATAGTCTGCTGGTCGTTCCTTCTCTTCATGTTCATTCAAAGTATTCCTGGTCCCATAGGAAGCATCTTGGAGCAAGAATCTTTAAGCCATGGTCTCCTGCTGTGAAGAAAGTTCACTTAGGAGGTGAGGATCTGAAAGAAGCTGTTGGGGGGGTTGAAACTGTATGATCCAGCAGAATATTCAGAATCTGCAATGAAAATTTCCTTACCTCTCCTATAAAACAATTAGAAAGCAAGAAAAAAATATGAAAGCAATATTTTCTCAAACATCTCAGAGCTTGGTGATGACAGCCCTTCTGTAGAAGATGGGCAATTAAGACTCTCATTTCCTCTCTTCCTTATAATGCCTGCTTTCTGATAAGAGGAAGTCTCCTCATCTCAGCTTCACTGTGATTTGATAGATGTGACCTAAGTATGTCTCCTGGATCAGACTTCACAAAGAATAATAAATCCCTTCCTCTTGTAAAACTAATCTGTTTATCACTCTGCACTGATGTTCATCTATAAAGTAGTAATTATAGTAACTTCTCCCTTGAGCAACCAAGTGACCAATATGTATGCAATGGATCAGGGAAAAATCTGTTTCTTATCTTCCTTGGAAGCAGTCAAAATTCCCAAATACTTTTTTTAAAAACTCATGCTAAGTACAGCTCCTAATGTTTCCCCTTCCCTTCATAGTTACTGCACAGCCAAGTAAGAAATACTTTGCAGTTAGTTTGCAAACTAATATCATCAACACGGAGTCATTAACAGACATAACATTGTTTGTCCCCACAGCAAAACTGATCCCTGTAAATCAGATAAGGAGTTATGCTGAGTGTCATAGAGCTGCAGTTAGGTATCAGGCACTACACGAAGTTTTGCATACAGATTCAGATTTGTTGATGTCATTGACAATTTTTAAATATATTCTGTGTTCCACCACTTAACTCAATATGTTTCGACAAAACTGGGTCCAGACCAGAAGCTCTATACACTTACCAATCAAAAAATTAACAGCTATTGATTGTTTGGGTTTTTTTTTTTAATGAATTGTGTATCTAGATTTCAGAATTTAATCCAGTTATATTTCTCTGTAGGATTTTAAGGATCTTAGACACTACCAAAGGTGGTTTTAAAACAAGCAATACATAACTGTTTCCATTGTTCCTATGTTATTCACTAGGCCAGTTATCAAATAGTGTTTTATATTTCTATTCTAATTTGTTAATGAGACCCAAACTCATTATAATTGTATACTGAAAATAAAGTATTAACACAAAAGACACTGCAGGTAAAGACTTCTGTATTCACAGTAATAGTTCTTGGTTCAAATACTTGGCCTTTGCCTTGTTAGTGTCAGTTAAATATTGATAACTTCCAGCAGCTGAATGCAGACTTAATTTTACAGACACAGATGAGGCAAAAATCAGAATGATTTGTGCTGGAAATGTTTTGGAGAGCTAAAGACCCTAAAATAAGAACTAGTTAAATTCACTCATGAAAATAATAATTAGTGTTTTCTTTTCCAAACCAGTTCAGTGGTGTCCAGTGAGCACTGACTGCATTCATTACTTACATCAAGCTTTATTTGTACAGCAAAATGCAGTCACTTCTCATGGAAAACGATGGAGTAGCATTCAGCCACAAAGAATTGCTTCAAGTAGCAGTAGATAAATGTAGTTACTTGGGCTATTTCCTTGCCCATCCACTTTATTCAATCATAACTGTAACCAGACCCATCTCAGAGGCCAGTAAGTTACAGGAGAGCCAGGGTGGACCTGAGGATTGGTTGAGATTTGTTTGAAAGATTAGTCAAAGTGGTCATAGAATGTATATAAAAGGCTCTCTCTGCAGTGATCTTCCTTACTTACCAGTCTTCAATTATAGCATATAGCTTCCTCTTGAAGCTTCAGATTATCAAACACATCTAGTGCTATCTCCTTGATCTGACAGTGGAGTATTACAGCAGCAGCCTCTCTCTGTTCTCCAGCCAGGCTCGTATTTATTCCAATGTGAGATGTCTATGTATACTTTAATGGATAGTGGCATCTGGCAGAAATACGATTCATTGAGACTGACTTTCTCAAAGTGAAGTGCACTTTCCAAACCCTTAGTGACTGGGGGCCAGAAGGATGTCTGCTTCACCCAGTTTGTGGCAATTTCTCTGTTAGCCACTTGCCCTGCTTTTGCCATCCTAGTATATGAAAAGGTAAGTTACCGTGAGCTGTTTCTTGGTTTTGGTCGATGTTTTAGTACGTCTCCTGCCTGATATCACATCCTTCTGTGCTTTGACATTGAGAACAATGTGTCCACAGCTCTTGCATATGACTCAGTCTTAATGTGATGGCTGTGTGACTGCAGGTTTCTGTGGGGTTTTGTGTAAGAGAGAAAAATTAGTGCAGCCTAGAAGAGGTAGGATGAGGCATCTACTTAGCCTTGTTATAGGGCTCCAGTGTGGTCAGAGCATCCTTAAGGATCTACAGGCTGGGAGCCCCTATAAAATCTTTCATAGAAAATTCAGCATAGTGAATGGCAAGATACTTAGTTGTTGCATTTTCAGGAATGTGTGATTACTGTGTATATTACATTATTATCCCATGAAACCTGTGAGGCATCACCTTTGCCCTGTAGCTTGTGTTCTAAGTCACACCTTGCAATAGTGAGTTGTCTCTGGAAAGGATTAAACAGATACATAAATTGAACCAAAACTTACAGTAATGTTTAGTGCCTGTATTGCTTGCCACTTCATCAAATTAGTTGCAAAATTAATGAACGGATTTGATGAGAAAGCTAAACTCCTTTGGAAATCACAAACACCTATATCTTTAAATTTAGATAACACATTTGATAACCAAAGCATCAATGCCTAGCAAAGCAATCAAAGGAGTTTTATGAGGAGGTACACATAGGATTTTTAGTGCATTCTTTGCCTATAGAAAATTAATAACATCAGATATTAAATGCAAAGTGACTGCCACAGAGCCACTTAAATATGTGTCATTTCATAAGCATGTCAGCATCAGAATACAATATTTATTTTTAAAGTAACATTAGCAATATGCTGCAAAATAATTGCTTTGCAGGGTTTTGTGTATATATGCACACACACTTGTATACACTTACACCTATACGCCTACTACTTCATAAGATCAGCACAAATATAAACATAGGTCACACCAAAAGAAAAATAATCATCCTTTTTTTTTTTTTTTTAAAGTCAAAAGTAAAGAAGGAGTTCCTACAAGCAGATATTTCCTGCTATCTGCCAATTGCTATACAAGCAAAGACCACTGTCACTCAAGATGAAAGCACTCTAGATAAAAGGATTAGTCAATATTTATAGAACTGTTTAAGCAATTCAAATAGCTCAGGCTGGAGAAGTTTAGCATGTAAAGAAAAAAGTATTCTCCGAAGATGTAAGACATAGCAAAAGCAAGTGAGTGAACTTACTTTCTGTTTGGTGGTTACATGTATTAGCTGAGCTAAAGAGGTTTGTGCTTTTAAAATAAAAAGTCAAATAAAATCTTTCAGCATTTTCTCTTCTAAATACATTACACACCTACCTAAAATTGCAGATAATGTGAATATTTTAATCATGCTTTTATGGACAATGATTACTTTTTCCCTCCTGTCAGATTTTATTTAAAAAAAATAATAAAATAAAAAGCTCAGCTCAGTTGACTCGGTTTGATAACACCGCTCATATCTGCCTCCTTTTTTCCCCCCTACATATTGTGACTACAGGGTAGCAATTTTCTAACTGTTAAGCTCTTAATTAAGCTATGTTTCAACTTTACTAGCAAATGTTTTCTGCAGAAGCAGGATGACAAAAGCCTCCATTCAAGCGTAAACCTCCTAAATGCTGCTAATTTTCATTCTGATTAAACAATTAAAAACCCAAATGTTATCCAAGTTACCCTTCTGATACACACCTTCGGTTAAAGAGCTGTTTACAACCTTCTGCCTTAAGAGTACCCTGACATGATACAAATATCGAGCAAGTACAAGCAGTCCGAATAGACATTACACATTCAATACAGTCTATGTGCACATACAATTCCTCAAAAAGAAGATATTTACCTGTAAACATTGTCACTAAAATGATGTAAACCTGTATCCTAGTTGCAACCATCTTTTTCCAAAGGAAACAAAAAACAAGCAACAACAACAAAAAATAAAATAAAATAAAATAAAATGAAATAAAAAAGGATTTAGCACTTAAGCAGCCCACAAAGTAAGTTTCTGCAAAATTCAAACCAGTTCTTAGTACAAAGGCTTCCTTTCCAGGATTAGCTTGCCCCCTTTCTGTACCTGCTGATGTTGTCTGATGGTGTATTTTGCCCAAGCCAGATCAACAGGGCTTAAAGTAAGACTCATTAAACTGTTTACGCAAGAGATATGTATTCTACTTACATTCTTTTACAGCATGTTCAGTCCAGCTGTGCTCACACTAAACTTTGAGACTGCTTCACAGAAAGGCATATTTTAATGATCTGTTAAAAACTGATTGGTGACTATTTGTCGTTTTACAAGGTGTTGTTTTTAGAGACTGCATTTTCTTTTATTTTCAAGAGGTTTGCTGACCCAGATCTACTCCCTCACAGTCACTGTCATTCAGAGAAACTGTGTGTCTCAAAAAGCTGGTAGAAAAATACCTAAAATTGGACCTCATTATTTTATAAAGTGGTTTTTCTACCATTGGCTCTCATTGTACTACTTACTGGAAATCTGTGGCTGTAGATGTTTGAGTGTACTAAAGACAGGAAAGAAGTAATTTACAAAAATATCTTTTCAGCTCTCGAACAAGGCATTTTGATCTAGAGCTAATTAAATGAAAGAAAAACAGAGTTCAGGAGATTGGATTACTATTTCTGGGATAATTTATGCAGAAGACTTCCCCCCATCCCCCTCTTCCACTATTCTTTATATGCAGAATTAATTACTTAAAATATTGCCAGAGAAATATTGCTGTGTCATTAGTGAAATAATTATAAAGCAACAGTGCTTCCACAGGTTGGTATTTGTACCATCCAACCAACATATGGCAAACTGTGGAGTCAAATTTTTGTTTTGTCAGCTTCCCATTTTAAAACTTCAGCAATGGTCTCTCTGTCCCCAAGAAAATGTGATTGTTCACTAACGTGTTTTTCAACTACTTCTTCTTCCTCGACTTGTTTATACATTAATTAGGAAATTCCTGACTTGGTATCATTTGTTTGCTTATTTCCAGGTTTATCAAAATATTCATATGCTGGATACAATTTTGGATTAATTTAATCTACAATCCCCAACTACTTTTTATGGTGACACTCAGACAGCTATTTCTCCTTCAAGTCTCTGATACAGGCATTGAGTGATTTTTCCCTATGATAAACTGAAATACCATGGGGTAAGAATGTCCTCCAGGCCCTGGGAAAGGTAGGAAGCTTTAAACAAAATGAAGTTCATGTTGCTAAGTTAGTATGCATGTACTTTATTCATGGTGCTTATCAGCTTTATGCTTAATATGCATTTTTATTTTGAAAATAACAAGAAAAAGTTGGAAGTTCTTGGTAATTACCGGCCCCCTTGCAACATGGCACTGATATATGTTCTGAGGAAAGATTAAGAACATACACACTGTCAACAAGTTGAGATAGGCATACACTGTTACAGCTCAGTGAAAACATGGAGTTGGTGACACTCTGAGACAGAGAAACTTCATATTAGGATGTTTAGCCAACTGCCTGAAGCCATGTCAGACCTGCTAGTGGGTGTTTGAACAAATATGTCATGAGCAAATGAGTTACAGAAGGTGATGGTTACTCTAATTACAGTAATGGTTTGATATTCTCTTTAATAACATTCTCATGGACAAACCAAGGAGGAAAATCTATATGAAAAAAACACGAGGTGGCTATAATACTTGTGTAACCTTGCCCAGAAAGTAATTGTCAGTGGTTCACTGTGAAACTGGGAGAATCTTATTGAGTATGGTTTGGGATTGTCCTGGGTTTGCTACAGTCAGTGGAAGTTGTGGATGATGGTATGGAAAGTTTGCTTACCAAGTTGCCTGATAAAGCAGTGTTAAGTGAAACTTCTGAGTGTGTTAAAGATAAAGACAAAATTACTTTCCTAGATGAACAAAAGAAATTAGAGAAAATATCTGAAAAACATTGTTTTCAATTCTGGAAGGACTCATTCACTTTCTATGGTCTCAGGCCAGAATAACCAGCAATTGGGTGGTACAATAGTTCCAGTTTATAAAACCTTAGTGACACCTTAATGGGAATACTGAGTCCATTTGTAGATCTGCACTTGAAGAAAGATTTGGCTCAATTGGGAAGAATTCAGAGGGGAGCAATGAGAATAATCACAAATTTAGAGAATAAAAATGTAGGGCTGTTCAGCTGAAAGACAAGCAAAGGGAATGGGACACAGTAACAAAGTTTCAGTTCTGAAAAAAAGAAAAAAAGAGACAGCACTCTGTTCCATGACACCATACTAAACAAGTCAAGAAGTCATGAGTTTGACCTGCGCCAGGGAAGATTCATGTCACATTTCAGGAAAATATTTCTAATGACAAGAAGGCAGCAAAGCCTTGGCATAAGATGTTCACTGGGAGCCATAAGGTCAATTTTGAATCCTATAAAGCAGTTGAGACAAAAGTGCAGTCAGCACGTGTCAGCTGAGCCTCTTGCAGGTAGCCCAAATGACACCTACACATCTGTCCCTTCCAATTCTACATTTCCCATGTTTCTGTAACTTCCTCAGGTAAAATAATTCCCATCAACTAAGTTGGAGATGTGTCCAACTCTACATGCTCATGTAGGTATCTATACACATTTGGGTATGAAATGGAAGTAATGGAAGGAGTAAACATTGTGGAAATTCAAATTGTAGCATACACTTTAGGACATGCTTTATGGAATTTGAAAACAAGGAGTCTGCAACAACACTTCCTTCACCTCCAATTTACAGGTTACAAAATCATGAGGCCATAGGAAAGACCAGGCAGAGGATATATTCTTCAGAGCTCCAGGTCTTAGCAGACAATCATGAGAATTCTTTCTTTGCCACATCTGTGCTGATAATCACAAAGAGATAATTATTCCTTGCTGGAAGGAGGAAATGCACATTCATGAGTGAGTAAGCACAAGGGAATAAATTGACCATCTCTATGTCATTGTAATTAAAACTCATGCTTCTGGGTATATATCGGTTGTCAAGGAGGTCAGAGAGGAGATTTCACTCTTATGTACATCAGTGTAGATTAAAATGGATTTTTTTCTCTCCTGTTTTTCTTCAGTAAAGAACTACTTCATGTTGGATGTTGAATTTAATGTGAAGAGTGATCTGACCTAGTATGGTAATATCTGTAGTTGTCTTAGTAGGAAAAGCTCTTGTAAAAATAAGGCCCAAATACAGGATAGAGTTGGAGCACACAGAAAATAGGATACTTTATAATAGTAGGATAATAAGCCTTTGCTAACATTGGGCTAATTTGCACATGTTGCCTTTCACACAGCACTCTAATTTTGTGAAGTCAAGACCTTGTTAGTTATTTCTTTATTGCAGACAAATTCACTGTTCTGGTATTTTCCCTCTTGCACCGAAAATGCACATATAAAGTTAATACTAGCTAGGAAAAAAAAAAAAAAAAAAAAAAAAAAGAAAGAAAAAGAAAGAAAGAATTAGAGTTGAGTGATTTGGCTTAATCATTAAATATGTCACTCTAGTTGAGGGATATGGAATTCATAACGTGCTGCATTCAGAATGGCATGCTGTAACTCAATCTTTTTAAATGTTGCTGGCCTGAAGGTTCAGAGACCCGTCTGAATTTTCAGTGAAAATGGACTCTTTTTTTTTAAAGTAGTAAAAATCCCCAATCCCTTAATCTCTTCAATCATTAAACATTTTCTGAGAGTAAAAAGCACTTGGAAATGTTTTTCCACTTGTTTCACGTGTTTTGTCACACCTAAAATAGTTTTCATTTGAAAAAAAAATCAGTTAAAAAGTCCTCTGGATGGTGTAGGTGATTAGTTGTTTAGTGCAATCTGCTGTGTTTGTTTTATTTTATACATATTGGAACCAGCCGACTGAGTTAAACATTGGCTTTGGCTTCTGGGTAGAGCAGCCTTTTTCATGAGCCTGCTCTGCAGACCACGAGTGCTCCTTTAGGCAACGTTGTGAGAGTGGCACAGCCAGAGGTCAGACGCATATAGCCTGCGAATGGCAAGAGGCCATGTCCTAGAAGGGCAGCATGGCAAAACTGCGCCTTGTAGCCTACACCTTCATCCCATATTTCGATTAACACAGCCGGCCATGTGGATCCAATTGTAAGATTAGAGTCTGAATCAGGAGTAAAGAAAAACTTGAAGAAATATGTCTGTGCATGGCACTCATTTTCCTTTAATTTCCCTACTTCTAGAGTTAGCTTCATATATAGGTAAAAGAGGCAGCTGCTGTTGCATTTGACTGATGGTGGTAAGAAAGAAAATCAAATGGTGGCAGCCCCCTTTTCCCAGGCAACATCCTTCTTGAGTGGGTTATTTGGTTGCACAAATGTGTCTGTAGTCAAGGCCACAACACTGGAATGAGCTAGGAAGGCTCAGCAACATTACAGGGTGTGACAGGTTAAAGTGGACAAAGGTGATTTAGGAAGGACACCATTAAGACAAAAGATAAGCAGATAAGAGTTGGAAGATTAACCAGATGAAAGGTAGGGAACAATCTGAATAGGGAAACCTATGTAGGAAAAGTGGGGGATTCTTGGAAGGACTGACCGCTGATCAGAGATAAAGTCTACGCAGAGGTCTGAGCTAAAATTCAAAGTGGACAAAAAAGACCACAGGAGCAATGGCAAAGACAAAAGACTGAAGACAAAAAATGAGAATAAATTAGTAATAGATATTTTTGTAGTTAGATAAAGTCAGTCATATGCACTGGAGCAGAGAAGTCAATTCACAATAATGAATGGCATAATGAATTTTGGAGCATTTGATTAGTTTGTACCTGATTATTGACCAGATATTTGGAAGTCTATGAAAGATACTTGGTGTTCTGCTTCCACTATGTTTTTGTGTGGTTTTTAAATTGTAAAGATTTGTATAAAATTCAGGAATTTTTCATGGTTTACCTATTAGAAAATTGTGGTAAGACTGTCAAATTCAAAGCATTGATCAGATCTGCATTTTTTGTAGACTTATGAACTTGTGTGTGTGCTTTTGAACTGAAGTATATCCAGCGGGATCTTAAAACAACTGGAACCTTTGAGTTGTTTGATTAGATCATACAAAGCCATGCTTCATTGACTTGAAAATCTATTTGGAGCATATGATTTACTTTGAAATCAGAAAATAAATTAATTTCCAACAGGTGATTGTCCTCTGGTACTTGGATGCAGTGAGGCCACACCTCGAGTATTGTGTCAGTTTTGGCACCTCAATACAGGAGAGATGTGGGGGTGCTGGAGCCAGTGCAGAGGAGGGCAAGGAAGCTGTAAAGGGCCTGGAGAATAAACCTTATGAGGAGCAACTGGAGGAGCTGGGGATGTTTAGTTTGGAAAAGAGGAGGCTGAGGGGAGACCTCATTGCTGTCTATAACTACCTGAAAGAACATTCTGGTGCTGTCCCTTCTCCCAGGTAGTTAGTGATAGAACAAGAGGGAATGGCCTCAGGCTATGACTGGATAGGTTTAGGCTGGACATTTGGAAGAATTTTTTCCCAGCAAGAGTGGTCAGGCATTGGAATGTGCTGCCAGGGAGGTGGTTGAGTCACCAACCCTGGATGCATTGAAGGTGTTTTGGATGTGGTGCTTGAGGACATGGTTTAGGGGTAGACTTTGTAGAGTAGGGTTATCAGTTGGACTTGGTGATCCTGAGGGTCTTTTCCAACCTGAATGTTTCTGTGATTCTGTGATTTTCGGTCCTACTAATACTTTGGGCTTGAAATGAGTATTTGCTGTTGATGAGCACATCTATTCAGAAATATGTGCTATGTCTAGTGTCTTCCAGAAGGGACTTTCTAGCTTGTCTCATGTTAGCTGCTTCCTATTTGTTTTAACCAAGATAAGCAAGCACAGTCACTGTGCTGTCTAGTGTGGAACAGTTTCTGCACTGGAAATGGGGACTGGAAAATTTTCAGTAATTTGCAGGCTTTTCTTATTTTTGCTAAAACCAGTGGGAACCTCCACAGAACAAAATGACTGCATTTTCACAGCTTCACTGTCAGTCCCTATTGAAACAAACCTAAAAAGCCAGCAGGCTAGAAAATCATAGATTTAATAGAGCATATAGAGCTTAACTGAAATATAGAGACCTGAGACTGGGAAAAAAATATAATGTGAATGTGTGAACATGCACAACATGTTTACACTGTGTGTATTCTGAGCTGTGCATAGCATAGCTGTATTAATAGCATGAATATGATCTGTACTTATGCTTTGTAGAATTACCCTTCTCTATTTCCACAGGATATTTTTCTGTGTTCTTTAAGTTGAAAAAAAGCACATGTATGATTCAGGGTTTTCCCATGCTTTAACTTTTAGTGTACAGAAGATTAGAGTATATACAATATTCCTTCATCATTTATCCCCACTTTAAATACAGAAAACCAATTCCTTTTCCCTGGACTCAACTTCTACACTTTTTAATTTTTTTTTTTAATGCAATTATTCTACCTGATGTATGTTTTCTTTCCTATATAAATAGCTGTGACTGGCTACAGAGCAGATGTATATGCAGAAGACCTTAGACTTTGGACTGTGCTCTTTTAGTCCAGTTCAGTATGAATGGGGATGGCAAAAGATCATACCTCTTTTCACATCAGCAGTGCTCATTTCTCTCCTTCCAGGCAATGTTAGTTCTTTTTCAGTGTGAAGGCTTGTCTAAATGATGGCTTCACTTATCCAAGGTTTCACATGCTTAACACATCTTGATTCTGGAAAGCATGAGACCCAAACTAGCTTCACTTTTACTAGGTCACGTAACAATCCCAACAGCAAGGGGACAGCATGAACTTGAGATCCTGTGTACTTGCCATCATCTGCTGGCTGCCTTACTGGGGAATTTCCTGGGTCATACTATGGGTATGTGTTTTAGCTAGATTAAATCTACTTTTCATATGTCTTTCTGTGCTTCTGTAAACTTCCATAGCTGTGTGGATATTCACAATACAGCAGTAAGTTTTCTTTATTAGTTGCTATAGGTAGTGATTAACAAGAAAGTTGGTGTGGGACTTTTTAGGGTGTCAGGTAATGATAGGATTGGGGGAATGGAGCAAAAATAGAAATGGGTAGATTCAGATTGGACGTTAGGAAGAAATTCTTCGCCATGAAGGTCATGAGATACTGGAACAAGGTGCCCAGGGAGGTGGTAGAAACCTCATCCCTGGAGGATTTTAAGGCCAACCTGATCTAGTGTGAGGTGTCCCTGCCATTGGAACTAGATCATCCTTGAGGTCCCTTCCAACCCTAACAATTCTATGATTCTATGTGGTTCTGGCCTCACAAATAGGCCTAATAGCAGATTCTGAACCCTCTTTGTCAAGAAAAAAGTAGTGCCCATATGACACTGTCTACCACCATAATTGTATTGATCATTATGATTCTCTGTGATAGTGTATATATACCTATATATATACACACACACACACACACACACACACATATTTATATGTGTATACAAAATTGGGAAGAGTTCTTTATACACCAGAGAGTTGTGCTGCTATTCAGAGGGATCTCAACAATCTGCTCAAACAGGCAGTCTTCAGGAACTTCATGGAGTCCTGCAAAGGGACATGCAAAGTCTTGCACCTAGGGACAAGTAACCCCCTCCAGCAGTTCCTGCTGGGGGAGCGCTTGCTCAAAAGCAGCTTTGCAATGCCTGTGAACAACTTGGACATAAGCCAGCAGTGTGTCATTGCAGCAGCAAAGAGGACCAACAGCCTCCTGGGCTGTATTAGGAAACATATTGCCAGCAGGTCAAGTGAGGTGAGTCTTCACTGCTGCTCAGCACTCATGAGACCATATCAAGTCCAGATTTGGGCTCCCCAGCTGAAGGATACAATTGGATGTACTGGAGAAGGTCCAGCAAAGGGCCATGAAGATGATTAAAGGATTGGGAAATCTGTCATGAGGAGAGGCTGAGGGTGATCAGATGTTGAAATCAAAGTAAATTTTAAAAGCAGAAGATAGTATTTCAAAGAAAAAGGCCTATTTAATCTTCTCTCCCATTCACCTGTTCCTTTCCCTTGAAGAAATATATATCGCCTGGTCTTGTGAACATGATGGCTCTCATGCATGCAGTTCTTAAGACTTAGCAAGTATGAAGCTTGGCTGTATTGATGTTCTGCTTTTAAACTGAAAATGCTGTACGTTGTTAAACAATCCTTTAGACCAGGTACAGGTGAGAAATCCAAGACATATTTATACCATAAAAGTTCAGAATATTTGGATTTTTTTTTATTCCTGTGTGGCTTGGTAGTGTTAATTGTGGAAGGTTTAGAAGATTATGTGTAAATGATGGCCCTGAGGATTTCTATCATTGTGATTGTTCCTTCCAACTCTTTTTTTCTTTTTTTTTTTTTTTTTTAAGAGCATAATGATCTATGACAACTAAGCTTTATCCTCTGTGGAGTCTGACATTGCTTCTGTTTAATGGATCAGACAGTTTGTGATACATCAGTACAAGACACTTTCTTCCCCATGTCAAACTAGGGTACCTCTTCAATATTTCCCATCTGTGCTGACCTGTGTGATCAAGAGGTCATGTCCTGAAGTCAGACCCAGAATCAAAACACTCACTTCTGCTATGGGCCAGACTATTAATGTAACCTATTTAATTTACATCAAGTTGGAACTTGACATTCAATTTCTCAGTCCAGAAGCAATTATTTTTAAAGGAACATGCCAACAATATTGCTTGGCTTAGAATAGTGAAAGTTCAAAAGGGTAAAAACCATTTCACACCATAAATAAAGAATTGATTATACTTGAAAACAAAGTTTGTAATTACTACTGACGTTTCTGAGCCTAGATGAGGTGCCTTTTATGCTTTAAAAACTGATGTCATTTGTGCCACTAGCATTATGGGAACCTTATGTAAGGGCATGAAATAATTCTTTGCTGGTATTTTAAGGATCAAGAGGAAAACATGAATATTCTACAAAATGCTTGAATCAAATGTTTTTGGGTTTGGTGGTGGCTGGTGGTGTGTTTGGTTTGTTTAATTTTGTTTGTTTTTTTGCTTTTGTCAAGAGAAGGTGCAAAACTTCTTGTGGTTGTTTAGCCTTTAGGAGGAGAAAAAATCCTCTTCCTCCTTTCACCTCAGTAGCTCCATCAGCAGGACTACTGGCATAATCAATAAAATGTAATATTTTGGGATGAAAATTTACACTATTCTTTTGTAAAAACCCCAAGCCTCCAAGGTGCCAATGGATTTTTAACTAGGAATAGCCCTGATCTGGGCCATCAAATTACTCTTCTGCACTTAAAGGCATAGTGCTTTTTTCTTCCAAAGCTCTCACAGCCCTAAGTGAACTTTACATGACTGACCAAAGACCAATATCCCTGAACTCCACGTGGAAGATTCTGCTAATCAAACCCTGTGATGCAAAAGCCAAAAATTTATGTTAAGAATTTGAATTAGCAAGGAGTGTTCATCACAAAGTCTTTGAGATCATCTGCAGGGACTGCTTTAAAATATCAGCTAAAACTAGGTTGGGTTAATGCGTAGCAGATGCTACATCTAGCTGGTATTTCATGCTCCCTCTACTGGCTACTAGGTACAAAAGGAGTGTAGAGAACTTAAGCTCTTCTGTCTCTCAGAGCTCTAGTGGTACCAAAAACCTGATGCTAATTCAAACAGATTGAACGGTTTCGTATACTGGGGCAGCTTCTCCTTTTGGGTTTGGTTTGGTTTTGTTGGGGGTGTAGAGGGTGTGTGTGGGATAAAAATACCAGTTTACCAAGTAAAGTCCTTTACCAAGGGGGAACAAGGATGCTATCCCACCGTTGTGCTTTGTTTGGGGATGTTTATATGTGAGAAATGGTATTTCAAAGGCATGTAAAGTATCTGTGAATGTGAAAGCAAGATAGGTAGGCTACATAAAAGACATAACCTCCACAAGAATGATGTGATTAATACCATTATACAATTTATGTTTGATGCCATAGGAAGAGAACAGCAGTCTGCATACTTTAGTCTTAACCAAGTTTACTCAGCATCCTGACTTTTTCTCTGAATATAGGGCAGTATTACTTTCACAGCAAATATGCACAGGTTTGGCATGCAAACGTCACACGTTTCCCACTGTCAGAAGCCATGTAACTAAAATAATTAATTAGTAATGAAGACCAACATAAACCCTGCATATTAACAAGCATATTCATGGCATACTGCAAATCTTGCAGGAAGGGATAAAGGCAAAATCTTTCAATTCTTACCACAAAACAATCCAGCCAGAAAACAGTGCACTTCTAAACAGAGAAGATGAATGTTGGGAATCTTTTTAATTAGTGATTAAAGAAGGTTTTCTATCAGCAGAGCAATAAAGTACTCTGAAGCAGCTATTAGATATGTGTTCAGACATACATATATGCGTGTGTGTACACACATTTATACATACATGGATATGGTTCAGAAATACTTGCCTATGTGTTATTTCTGACTGAACTCCTCTACCTTCTCCAGTGTCACTGCTGAGTTCCTCCATTACGGAGAGCAAAGTAATGCCTCTTAAATGTTTGGTTGTATAATTTACTGTATTACCAATAAACTGGATTTTAATGGAGTTCAAAATGGTGAGATTATTAGGCTGTTTTCAAAATCATCTGTTAAGTAAAACATTGAACTATTAAATTAAGTCATTTTGTTTATCACTTGACATTTGACCTTAAGGATTCCATAAATTAGAATGTATTGAGGGAGTAAAATCTATTAGTCCCACAGCACAGGTCGTCTCTTTACTGTCAACTTGTTAAGCACCTTCTCCAGATGAGTGAAAACTGTACAATGTGTAGATTTAAAGAAAGTTAGTTTCTGTTTGGGGAAAAATTGTGCATCTCTTCAACTTTGCAATTTGTAATTCAGCCAAAACAACAGAGGTTTACACCATACAATGCTAAAAACCAGTAGCTCCTGAGATGGACAATCAGATTCTTAAGAAGAGAGGCAAAGTTCTGCTGTCAATTTACTATGTGCAGCACCTCTGGTTTCACCATGGTTTGTCCATGATTATCACCTGGACCACACTTCAAACTGCTATTAGGGGTTATCTTTGCCATTGGATACTATGTGTATATGCAAGAAATGGCTCCCTTTAGGAAGCACATAGGATTATTTGTAATGCCAGGGTGTTTTAGACACACAGAACTAACACTAGGATGTATATCAGAAGATACACAGCACTTTCAGTTTATATTAGGGAAATGAAGATCACTTGGGTATTGACAACAGGAAGAGTAGGGGAAAATGTGTCCTGTGTTTGGTTTCAGGCTGCACAGCATGTTGGGCTGGGGCAAAGCAAGCAAGAAATTAAAAGACCAGAGAGATTGTTGAATAGGGAAAGATGGAACTGTGTGAGTCCATAAGCTCAGCCAAGAGGTAGGAGACTGTAAATATCTGAGGTATGCCAATTAAAAAGGCTATGAAAGGTTTATTCACAGTATTAAGAAAGAAATCAAACGTTAAGTAGGCAGAGCTTGAATAAGGCCCCAGAAGGAAAATTCTTACTGGATATTTGGACTAGTTTTAATAAGTTGTCAATTAGGAATGACCCACCAGGAATGAGTGTCAGGAAAATAATAGGTGTTTGACAAGCATTATTCTTGCTGCCAAGTAACATACTTGCACTTTCTGTCAGGTACTGGACTTCCAGGTTACTCAAATCTAAGGACATTATCTGTCTGTGTGTTGCAGGATCTGGGAGCTTACAGATTAGAAGCCTTTCATCCCCTCCTCCTTCCCTTCAAGGAAAAAGAAAGCTTTTCATACTAAAAAGCGTTTTTGTGCAACACTATTTAACATAGAGAGATGTGCCAGATTCAAAATATCCACTGCTTGCAGGCCCTGTCAATCATGTCGGACTACCTTATCCAACTTAACATATCAGTGTAACTAGAGAAAATAGATCATAGTAATGATGGATCAGCTGTCAAATTTTAAAGCATAAACCTCTATGCATGTTCTGAAAATTATATCAGTGGATGCTTGATAGTGTTTTAACTTTGTATACTTCTAACTAAAAAAAACCAACAAACCAAACCAACAAAAAAACCCCAACCCAAAACATCTTCATATTTGTGCATTCTTTTGGTGCTGAATAATGCAGAAGTGATGGCTGTGATCTCTTGGTATTTCCCATGCAACTTGCAGCAAGAAGAGGAGAGGCATTTCTCATGTAAAACATAATTCTCTTGAAAACATATACATAGGTATATCAGGGAAAAAAAAAAAAAGTAAAAAAGAGGTAAGAACTCTGTGATAAAAGTAGAGGAGGATGAGAAAACTGAGAAGGATGACGTTCTAATGACAATGTGAATATCTCCTTAACAGGATGCTAAGTATTGGCAGGTAGAAGCATTACAAGCCTACCCAAATATTCATTAAAGATCAGAGGCTTTAGTAGAGATGGAAAGAGAACTAATTGTCTTTACTTTTCTATGTAGGGCTTTTATAGGCAGCAAGTGCCTGCTAAGCCCTGATGCCTTGCTAGCCTTTTTCTACACTGGTCTTGTAGTGCTGGATCTGCTAGAGATGAGCTTGGAACAGTGAGAGAAGGTCCTTCTCTTTCACCTCTGTGCTTTTGAACACAGGAATGAATAGATGGAAATCACAGTCTGGAACATAGATAGGGTAGCACGGTAGAAATATCTCTAAGAGGATAGTAACTTCGTTCCCCATGCTCAAAAAATGGTGCCACTGTTTCATGATTTGCTGCACAACTGCCCAGCACCACAAAGTTAATTTTGTAAGGGAATGTTTCACAGCAATTTAATCGTGTGAAAGGGATCCTGTGCTGATTGTGAAACAAATGTAGGCAGAAAAGAAGCATGTTTGCATCTCCATCACAGCCTCTCTGCAGTTTCACAGTGGTTAGAAGCCTATATGTACATCAAGACCTAGTTCTGTTTTTTCAGCAGTTCAAATGTGTAGTATCTGTACTTGGAATTTCTCCTTAAACTCGCTAACCTTAAATGGGTAATTGATAATAGCAGTATTTTCCTTCCTGAACCTTTGCTTTAAGGGAATAATAATTAGTGAATAGTACCTCCAGACTTAATTTCTACTTTTGAACTTGAGTGCCTGCCTTGCCTGTGGGAGATGAGTAGTACCCTCAAAACAGTAATTTAAAAATTGCCTTTCCTCCATCTCTCTCTCTCCCTTTTTTTTTTTTTTTTTTTTTTTTTTTTTTTCCCAAATCCTCATTCTTTCCTTTAGAATAGAATAGAATTAACAGGATGGAAAAGACCTTTGAGATCATCAAGTCCAACTTATCACCCAACACCATCTAATCAACAAAACCATGGCATTAAGTGCCTCATCCAGTCTCTTTTTAAACACTTCCAGTGATGGTGACTCCACCACCTCCCTGGGCAGCACATTCCAATGGCCAATCTCTCTTTCTGGGAAGAACTTCTTCCTAACATCCAGCCTAAACCTCCCCTGGGACAGCTTGAGACTGGTTCTGGTTGAGGCACAGCTTGAGGTTCTGGTGCTGGTTGCCTGGGAGAAGAGACCAATGGCTACAGCGTTCCTTCAGGTAGTTGTAGACAGCAATAAGGTCTCCCCTGAGCCTCCTCTTCTCCAGGCTAAGTAACCCCAGCTCCCTCAGCCTCTCCTCATAGGGCTTGTGCTCCAAACCCCTCACCAGCTTTGTTGCCCTTCTCTGGACACCTTCCAGCAAGTCAACATCTTTCCTAAACTAAGGGGCCCATAACTGGACACAGGACTCAAGGTGTGGCCTAAGCAGTGCTGAGTACAGGGGCAGAATGACCTCCCTCATCCTGCTGGCCACACTGCTCCTGATGCAGGCCAAGATGCCATTTGCCTTGTTTGCCACCTGGGCACACTGCAGGCTCATGTTCAGCCTACCTATCAACCAGTATCCCTAGGTCCCTTTCTGCCTGGCCACTCTCCAGCCACTCTGACCCCAGCCTGTAGCAGTGCATGGGGTTGTTGTGGCCAATGTGCAGAACCCAGCACTTGGATATGCTAAATCTCACGCCATTGGACTCTGCCCATTTGTCCAGCCTGTCAAGGTCCCTCTGCAGAGCTCTCCCACCCTCTAACAGATCAACATCTGCCCCCAGCTTGGTGCCATCTGCAAACTTACTGATGATGGACTCAATCCCCTCGTCCAGATCATCAATAAAGATATTGAATGGGATGGGACCCAGCACTGATCCCTGGGGGACACCACTAGTGACTGGCTGCCAGCTGGATGTGGCACCATTCACCACCACTCTCTGGGCTCAGCCCTCCAGCCAGTTCCTAACCCATTGCAGAGTGCTGCTGTCCAAGCCATGGGCTGACAGCTTGGCCAGGTAGACTACATCCACAGCCTTCCCCACATCCACCAGGCAGTCACCTGATCACAGAAGGAGATCAGGTTGGTCAGGCAGGACCTGCCCTTCCTAAATCCATGCTGGCTGGGCCTGATCCCTTGGCCATCCTGTAAGTGCAGTGTGATTGCACTCAAGATGACCTGTTCCATAATCTTGCCTGGCACTGAGGTCAGGCTGACAGGTCTGTAATTCCCTGGTTCATCCTTCTGTCCCTTCTTGTGGATGGGCATCATGTTGGCCAGTTTCCAGTCATCTGGGACCTCTCCAGTGAGCCAGGACTGTTGAAAAATGATGGAGAGCAGTATTCTAAGATATCAGGATCAAGAGAAAATAACCTTTTAAACTCGTGTGATGGAATAAAATTAATGGAAAAAACTTAATTAACCTGGAGCAATGGAGGAATGATTGAGTAACTTTGTGTGAACAGCTGAAGAACAGATGAGGAAATGAAAAAAAATAAAAAGACAATTTGGAGTCTGTGGACAAGAAGAGAACTCTGCTATTCATCTTTTGTAAGACTCACATCACTTTATATACCTAAGAAGCATGGCAGCTCCATGATTATTGTGTCAATGGTCAAGAAGGGAATTTTAAAAATACAAACCAAAAATACAAACATGTATGTATTTTGAGATTCCCAAGTTAGTGATAATGTGCTTATTGTCCTATCTATTGTTCATAAATATTATTTATGTCTATGTAATACTGTCACAGGCCAGGTGAGAAGAGTGCCGCAGGCTGAAACATAGTCTCCCCTGCTGTCTGCTGAGTAGCCTGCTTAGAGCAGCATCTAAAGAAGTGCAGGGAACTGGGAGTCCAGTGGCCTGTGTGCTTCTGTGTTTCTTTCACCCTCGCTTAAGTGCAGAATGAGAGTCCAAATGCAATCTAAGCACTGCTCCCATGATGTTCACAGGTCAGTACCTGGGTTCAGGTTTTCTTTAGTTAGTTGAGTGTTTAGTACTCTCCCATACTGGCCATTTATCTGCCTCATCTTCTGGCTCCAGGAGACAGTTTCCTTCCCCCATGCATATGTCAGGAATTCAATCCACATACGACACCAGTCTGATCATATCATTTTCTCTTGCAGCAGTCCAACAGACTGGGAAAAGGGCCAAGGAAATTTAAAAGGGAAAAACACAAAACAAGACAAATAAATGAAAAGGCCAAGAAACACTTAGGATTCTATGATGCCAAAACAAACGCCAGTGCTGATGGCACAGCTGGCTCAAAGCAGATAACAAGACACTGAAAGTGGTAAGGTCCTCAGCAGCCAGCTCTTGTCTGCAAGTCAGCCAGGCAGTAGGCACCCTGCCTATAAAGGGGTTAGTGGACTCTGCTCCTATTATGCTCATTCTGATGAAGCAAGATGAATGGTCTGCATCCCTGCTAGCAGAACTGTCTCTTGCACCTGGAGACCACAGGCAGCACAGCTTGCAAGGTGTGGGGAGCAGGACCTATCTGCTTTGCACACTCAGTGCTCCCTGGGCTTGGTTCAATACTGGAATGTGCCATTTGATCAACCTTGTGAGTTCAGAAGCTCTTTAATTTTGACATGGTGTTAAGTTTATTACAACCTGGTGAAATGGGTCACTACCAAATCCATAGCTCTGCCTTCCTCCTTTCCCACATGTTTTCATGAGCAAAATGAAATTTTTACCTTTCAAATAACAGTCTTTTGGAAAAAAAAAAAAGGGGGGGAAAAAAAAAGTGCAGTGCTGGAGCAATACAATATATGCATGGTATGAAAGGACACAGTTCTAGGGTAACTATTGCCTTCAGCTAGCAGTAACAAATCACAAGCCCTTTAAATGAAAGCCCAATCTATTAAAAGTACTGTTGTGCTAGGGGGCCAGCAGAACAAGGTAATGTAAAAAAATCTAGGGCTTGCTACTGCATAAGTACTGAGACCTCTTGAAATCTGAGTATCCCCAAACTCTTTGATTTAACAGGGAGCTGGAGAAGTTTAACTCTTTGTAGAACCTTTGCAGAAATTTTCTGCCTTGGATCTGGGCATATATCCTACGGCCTCAAAGAGTTTCTACCTGTGATAAAGTATCCAGACTTTTTTGTTATTATTTTTAAGAATCAAATTGTGTAAATAATTTTGTTTTCAGATGTGTTCCTACAAGACTCTTTGTAGGACTCCTGACTATTTTTCAAGTCAGCTGAATAATGACTATGTATAACAAGATACTGCCAGGTAATATTTATTGCTTCCTCCCAGCTGGGTGAGGAAATATTTTATTCTGATGTAGGCATGCATTTAGGCTCCATTATCTCCTGCCCTTGTGCTGAAACAATAATCTCAAAGGTAGATGTTCTCAGTTTTTCAGCTGAATTACTGTCATTTGTTTGCAATCTTATCCAGTGTGTTCAAAAATGTCACTTTGCTTGTTACAAAATTGGTGACCATTCTCAGTCTAATGACATCTTTCCATGGATTCCAGTGGCTTTTGGATCAGGTCCTGACAATGCAAGGTCTTCATATTACTCTGTGAGTGCTTTACTGAGGAAAGAGAGGCATAATACAATACTGCATGTGATTTATCAAAGAAATTTTTTGGTCCTGTTTCAATACAAATCTGAGGTTTTATAACTAAAGTGCATACATCTATTCAGGTGTTAAGGCTGGAAGAACTCCTGACCTACAGTCACAGAAATGTAGGACTTTGTCTGATACCCAGATGAAAGGATAAGACCTTTTTTCCCAGTTGATTGTTATTTTATATGCTTTAAATAAGCACCCATGAACTGAGTGGTCCTGGCCAGGGATTTATCTGCTACCTGAACCATATTACTGCTATCAATTTTAATCCTGAATCTTCTATAATTCCTGTTAAAACATGTGGTTTCTTTATTGCACATTTGGGTAGAACTGGAGAAATGACTTATCACCATCAGCAGTGAATGTTTCCAATTCACCCTATGGGCTTCTTGTGTCAATGCTTCTGACATACAAGGAGAGTGAAGCACATTTTGAGCACTTTCTATTTCCAGATTAGCTGGGGGAAGAAGAAGGGCCAGAGAAAAATGTGCAGTATTACTGGGGGCACTGGGGAGGTTGGCTGCATTGCACATAAGGGTTTTTAGAGCAAAGCTTGGAAGCCTAGGAAGCTAGGCACCAGACAATGCATCTGCCGATTGCTTGACAATGTTGCATCTCACACATGTCCGCAAAAGAAAGAGTTTAAAATTCAGGCCCTGCTGAAAAATAAAAGCAGGGAAGGAGCTGACAAGCTTCACAAAATTAACTTTGTTTTGCCATTATTTTGCAGCATGTAACATTTCACATTGCAGCTTTTCCAACTCCTTCTCCTAAAGATTATGTTCCTCCTGCCTCCAGCCATCTGGATTCACTGTTTGGTAAGAGTAACTTCTTTTTTTGTTTTGTTTTGCCTTGGTTTGTTTGGGGTTTTGTTAGTTTTTGTTTGGGGGAATTTGGTTGGTGGGGTTTTGTTGTTGTTGTTTTCTATTTTGTTTTTAAATGAAAGTTACATATAGCATCCAAGAGGTGTGTACATAGCTAAAGTTACATATATATTTTAAAAATGTAATTTAATTTGCATATGAAGACAGCAGAATTTCAGGCTCTCCAAGACTTCTCTCAGTCTTTCTTGTGATTGAAAGATTGAAAATATTTGATTTAACAATCATAGTTTAAATACATTTTTACACTATTTTTTTTCAGACCAGTTAGACTCTGCCTATACTCTCTGGGGAGTAAAAGACTTCTCCATGTGAATAAAACCAGCTGAATCCTGACCAAAATCCAGCAACCAAGCCAGCTGAAGGCAATTGAAATGAGGCGATAAAGGATTATGATTAAATGAGGAAACACCTTCTGAGTTGTCTCACAGAGCACAGAAGTTTTTCAATTATGGCAACAAAGGAGGAAAAGAACCTTCAGAGCTGGATATCACTGGATGGAAGCAAAGAGAAGTAAGTGGCATATGAAGGGGAAAAGGTGCTTAGGACAGCCTGGGGGATACCACAAGCCTTAGCAGAAACCTGGTATTATACTCTTGGCAGAACAAAAGACCGACAGCAACACTTAGTGACGGGATAGGGAAGGACATTTAAGGGGAAGGAATGGAATGAAAGGGAACAAGTTTGAAGAAAAATTAATTGGGAATTCAGAGTAAAAGTTGTGGTCTCCATATACTTTTGTACCTGCTGTGTTTGAGACACCAGCTCACTGGGAAACACAGGAAAATTTATAAGCTGTTCAGAAGGCGAATGGAATAAGAAATTGAAGGCAGATTAAATTAATCCAGCTACCAATTATTTTCTCCTTCAGAAGGAACAACAGAAATGAGTTGATAGAAAAATATTGTAGATCCAGAAGTGTACAATCCAAATTCAACTGGTTTGTGGTGGTGCTAAATAGTCAGCCTGTGTAAAATGCAAATCTTAACATATCTCTTTTTCAAAATATGGTTATCTGTAACTTTTCTATTTATATATATGTATATATCCCCCACCTTAAGAATGCAGTTATGCACACAACTTGAAATTAGTTTTTGTTTAAGCTATAGAATATCACCAAGGCACAGTACTGCTTAAATGTTGCCTTGTCCTCAAAGTGTTCCTGCCTGTCCCTGGTGCTGCTGTGTAGAATGACACAAGGAACATATAGACAGAAATTCCAAAAGGTTGGAAATGTTGTTGCATGGTTGGTTTATGAAAATACTCTACAGTTTACTATTCATTGTTTTCATCCATGTGGTATAATACCTGTCCACAGCAATTTCCAACTCCTGACAAAACACCTGCTACCCAAAGCTTATGATGTAATGCCAGCAGATGCGGTTACGAACGATGAAGCTTTGCTGATAAGGTCGTGGAAGAGCCTATGTTCAGTCTCCTTTTGCCTGGGCCACCGTAGGGTCCATACTCTGAGCCTGCAGCTTTCTTGCTGTGCTCCCGAGGTGTGTAACCAGGCAAATCACTACTCGGACGTGCGCAGGGTGACCAGCAGAGGGCCCCCTTGCGCTATAGCACCTTAACACACACAGCTTTAAAGATGCGTTTACAGCCAAGACTAAACAACTGCATACTGCAGCACAGCATCTCCTAAGCTTTCAGCGAGGGAATCTTACCGGTATAGCCTGGCTTACAGCTGCAGATATAGCCCGCAGCCTTGTGGTAGTTGAAGGCTGGCGGCAGGCCTGGGACGCTACCGTAGAGGCTGGCCCAGGAAAGTTCCACACAGTCACCCCCATTGAGGCAGGGGCTGCTGTTGCACTCCTCGATGTCCATCTCGCAGCGGGAACCCGCGTAGCCTGTGGAGAGCCAGGAGAAGGCATGTCATTGATGTGCTGTTCATTTATTCCAGATCCAGAAATACTACCGAGAATATACACTGTGTGCTTGGTTTCAGACTGTCCTGCGCTAGAATCCTGTTATCTTCTCTTGCAGCTCTGTCAGGGCTTGGCAGCAGGACATAGCCATGGCTGTTCTGCATTAGCTAACTGAACTTTGTTGAGCTGTACAGACTTCAGGGGGTTTAAGGAAGTGGATAACCAGACGCTGCTACATTGTAGCATAGATATGCTTTCAGGTTGTGTTAAACTTTCTTCCTCTTTTGCACCACCTCCCTGTGAAAAAGTAGTGCAGGGAGTATAAATTATTTAGTGTTTGTTAAGAGCTTTATCTGGAGTCTGAGGTGCCACAAAAGTCCCTGATTTCTGGATAATTCTAAAAGTTTTGCCCAACTTTTCCATTTCTAATGCACCAAGAACCATGTAGCACAACACTGTAGCATTTATGTACTCCTCACAGCTTGTTGTGCTCCTGCATCCTTGGTATGGACACAGATGTTAAACCTTCCAGAGAAAAAATCCTTTTACTTAGTCTATGTGCTGAAGCATTCACAAGATCTCCCAAGGGCTCAAGATGTAAGTCCCCACTGGGGGTGCTGGAGCCTTTAGCTGGATATGCAAACACGGCTGGTGGAAGAGAACACAGACCAGCATTGTTTAACCCTACACTGCCAGGCAGAAGAACTTGCACTAATGATAGGAAGGCAACCACTTTCCAAGCATAAAATCTATTTCAGGCTGATTAAAAGGTCATGTTAATGAAGTCTAAAAAAAGGATGACCCACAACATTGGTTCACAGATTAAAGGATTAAGCAAGTGGAAGATTGATCGCAACTTTGACCTATCTCATGTCTTCCTTCTGTAATTCTGAGACATTTGGGTTTGCCTATTTCTGTTGTGCAGGGAAGTCAGCCCTTAGCTGCAAGAGATTAACTTGCCCATAGGGCTCTGACTCACGATGAGTGAAGCCCATGGAATATTTTTAAGGTTATGTAGCTTTAGTATTTTATTGCAAAGTAACGTGGAGACTATCTTCTATCTACAATAGAAGGAAACAGAGTGTTTATAGGAGAACTTGGAGCTTACCAGCCCAACAGTGGCATGTGTAATTGTCAGGGTTGTCCTCACAAGTGCCATTATTGTAGCATGGCTGTGACCAACATAAGGGAATTTGGGTCTCACAGTGCAGGCCCATAAATCCAGTACCAGTACAGTTGCATGTGTACCTACAACACAGAACACAATGTTCGCTCTTAACTGGAAGTCAAGAGATCTGAGTTTTATTTCCAATCCTCTGCAGGCTTCTTGAATAGTCTTGGCTGGCAGCTTGCATGACTGAGGCCAGACTTGAGATCACCATCTGGTGCTCTAGGAGAAACCACAGGAACTGGGAACCAACAGTGAGCTTTTTCCTGAAATATGTGGTTTTGTCTGAGGAAGAACAAAAAAAACTTGCTTGTGAATTCAGATTGGTTTTGGCAGATCATTTTTTTCTAATTATGGGATTTTTTATTCTATTTTCCCCCAAAATTAAAAAAAAAAAAAAAAAGTTTGTCATTTCCAATGCAATTTTTTGTAGGCTTACCATTATTCATAAAGTGAAAAGGGGAGAAGCAGTAAGTGCATTAGTATCCCTTTCTCTTGGACTGGTAGACACTGACTGGCAAAAATATAGGGCAGTTTCTGCTCCTCAACTATGTGATGCTTTCTCTTTCATGAAAACCAATGTTTTATTGTTAGCTTGGAACAAAAATGTCAATTACTTTGAAAGTTCTACTAATAACAGTCATAGGAGCTTCCTTTTGATACCAATGTTACTATTGTGTGTTTAGAAGCAAATGACTACTATATGTAAATGAACAATGTGCAGGTATCAGTAATAGTTGGGGTTCTTGGTTTGTGTTTTTATTGCAGGGAGCTAATTATTATAGACTTACAGAATTGTTTGGGTTGGAAGAGACCTCAAGGACCATTTAGTTCCAACCTCCCTGCCACGGGCAGGGACACCTCACACTAGATCAGGTTGCTCAGAGCCACATCCAGGCTGGCCTTAAAAACCTCCAGGGATGAGGCTTCTACCACTTCCCTGGGAAACCTGTTCCACTTTCATAAAATACATAACTCTAAGCCTAAGTAGTAAGTTATAAGGTCACCTTGTAAATGTCATAAGAAAAGGTTGGCCTTTGCAAGACAGCCAGGTTAAATGTTCATGCTTGGATGCTTTTTCTAGAATATTTCTCACATAAGTTTTTATTTCACATTAAAATGATGCACTAGTTGCAATCACAGGGAATCTTCCTGAACAAGAAGTAAATATAAGTTGATAGTTTCTGTGCTTAATGCCCAAGACTTATGCTTTCAATAAATATATAGAAAGTGAAATTGTTGAACATAAGGGAACATCAGAGAACAACTGGCTCCTGCAGTCTTACAGACCAAAAGGTGTAAACTTTTTACTACACTATTTAAGTGTACATAAGCAGAAACTTCTGGCAGGCCAGTTTATTACTAGTGTATGGATTATACCTAAATCAAAATCAGAGATGACTTAGACCAGGGGGCATTTGAATTTAGGATATAAAAAGTAATGAGGAAGATGTGAATGAGAAAAATAATTTTCATTCCAAGGTATGTTCTCAAAACACACTTTTCACACATTTCTTCCATGTGTCTTCAGTTTGGTGCTGTTTAACTTTGTGGCGAGATTATTATTTTTTTCCCCCTGCCTTATCCATGCTCCTTTCCCCTTTGGTCCAGAATCACAGAGCAGTGAGGAATATTCACAACGTGCTACTTAAAATGAAGCCCCGCTTGTGTACCATTTTTCTCAGGGATCCCTAAGTGTTTGACGTTGCTGTCAACCTTCAGGGATTCTGGAGGGTGCCCTGCTTGTGGGCAAGCTATGACTGAGCAGGGAGATGCCTTTTTCTATTAAGATACTCTTAGATACTCTACCTAACATTTTTGGGGCTTTTTGTTTGGTGTTCTCACTATATGCAGACAGCAATATGTGCAGATGTTCTTTCTATGCAATCAAAAGAACATTGAAGGTCCTGGGAATATTTCCAATGGAAAAAAAAGGCTTGGAGCATGTAGAGGTATCCTCTGTGCCTGTGCACTGCTGGTTATGTTGCTCCATCTAAGGCACCTCTATAAACTCTTGAGTTTAAATAAGAAGTGTTAAATAATGTGAAATTATTTTTTTTAAGGCATCAATTTCCCCTTGGTTGCATCTATGAAACATCACTGGAAGATCAGTCTGAAATTTGGGAGATAATTTGGAACATAATTTGGTGTTTGCATGTACAGCTTACAATGCTACATCTGTCACCTCACACATTTCTGTGAGAGCTGGTGTCACACACAAAAGCCTCAGCTGTACTGTAGCATTAGTCAGAAAACTGTTTAAAGACTACAGTTCTTTATCTGGGCCGAAAAAAATACACAAAAGAAAGGAAATTGCTGGACACCCTTCTGCTTTGAATTACTTTGTTGTCCAGCCCTTTACATCGTGTAACAAATGTGATAAGAACTCCAGATATCCTGCAGTATTACAAGCCAATTAAAATTGCACTTACATGGACCTCAGCTTTAAAAGCTGGAGAAATCTGAGTAGGATTAAGTCTGGTCTGAATGAGGATCCCAGTTGCTCATCTCATGCATTATCCTCAAAAGGCTTGCAGGTCACTAAGTAGGTCTGCTCTGAACTAGTTTGGTGCAAGGTGACCTCCCTGTCCCTGCTGTCATGCTTTAGCTACACTGGAAAAGAGCAAATTGCTTTGTCTTGTTCAGAGTCATTCAGTGCTGCTGAAAAAGAGCTCCACAAGGTTGGTGCCATCTTACCACACTGAACAAAAGCTCATTCCAAGAACATGATCTCTTCCCCCTTGCATTCAAGGCAAACATGCTCTTTGCTGACATGACTTTTGGAATGATTTCTGGGGCACCGAAATCTTCAAAACTGCTTTATGAAAACTGGAAAATGCACAAATGCTGTACTAGTGAAAACACTTAGGAACTTTCAGACTGAGTTTATACATATGTGGCTTTAGTTTGGGAATCTCATGCTGAGTGTGCAAAGCCAGCATCAGTGAATGTATGCCAGATCTCTGGTTGCCTAAGCTGTGCTTGGATCTCTGTGCAGGGCTATTAACAGTAAGTAGAAGAGCTCCCTTTTCTGTTGCTGTGTATTCTCTTTATATTATTATTTTTCTTTTGGCCATGGATTGCAGGTTGTTTTGAATAAGGAGCTGTTGTTGTATATGCCTGTGAAGTTCCTGGCACATATCACAGGATGTTAGGGGTTGGAAGGGACCTCATCATTGAGTCCAACCCCCCTGTCAGAACAGGACCATAGAATCTAGCACAGTTACCACAGGAATGCGTCCAGATGGGTCTTGAAAGTCTCCAGAGAAGGAGACTCCACAACCTCTCTGGGGAGCCTGTTCCAGTGCTCTGTGACCCTCACAGTGAAGAACTTCCTCCTCGTGTTGAGGTGGAAGCTCCTGTGCTGTAGTTTATATCCATTGCCCCTTGTCCTATCACAGGGTGCAACTGAGCAGAGCCTGTCCCCTCCCTCTCTTGACACCCAGCCCTCAGATATTTAGAAATATTTATTAAATCCCTTCTCATTCTTCTCTCCTCCAGACTAAAAAGCCCCAGGCCTCTCAGCCTCTACTCATCAGGAAGTGCTCCAGTCCCTTAATCATCCTGATAGCCCTCTGTTGGACTCTCTCCAGTAGATTCCTGTCCTTCTTGAACTGGGAATCCCAAAACTGGATGCAATATTCCAGGTGTGGCCACGCCAGGGCAGCTATCTATTACTATGGTTTGTATTTTATTGCAGGTTTCCTCTGCCTCTCTTTTCTAATGATTGTGCCTGTCCGTGCAGGCAGCTGCCATTGGCCAATTCAATTTTATGCACTCCCACATCTTTCTTGGAAGCTGAAGTTTGATGAGCACTAAACCAGAATTCATCTCTAAATGATAACCCTCAGGGGCCAGACAAACAACATGTTGTAAATATTTAAGAGACAAAGGTGAAGCATTAACTTCTTGGTCAGTTTTTGTTGTCCTATTGGCTCAGAGACCAGACTTGCATTCTTTCATCCTTTCAGATTCAAAGTGAAACCAGTGCAGAACCAAGGAGTGAAATTGACGATTTAAAAATGAAATCATCTACCTGGCAGTGCAGACTCTCATAAGTGTTCCTGTCTGCAAACAAAGTAGCTAATTAGCATTGCCCAGCTGTAGAAGACCTACTCATTGGCATGGTCTGTGCACTGTCCCCCGTTGAGGCACGGCTGGCTCACACATTCATCAATGTTGGTTTCACAGAGCTGGCCAAGGAATCCTGGCGCACAGGAGCAGGCAAAGCTCCCCAGGGAGTCATGGCAGGTCCCGCTGTTCAGGCATGGCTGCGAGGAGCATTCATCTATTTCCAGTTCACAGTTTATTCCTTTAAAAGCAAAGAAAATGAATAACCCTCAAACTTAGAAGATAGTTAGGTTTGGAGATCATAGTGTGGGCTGGTTTAAGCACAGTATTCATCTTATCGCTACTAATTTTAAAGCAATTGTCTGCTTTTAAAAAGCTTTTCTTCAATGTTCAGTGCAAGAGTAGTTTTTTTCAAGGATTGGGAGAATTCACAAAAGAACAAACTAGCTGATATTCACAAGAACAGGTAGAGTAACAATTTTTTATGTTAGCTTGACCACGGAAACAGAATGAACTGATTTTCAGAAAGCAAATCACATCCTGAGCTGCACCAGAAAATGTGTGCCTGCTGACTCTGCCAGCAGGTCCAGAGACGTGATTCTGCCACTTTACTCTGCTCTGGTGAGACCTCACCTGAGTACTGTGTCCATGTCTGGAGATCTCAATATAGGAAGGACATGGACCTGATGTAGGGGCTCCAGAGGAGGGCCACATTAATGATCAGGGGATTGGAGCACTTCTGCTATGAGAACAGGCTGAGGGAGCTGGGGGTGTTCAGCTTGGAGAAGAGAAGGTTCTGGGGAGACCCAGCAGGAATCTGCCAGTACCTGAAGGGGGCTGCAAGAAGGATGGAGAGAAGCCATTGCCCCTTGTAGTGATAGGACAAGGAGCAATGGCTTCAAATTAGAGAAGGGAAGATTTAGACTGGATGTTAGGAACAGATTCTTTACTGTGAGGGTGGTGGAACGCTGGATCAGGATGCCCAGGGAGGTGGTTGGGGCTCTATCCCTGGAGATATTCAAGGTGAAGTTCAACAGGGCTCTGGGCAGCCTGATCTAGTTGAGGATGCCTCTGCTGACTGCAGAGGGGGTTGGACTGGATGACCTTTGGAGCTCCCTTCCAACCCAGACCATTCTATGGTTCAAATAATTCAAACCATGCTGCTACCCTATTTGTACAATACAGAAGTAGCAGACTCATGAGATTGCATTTAGAGCTGCACACTTAATTGAATTCATTGGAAATGTCTTTAAATGCTAGGAAAAAAAAATTTAAAAAAAAGGGGGGGGGGGGGGAAATGAGGATGTTAGCTCATCACTCTTTTGCATTGTATTTAAACATTAAAGTGCAATGTCACCTTTCCAGTGGTTACAAAATATTACTACTTTCATTTTAAAGAGTATGATTTTAGAGCTCCTTGAGACCACACATTGAACACTGGATGGGTGAAGCCACCAGTCCCCTGCCTCCAGTTTAAGGTTCACTGCTCCGCTAGCCACTCCTTCTGGCAGGAGCTTGCCGCCAGGCCCTAGCCCAGGAACTCTCTTTTACGGCTTCCTGATAATGTACATTACATCCAGCTATAGTGAGCAATCCCTCTGTGGTCATTGCCCTGTGAATTCCCTGTAATTGTAAACAATGTGTTTGCAGGAGTGTGTCTAGTGACCGTAAATCTGCCAGAGCTTGTTAACAGCTTACTGCGAACACTAAAAATCATGTGACAAAACAAGCCCTGTTCCACTGATCCTCAGCTCAGCCAAATTTAAAACTACAGGCCCGAGAAACAGTCTGACGATTAACACGAGAACACAGCGTTGTTGTGTTGGTTCATGCCTTTAATCTATCAAGCCTAGTAACCTGCCTTCGGCAATGTTGCCTCAGAAGGAAACTTCTCTCTCTGTCTAATGCATGCAGGCGATGTGATATGCCATGCAAATGGGGGAGGGAGAGGGATTCCTCCCTAGCCTCTGCTGAATCTGCTGTCAGGCTTTTTTATATGTGAAGAAGAGAGATGAAAAGATTCGATCTGCATTTGCACCTCAGCCTAACATTCTGTCAGAAATATGCTGTGTGCCAAATATCATATGCCAGAAAGAAAAACAGAGCACCAACAAGCCCTGCAACGATTACTGCATGGAGCTAGACCATGAAGAGCAGAGGCATCCCATCCTAGACAGAGCAGGCAAGGTATTTCAGCAGATACCCAGCTGCACAAGTGGTTTGAATTGTAAGAATGAGAAGGTAGGATATAAGTTATATTTATAACCTCTGTGGTTTCTTTGAAGAACTAAAATAATTTCTTATACTACTTGCTTTTCAAATGAGCCCTACTGTGCGATCCTTCGTACAGCCCTAGTCAATAAAAAATAAATGCAAGGAAGGATGAAAGAAATACAGCCAGAATTTTCAAACTTGCCTGCCCACAGATATGCAGTAAAATTGCCTTCTGGTCAAAGATGCTAGGGGTCTGCAGGCTCAGTGTTGTTCCAAAATGGATCCGCAAGTTCTTAGTGTGCCTGGAAATTAGTATCCAAGTCATCCCTTCTGCTCTTCTGCACTCTAATGCTGTGCTTGGGCATGGCAGGTACAGAAGACACTCCAAATTCCTCAGTCTGTACACAGCAATCTTATGTGCTATCATCTGGATGGAGAGCATCACACAGCTGTTTTCTAGGCATCAGCTTGGAGGGGACAGAAGGGAGTTCATAAAAATTAGACGGAAAGAGGAGTTTGGTTTCTTGGAGTGAGGCTTTTCCTTTCTGCTTTTCCTTTCTGGTCTGTTAACCACCAGTTACCTATATGCATGCACAGATGTAAGTTGTTCCAGGTCTTGCAACACTGCAATATGCAGATACGATTGGAGGACAACAATGGGGCCAAATCAAATCAGAAGTGAAGTTGCTAACTGCTACAAGAATACTTGGGATGCATGTTCTCCTTCCCTAATAATCTTTAATTTGTAAACCCTTTGACATGTGGCCAGTACTGCTGGACTCCTCTCACATCGTAGGATGCTTAGGAATATCAGCAGTGCTCATAACCTTGGCTGAATCTTCCTGTCAGGCTGGGTAGGGTGCAAGGTGGGGAGTGCTGGCCTAAACCTTGAAAGCTAAGGAAGGAAACATCCTTTTTGTCTTCAGCGGCAACTGCTGTTGGGTGAACAATGTTGTTTCCTATTGACATCCACAATGATGCTGCCATGAGCTTGTTGGGATGTGAGATCTGTACTTGAGGTACAATGAAGTACAGTGTCAGAGGCTGCTATGACTCTGCTTGCCTTTAAGTGCCTGAGAATTATAATACATCTACTCAAAATATTTGCACAGTGTATACATTATTAGTAAGGATACTACATGAGAACTTAAAGATCTATCAGGAATAATTTCCTTCTAGCATACAGAGTTCATCCCAGCTATGGTTACATCATAGTAAAAGGTATTGTACAAAAAATTAATCTAGCCCGTGGCACATGTTTTTGTCTGTCACTTAGACACTTTCTCCTTCTTTTGTCTTGAGCTAAAACTAGGTTTTGGAACTGCCATGCACCCCTGATAGTTCATACTAAAATGTTCACTAGCAATGGAGTACTGGCTTCTGCAGTGTCCAGCAAGGCAATTAATATACTAACTATGGGTAATAGCAGGATCTGACACCATGCTCTGTTGGGGTGAATTAAAAGCAAGTGCAATTATCAATGGCAGGGGAAAAAAAGCATTTGATTAAGGTAGCCAGCAAAACTTCAACAAACCAACTGAGCTTCATTATTTAACAGCTGCGTGACACATGTCTTGTAAATAATTTCACACATGCAGAACATTATCATAGAAACTGCAGATTTCATGCTGTACTTTCCAGTATTTGGCTCTCGGTGCATTCTAACCTCTTCCATTTGTGTAAGAATTATGTGTGACATTTCTCAGCTATTTTAAGAAGAGCTGCAGCACACCAATCATACAAAATAGCAATCATAGTCCACAAAACAAGTAGCAACAGCAGCCAGCAACACAAGCATTTGGTTAACATCACTGCTGCGGATTTACTGTGCATTCTCTACTTACATATCAAAAGATATAACATTTTTAACATTGTAGGGAAATGAGATGAGGCTGGATGACTTCCCACAGTAATTCATTATATCAGGCTAGATTATTAATGATTGGCAAGATCCCCTGACAGAGTAAAGGAGAGTCTTTATTACCAGTGGGGACACCTCAGGACTTTCATCCCCAAGTAAACCCTCTGGCTTGTACATTTAGCTTGTACATACTCACAGCAAGGGGCAGAAAACACCAAAAAAAGAATGCTCCTGATAAATAATTTTGTTAAGTAGCCCTTAAAAGCTGGTGTTTTGCTGCTGAAATAAAAGCCCTGCTCCTCTCTAGAATTGTTACGGTTAGTCTCTTTGCTGCTGTAAGCAGAGTCAAACACTGCACCCTCTTCCACTTTGTATTTTAGATCTGTTCTTCTTCCTTGGTTCTCTTCTTATTTCTTAACTCTGCTTGTGCTAGGTGTGGAGCACTTGGTGACACTGCTTCATTTTTGGTGAAAGCAGATAGCATCAGCCCAGGAAACTGCAGAATTTTGTGATGAAAGTGGAGCAGCTCAAGCAGAGCAAGTTTCCTCCAGCAGTTTGTGTTGGTCTAAATCTTAATTTCTTTTTGTCTGGGCTTTACTATTTTATTATGTTTTTCCTCTCTTTGTCTCTAAGGTGTATATTCTGTCTCAAACCCTATTCCTGGACTATAGGTCCAGGCCTGGACCTCACTAACAGTGCCAGTTAAACAAATACAGTTTCCTGAGTACAACAGGAGGTCTGGACCAAGTCTGATCATTGCAGAGTAACCATGCTGGTTGTTAATAGGTTTTTCCTTCCTTCTGCTCTTTGGCTTTCCCCCCGATTGTGTAGTTTTCTCCTTGGCTGGCCTGGGCTCAGACACCCGCTGGCAGCAGCAGGGTGGCGGGAAGGTAACAAGCTTCCTTCAAATAACATTCTCTGTGCTCATGAGGGATATTAACCAAGGGCTGGCTTCCAACGAGTGCTGTGTCAGACACAGGAAAGCTTCTTTTCACCTCTGAATTTCTCTCCTGCATGGGGATTTAGGGCTGGAGCTGTAAACCACATCTCTTATTTCTTATTCATTTGAATCACTTCAAGCAATTGCTGAGTTTTCCCCCTCCTTTTGCTCTGACTCTTTTTTTTTCCTTCTTCTTCTTTTTTTTTTTGCTTACCTGACTAGCAATCTAAAACTAAAATGCTTCTCTCTCTCCTGATGCTATTTCTTGCAGTTCTGCCCCTGACTACGGCTTTGGAATTTGAAGGGAGCTGACTCCTCCAAGGATTATATGATCTCCAGTAGAGAAAGCAGGCAAGTAAAATCACAATTGTAGCTTAAAATCTGAGTGCAAACAAATGGGATTATCAATAAATGGTCAGTTTGATAACCTGATAATACTTTTCTTTCTGTTTAATTTACATAATGTTCTAGATGCAAATGAGTCCTCTGTTTCTGGAAAGAGTAGAGGAGTGAAAGTTAATACGAAAACTCTAGGCTTAAGAGTGTAGTTTACTAGCAATCTGAGCAAGTCTAAGATCTAGATCTAATGCTTAACCCTGTGAAACATTGGCTTGGTCTGAAGACCAAAACCTACGTATAGCACCCTGAAGACATGCACTATGAGAATGTTTCATTACAAGGAAAGTTAACCTAGCCCTGTGACATCACTTAATGTTCATGAAACTGCTCCAGAGGTCTTGGTAAATAAGAGATTTCTTTAATCCTTCTCTATCTGATAGCAGGAGTTCACAGTGAAAAGGCAACTCACTGGTGTCAAAGCTGAATGTAAAGTTGCAGTAAAGACATGACTACACAAGTGTGTGGTGAGATGTTGAACTTGGAATATATATTACAATGATCCTCCACACTGTGAAGAAAAAGCTGGTGTAATAGTGCTCACCTGTGTACCCATAGGGACAGATGCAGTCATACTGTCCTATCTGGTTGAGACATGTTGCCCCATTCAGGCACGGCTCTGACACACATTCGTTCACTTCCAGGTCACAGTGCTTGCCTTGGTAGCCTGGGACACAGTAGCAGGAGTACTCATCCACCCCATCACTGCAGACTGCTCCATTGTGGCAGGGTTCAGACATGCACTCATCCAGATCCATCTCACAGAGTGCCCCTGTATACCCTGCACTGCACAGGCAGGTGGGCCCAGCCAGGCTGTCCTGGCAGGTGCCTCCATGCTCACAAGGGTTTGTGTCACACATACCCGTGGCTATTTCACAGGTAGGTCCACTGTATCCATCAGGGCACTCACAAGCAAAGCTGAGGTTTCCAGCAGAGCTTAAACAGGTAGCATTTTGAAGACAAGGATTTGAGAAGCAAGGATCAGAGGTTTTATTGCAGAGTTCCTGCACGCTGTCCACTGTGGCTTCTGCACAAAGGCAAGCGTTGTCTTTAGGAGCAGTGATGCATGTAGAGTTCTTTTGGCAAGAGTTTGACAGGCACCTGGAATCATTCCTCATGCAAAGTGACTCTAGAAAGGAAACACACAAAAAATCCTGAGGACTTCCACAGCATTGGGAGTAATTGAGTGAGTGAAAAGAAGTGAAGCTCTTTTAACACAACATTGCTGCAAAGCCAGCAGCTCTCATTGTTGGCTGCTGAGAAGAAAACAGGGCTGGTAACAGTGTGACACATACTAGTAGTGGGGTAATAAATGTAAAAGTCATGAAAGTATGAATAGGTTGTAATTTCCTGTCCTCCCCTCTTCCAACAGCCATGGTCTGCAGTGTCAGGGTTGTTGAACACTATGTTAAGACTACAGTTGCAACAATATTGCTGGTTGTTAACAGATATCCAATAATGTAGAATGTATTCAGTTATATTTAAGACAAACTTACTTTCTTTTATTTTTTTTTTTTCCCAGAGAAAGGAGTTGAACAACATTTCTCAGTTCAATATCACTTTGTATTCTTTTGTGGTGGAAGTTTTTTTCTAGGAGGTGTTTAAGAAAAGCCTGGATAAGGCACTTAGCGCAGTGGTCTAGTTGATTAGATAGGGTTGGGTGATCAGTTGGACTTGGTGATCTTGGAGGTTTCTTCCAGCCTGTTTGATTCTGTGATCCAACAAAGCTGAATGACTCAGACGCAGTTATAGCTCAAGTGGTTCAAACCATCATATACTTTGAATTTGACTTCCTGATTACAAATAGTAATTTAAGGGCTCTATAGCATTTCCACCACAAAGAATCTTCCAAACACCTCAGATTCAAAATAGCCCTCATAGAGCCTTCCAGCCTCAGAGGCTAGAAGGACATGGTGAGTACGGTGTAAACAGGTTCTTTACCCTCCAGAAACAGAGCTCCTGGTAGTAATTAAGGCCACATGGTGTTTCCTTGCTGCTGTAACTACAGGCTGACAATAACCGTGGCTACTTCTTCCCAGTTAAGGAAGAGCCAGCTGTTACCAGCCTTGTTCTTAACCCACAACTGAGAACTAAAGCAGTGAAAGTAGTAAAGGTTATTTCTAGGAAAAGAAAATGAGAGTTTTGCCATGAAAATGTACAGTTTCAAAAACCATGACCTAATTGTCTGTATTTTACCCAGTACCATTTACTCTTTTGCAACTTATCTTCACCATGTTGTAAGAAATCCTCCACTGTACAATGGACATCTGAATATCATCAAACTTCTAATGTGATCCTGATGAGACATTCCTCAAAATATGAGGGCAAAATTATAAACAAATATTTTGCATATTGATAGAGAAAAAAAAAATATTATCTGTATCATAGAAAGGGAGGAAAGAAAAGAAAAGGAAGGGATGGCAAGGGAAGGGTAATTTCTCGACCAAGCATCTATGAAATAAAGCTGAGTGTTCTTTTTGAAGAGAAGATAGTGATCCAGAAGGGAAAGTCTAGTGGTCTGGAAGAGGAAAGTTGCATTATACAATCTATATGAGCATCTACACTGTAAACATTTTATTTTCTTCTTCAAGTTTATGCTTTCATTCTGTAGTCCTATTCAGAAATACAAAGGGGTATGTGTATTCTACAGCAGTTACTTGAAAACAAATGTCAAAACAGCGTATGTTTGTGCAAACAGGGTGTGGTACATGAGCTAAACTTCTATGAGAAATCCAGACTCATCTGCCACTGGTGTGGGGGGGGAATTCATTTAGCCAGAGTGTTCCACCAACTGTCCCTTTCTAAAGACACAGCCTAAAACAGTCACACACTGGTTTCTAATTTCTTCCTGGTTCTTAGAACTGAGAATCAGGAGAGTGAACACAATAGAGAAGGAGATAGGACACTGAACATGAAGCAGCATGTAGAGATGCTTACAATAATGGGCTAGACCAATGATGAAAACATCCTGGGAAAGTGAAAGGCCACAGTTGGTCTCCTGAGGATAACAGCCAACCACTTGGGGATTGTCAGAAACTGTGCATTTTTATAATGTGTATTTTAATTCATAATATGATTTAATCTGGGTTTGATTTTGATTTGGTTTGGTTTTGTTTCTCCCAGGAAGAGGAATTGGAAGAAGAAAGCTTCCGAAAGCTTTACCAGCTTAAAAGAGATAGCTTCTGTACATATGACACTACAATATCAAATGGTGAGATTGGAAAAATTAGCTGTGCTTCATTGCTGTACGTTCTGTGTTGAAGTGTACACAGGAGCTGCAGGGCCTCTGAGAATAAAAAGTACCAATCTGAATAAAAAGAACCAATCTGAATTAACTGAGAATGAAAAGTACTGATCCAAATCACAGTATCACAAAGGTTGTAAGAGACCTCGAGGATCATCGAGTCCAACCTGTAATGAACCTGTAAATGAACCTGATGCTCAAGAACAGGCACATTTACTGAGTCAAAACCTAACTAATACTTGTTTGAAGATGCAGAATAGAGGTTTGTGTAGTACCATTGATAGTAAAAGTGGTATCATGACTTAAAATTAACTGAGAGTGATATTTTAATGATTATATAGAAATAGCTTCTTGGTTTTTTGGTTTTATTTTCTTTCAGGTGGTTGCATTTTTAAGTAAAATCTGAGAAATGGTTTTGTTTGAGCTGTTTTAAGTTGTTGTCATGCTTATACATAACACAGATGCAAAGGAGAAATATTTAGAAAAGGCATGGTCTTTACTTGATAAATATTATCTTTATTTAATGCAGGCTAAACCAGAGCTGATTAAGAAAGAAATCTAAACATCATTTAGTAGGAGGAGAACTGGAGCTTTACCTCCTGTCCTTTAAAGCAAAACAGGACAAAAGTTGTACTTCTCATTCAACCTGCTTTTAAAATGACCTTTCCCAACACTTTTAACATTCAGATTTGCATGGCAAACAGATATTTCATCCTAATGTGCTATCAGTTGCTCTTCCCTCCGATCACAGCTCTCACTGAATGCAAAACTCAGGACATAGGATTGTACTAACTTGTTCCATGGTCTGTGGTATCACAGACCTTTCTGCTCTGTAACACTTCTTCACATATGTTTTGGTGTCCTACTTCAGATAATTTTGCATATTGCCCATGTGATTAGTTCCTTTAGTTTGGGTATTCATTACAGTTAAATATGAGCAAAACTGTCTTATTTAGGAAGTTTAGCATCCCACATATTTCTTGGGACTGCAGACCCTAAAAAGAGATTTCCTTTCAGTCTGTTTACTTACTTAAAATCCATTCAAAGTGCGCAGGTGAAGAAGCAATGTAAATTCAAATAAATCAACTCTAAATTATAACATTATCTAACTATTGTACTCTGTAAGGTACCAGAGATAAGCCAAATCGTTCAAGTGCTTCTTAAGTACAATCTATAGCAGAGACAACCAATTTGTCTCCAAGCTGACACCACAGTGGAGAAAAGATTACACAGAAAACCTTTCATGGATTTATTTAACTCCTATCTTAATTTCAAGTCTTCTGGCTTTAGTAACACAAATTTCCTACATGGAAATTGTCAACAGACAATTCAGTAAATCAAATACTCCCTAGAGGATGATCTTGTCCTGTTTGTATGACAAGTTTACAGCCAAGCAATAAACTTTTAGGAGCATTATCTTCATTCTAATGTGCTCTGCCATGGGTTTTTGTTATTTATATAGTTTTTGAAGAACCCAAGAGTTCTGAAGGTCTTAGCAGAGATGTAATCACTGTTGAATTTCAGCTTACCTGTGCTTTAAGGGTGAGGACCAACAGGATTTGTTAGTGCTGCTATACAGCAGTTTTGCCCCAGCCACAAAACTTCATCTCAAAAAGGTAATCAGCAAAAAGCATGCAATTGTACTTTGGTTGTCATATAGTATGCAGTTCAATAGGACATTCCCACAAATTATTATAAGTTTTTTTTGAGAAAATGCATGTTCCTAAATTATGTGAGTGCTTCAGAAAATTCTTGGATCCTGTACTGCTTGTTAGAGCACCATTTTATACCTGTAAGTTATTTACACCACCTCCCTTCCTGCTTACAGAGACTCAGTTCCCCTGCTGCTTGAGTGATGTGGAAGGTTGAAGTTGGGAACCTGTTCAGCTACTGAGAGCTATGTGGAAATGAGAGGATTGCATAGCATGTGGAAGCTGAACTCCTTCATGCTCTGTGATGTGATGTGGCAGAGTATGATGGTGTCTGATGCAAAGGCTGACTTGGTTTGAGCTAGTGGCCAAAAAAATACTGTCTACTACATTTGCAGAAGCAGCTCTAATGGAATAGAAATGTTTCTGTGTTTTGGAGAGCTTAATATTTGGTACGGCTGCAGAGAGATAATATGAAAAGGCTTCATGTTCTAGCTCTGATATTCAGAGGAACGTTTTGATTCTTTAGCAATTAAGGTCACTTCAGCAGTGACATGTTCTGACAGTCTAAAAACTTGTATGTAACATTAGAAAAGTGGAAACAAAATGCTGATCACTTTGGATTTACGCTGATTGACGCTTGAGGTAATTATCAGTCTCCTTATAAACATTAGTACACTAAACTAATTGCAGACAAGTTAGTGCCAAAGCATTTTACCCTACGATTAAAGCCTTTTGACGCACACGAGAAGGTTGGCAGTAAAATTGTTTGCGGTAAAGCTTGCCATCTACTGGCAAATCATCAGCACTACCAAAGCCATGTCAGTACCTGCATCATTTACAGGAACTGACACAAACTACTCAATATAAGCAATATCAAGAAGAAAGATGCTGTTTTTTCCCCTCTTGGATATGATTTTTTAAATTCATTAAACCAATCAAGTTAGTAGACAAATGTTGCTGGTCTCTTCTCACAGGTAATTAGAGATAGAATAAGAGAGAATGGCCTCAAGCTACAACTGGGTAGGCTTAGACTGGATAGTAGGAAGAATTTTTTCAGGGAAAGAGTGGTCAGGCATTGGAATGTGCTGCCCAAGGAGGTGGTTGAGTCACCAACCCTGGAGGTGTTTAAAGGTCATTTGGATTGGTGCTTGGGGATATGGTTTAGGGGTGAACATTACAGAGTAGGGTTATCCATCAGACTTGGTGATCCTGACGGTCTTTTCTAACCTGAATGTTCCTGTGATTCTGTGATTGAGCTTATATAGCTAACCAGCACTAAAAAGGTGTGATTGTGACTGTTAAAGGCTTCTCATTAATTATCAGAAACCACTGTAGTTATGCAAAACAATGTTCAGGATGTTGTAAATGCATGACAGTGAGCATGGGAAGGCAACATTAAAGTAGTAAAAAAGTTAACATAAAGGGAGCAGGAATTTTGGAAAGGTCAAAGCAATATCTAACTCCTGACAAGGAAAATAGTGCTTCCCTGTAAAGCAGGTAATTTGCAAGAGCTCATCCATATGTTTTTTCTGACAGTTTGGAGGTTGGGTTGGTTGGTTGATTGGTGTGGGTTTTTTTGTTGTTTTTGGGGTTTTGGGGGGTGTGGAGTGTTGGTTTTGGGTTGTCGTGGGGTTTTTTTCCTAGAAACTGTTGGAATCAAAGATCTAGAGAGGTCATGTGTGCTTTTCAAAATATTCTGCTATCTTAAATTGATAAAATCAGTGTAAGATCAATTGATGATCCCCAATTCTGCCAACCTGATTAGCAATCTCAGGCATTCAAAACCCACAAAACCAACAACAATAAAACCACAAACAAACGCTAACCAACAAACAAACAAACAGATAAAAAACCCCACACTAGTGAACTGTGTTGTATTGTCTGTGTCAACAACGTCTCTCAGGAATGACTTTTCTTTCAGGACTGACTTTTCTTTCAGGACTCAACTCTTCCTATAAGTGAAATATCATAATCAGCAGCAGAATTTGAAATGAAATTTCAATCATTGCCAATTACATTGCTATGAATGGGAGCTCACTTGATTGTGGTCATGCCTGCACTTTGGTAATCATCTCATCATGCCTGGAGGCTGCTTGTAATTTGCAACGCTATTCTTCAAATGTGTCTTCTTCCCCTGAAGGAAGACTCTAAGCTTCAGAGAAGCTCTCAACACTAACAACTTCAGAAACTTTTACATATGCTGCAGTGATTTTCTGAGCTTCTTAACAGAGATAGTCTATTTTCTAGGGGAAAAAATAATATATGAGAAGATAGAGAACATTTTCTTGACACCCATGTAGTCATCAACACTGATGAGTTTACTGTGCTTTGAGGAGGACTTCTTGCCAGTTTTTCTTTAACAAAGAGTTATTACTGCAGACATTTGAATAAAGAAGCTACACTAGCTAATGCTGATAAAGCAGTTCACAGCAAAATCTGGCTCTTTATTAAATCATACATTTTGGAAAGAAAGGGATAGCCAAAAAAAAAACCATTATTCTGGTCTATGAGCAGAGAAATGAAACTTTAGAAATATTCCTAAGGAGAAAATGATTGAATTACAATTGGGAAAAAGAAATCATGTTGGGTTTGCTTTTTTTTTTTTTTTCTTTAATATAAAAAACCCTCCAAGAAAGTGTATGTTGGACAGGGTTTTTTATGTTTTCAGTTTGTTAAAATAGCTTATATGATTAACATCTTGGTAGTGGTCTGTGGCTAGAAAGATAATATTTCATTGGGATAAATGAAGAAAACCTTGCTTCTTTTAGTGCTGTTACTTCAGTAACAAGCGTAGAGTATTTTCTTACAACTGGTGGCTTAACCTATGATCAAATAAACTCACTAAAGGAGTCATGGGATAACATAACAAGGGCAAAAGTTTAGATAGCCCAGTGTCTGGCATTAGAAATGAGAACCTTCAATGTTTGTGTTCATTTATTGTTTAAAACTTGCCCTCAGGAATTTAAAACAACTGTGTGAATCTGTGTCACTGAAATATCAAGCTCTGACTTCAGTGAGATCTTGAAATAATTAGCATTTCACTGGCAATATTAAAATATTGCCCAAGGCATTTAGTGTTCAGGAGTGCTTGACTGCTATAACAAAGCATATCTCAGTTTATCTGTGTAGCACCATGACACAGAAAATACAGTTCATCACTATCACAATAACTTCCTTCAGAAGACAGCCTTAGAAAGTTGTGGGTGTGCAGATGTATTCAATCTTGATGTATCTTGAAGAACTAGGGAAGAGCTGAACACAGCTGCATAATTGATAGTGACAGAGACAGGTCAGGTACCCTCACCACGGACTGAAAGGCTGAGATGCCATTCATGGATCAGCATTTGGAAGACAAGGACATGAAGCCATGCCATTTCTGGGTAAACCAGAGCCAGGTAAGAGGCTGTCTTAGCCCTCCAGATAACTTTTCCATGGAGGTAACTGTGAATACACCGTTTCAGTTTTTCCACACAGTTATGATTTCAAGAGCAAAGTCTCAAACTTCACACGCATTGCACTAATACTGTTATCCCCTTCTTTCCCATCTCCCAATATACTTGTACACTGCCTTAATGATTTAATGTCATTAACACCTTGTCATTACTGTGGTGCCATTTCTCTCCAAGCAAGCTTCATCTGGGAGGAAAGTGTCAACCCTGGGACCCAATTTGCCCTATCTACAGCTGAAACTGTACTCAGCCCTGATGAGGCCACACCTCGAGTATTGTGTCCAGTTTTGCACACCTCAATACAGGAGAGATGTGGAGGTGCTCCAGTGCAGAGGAGGGCAACAAAGCTGGTGAGGGGCCTGGAGAATAAATCTTATGAGGAGAGACTGGAGGGGCTGGGGATGGTTAGTTTGGAAAAAGGGAAGTCTGAGGGGAGACCTCATTGCTGTCTACAACTACCTGAAAGGACATTCTGGAAAGGCTGGTGCTGGTCTTTTCTCCCAGGTAATTAGTGATAGAACAAGAGGGAATGGCCTCAAGTTATGACTGGGTAGGTTTAGACTGCACATTAGGAAGAATTTTTTCCCAGCAAGAGTGGTCAGGCATTGGAATGTGCTGGCCAGGGAGGTGGTTGAGTCACCAACCCTGGATGTGTTTAAAGGTGGTTTGGATTTGGTGCCTGGGGATATGGTTTAGGGGTGAACCTTGTAGAGTAGGGTGATTGGTTGGACTCAGTGATCCTGAGGGTCTTTTCCAATCTGAATGTTTCTGTGATTCTGTGAAATTATTACTCAGTCTGCTCAATGAAAAAGCATACCTTCAGAAGGCATGAACACACTTTTGCCAAAAAAGCAAGCACTTGGCATTGGGTCTACAGATATTGTGGGCATAAAGGGTTAATCCTGAGCCTGTAACTTCAATTGTGTGTCCAAAACATCCTAGCGTGTTGTTATAGAAACCACTTTCAGGCTTTAAATCTTGAGTCACAATTATTGCCATAGTAACCGCCACCACACATAGACAGAAAGAAAAAAGGTTGTTACCAATATTCACTTTCCACCAAAAAAGACAAATTTCTTTTCAAGTGCATTTGTACCAGCAAAACCATGGCAAGTACATTAACAACTCATTTGCTGAAGCAGAAGTATTGTATATTAGCATCAGAGTCACAGCTGGTAGTACTGAAATTTTAAAATGCTGTTTAGGAAGCACTTGAAGATTAGAACTACCCATGATTGAGTTTATAGATCTGGTTATTAAACCAATGTCTCTATTTCCTTTTTCTCCAAACGTTTCAGCAAGCTCATTCTGTACTGCTTCCCAAGAATGGAGGTCCTTACTGCTGGCTCTCATTTTTCTTTGCTCTCTTTTTACTTTTGTGCCCACACAGACTTCCTTACCCTATGAGCACTTCAGCAACAGCAGTCCTCACAGCTAGGCTGACTCATGTTAGTAAACACAGCAGCAATTTGGCACAGGCTTTGCTCCAAAGCAGCCATGAAGGGCAGTGTCATCACAGCACAGTGAGGTGTGCTGGTTCAAAGGCACTGGATTGCCATCTGCACACACATGGATGCTTTTGGCCAGGGCAAAGGTGCTGGAGAATAGGCAGGAGTGGGTGCAGCTCAATAGCTTGTGAGTTGTGTTGTCAGCTGGGGGCAAATAAAACATATCTTGAAAATTAAGTAAATTATTTCCTTAATTCTAATATTCTAATTTTCCCCTTTCCCATTCTCTTTTCCCTGGCAATGAGGATGGTGAGAGGTCTTGAGCACAAGCCCTATGAGGAGAGGCTGAGGGGGCTGGGGTTGTTTAGCCTGGAGAAGAGGAGGCTCAGAGGAGACTTTATTGCTCTCTACAACTACCTGGTCTCTTCTCCCAGGCAGCTGAACAAGAGGACACAGTTTCAAATTGCACTAGGGGAAGTTTAGGCTCGAGGTGAGGAGAAAGTCTTCACAGAAAGAGTAATTGACCATTGGAATGGGCTGCCCAGGGAGGTGATGGAGTCCCTGTCCCTGGAGGTGTTCAAGAGGGGATTGGACGTGGCACTTGGTGACATGGTCTAGTCATGGGGTCTGTGTTTATAGGTTGGACTTGATGATCCTCGAGGTCTCTTCCAACCTTAGCTATACTGTGATACTGTGATTTTGTGGAAATAGAGATAGCACAAGAGAAAATCTAGGTGGTGTGGTTTAGGGGTGCGATTTGTATATTCTACTTTATAATGTTACCTTGTATTATCTTTAGTGAGGCTTTTGAGCATGCCTAGATGAACTTACTTGGATAGCTGGATTTGCAATGCTTTAGTAAAAGGTGTTGCTCCTGCCTTGTTCCCAAGAGGTACAAATGTGGCAGCACCCAGTCTTTTAAAATTAACGGATGCATAATCTGGCATTTCCAAAACCTGATACTGGAACCCAGTGAGGGATGCAAGTGAGGCTAGGTAAGGAGAAAAATTAAAGCAGTGCTTCCAGTTGGAAAGATGCCACCTGTATTCCCAGCCACATTATGAGGGAAGGTTAAAACATACACTTTGGAAACAGACACATGACAAAATAATGAGGGAAAAGGTGCCAGAGATGAAAAGGGTTTCAGAAAGACTAAAGTATGGTCTCACTACTTCTCTGCATCTATGGGGGGATTCTCAGGAACATAGAGGAAGTAACACAGCATAAAACTATCAGTTTGTGAGTTTGGGTGAAATCTATTTGCTCCTGATTCTGTCTGAATTCCAAACAATGGAAAATACAGAGCAAAGGAGCTGTTGCCTCTTGAAGAGGTCAGATCTCACCTTGAGAGTCACAAGGTCTCACAGCTTCTCTGGAATCTCAAAAGAGCACATTGCCTTTGTGTAAGACAGAGGCTCCCAGCTCCCATTGAGTTCCTGGCTCCTGCTGAATTCAGCCTTAGCAAGGAGCTGGGGGCTTGGCTAAGCTGGGAGATGCTGACCCTCATTGTGATAGTTTTAGGCTATACCTAAAATTATCACACTCATTCAGGCCAGCTATCGCTGGCTTGCAGCACTGAGATTTCATTTAGGGCAGAACGTGGAAGCGGCTGTGTTGCCACTGTGCTCAACTACTAGAAAGTAGTCAGAAATGTGTCCAATTGTTGGTAAGCCTTTGATCTACTGAGCTTGTAGGGGCTAAAAATTGAGTACAGATTTGACTTTGGGCCCAAATTCTCTGTTCATGTGTTGTTTGCTTTTGACAGCTTTTGCAAGGCATCCTCTTCAGTGTCCTTTATCTGTGGCTGTGCCTTCCACTCCGTTAGCCCTTTCCTTTCCTTAGTATGAAAACAGCATACAGCAGTGCCTGCAATAGGCAGCAGTGCATAAAGGTGCTGTGATAGCCTCAAATATCTGTAACACTAACCCAGGTGTGATGTCTTTCTGTGAGTCAGAATTGGATAGGCCCAGAGCCTTGACTGTTAGAAATGCATTTCACCAACCTGTAACATGGGGCAAGCATTTCTCATATTTTCACTCTGACTTTGCAAGTCATAGACTTCAGAATATAAGATTTTCTTCTCTGTAAGTCACACTTAAATTTTGTCTTCAAGAAAACGCATATGTGCTAACTGGTCAAATGTACTTCACTAGTAAATATTTAATAAGAAAAATGCCATTGTCAGTTTTGTCACACAGGCTTATACTCACAGCCAGGTTTTGACCTGTTTCCATGAGTCCCTGTTTTTATGGCATTTGGATAACCAGAAGATCCCATCAAAGCACATCCCAGGCTCACAGGATGTTAGGGGTTGGAAGGGACCTCCAAAGATCATCAAGTCCAACCCCCCTGCCGGAGCAGACATAGAATCTTGCACAGGAACACATCCAGATGGGTCTTGAAAGTCTCCAGAGAAGGAGACTCCACACCCTGATCATATCAGATGCACTATGTCCCTTCTGCACAGCCAAATCTCTAGAACAAAATGTACATTCAGAAAACAATGTTTTACAACATAGTAGAGCAGGGGCAGAAACCATGGCAAAACACATAAGGATTTTTATAGATCTATTCCTTTTTCCAGCTGGCTTTCTATGCCCTGCTTTGAAGTCTGCAAGGAAACAAATGTTTTGAAGTTTCTAGGTGGAAAGCAGTGTACTGATGTGTGCAGATGTTGTGATTGCATCCAATAGGTTCTCAGGCACACAGCTGAGAACTTAAAGTTGCTGAAGCCAACAAAATGCAGCAGAACTGCAAGATGAGCTCCAACTTTAGATTCTCATCATGCTGAATCCATAGCCTCTGGAGTGCATGCCATCCCTCCAGGCTTGCTGAATGCACAGCCCTTTTCTCACACAATTTCAGTTTCATGAGGACAGACTGAGAGCATTGGGGCTATTCAGTCTGGAGAAGAGAAAGTTTCAAGAAGAACTTGTGGCCTTTCAAGTGTCTGAAGGGAGCCTACAAGAAAGTGGGGGAGGGACTTTTTAGGGTGTCAGGTAATGATAGGACTAGGGGGAATGCAACAAAAATAGAAATAGGTAGATTCAGATTGGATGTTAGGAAGAAGTTCTTCACCATGAGGGTGGTGAGACACTGGAACAGGTTGCCCAGGGAGGTGGTAGAAGCCTCATCCCTGGAGGTTTTTAAGGCCAGGCTGAATGTGACTGTGAGCAACCTGATCCAGTGTGATATGTCCCTGCCTGTGCCAGGGAGGTTGGAACTAGATGATCCTTGAGGTCCCCTCCAACCCTGACAATTCTATGATTCTATGATTCATACATAACAGTATTCTTATATAAAAATCATAATGCTGCTTCTCCTGTCTCCCCAGACTGAAAATCAGTGCTGTGGCAGATCAGCATTATGTAGCTAGAAATACAGTGCACAGTGGCTTAAATGCTGCAAGAATCAGAAGGAAGCCTCAGTGCAGCTACAATGCACAGAGAGATCCCAAAAAACAGGGTTGTTCTTTTCCAGCACGAACTTTTGAGAGTTCACATTCCAGCCCTTTCTATTCCTTACAAAATCCTTTTCAAGAGAAATCACCTACAGTTAACTCTGCATGAGCTAATTGCCAATTGGGACTTAGAGACTGCTTGGGAAAAGTCACAGCTCTTGTATTTTGGGATAGGAGTAACTGCTTCAACCAGGCTCTCCATCTGCTCTCCTGCTGGGCTCCAGTGCTGAGAGCAGCTACCAACAGGGCCAAGGTCAGAATGCTAGGCTGGTGAAGAGCAATGATGTGATCATGATCTGAACAAGTTGCCCTCACTGACCTGCTCTAAGGTGAACTTTTACAGAGGGCTACTCATGGCTCTGACACATGGCTCTGACACAACGTCTGGAATAGCTTTCCTGACCTGCAAATAGATGGTATTGTAACATCCTAAAAAAAAACCCCAAATCTCCTGACATTTAACAGAGGAGTAATTAATTCTTTTCATAGTTTTACAATGTTTTATTTCCAGATGTGGTGGTTTAAGCCTTAACTGGAGTTTAAGCTATCAAAAAAATAATAATCTGGAGTTGGCTTGGAAACAGGAGAAGTAATTTTTTTAACAGAATACATATATATATACATATATCAATAACAGGGAGAATTTACAAGGGTAAAGAATAAGGATGAATAGGAAAATATACAGAACCAAATTTGAATGGCCTTGTATCTCCCTTGTATCAGTCCTTTAGATAAGCATGGAAGAGGCAGGGAGAAGATCAGGCCTGACCATGTGGCAGAACCAGGAGGCCAGTAGTGGCTGTTGGTCCTTTCAAATAGGCAAGGCAGGAGCAAAGAGAGAGATGGCCGCCATGCCCTCCCCTTTATAGTCTTGCTGGACAGGAAAGGGGAGTGGAATAGACCAACTCAGACCCAGGGGAACCCTCCTCCTGGGAGGGGGAAGCCAAGTCCACCTGGATCAGGTTTCTTTTGTCCCCTGGGGGACAAATCCAGCACACCAAAGCACACTCCGAAGTGGGTCCTAGTAAGACTCTATGCTACATGATTAGTAGTCTCAGTCCACAGACCACTGTGGTTTTCTCTCCCCTGATTTCAAGACCTGTTTGCTGATGAATGGCAAAACTCTGTGTCCACTCCAAACACTACATAATCAGCAGCTCTATCTTTCCTGAAGAGCCACCACTCCCTCCTTGCCCATACTACAGTCTCAGAGAGGACGGGCCAGTCCCTCATGTGATGACACCCCAGAACTCAATTGCACCTGACAGCAGTTCAATGTAATGCGATGAAAGAATGAATGTTAAATAAAACACAGGAGAAGAGCAGATGCAGGTCACATTGTCTTCTCTGTCATATGAGAAGTTGGACTGAACTGAATCTGCAGGACAAGGGAAACTTGCAGAGCAGACCACACTTGCTGTGTCTTTCAGACTGAACTGGTTTTCTTAGCTTAAGGTAAGAAAATCTCAAGCTACAGATATTCATGGCCAGGCTTGGAGAAAAGGGACATGTTGGGGTTTTTTTAAGTGTTACAGTGAAGAATTAGAGCTTTCAAAGCAGTCCCCATGTTCAAAGCATTGTGCAAGCACCATATAGTTCAGGGGAATTACATCCACTCTACTAGCAGAAGCCATGAAGAGACAGAGATCTCACAGGGAATCTCTTGGTCTCATAACACTGATCCCAGTCTCCAGTGTGCAAGTGTCCTTTGAGGAAGAGTGACTGACAGGAGGGGCAAGAGTAGGTATCCAGAACCCACTCTACATTTATGGATGCCTTTCTCTGAAATCTGTGTAAAGTGCTTCATTGTAGAAGTAACATAAAGCCAGAATATTCAACACCACAGGGGTATGCCCAAAAGCCCTCCTTGGGGAACATGCACATGATAAGCTTCTCATATTAGAGGAATATTACTAGAAATTAAATTGTTTCTATAAGCCTAATGTGGGGGTGTGTTTTATAGTAAAAAGGCCTGACACTATGGCATTAAATACCTGCTATAAATGAAGAGGTACCCAGCAAGTCTTCATCAAAATTAAATCAGTTAAGATTTCTGCCAGCAAAATGACACAAAATTTAAAGCCATAATTAAATAAAGACTATCCAATAGCAATCAGTACAGTGGTGTCATTTCTTGGAGGGTTAAAAAATTAATTTCCCTGTTAATATTCTTCTTTCTTTAGTTTGTTTATTTTCATAAGAGCTAGAGCTGATACATTCTCTCCTTCCTTCTCTAGTCCTCACTTTTCTGCCTTAGATTTTTTTTTTTTTCCCATGTGTTCTTTTCTTCTTCTGAGGCCTGATGCAAACCAGACTTGGATTTACAGGGCAGCAATGGCAAGTTACAGTAACTTTGCATGAGTCTGCAACAGCTGTAGCCCCAGGACACACGGTCCCTCGTGGCACTAGCACGAGATGGTAACACAGATGCCTCTGGAGCTGTGCTGAAGTACTCACACTCATCATAATCATCCAGAGGACAGTGAAGATGCTCTGCCCTACTATTCCACATGAAATAAACTTTAGCCATTCCTTTTGCAGGACAGTGCAGTTTTATGTCACACAAATCTGCACTTAAGACACAGGGAGAGCTCAGGATGTTAGTGCCATAGTGGCTGAGGAGTGGAAGATTAGCAAGTAGGGGGAGAGAACTACAGCCTCCACAGCATGACACTGAGAAACTTTATCTGAAGAAACTTTGGTGCCACACAATGATGAAAAAACCCAGCAAGAATACCCTATTTTGGGAGAAGAAGCCTTCCTCACAATGATAGCAGTCCAGACTTACCAGTACAGAGTATAGTACAGGTCAGCATCCTGACTCTGTTTTGAGTTAAATTATGCTATATAAATAAATGAGATCTGTGTATTGTAAAGGTCTGGCCAGGAGAAAAATCAAGTAAGATTTTGTGTCAGTAATGAATTTGTGGTAAATATCTAGTAACTATTTTGCTGGGAGCATTTTTAAATTGTTTTGTTCTTTCAGAGAGCTCTATGATAGAGTTTGTTTTATGATCCCAAAAGGCACTATACAACGTGCTGTGCTGAGAGACTGGAGAAGAGATGGAGAAGTAATTCTCAGTACTTAATACCTGCGGATTCTCCAAAGCAGTTTTCTCTTAGGATCACATCTTTGATCATTGGCTTTATTAATTATAGATAGCCATGAACAGAACAAGGCACTGTTACTGTACTCCTCAAACAGTGTCTCATTTAAAAGGAACAAAGTATCTTCCTTAATTAGAGGTTTGACTGGTGTCTTGGTATTGATTTGACTGTGGTAGCCTACTGTAACAAATATTACTCCATTAATAATCATGGAAACTTATAGGTATAAGAGGGCAAGAAGGAAGGACCAAAACATTTGTCATTCAGTTTGCCATGGCAGCTGATTACTGCCATCTAATACAGCACTTAGACTATGGATTACAGTCTCTAGTTCAAAGTGATTGCTCTTACATGGAGCCCTCTTGGTTGTGCCATTTTTCTTTAATTGGACCCAGCCCATGCTTCATCAACTCATCTCAGGCAGATGCATTTAAAGCTTAATTTTCTCTCTGGATAAATGGGAGCATACTATTTCTGCTGCCAACTTTTTAGGTTCATTTAACCTCTGTTCTGCTTTTGTCTCACCTGTGCTTTAGTCATCATGACCAAACAAAATTAACCAGATGAGCACCACTCTGTATATCTGCATGCTTAGTTTACTTTCAGCATCGCATATGCAGTATTAGAAGCATTGATTCATTCTTGTCATACAAAAGTTACACTCACTGGCTGAGAGCTTTATTTCTGAAAGTTCTGCTGTTAAAAGAAGCTTTTACTAACATTTTCTTCCTACTGCAATCTTAAATATAGGTGCTGGAGAGGCATGCAGGAAATACTGTATATTCCATGTATTGCATCCATGGATTATATGTGAGAAAGCAGAAAGTTTATTTCCCTAGAAATGTGGGATTCCTATTGGGGTAGATATGCAGAACAAGGTGCAGGTCTGTTAGAAGATTACCAATTAGCACCTCCAGCCCCTTGCCTCTGCTTGGGTTATTAGGGAGCTAATGGGTGTGGAGGGAGGATTGCCTAATGTTTCTTAAAGATTTGGAGCCCAGCCCTGTGCTGCATCATTTGTATGCCTGTTGCCAGGCTAGCCCTGCAGTTTAGGAGATGCTGGTGAAGAGCCCATGCTCTGTGAGCAGAGGTTAAGTGCCTGGCCACTAGTCTTGCCACCCCTATGGTCTCTGAGAGAGGCCTGGGGCTCTGCAGCAAAGAGACTTCAGACTCTCTTCCCTTTCTAATCAACTCAGGAAGAAGAAATAGAGGCTGCACTAATGGAGCAGGAGAGAGACACATAGGCTACTTCTGTTGAAGTAGTGCTTGTCTGATCTGCAGAGAACACTACATGTCACCTACAGAGCAACACAGCCTGATGATGAGCTCAAGTCTGCTTTGCAAGGGGTGAGCTTGCATTATGCTTTTCAGGTAAGATGCATATGTTTTTGGAAAGTAATTTTTGTATTACCTAGGCATTATTATAAGCACCAAGAATTTGGTGCCAAAGCTGTTACGTATGCATTTCCTTTCTTACCTGGCACTCCCTCAAAAAAACCCTCAATGATTTCTGATGACCAGCATTCCTACTTACATCAGAAGTAATTTTGTCAAGTTGTTGAAATGCAAAGATTGTCAAGTGCATGCAGGTCTTCAAGCACTTCAGTATCCCACACTATACCCAAACAAGAATTTGCTTGGAAGTTTAATTCAACCAAAGGAATGCTCAACAGTTACTAAACTTACACTGCTGTGACAGATTCTTTGCCTGTCACTACAATACCTGACATTTGTTAGATTAATTGCCAGAGAGTGATGCTTTTTTTTACTCAACTGTGAACAGAAAAGAATGAAATTCTACTTTATTATTAGCAAAGGGAAGTAATGATTCAGCTACCCTGTTGCAAAGTTCTTCCTCGTCTGACACCTTTCTTTCCTGGCTGCCCATAAAAGGGATCTCCATTTGAACAGTAGACTTCCTGGAGTCAGTCATTTGGTAATCCTAGGATTCCATAATAATCCAACATGGCCTGTTTACTGGGAGTAGATTGAAGTAGCTTTCATACAGGATCTGAACTCATGGCCATAAGAGGGATTGTTGTTTAGGAACATCAGAATTTCAGGTATAGAATCTAAAACTGCAAACTGGCTTCTTTGAGATGGCTTTTGCCAGCCCTGGCAGAAGCTTTTAGAAAGCAGTTTTTAATAAAAACTTGCTGGCAATATGGTTTTGAAAAAAAGCAAGATCTTGTTTTCACTACTCTGTTTAATTCTTCACAGTTCCTTAACAATTTTCATAACACTTTTCTAGTTTTTCTTCTCTGCATTGTCATGGCTGTTTGCTTCAGTGATTGAGTTTTTATACCTGTCAGAAATATGTCAAGACAATGTGAAGACAGTGTCAAGGCAAATATAGAAGGGTAAAGGTGTGAAGGAGAGAAAGAGAAAAGAGCTGTCAGTACTCTTGAGTGCTCTGCAGAGAAAATATTGCAATGATAAAACCATTGTCATCATGCACTGAGTGAGAGAGAATAAAGTGGAAGTAGTTAAGTTACAGTACTAGGAACATGTCTGGATGACAATTTGGAGTTAAAGATGGACTGAGAAAAGCAGTTTGCAAGGATGCCTTTTCTCCCTGATTCCTGGCTTATATTATCTTCTATAGCATGTTCCAGTCCCTGTTACCCATCATTAGGGCACCATTCTATCATGCCAATTTGTGACAAGTATACCTTTGAGGAAGTCAAAGAACAGGGATTCAAAAAAATATTTTGTTTTGTTTTTTTTCCCCTGTTTCTAAACAGCATGCCTCAGCATGGAAAGATATTCCATTGTCACCACCTACAAGATGGTAGCACTCTTCCCACTTGACATAATTCCAAGATACTTTCTTGGGTATCATGAGCCATGACCTTTGTTTGTAGCAGAGCACGATTGTGGTAACAATCCACAGTGTGATCTAATTGCATTCACAGAATCACAGATCTGTCAGGGTTGGAAGGGCCCTCAAGGACCATCTAATTCCAACCCCCCCGCCATGGACAGGGGCACCTCACACTAGATCAAGTTGCTCAAAGCCACATCCAGCCTAGCCTTAAAAACCTCCAGGGATGAAGCTTCCACCACCTCCCTGGGCAACCTGTTCCAGTGTCTCACCACCCTCATGGTGAAGAACTTCTTCCTAACATCCAATCTGAATCTACTCACCTCTATTTTATTTGGAGTTCAGCACTGTGAGGTGCTCAGTATCCTGCTCCAATGGTGGCATAGAATTAAGGCACATATTTCAGCCCCACAAAGTACTTTTTCCCCCCCCGAAATGTTATTGAAATGGAGGCATTTAAAGGAAAGCTGTGTAGCTCATATGAAGTTAAATTGTGGCACCACAACTCTGTTTGGCACTGCATCTGCTCTACCAAAGGCTTGTGCAGTGAGGTGTTCCCTTTAGTGCAGTTTTCAGGATTTAAAATGAAGCCCTGGTCTTGCAGCAAGTCTGTGTATTGGCTTTTTGTCATGTGCTGTGCTTTCCTCTTCAGCTTCAGCGATGGGGAGAATAAAGGGGCTTCTTGCTATTTCTGCCTCATTTCTGAACCATGATAATTGAAAATAAGAGGGTTTAGATGGAAATTAATCAATATCTTTGCAATTCTGGAACAGTAAAATCCCAACAGTTAGTGACTTCTAAATGTCTTTAGAAATCCCACTGAAGAGGTTTAAGGGAAAAAATAACTTCTAAATAGTTTCAAGGGAATAATGTACCATAAACTCCTCATCACACTTCAGCAGTAGTATTTTCAGACATGAGAATTAGGTGCTAACTATTTTAAATTGAAAAGGCTATGGATTTTCTATATATTGCATTTATGTATTTACTATCGTTCCTTGTAATGGGAATAGTTTGAATAGTTAAGACATCTTCTTACTTGCTGTCTATGGAATGACAAAAGACAGCTATAAAAATGCTTGTTATCCTGTTCCTCTATTACGTCTATTTGCAATTCATGACAGCCTTGAATTTAAAAGCATCAAACCTGGGTGATATTTTCAGATGAACTGCAAGCTTTATCCATAGCTGCAGTAGCAGTGGTCTAAGTAACCTGTTTAAACTGACTGTAGTCTGTTATGTATTGCTGAAGGGTGACTTTTTCCCTTTGCCCAGTTAAGTTAACCTGAAAATGTTCTGCCATTTTGAATCTAGCAGCAGTTGGAGAAGAATATGTTTCTTGCCTGGGGCTCAGATGCCTCCTCCCTTTAGCATTCACACCTCAGCCATCATGTGCTTCTAGTAATCGCTTAATCTTACCAATCCTTACAAAAGAAAGTCACTGCCTTGCCATCCTGTAGGCTATAGAGAGTATTGATCCCTTCACAAAAGGAGGCTAAGAGTTATCAAATAAAATAGTCCTTACAGTTTCAAATAAAATAGTCCTTACAGTTATCAACAGAAGTCACAGATGCAAGGACTGTCTACATTTGAACAAACACTTAATTGTTGTATCTTTAAAAAAAACAAAAAAATAGTTGCCATAATGTAGATCTCTGAGGCTTCACAAAAAATCTGCAAAAGTATGAGTGTCCCCTCCCCTGACTATACAGATCTTCATATAAGGGACCTGGGGTTGTTTAGCCTGGAGAAGAGAAGGCTCAGGGGAGACCTTATTGCTGTCTACAACTACCTGAAGGGAGGTTGTAGCCATGTGGGGGTTGGTCTCTTCTCCCAGGCAACGAGCACCAGAACAAGAGGACACAGTCTCAAGCTGTGCCAGGGGAGGTTTAGGCTGGATGTTAGGAAGAAGTTCTATACAGAGAGAGTGATTGGCCTTTGGAATGGGCTGCCCAGGGAGGTGGTGGGGTCAGCATCCCTGGAGGTGTTTAAGACCAGACAGATGAGGCACTTAGTGCCACGGTCTAGTTGATTAGATAGGGTTGGGTGATCGATTGGACTTGATGATCTTGGAGGTCTCTTCCAACCTGGTTTATCTTGTGATTCTGGGATATGTGTGTATAACGCATGAAGTGAGAAACACAAGGTCTAAATACAAGGCTTTGAACAGGGGGATCATCTGGGTGGTATTCTCAGCTTCCTGACTGCAAGCTAGGTATGCACCTTGTCCTTCTCCAGCTCAGTGTTCTAAGCTGCAAAGCTGTGATGATGTCTACTGGCAGGCAACAAGGTTCCATCTGCTTATGTTTTGTAACACATGCAGTGCACCTCAGGAACAGAAAGCTGAAAGTATTTTGATGGGGAAAAAAATTCTCTGTGCATTTGCAAGGAAGAGAAAGAATCCGAAAGATGCCTATTCCTCCACACTTGCATGACTCTGTTGGCCTTGGGTGTGATCATAGCTTTAATGATAACTTTAAAGTCAGTAGAAGTCTTTGAAAGAGTCTGAACTGGTGTCTAAACTTAAACTTGATGTGCAAGTGTAAGTGCTAGGAAGAAAAGTGAGTTTTACAAGGTGAAATGCTGGACTAACCTTGAACATGAAAGCAAAGCCCTCGCTATTAGCAGAGAAAAAATGTTAGATTCCAGGACTTCACTTGAGAAGCAGAACTAATTAGAGAAGATTAACAGAAATGAGGCATGTAATAGCTGGAATAGGGCATGACTGCAGTATGAAAGGCAGAATCACTGGACCTCTCACTGAGGTCAAGATCTTAAAAATCACTAGAATCTTTTTAAAGGCAAGCAACAAGTTTTGCAGATGTTCCTGAGGCAGCTGAACATTCATTGCAACATTCAACCTCTGCTCTGCACCTAGGAGCTTCCCCTCTGATAAGCCTGTTTGCAGCCTTGATGTCAGAATACATTTCTGAGCACAGGGTCTTATTCAGGACCATGTTCACATTCCTACTGCTCTGCAGGGTGTCCTGAAGAGATAGTCACCAAGTTTGCACTAGAGTGAGAGTACAGTAGAGACTTCAGTGGGGTTTTATTATGATTTTTTTTTTTTTTTAATGAAGATAGTAATGGATTTTTCAGTAGTTTGTTTGTTTAGTTTTTGTTTTCAAATGGAGTCTGAAATGCACTTTGCAGTCTTTTCCCTCATACTTTCCACTTCCCAATTTTTCCTGTCACTAGCCAACTTCCCACAAACTCTAAAAGTCTTTTTATTACTGAATGGTAATAAAAGTTTGAGAATTGGTTGGGCAGCACTTCTGATATACTCCCTGAAGTGACTGCTTTACCAGCACTATGGTAATGGTCTCAGCCTAACCCAAAGTGGTTCACATGGAATAGAAGGAGTTGGAAAGGACTTCCAGAGATCATTTAGTCCAGCTGTGATGGGTTGAAATTACCCCCCAGCATAAAATTGCCAGACCACCTCAGTTGAAAGAGAATGAAGCTATATTTACAGGCAAAACTACAGTCTAGAAATATGGGATGCAATGAATATGTACAAAATAGACAATATTTACAATTTATAAACAACACAAGAACCCCCTGGACAAAACCGGGGGGTTACCAACAGCTTCCCCCCTCCCTGCTCCCTTTCCTCCCCCTGTACGTGGTAAAGAGAATAGCAGCGAGTCGGTGTTAGTACTTAGCCACAAGAAACCCAGCCAAGGTCAGCAAGCCAGCAGAAGCAGCAGCTAGTATCTGCTGGAGCGAAGAAGTTGAAAAGAGCAAAAGTTAGTTCACACAACCAACTTTATGTTGGTTTTCAGACCAATGGGATTATTTAGACCTTATCATTATTTTCCCTTTTACATCCAATGGTAATTTATTTACATTCTACTACTTTTCTACTCAAGATTTGTGGAAAAATTTTCCTAGGCACAGCCTAAAACTGCCACACTGACCCACTTAAAACTGCATGAACTAGGGCAGAAAGCTCAGCACTTACGGCATGTCTACTTCTTCAAACTTTCCTTAATGATTTCATTAAAATCCCTTACTTTCAGGAAGCTAAGTTTACTGTAAGCATGCATACCCACATTCCTGTGGTAAGTGGAAGTGCTGGTGCTCATCAGTGATTGCAGAAAAGCAGCAGTCACCCATGAAAACCCAGGATTCTTCAGGCTGAATCACAGTCATGGCATAAAAGATGTACAGGTTGAAAAGAAGACAGAAAAATCAGTCTCCCAGCTCTCTGGATGTTTGCAGCAATGTTTATACAAGTAAGCAAAAGATTCCTCTGTCTGTAGAAATGTTGACACAGCATGTCTTAAACTGAGGCACAACTAAACAACACTGGCAAATTGTTGCGTGGGTTTCCTCTAGAATAAAATTTCTGTGCTAGCCTGAAGAAATAATGTAATTCAGGATCCAAACACATTTCTGATTGATACTTATCTGTTACCCAAAAATCCCTGTAAAGTGTACTTAAAATCTCCACTTGGCCCTTAGTAGTAATGAACAACGCAGTTCCCTCACAGTTCAATTTAAGAGCTGGAATGTAATGAGCAGAAGTCATTATTGCTGACCAGTCAAAGTCTTTCATTAGGATAAAAGAACATCTCAGGTATGTCAAAATGCCTAATTCTCCAGCTGCTTCAAAAGAAACCACTCTTGATTATAACCACAAACTTCCTGGTTACATAAAACATGTTGGTCCTGACTAGACATAGTACAGGAGCATCTTAGAATCACAGAACTGTCAGGGTTGGAAGGGAACTCAAGGACCATCCACTGCCAACCCCCTTGCCATGGGCAGGGACACCTCAAACTAGAGCAGGTTGCTCAGAGCCACATCCAGCCTGGCCTTAAAAACTTCCAGGGATGGGGCTTCCACCACTTCCCTGGGCAACCTGTTCCAGTGTCACATGACCTGCATGGTGACGAACTTCTTCCTAACATCCAATCTGAATCTACCCATTTCTATTTTTGCTCCATTCCCCTTAGTCTTATTACTACTTAACATCCTAAAAAGTTCCTCACCAGCTTTCTTGTAGCCCCCTTCAGACACTGGAAGGCCATGATAAGGAGCCTTCCTCTCTTCAGACTGAAGAGCCCCAACTCTCTCAGTCTGTCTTCATAGGAGAGGTGCTCCAGCCTTCTGATCATTCTCATGGCCCTTCTCTGGACATGTTCCAGCACCTCCATAGCCTTCTTTAATATCTTCATTGACAAAAGTGGACTTACCAAGTTATACTAGAATAAATAAAACTGAAATCAGCTCTGCCAAATGACACTTAGCAGATATTAGTAGTAACCATAACATGTATATTACTGCAGAAAAACCCTTGTCACCTTGGAGATGGGGATACAGAAGATCTAGTGTAAACTGCTTTCCTCAGTCACTGGGCACTTTGAATGCTCACAAAGATCTGTGGAAACATAGTGTCCACATGAATCTATGAAATGAGAGGCACTTCCTCAAAGAAAAATGCAGTGCCTGAAGGAGTGCTTATGTTTTTTTAGGTTATAGTAGAAGTGATGTAGTAGAAGTAGATTGTGTTTGTTCTGCTGTGTTGGCAGAATTGAATGTTCTTCCTTTCTTCTTGCTATCACTCCTCAGATCACTAGGTCAGTCTGTTTGCCAGAAAGACTTTTATGTAGTTTCTTTGAAGGTATTCGAGGGCAATGAAGCTGGTGAAGGGCCTGGAGAATAAATCTTATGAGGAGAGACTGAGGGAGCTGGGGATGGTTAGTTTAGAAAAGAGGAGGGTGAGGGGAGACCTCATTGCTCTCTGTAACTACCTGAAAGGACATTGTGTAGAGGCTGGCACTGGTCTCTTCTCATAGGTAATTAGTGATACAACAAGAGGGAATAGCCTCAAGCTATGACTGGGTAGGTTTAGACTGCACATTAGGAAGAATTTTTTCCCAGCAAGAGTGGACAGGCATGGGAATGTGCTACCCAGGGAGATAGTTGAGTCATCAACCTTGGATGTGTTTAAAGGTGGTTTGGATGTGGTGCTTGGGGATGTGGTTTAGGGGTGAACTTTGTAGAGTAGGGTTATCAGTCGGACTTGGTGATCCTGAGGGTCTTTTCCAACCTGAATGTTTCTGTGATTCAGTGCAAATTCTTTCTTCTGTTTAATCCCGTGAAGGTTTTTGCTCCAACCACCTCTCAGTCTTGCCACTTAGCTACCATGGACAGTGTGGAAGTTCTGAGTTGCCTATGTGTTCTTCAGGAAATCAGATGTTCTTTGGAAACAGCCTTTTGAATGTGAAAATGGACATTGATTTTAGTCACTTCAGGACTTCTTGCACTATTCCTTGAGCTCCAAAATGGGTAGACATCAGACTAAATTGAATCAGGCATTTAAGACGTGCTCAAGAGAGAACAAACCAGATAGTTCTTGTGATTTCAGGCAGAGGGTGTTTTTACACAGACTGAGAGGGCTGCAAAATGTTGAGTGCCATTAGTAGTGAGTAAAGAATTACAAATATCAGCTATGTCTAATGTGAGAGAAGGGATGTATTTAGCTAGAAATTCTGAATTGGTGAATACCACAAAATGTTCGCCACTCTTTTTTTTTTCAGTTGCATTGTAGAGGCACTTAATTGCATTCTGCTGTCATGATATATACTGCTCAAAATACATATACAGATAGTGATCAAAGAGGCTTGGATAATCATTCCCACAAACTCTTTTTTTCCCCTGTTTCCCTACATTTTAAGATAGCATTGAAGGGATGCTTTACTTCCACCATTCTTTTAACTTCTGGTCTTTATATTGAACAAAGTCAGGAAGAGCCTGGAAGAGCCTACAAGGGCCTTACACCTTTTCACCCCATTCAATAGCTCCTATGTAATCTCTGTTTTCTCAGTGTCATTACCTGGTGGCTAAAGAATATTTCTTTTTGTCACACAGCCTCTGTTTGCCTTACAAGATTGCTGCCTTCTCTCTCTCTGTACGTTTTCCATGAGGCTAACTAAGGGAGGAAGGGGTTTCTGGAGAACAGCAGGTACAGTAAAGACTTTTTTACACTGTGTCAGACCTCAGCAGTGTTTTTGCACTGCTTGGAGTCATCAGACTCAAAGATGAACTTCATACCATGTGGCTGTATCTTGGCCATTGCAATCAAATTGCATCTCATGTGGACTATAATTCACATCTCCAGAACTCTCTGTGTAATTCCCAGATCCAGTTTACTCTCTCACCCCACCAAAATGGGATCACCAGCAGATTGCTGTGATATATTCAACACTGCCTGTTTGCATTTAATAGAGACAGCCTGGAAAGATGCTTGTATAAATACCAAGGTATAGGCAGATGGGTGCAGACAGAACTCCTTTTGGTGTGCTTTGAGCCTGTTCTAATTCAGGTACCATTCCGCCATACTTGCACAGCAGAGTGCCTGATCTAATGTGCTCTGCTTCTCAGCATGGTGCTAACACAGCTATACCATTTCTGCACCAGAGGTGGCTGATCTCCAGGCAGCAGGAAGGCAATATGTGAGGCTCAGGGACTCTCTTTCCAGTTGGTAGGAGGCTGGTGAGCTATACAACAGGCTTTTTGCTGGTAATAGGGCCTGATCTCTTCTTTCAGCTGTGTGGACGCTTGACTCTATTCAGAATCATGAATGATTAGTCATAGCAGTAGCAGTACCACAGCTGATTTTTAAGTACCTACAAATTGCCACAAAGCTTAGCAAAGCACACCTGAAGTTATTGTTGTATACAGATGTCTTTTCCAGACTAGATTATTACAGTGAGAGTTTTGGATTTCCTGCCATGGTAGTCCCACAATATGAGAACATAGCAGTACCTCTAGAAACTGCCAGCAAAGGAAACATCAGCTCATTGCACCCGTGGCTGAGTACTTAGATTGGGATAAAGAGCTTGGTTTGTTTACTCACAATCTGGAGCTCAGTCACTGTGACTGAAGGCACTTTGGAAGAATGCATCCTGTCTGAAGATCCCCTGAATAATGCAATTAAAGCTTCGTTGTCTATCTCATTATTCATGGAAAAGTTAAGAGAACAGGATTCCAGTAAGCTCAGTCTTGGGCAGCCAAGCAAGAGCAGTAAAAAGAAGCAAGGAGTTCCATACACACCCCCCCTCTCACCACCCCCAGCATTCACCCAGGCCACAATTATTCAAGCACAGCACTTCATAGCACAGAAAGATGCACCAGGCAAGAGCCCTGACTCTTAGTTGTTGGAGTGGGGACACTGCGTGTAACGGATTAGCAGCCCCTGCCCCTTTTCTACCCACAGAAATACTTTGCCCTAGAAATATTCTGATTTCTGCCCGCACTGATAAAGATTTCAGGCAGGCAGAAGCTGCCTTAAACCGTCAAATTTAAGCAGCAACTGCAGCCTGGAGAGGAACTTGTTTTGCTCAGCCTGGAGGGAGTCCTTTGCGTGGTGTGTGTCACCACGTGTCAGGCTGCCTGCAGAGAAGCCTTGTCAATTGGAGTATTTGTCAAAAGATAGAAGCAATTTTCTGTTGACCCATTTTAAGGGTGAATAAAATATAATCAATACTAAGCAAACATAAGAATCTCATTGCAAAAGGGTTTTATCTGGATTGGGGTAGGGTTGGTTTTTTTTGCTATGTACTTGTGTGAGAAGGCTTTCATACGATATGGCACTCTGAATGGCTGAGAAAACAGAAAAGTGCAGTGAGAACTAATGAAACATGTCAGTCTCTAAACCAAACAAATTAATCTGTAATACCAATCCAGAAAATAATATGTAGCATTTATTCACTTGCTGCCTGCTGTCTGTGACTCTAGATGAGGCAATTAGGTTTAAAAACTTTCCTTGGAAAATGTAAATATCAGAACCTCTTTTTTCTTTTCGGGGGAAGGGGGGAGAAGGGTTGGGAGGGCACCACAAAGAGCAAAGGGAATCTAGAGATTGAGGCAGTGTCTCAATGATTTTTCTTAATGCTGAGATGTGAATCATAAAAAAAAAATAACAAACCACCTAAGAGCAGAAGTATCCTTGAGAGGTCTTTGGCAACCCCCTGTAGGTAGGATCAAAGACCCCTGTATTGGTGTTTCACTAACTTATTTATTAGAGGGAATGCACTGAATGTCAGGAGTCAAGGAAGATGGTTTAATGCACATCTTTCATTGCTTGGTAGCTGGCAGGAAACAGATAGATAGATGTGTGTGTATATACATATATATTTAAACCTTAGTGTTTTATAAATAAGTTATTTTTATTGTCATAAAAATAAAATGTTGAACTTCTTTTAGATGAAGGTTCAGAGTGAGCAGTCCTGGAACAATGTTAATTTGTTGTAGCATATTTAGAACAGCTGCTTAAAACAGTTTCTTAGGACCTCCTGATGTTTGTTTTGGTGCAATAGGTTCCAGTCTTGCACTGCCTTTTTATATGGGTGAGAAGCTGCCTGCAAAATTTAGGCTTAGCAGGCAAACCATGGGTTTTATTCCTGTTCAGGTTGTTTGATTATGAAAATTACACTACAAATCATCCATTCATTAATGATATTTTCTTGCATTGTACTGCAAATATATCAGGTAGACTCAGATGGCAAGTAAAAAGTGATTTGACTCCAAAATCTGGAAACAGCACTATACAATCTCTAGCATGGAGATACTACCTATCTACATCACAGTGATCATCTCGAGTAGCCAGTGCTTATTTAAAGCATAGGGTAACAAAAAAATTAAAAGTTGGTACTTGATGTCTCAAAGAATGAGAGTAAACTGTTTTCTAACCAAGATTTAGGTAACAATTTTTTTATCAGTGTAACAGAGTTCAGGGCAGCCTTTGTTTTGTACAGCAGATAATCCCTAGCTGTGATACAGGAGGGAAAGAAGCCGTCTGCTTGCTCACCCCAGGAGCTGTGCCTGAACTGCCCTGGTGCCTCAGTGCCACCATAGCCCTTGGGGCAAGTAGAGACCTGTGCTTCTCTGGCACTCCATCACCTGAGATCTTCACAGATCACCCTCAAGCTGGTCCTGACTGCTCTTCACCTGTGTGACGCTGGCTGTGAAACAGCGGTCTAGACAATCTCTGACACATATTTATCTAACCTGTTCATTAAAAAGGTTCTGATATAGAGATTTAATTATCCTTCAGTTGGGAAAGTTCAGTCCCATCTTCCCTGCTGCATGTGGAATCTATTATTGTGCAGAGGCTGCCCTTCCAAAGGTCACAAGAAGCAACCAATTTCGTCGTCTTCCTTGATTGTCATTCTCTTTTGTGTAGGTAAGACTGTAATCATGTCCTACTTCAGGCTTCTCATCCTGTGACCCTTTCTCACAGGGCACATCTTTTAAATGTCTTCCTAATCTTGCTGTCCCTTTCCAGCATTTTCCTAATTGCTTCGCTCACAGCAGCACTCAAAACTGGATGTAGCCAGTACTGAATAGTGGATTTATTACTCTCCTGTGTCTTATGCGTTATTTTCCTGTCACATACCACTAAAGTATTTGCCTTTTCACATAGCTTTTCAATAGGGAAGTGGCCAGTCAATGTGGCCATCAAGATCTGAGCAATCTCTAAACAGCACTTGGTTTTTGTTTGCTTTCTTTTCTTCAAGTTTCCCCCCTGCAGAGATGAAAACGTGTAGTGAGTTGCATGAGGACAAGACTCTATAGGTACTCTAGGTTCATCAAAAGTAACACAAGGAGAAAAGATCCTGTGGATAAATATAAACTTTGAAAGGTTTATGCATATATTAAAATATTAGGTTTATATTCTCTGCTTGATCGACACGCTTCAACGTTCCAGATCATTGCTTTCTCCAGTACACTGTTGCTTGATGCTACACAATATATCAGTGTTTCAAGATTCATGCATGGTCTGTGCTGCTGGTTGAGCATCCTTTTGCCCAACCTCCTTTCTCTCCCATCAGACTCTTTCCTAATAGGTCATTAGTCACAAACAATACCTGCTTATAGAGACTGGGCAGTATCTTTGCTACAGAATCTGCCTTTTCTTCCTTGACTGTGAACACATCATTCAGCGTTTGATCCTGTATAGCCAAAATCAATGTCATTCAAAGGCTGCAATTTCAAAGTGTTGGCAGTTCCGTCTTACAGAGCACACAACGGAGAGGTTGTCTGTAACCTGGTAGTCTTGCTCTGCTATTGGAATAGTAGGGGGTAGCACTTTAAGGAGGCCCTGTAAGAATTTGAATGGAAAGACTCTAATGTAGATGTGGTTGGGTTGTTCTTAATGCTGCTTTTATGCAAATGAAGCCATTTTTCAGAAGTTATTTCCTTGTTTAAAAATTATTGGCTTAAAACTTTACAGTCTTAGGATTTGGCTTGATTCCAGAGATGGAGATGTTAGCCACATAATATATATATGAAAAGCGGGGGGGGGGGGGGGGGGGGGGGGGGGGAATCAGCACCCTTACAACTGGGTCAAGAAGCTGTTGCTTTAAACTCACTTAAGATGATGGCAAACATCTGACAGATACCTTTTTTTTTTTTTTTTAAATTTTATTTTATTATAACACAGATGCAGTGTGTGACAGCTAGGACAGAGGGAAAGCTGCAGGGCTTCTGGTGCCTGTGCTCAAACGCTGCTGATTGCAGCTCTGACAGGCGCTGAACTCCACAATAGGCTAATGAGAATCTGCTCAAGTACTGAGTCTGCTATCACTCATCCAATGTGCATATTAATAATACTTTGCTGGGAAGCAACTTGCATCATTTGAGTGTGCATGAGGGATAAGCAGTATGAGCAAACCCACAAATCTCTTTATAAGTAGAGCTTTATTCCTAGCACAGTAATTAAGCAGTAATTAGAAGTTGTGTGAGTAATGGGAATAGCTGCAGAAAATGAAAAGATTCTGTCCAGGGGGAAAAATTCCATAGTGCCAGCAATCTCATAAGGGTGGAGAAGGGGTGCAAGTAAAGCTGAGATATTTTGCTCACATTATAAACAGCCCCATTCTTCATTTATGAACATTTGGAAGAAGTGTTATGGAGGAAATAGTAATTCTTTTCAGCTCTGCTGAAAGGTCATGAAGCCATTAAAATGGAGGTAAATAAATTTGAAATTGGACTTTTTTTTTCCTACTGAACCTCTGGAAAAAGAAAAAGAAGATAGTTCTGCATTAGTGATAGATTACTGTAAATCTTTAGTTTAAAAAAAAGATTAAAAAATTCTGAACTTGCACTTGACCCTACACAGAGTAATGTCCATAATTAATGCCCAAATGTAACTGTATTTATCATAGAATCAACAAGGTTGGAGAAGACCTCAAAGATCATCAAGTCCAATCTGTCACCACAGACCTCATGCCTACTAGATCATGGTACCAAGTGCCATGTCCAACCCCTTTCTGAACACCTCCAGGGACGGTGACTCTACCACCTCTCTGGGCAGCACATTCCAATGGCTAACAACTCTGTGAAGAACTTTCTCCTCACCTCGAGCCTAAACTTCCCCTGGCACAGCTTGAGACTGTGTCCTCTTGTTCTGGTACTGGTTGCCTGGGAGAAAAGACCAACCCCCTGCTGGCTACAACCACCCTTCAGGTAGTTGTAGAGGGCCATGAGGTCTCCCCTGAGCCGCCTCCTCCAGGCTAAACAATCCTAGCTCCCTCAGCCTCTCCTTGTAGGGCTTGTGCCCGAGGTCTCTCACCAGTCTCGTTGCCCTTCTCTGGACATGTTCAAGAGTTTCAACATCCTTCTTAAATTGAGGGGCCCAGAACTGGACACAGTACTCAAGGTGTGGCCTAACCAGTGCAGAGTACAAGGGCATAATGACTTCCCTGCTCCTGCTGGTCACACTATTCTTGATGCAGGCCAGGATGCCATTGGCCTTCTTGGCCACCTCTGTTTCTTAAGAGTTATATGCAGTTTTAGGCAAAGCTTCAAACTCTGTTTTCAGAGAGTCCCTCAGCAAAAATAATTGGTTTTGTGCAGTCTGACATCTTCATGTTTTGTGTTTTAGAGACTGTGAATTTAAATTTTTTTTTTTTTTTTTTTAAAAAAGGGGGCAAAACAAAAAGAAGCAAATCCCAGGGAATTATTTAAAAGATATATACTACTCTATATGAGACTTGATCACCTACAGGATGGAAGAAACATATAGAGTTATGGGTAGCAATGGAAAGATAATTAGTATCTTTTATGAGATTTAATTTCCAACAGAGAAAGAGGCACAAGATTTAAAAAAGGAAGGTACATTTTTCTTTTAATTAATTTGTAGCTTTGTTGCTAAGCCAGGGTGGGCAGGAAACCACCTGTGGCTTTGCAGAGCCCAGAGAAACATGTAATGCATGAATCTGGGGCTAGAGTCTAACAATTTGCCCACAATTTGCTGGCTGTGCTGTAGCATGATTGTGGTGATAATTTCTGCTGATACCAAGAAGACAAAACATGAATTAGGATAAACATTGCCTGCCAGCAAAGAAATCCTGGCCTGGGGTGGGTGCACAGTCTCCACACCGTCACCCAGCAGCCCATTTTCACCTCAGACACAGGACAGCAGCAAATATCAGAGCAACTTGATGGATGCTGTTGCCTTAAAGCAGGCCAGTGTACAAACAAGGAGGCATAAAGGCTTCTCCAGCAGGCCCCTTTTTACTGTGACAAGAGAGAACTAAGTCCACAATCGTTTTGGAAATGTTACTTTGCAGGATGAAACTATCCATGTTCTTATCAAGTACACATATTTCTAAGCATGCATATTTGTATTTGTACAGGTGTTGCATCTAGCAGCATCATGTAGCAGTTGGGGCTCCAGCAGACTAATTATGAATGGTCTGTCCAAAAGCATTTTAAGCAGGACATAAGATTAGAATCCTTTGGGAGAAGACAAGTCCAGTAAACTGATTTTAAAAATACAATGGCTGATATAACTTTTATAAATATTAGCAATCAACTCTGTTCTGTTTTATCCTTGGCCTTTTTTTTTTAATCTTGGTCTTTCCCAGCTTTAAGTACAGAAGTAATTGCAATGAATCCTTCTGCTTCTATCTGCTCTCAGCTATGGTTTTATTAGCAGAAATCATTAACAGTTTCAAATGGTGTACAGACTTTCTCAAGAGAAAATACCAATCAAGATCATTAAAAACACTGCATCAACAGACATAGGTATGGTCCTGAGCCTGATTCTGTCTCCTGCTGTAGCTGCTCTATGCTGGTATATCAATTTGCATCACACCAGTTTGCATTAGCCAGAAATCTAACTGAGGAGAGACCTCCAAAACTGAAAAAGCCTCTTGCTTGAGAGTGGCCATACAGCTATAATCCTGAGAAAACTCATGCCACATTTGAAATGTCATCCTAGCCAACTCTTCTAAGGAAAAGGCACAAAATTACATAAACTTTTCCCTCTTTTCCATCCTGCACTGAGCAGAGATAACCAAAGTTCAAACTGTCTTCTTCATTTTAACTGAGGGGCTCCTTTCTTGTTTTGCACTCCAGCAATGCTTTCTTTGTGCGTGACGTTTTTTAATGTGACCTTTTTAATTTCATAAGCACTTAACTTTTAATTGTCTTTCCCAAAGCTTGTATATTGTGGTCTAATTTCCCTGCCTCAAGTACAAATGAAATTTTCTTCACCAACATCATTCCTGTAACTTTAATTAGGTAGCATACTCTGTCTCAGAGTCTTTTGGATTGTTCATCCTATCGTATAGAGACTAAAAACTGCTTTTTGAAAGTGAAAAATCCTGTTTCTCTCTCCTCTTCCTTTCCTTTATTTTTCCCCTCCCCTTTTTTATTTTCCTGTTATGTCCTATTATGAGTCAATTTAGAAGGAACACTTTGGCTTCCCTGATTCACATCAGCAATTCCACAAGGAAGACAAGTACTTGGATAAAACAATGTTTCTCTGACATTCTGTATTTTTTTCCTATATCTTAAAGTGTGCTTTGTTTATTGTTTGGGTTTTTTTTGTTGTTGTGTTGTTTGTTTTTTTTCAGTGCTGGTTGATCCAACAGCATCTGTTTGCTTTTCAGTCTTTAATTTATGTTGGGCTGCAAACTGTCCAAGTAACAATTTGAGTGCTGCAGCAACAGAAGGTGACCCAGATTACACAACACTGTACACTAATGCCAAGTCTTCTTGTTTAATGGCAGCTGCTCAAAGCTTTGTCTTACTGCTATTCACATTCAACAGACACAAATCAAACAGCCTCCTCAGACAGACACACATCCTCCCTGTCTTTATTTTAAACATGTTGGAAGGCTACTGCTTTTCATACACACATATCAGTCTCACCAGCTGAGGCCATTTAGCCTCCTTGGCTTGTATTTACTCTCAACCATCTGACACAATTATCAAGGAAACCCTTTGTAATATCCAATATTTTGCATGCTTCTTTTTATGTGGAAGTTTGCTAGCATATTTTCTTTTAAAGATAGTTGGACTTTTATACTTGCTCCTAATGGAGGTATTTAAACACCAAATATATCTTGGCTGTTTAACAACTGCCCTCTTTAGAAATGGCAATTAAAAAAGGCATACATAACAAAGCAGTAAGTGCTACTAAAACATATGCACAGTTTAGCAAAGTATAAATTGGTCTAAGTTTTAGTGAGATAGGCTTAAATTTACTGGATGAGTGGTATCAAAATTCAGACTTTATAATACAGGTGTAGCTAGAACATTCTATTGCTGTACTTTTAATATTTGAAGTAAAGCATTAAAAATGCTTTCATTTCTCATTTATTTAAAAAAAAAGAAAAAAAATCAGGAAAGCTATCATACAACAAATTCATACAAGTTAGCTTCACAAACCAAATCTTTCTGGCATCTCCATCTAATTTTTTAAGCCTTCTGACAACACAAGTTTCCTGCTAGGAGTACATGTCTAGCCATCTACCCAGAGGACAAGTCAGAACAATAAGTGCAAATCTTACTTTTTAAATGGATAAGCAGCAAAAAGTTGAGGTAGAAGATGAGTAGAGAGTTAATTCTTGAATGAGCCATATTCATCTTGATAGGACATTCTTTTCTGAGTTGTCTGTTGTCCAAAGGGCTGGTGCTGATTCTCACTGTTTTCTCCTCATCCCTGAAACTAAGGTAATACACAAGGCACACAGTCCCCTACAAGGCATTTTTGCCTGTGCCCTTCATCAGTCTGTTCACTGCAAACCTACAGACTTTGATTCAAAAGCCAGTTGTGCTTGTTAAGGTTTTAGTTCGGCAGGTCCGAGTGATCTTTCAAACCTGGGGCAGATTTGTCTGTGAGCTGGACTGGAGTCTTTCCCTTGTTTCCTGCTGCACAACCGTGTCGTGAATGCCTGGCTGACACTGCACAGCAGAAAAGGCACAGCACTCAGTTAATCTTTCAAAATACATCCCTCATTACTTTTCACTAAGCCTCCATTACACCACACTTCTAATTCATAGCATAAACACTTCATGCTTTCTTGCATAAAATCAGCGAACAAACTCCTTCTGCTTTCTGCATTTTCTGTATCCTACCTCATTAACACATGACATGAAAAGATGAAATGCCCACTCCCAGTCTTTTTTGCAGTTAGATATTAGCTTGTTTCTCAATCTTTTGTTGTTGTTATCATTTACACCAGATTTAAATGCTTTTGCCACCACTAAATAGCATAATAATTGGGAGCTAGCACAGATCCTCCAAGTTTCATCAGTTTGTGTTGGAATTTTGAAGTGCTTATAGAGGAAAAGGTCACTTAGAGATTTGGGGAGTGATATAGTAAGATCAAGTTGCGAGGGGGACGGGGGCAGAGGATGACCTCTGTTTCTAATTAGCCAGAGCTGGCCCTAGACAACTGTAGATGGTGCCAGTGCAATGAGTCTGCCCATACTCACAGGAGTCTTCAGCAGCTGCCACACAAGCACAGCACTGTGGCTTCTCACTGCTGCATGGCAGTTTCTGCTCAAAGCTGTCTTGCTGTCTAGTGCCTCCATTGATTACAACTTTGTTCATAGATATTAAAGCATTGGCCTGGGTTCAGAGAAGGACGATAGCAACCCTTCCAGCAGCCATGTTCAAATGTTATGATTCCAATCCAAACTTTGGCCCTCTGGCACCTTACAAACCCAGGCATGAAGTTTGTATGTTTATTATGGGTGAGTGATACCATACAATGATTGCTGTAGCATCATTCAGGTCCTGAGACCAAAAAAGAGAGGAGCTGCCTGTTTAGCAGTGTATCCCCTCTTCTGCTGTATCTTCACTTCTACCAGTCTTGGCTGGCTCTCAATGCTTCACACCTACAGTCCTTGCCACAGTGCAGAGACCAGGTGTTCCCAAGCCCAGGAACAAACCTGAAATATCTGCTTGGCCACTACTGTGTTACACTACTGTAAACCAGCTCAATACATTTGGGACTGCCTTTTGTTCTCCCCAGTTCAGTGGAATCTTTATCCCCAGCTCAGGAAGCTTGTGTTTAACTTTACACTTAAGTGAACTAAGCACAGAGAGTCAAGCATATGCTTAAGGCCTCAGGTGAGTAGAGAGCAGGCTGTTGATGCTAACATGAATTTAAGGAAGCTGTTTACAGTGGATGGGTACATTTACATCCACTTCTTCAGTTCAGTGAACTGAGTAATGTTAGAATTTCTCCTGCTGCAAGCCCTTCCTTCTTTCCTACCTCCTTCATGTGCAGCTGTAGTCACCCACTCCTAACCTTGTGGCACATCTTTACAGACCACATTTGACTTCTGGCACCAGGAGCTCTATTCCTTCTGCTTCTCAAGAGGCCTCCACCCTCACATAGGCTGAGCCTCCCCACTTCATCCACTGTTTTTCAGAGGGTTTCAAAGAGCTCTTGTCTATCCAGTGGCAAACTGGGCTGGGTGTTCTGGCAAATGTCATGAGCTATTGCCATCTACAGCTACCTGAAGGGAGGTTGTAGCCAGGTGGGGGTTGGTCTCTTCTCCCAGGCAACCACAAACAGAACAAGGGGACACAGTCTCAAACTGCACCAGGGGAGGTTTAGGCTGGATGTTAGAAAGAAATTCTTCATAGAAGGAGTGATTGTCCATTAGAATGGGCTGTCCAGGGAGGTGGAGTCACCATCACTGGAGGTGTTTAAGAAGAGACTGGATGAGGCACTCAGTGCCATGGTTTAGTTTATTAGATGGTGTTGAGTGATAGGTTGGACTCGATGAACTCGAAGGTCTTTTCCAACCTGCTTAATTACGTATTCTATAAACATTAAGATGAGCTGGGTTCTTACTAGAAGGCACTTAGATAACTATAAAGTTAAATACAATGAAATAGATTATTGTATTTTTCATCTCTTTCTCTTTTAGTAACCCCCTTTGCTTAATATGTACATTTATAGTTGCTTGGATGTTTTCCTCTCCTTGCCATCTGTCTATTTAGTTACTGTTTGAAATTATACCTAGTAAAATATGTAAGCATTAAAACATGAGTATGAAAATATTACTCTGAATACAAAAATATTACTCTGCTATGTGGGAATTCTTCTGTTGGGATAAATTACGTGGCTGAGTTCAATGCTGATTGCCTGCTTTAAGTACATTATTATTTAAATTTCTTACCATATGATTTACTTAGGAGAAGATTTTCCATTATAATTTTTAACAATTTTAAAATTGTTTTTGTTGACATGGTCTCCATTAACAAGAATTTGATATATCATCTTATGGCAGTTACAACTGCTGATTAAATTAATTTTACCTTTACTAGGGAAACACTGTGTGCTTCTCTAGAAATTTAAGGAAGAAGGCATACTTTCAACAATCATTAGAATATATTTGGTCTGTCGGCCTACAGATTCAATACACTAGTCAATTAAAAAAAAGAGAGAGAAATTATTTGAATATTCAGAAATAAAGCAATTAAAACACTGGTAATTCATCAGGAGCAGGTGGGTGATTTAATGGGAGTGAAAGAGTGACTGAGATAAAGATAATATTGCCTAGAGTGGTTTTGGATATGCAAAATTCAGCTGGACAAGCTCTTCCCTGGCAACCTGCTCAAACTAGACCTGCTTTGAGAAAGTGGTTGGACTAAAGACCTCTGGAGGTCCATTCCCACCCATATGATCCTGTGACTCTCTGAATATATCACTAGATTTCATGCATAAGCTCTTATACCAGTTTCTTATACCTAATGCAGAAAGCTTCTACTTTATAAAACAGCTCTAGGATCTCTTTTTTAATTCCTCTTGAGTCCTTGGCTTTTCTTGCTAGCATCAATCAGTGCTCCTTGCTTATACCTTCTGTTTAGGTCTTGCTGAATTTCATCACAGATATGTGTTCAGCCCTGGTAGACTTTCTTTTAGTTGAAATGTGGGGCATGAGAACACGCTCTGGTGTGACATCATGGTTTGAGCATTAAAATATATCCTGAAGAATCTACTGAAAACTCAGGATAATGGAGTTGTTTGGAACAACAGACCTGAGCAGGTCATCCAGTTTATGGTACTCATACTCTTTTTATTGGACAGGTCATGGATAGCATTTTTTGGTTTACCTTGTAGCCTCTTGGGTAATTATGAACAATTATGGACAAACCAACACACAATGGACAAAGCAATGGGAATAAGGGATGGATAAAAGGTCTTGTGGATAAGGCATTGTATTGTGGCAGAAAGTTGACTACCTCATTAACAAAATGGCTATAGATTTGAATTAGGCACCTTGCAACACGAGCTATGTCCATTGCTTTCCCACAACACTTGTAAAGTTAACTGCCTACAAGAGCTCATTGGATAAGTATTTTATGACTATATGTCATTTCTTACATGAGTCTGGAAATATTACTTCTGAGCTTCTTTTCTCATTGTTATTGATGCGCACAGATCTGCCCTCTGAATGCTTTGCTCATTTTATTCCTTCTTCAGCCTGAGCAGTGCTTCAAAGAACATTCTCTTGCAGAAGACTCAGCAAAGTACACACTTTCACTTCTGCCAGTTTGCAGATTATAAACGTTTTGAGGAAAGTGAAGGGCTTTATCTGAATTTATTAAATTATTTTGCAAGGCCTGCCAAGCCTATTGCTTCTTAAATGTAACATGATTTTTGAAGTTATGACTGCTTTTTTGCTTCTCCATGTAGCCATTTTCCTGCTAAATAATGAAGGATTTTGACTTGCTAAAATACACCGTTAATGAAAGATTACAGAACTGTAAGGTGATTCATCTAATTTTGGACATGATAGATATGGTAGGAACCATAACCCAGCCTCCACTTCTGTGGTGGGTTGAAATTATCCCCCAACTAATTTGGAGGAACTACCCCCAAAATAAATTGCCAGGCTAGCTCAGAAGGTTTTGGAAGCAAATGAAGCTGTATTTACAAACAAGCTAAGCTCTAGAAATATGAAATACAATGAGTATGTACAAAATATACAATATATATGTACTATATATATTTACAATTTATAAATGACACAGAAACTACTCAGACACCCCTGGATGGATGCAGGGGACCTGTTCACCTCCTCCCCCACTCCCTCCCTCCTTCCCATCACCTCACACAGTAGTCAAAACAGAGATCCCTGGCATGGCCACAGAGAAGAGAGAGAAGTTGCAAGCAGAAGCGACAGGAAACAAAAAGAGAGCAAGAACTGTTTAGGCCTCTGTTCTGTATTCCCATTAGCAAGCCAATAAATTATATAGACCTTATAATTATTTTTCTTTTGTACGCAATGATAATTTATTTCACTTTGCACTTCTTTGCAGTCAGGGACCAGTCTAAAGTTCCCCCTTCAAATGGTAACAACTTCCAACTGTACTTGCAGCTACACAACTTTCAAGCAGCGTTTGCATATGATAAAGATACTAGCTAAGGTTCATACTGTTGCAATTATTGCATTTCTGGCAAGGACTTTAAGCTGTTTGGTTTTCCATATGATGTCTCCTGAGTATTTTACACTGAGGCAAAACAAAGTGACTTTGTAAGGTCCAACAGGATTCCCCTAGGACCTGCAGAACTCATTAGTGTATGATTCACTTAGCCTCATCTTTGATGAATTTTTGCAAAATAATCTGGTTTTATGGTATTATGTGTGGCTGATATCACCAGGGAAGCAATTCCACTGTCAGATGTGTGCTGGGTCAGGCCTTGTCAATGCAGATGAAAATTTGCAATTAGTATTCTGTACCTTGCTGTTAATGAACCGTCTAATCAGGAAGTTTCTGTCTCTGCCAATAATCTTCCTGTGACTGTCAAGGTTGCAGGAGTGCTTGACAAAGTGAGGCAAATAGTGTTTTTTAAAAAGGACTGATATATTAAGTGACAAATAGGTTGTAAATTTATTTTTCACCTTTATGCTTCTTATTTCACCAGAGTAGACATTTAAAAAGACTTATAAATCCTCTTCTAATTCTCTTTTTGCCTTTCCTTTGGAGTGAACTAATTTACAGAACAAAGCAGAAAGCCTTAAAACTCTAAGTATTGGAACTACATTAACACCACCACACACACCCCCCCGTTGGGGAGGATATAGTTGTAAAGGCAAGCAACAGTTTCGAAAATATTTGGAAAATGTTTTAGTAGGTAGATTCACCTCACCTGATCAATACTAAGTAGTTTCAGAAGGAATTCAGACCAAACAATTCCAGCAGGCAACAGTGAAGAGAACAAAAATCGAGAACTGGGAAGGCAGGAGTAGTAAACCAGGCTGCTTGGCTTTAGCACACACTGTATTTGTAAACGTCTTAGTTTCAGTAAATGCTGTACTTGTCCTAGGGACAGGGCAGGATGATAATTACAGTCATACGGAGATGCTGGGAAAGAGAAAATGGTTCTCAGCTGTAGCTCAAATTTTGGTCTTCACAGAGAAACCTGACAACCTTGGTTTCACAGGCTGAGCACTGGGCTAGGGGCCAGGAAACCAACTCTTTCCCCAGTTTTGCCTTATTGCCATTTTCAATGTTTGTTTTCAGTGCTAAACCATTTTGAAGTATTGCTATTTGAAATGGAAATGAAAAACAGAGTACTCATCAAACAGTAGTATTTATGACATGTAGACAGAGAAGCTTCTTAATTTTTCCTGATCTCTATTATCCCATATATATATATAAAATTGTTCAGTCATTGTATTGACTCATTCTGAAAAGTATCTGATGATTTGGAGCATTTTGATATCCAGGTTTCCAGTTGAAGGATGTGACTTCCTGAAAGTACAGAACAAAATTCCCCTGCAGGCATCTCTGAAGTATCTCATTGTGGGTTCTGGCAAGTACTAAACTCCACTTGGAAATCTTGGCCTCTGTGGTGAAGTATTAGATAACATTGTGAGAACAACAGGTAAAAGCAAGTGCCTCAAAGGGATATCAAGTTCCTGCTAAGTTATTGGTTAAGACAGCATTCATCTTAATGCCAACACATTTCTCAAAGGCCACAGTTTTGTACCAAACTAAATCCTGAAAGTTTGTCAGTTTGAATTATGTCCCTCACAAGGTAAAAGGAAATATTCTGTCTTCCAAACTTGTGTTGATTCAAAATATTTCACACCTGTTTTAATCACTGATGGTGATACCATCCTCAGGGAAGACAACATATATGATAGCACCATATTCCCATGCCAGTGAAAGGAAAACGTCTGCTGGGTGGAGATGGCACAGCTTGATCCCTAAACATCATGTTGGATGTGAGAGGGGAAAAGGGTGGATGTTACTTCTGAAATTGACTTACACACTGTTAGCATCCAGAAGGGTCTTTAAATCACCAGGTTGTTTGTAGCTGAATTCAGTTGCTGAACTGCATCCTAAATTTTGTGTGTTGGCAACCTTGAGATCTTTGCATAGGCTGAAGTCCGCAGCACTTTCCATTTCCTGGGTATCAACATATTTAGACTTTTTTTTTTTTAAGAAAATACAGTGCTTTTATAGTAACTTCCTCCAATACATTGAAAGCCCTGGTGAATATGATTGCTGTTTATAGGCAGCTGCTGAGAAGTCTTGACATCAAATTTGGACTTTAGCACCAATGTTCATCAGACACAGTTTTGTGGCAGTGCATCACAGAATATGTAGTTTGGGCTCAGGTAAATGGACAATGCTCATATAACCCTAAAACATCCTTCAGTTTTCACAATCATGTGCTTGGGCAGGGGGGGGAAGTATTCTGGATTATAGATACCTTTAACTTCATAATGAAAAATAAATGACATCTACAAATTAAATGGATAGTGACTAGAGAGAGTGCAGAATAGCATTTTAAACTCCTCCTACACTTTGAAGCATCCTGCCTCTCCAAGAGCAAGATGAATTTTGATTGCCTGACAACTGTAACCATGTGAACATTCATCACAAAGGGAAGGAGAGGAGCTCTGGAAAGCCTTGATAAACACTGAACTAGCAGGCTTATCTAACTGGTTCTAGCTGCCCTTATAATTAGCAGATATGATTTTAAGGATACAAAGGTTTGAAAGCTGCTGGTAATTTGCCAGTTTCATGCACTGACCTTTCAACATAATAGCATTGTTGGCATCCTAATTTTTTACCCTATTCAGAAATGTCTATGAATTGTACTTTATTTCTGGAAATGTTTTCAATGGCAAGTGGGATATTTTTTTTTTTAATCTTATAAAAATAACAGGGCACATTGTACACAGACGTTTCAATAAGCACATAAAGCTGTATCTCAACCTGTGCACCAAATTCTGTTTTCCAGTGGGCAATGTAAATGTTCTGTAGCTCAAGCAGCCATAAGTTGGCTCTAATAGCATGAACAGAGGTACTGTAAGTATATCAGAGGTCTTTCTGGCTTGGTGAAGGCACTGCTGGTCAATAGGATAGACAGTTGAGCAACAGAGCTGCATTGTGGAAAGATACACAAAATGGCTCTCCCTAGGAACAGTTCTGTTTCATAAGTAATTCCAGGAGGTGTTTATATCCAGGCATAAATAATGTGGTTGTCCTGTGCCATACTCTAAACAAGCTAGGCTGGATAACAGACAGGGCATTTAGCTCTTGTGGAACTTCATGTTGATGTAGCTGGACTGTTTGCAGTATTTAAAAAGCTTTAAAAATTGGTAATGTAAATTAGCTAGCTAGTTTAGTAGCTCTTCTTGTCTCATCACAAGCAATGCATTTCTTAAGTAGGGCCACAACTAAGTGCTAACTTTGGTACACTCAGCGCTTTGTTTCTTCAGCTTCAATCAATCAATACAGTAAACTAGGCAAACCCTCAGTACATCAGCCTCATACTATGTCAATCATGCTTTCAAGTTTCAAACTAGTATGAGCTGAAAACTCTATATCCTTGTAAGAATAACAGGATCAAAGACCTGGTATTTTAGGTATAAATCAGTAAAAAGCTTTAACCTGAAGCCTTTCATGGCAGAACTCCCACCACATTTTCTATAAACTTGAAGAGAGAGACAAAATTACCTTCAGATTCCTACTATGACAGAGAGTATATACTAAAAGATTAGCATTTTTAATGTAAAATGCAACTACTTTCTAAGGGTAAAAAAAAAAGAAAAAAAAAAGGATGAATGCTTATGGAATGAGTGGAGAGAGTGAGAACAGAACAGCCTTTACTCGTATCCTGTGGCCCAACAAACAGCACCATGTCTGACCATAATAAATCCCCAATTACCTAACTTGAGGGGAGGATAACTGGCATTTCCTTCTACCCAATGATTTAATTGAGCCTGTCAGCCAGGGATAATTGGTTTCTGGTTGACTGAAAGAAGTGACAGTGACATCAGCTCTCTGTTACCCTTCATTATTGAAATTCTTGTTGTCTCATAATAGGGCTTCAGCACACAGGGCACTCCAGCAGCTTTTACAGGTCTCTCATCACGCAGTGCAATGGGAATGCAGCACTGCAAGATGCAGAGAAACCTTTTTCAAGATGTTTATACACCATAGGTTTTCATAATGTGTTTTGAAGAACCAATTTTATTCCTGTACTGGAAGTCTGGGTTTGCTCGTTTTACTGGGAATTTGATAATATTGTTGCTGTTGTGATGGTGTAAGGCTATAAACAGGACAAGGTTTATTGGGAGAGACAATACCTTTTATAATCCAGCTAACATGGTTGGAAAAATAAAGATGATTTTGGACACACAAAACCTCAAGGTCACAAGCCCAAAGCTGATTTGTTTTTAGTGCAGACACCATCTGAATTAACAAAAGCTATTATATTTCTCCCCAGTGCTTGCCTTATTTATAGGTAAATGCTTCTTTGATGATACTGGTGTATTATTGCAAAAGGTTTCATTTGTTCTGTTGAAAGCATGACTCAAAACAATGGGGGGGGGGGGGGGGGGGAAGTCATCCTTTACATAGTTTCAGACAGGGGCTGCAGCTTGAATTTAGTGATATTTGTACCACTGCCTGAGATTTACATTGGTAGAGGGGCAGACCAGGTACTTCCTCCAGTGTTACTCTCTCCTGTTCAGCTTACTTCCTATTCCCCCTGCTTTCCCCCAGGCTGCTGAGCACTAGTGGAGCAGGCAGAGATGACAGCACCACAAGCACTGGCAGGAATGTGTCCAGGCAATTCCCTTCTATGCAAGCACTTCTTCAGCTGCAATATTTTTCAAACTGAAAAGGGAATGCAGCGCACCTATGAATCTACCTGTAGAGCAAGCCCAGTATTGAGTTCAGACTTAACAGACTGAGCAAACTTTTGCATTACTGTCACAGCACTGAGTGTCTTGTTCCTGGCCCCTGCTCACTTCACCTCAGGGCTGCACCAGAACAGAATTCCAGGAAGAAATCTGCTTTTGTGCAGTCTGTAGCTGTACAGCTCTTTGCAACTTCCATGCTGCATTAACCCCCCTCCCCCCCAAAAAAAAAGATGCCAATGGCCAAAATCATTGTTATTCAACCCACACTCTATGGTAGAAAACTCAAGAGAACAGAGCCCTGGCAGAGGGTACAGTGTCTGCTCTTCCTTGTGTTAAGCTTCTCAGATGGCCAATAGGGCTAGTGGATTTGACCTCCCTCTCTACACATTTATTTCACTTGCCACACTTTAGAGAGGAGACAAGAAGAGAAACATGTGAATCCTGTTGATCAGGCAAGACATCCACAATAGTACAAGCCTTCAGTTGATTAGTGCCCCTGAAAGACCTGAATTGAGAGACATGGGTGGTCTTTTCATGCCCTGTTTGAAAGAATGTCTTGGCAATGGTTCCAGCAATGGACTTTATTCAGCACTCTTGGCTAGAAAACTTGGAGTCTCTAGACAATCTTATAACCTTTTCACTTCACAGCCTGATTCAAAACATTTGTGTGTATGTGGTGACTGGCAGTAAAATACAGAAATGTTAGACTAGAAGAAATATAGGCTTTGTGGCTTCCTCCCTAGGTCCCACTCATCACTGACACATCTGTGATACAAAAAAAGAATAAATGACAGCATGGGTCATATTTCAGCAGTGTCATTCACCACGTACCCATGTTAAATTACCTCTAAAACTAATAGAGACATGGACATATACCCTAGAAATTGTGGCCACAGTGAAGGTGACTGTCTAGAAGGAATATGAATGTATGTGCTACTGGTTTTGTAACTGGATACTCACTGTGAATAGATGCTAAAGAAAATATTGCAAATAAATTGGAATTGCTCATCCAGGTCTTAAAATTTGAATGCTATTTTCATGTAATTTTATTTCTGTTTGGTTGGCAGCTACATATTTAACATCGGAGTGGGTTCCCTACCTGATTATTGTTTAAATTGTATTTGACTCAAATATCTGTCATTTCTAGTTTCACTCTATCTCAGAGGTGAAGATTTTGAGCTAGAGAACAAGTATTTTGAGATTAAAGTGCCTCCTCCAACACCAAACCTTCCAGCACCCACCCACTTCACAATTTCCAACAATTCAAGAATATTAATTTGACAAATATACCCTTTTCTTGGACAAATAAACACCTGCATTTACAAATTGTGTATAGTCTCACACAGGTGAGCAAATGCTTATTCTTTCTTTGATTGAAGCTCTCTAATGTAAGAGTGAGCTTTTTTGACTACTATTTTATTAACTGGCAAAAAAAATTTAACATGAATAAGCATTAGAACAAAAAGGATTAATATAGTTAAATTTTGCCTGTACCACTTTAGCAATAAAGGAATTAATGCTGAAGGAACCATAATGACCCGAGACTTCAAGGCCATTTTGCTTCCAGAGTGTAATTATTGTAGCAATGCCAGCCATGGTAATGGATCACTTAGCATTGTATAATTTTCCTTTGAACTAAATCCTTCATGTAACATAAAACAGCAGACGAGAAAAAGTATTACCCAGGCTTGGGCTAAGTCAAAGTGCCTGCTTTGGCAATTAGGAGAGATGTAGATGCTTTGTACACTGCCAAGAAACTATGTAATACCTAACAAGGAGTGAATAATATAATAAAAATAAATAAATAAAAATGTAGGTAGTTATCTGAAAGCAATAACAAAAACCAGCCAGCTATAAAAACAAAAAAACCACCCTCAACCACAAAACCAAACCCCCAAAAAACAACAAGCAACCAAAAGCAGAAGAAACAATTGGCACAAAGAGATTGAATTTACTTCTTAAAGTGCAATGGGAAGAAAATTCTGACTGAGCCAAAGTCCATGTTATAACACAGAGCTGCATATTCTACTTTCTTTGTGGGGAGGGTGGATACTAACTCTGAATTCTGGTAATGGAATTAATTATGCCTAGAATAATTTTCTCCAGCCTAAATTCTTCACTTCCATCTAAAGACATGAACTATGTTTGGCTTTAAATAGGAATAAATGGCTTCTACTTGGAATTCAACTTTCTGAATTTGAAGCATCTCCCAAGTACATGCATAAATGTAGTCTCTGGAAAAAAAAAATTAGGTACATTGAGTATCTGCATTGTTTTTTCTTCCATGCTGAGGAACAGGTGTGGGAATTCTAGTCTGTGGCAGTTACAGATTGCTGTGAATCCCCCTACAGTGCAGTGACAACTACATCCACAGATCAGTTTGCTTGCTTGCTGTAAGCTTTCGGCTTCCTCTTGGCAAAAAAAGTTCTTATCGAGGTTGTATTGTCCTTCAGTATTTCAGTCATGAAAATTCATGAACCATGTAGCTTTGTATTTCCAAACTGATGGCATATGCTATGGAAACAGTAAGTCCCAAGAACCCAGTTACCTGCTCAGTGGTGTTTCTATGTACTTGCTCTTCAGATTAGAGTGATATGTAAGGCTCAGCTTAAAACATAGCCCCCTGCTCTCAAAGTGTGCTCTTTTCCGTGGAAAACCAAGAGACCGTTTTTTTTACAGCTTATGTACATCTTAACACTAACTGAAGTTGATCAAGCCCAAGACATCCTAAAGGAGCAGATACCCAGAAGCTAAGTGTGAGAAAAACATTGTAATATTGATTGCTCATGGCAATCAATATTAATAATGTCATTATTTCACGGAACTGAAAGAATTGATACTTATTATTTCAAACGAGTATTATATTTTAATGTACTACAGTGAATAAAGTAAGCAAATTGTAGACTTCAGTCAAAACGCATGGGGTCCATAAGAGCACAGCAACAAGCACGAAACCTGGCAACTTCACAGGTACTTGCATTAAAATAGTCGAGAAAGGCCAGTGACAGAACCTAGCTACGGAGGAGGGGCAAGGCGCACTCGCCACAACACAGGAACGTCAAGGAGCCCGGCGTTCAAGCGATGGCCACAGCCGTCTCTGCCGTTCTGCAAAGCCCCAGGCGCGGCCCCGCTCACTGCTGCCCCCCAGCGGCCACACCACACGAAATGCCTCGCTGCCCGCCGCCCACCGACTGCGGAGGCCACGGACATGAGTAAGCTCATTGAAACCCTATGGCTCCCGCTCACGTCCGTTTCCCGGCCCCACCCCGCCAGCTTCTGCCCGGCAGTTGAGAGGGAAGAAGGGAGACAAGGAACTGCTGAGGGACCGCCGGTGAAACCCCACCCCGCTCCGCCCTCTCGCGCAGGCTCGGAAGCTCCGCCATCGCCTCTCGCGCCGGCGCGCGGAGTGAGGCTGCGCGCGGCGCCGGGACCCGGAAGTGGCGGGTGCGGAGTGCGGCGGCGTTTAGCGGCCGAGCGGGCCCCGGGGAGCGCCCGGCGCCGCGCGGGTGCGTGAGGCCTCGCCGTTGGGGTAGCAGAGGAGAGGACGAGCTGGGGGTGGGGACGGGCGCGGTCATTTTAAGTCCTGCTCAGCAGGGGCGCGCGGGCCCTCGGACAGCCCCGTGAGGGGGGCGGGTCCGCCGCGCCCTCTTTGCCCCCGAGGTCGATGAAGTGGGGCTCCGCTCTGGCTGGGCCGCGGCTCCGCGGCGAACCTGCTGGCCTGAGAACAAAGGCACCGCCCGCGGGTCAGGCGGAGGGAGGCGGGGATCTCGGCCGCGGGCTTGACACTTGGAGGTGACAAGCGCGGAGAGAGGGCTGCGCCGGGCGGGTCGTTGAGCTGGCCCGAGGGGACGGCGGTCGGCTGGAAAAGTAGATGGGTTGGTTTGCGGTGTTGCGGTTAAACAGAAAACTAATGCGCTTCAGTGTAATAGTAGCAACAGACTACGCCCATCCCGGCGAGTTTTCGCGGGCTCTATGTGTCTAGGAGACGAACAAAACCAGCCCTAGCCGCCTGTTTGGATCTAATAATAGGCAGTGTACTCGGTTCGTTGGTCTGAGTGGCGTTATGCCATGGTCAGGAGTGGGAAGTGTTGAGGTTAGTAACTTAATAAAAGCTTGAGTTATGCAGGATAGATGAAACTGTGTGAAATACAGAAGGCCTTAATAGAAAGTTGCAGTTATGTACTAATATATAATTTGAATCATAATTCTTTTGTGGATTATAAAATTATTGCTACCTTCTTTTTTTCAAGGTCCAGAGCAGAAAAGTCTTCACAAGATTTTTTTTTTCTAGTCACCTATGAAGCTCCTGAGTTTGAAGTTGCACTTCTGCAATGAAGAAAAGGAGACAGCTCGCTGCAAATCTGAAGGAAAAAGTTCATCTTGGCCATGAGAAAGATACTTCAGAACAAATTCTTGTAGTAGACTGTGCACAAGAAATTGTCTCAAAGTCTGCAGAAGTAGCCTCTGCAGATCAGCTTGAGTCTTCGCAAGAACTTTCACCATCATCAGAACAAAGAAAGCTCCTAAGCTCATTGCAGTATAACAAAAATCTGCTTAAATACTTAAATGATGACAGACAGAAGCATCCATCTTTTTGTGATTTACTCATAATTGTAGAAGGAAAAGAATTCAGTGCTCACAAAGTTGTTGTGGCTGTTGGGAGTAGTTATTTCCATGCCTGCTTGAGCAAAAATCCAAGCACCGATGTTGTCACATTAGATCATGTAACTCATTCTGTCTTTCAGCATTTGCTTGAGTTTCTCTACACCTCTGAGTTCTTTGTATATAAAAATGAAATTCCATTAGTTCTGGAAGCGGCAAAATTTTTGGATATCATAGATGCAGTGAAGTTACTAAATAATGAAACTGTTTCTAACATACAGACTGAAGTGATAACTGATGTGCCTACGCCTGTAGAAACACTCAATGAACTGACAGGCAAACTATTAAATAGTCACCAGTGTAATTTTTGTGGTCGAAGTTTCTGTTACAAGAAGGCCTTAGAGAATCATTTGGCTAAAGCCCACAGATCTCTTTCTCTGGAAAGAAAACATGGGTTAAAGATGGTTGAGAATGCTAACTTTTCCACTAGGCGTTCTACGAGAAACCGTAAATGTCCAGCTAAATTTGACAACAGTGACAATGAAAGTGGTGATGTCTCTGAAAGCAATTTGGAAAAAATCAGTTCTGACAAGGAAACATCTGACAGAAGTGAATTTGAAGACAGTGAAAGTGAATGCAATGCTGATGAAGAGGGACAGGAAGAGGAAATGTCAGGTGAAGATTCAGAGTCTGAAGAACAAAGCGAAAAAGAACAGAATGATACTGAAGAGGGTTCTGAGGCAGTTGATTCAGTGGGAAATATCCTTGAAGGCTTAGCTCCAGTCATCGTTCAGAGCAGCAGCAAAAAGCTACTGCAGTGTCCCAAGTGTGACAAAAAATTTGATCGAATAGGTAAGAGCAAGTTAGCTTGATCTCTGTCCTTTTTACCATATGGTGGTGCTGTTTGTATGGGAAATAAACTGAGCTTTTTCTCTGTCCTAGGGAGTGAAGATGAGAATTTCTGGATCATCTCACTGATCCAGTCTGCTGCTAATTTTTCAAAATGTGTTAACTTGTTCAGTCTGTGATGCTAAACAGTCTCAATAAATGAACCGAGTGCATTGTTTGAAAAATCTGCAAATACTAAGTTTATTTCTCTTTCACTGCTCTGGATTCTGGTTGTTAGCATGGTATGTAAAACTAGCCTTGAAAAAAGGAGGGAAATTTAGCAAGATATTACATGATGAATTATAGGGAGTCTGGGGCCTGTACTGGATTTTCTGCCAAATTAAATAGCAATGCTAATGACGTTGCACTGTTGTCAAACAACCTGAAATTCTTCTGTTCTATATAATGCACAAATGCTTTGGACCTAGCCACTGACATCTACCCTGGTCTTACTGGTCTGTGGTTATGACAAAGTAATACTTTATCAGCTTAATCTGCTCTGTTAGGATCATTTACGTGTACTGTCAAATCTACATGTGTAGACAGTTACTCGGGGTATCAGAAGAGTAGAAATTCCAATCATAAGCTGCCCATTACTTTCCTACTTTCCTCCTTTCCCACATTAAAAACAAATTACTACTGTACTCCAGAATTTTCGTGTTCTTTCAGATGGAATAAATGTTAAATTATGATGTAAGGTACTGACCACATTTCAGTCATGGGAGTTTGGAATGAAATAGTTGCTTTCTTTAACTGCCCAAAGTATGATGCATATTCTTCAGAGAGAGAAATACTGTTTAGTACAAAGCAGAGAGGCTGCTTTTGACTTGAGGGAAATAAATCCTCAGTGTATGATGGAGTTCTATCCTCAGCAAAAGACTCAAAAACACAAAGGAGAACTCCAAGCAGTGTGACAGAATTGAGACAGTATTTTTGTTTATGGTAGTATCTTGGATCACAAATACAGATAATTTGCAGTAGTCTGTATCATTCATTCTGTTACTTGAAAATACCTTAAAAATACCAGGTGTTGCGAGATTGCTTGTTCGCTGTTCTGGAACAGTACTTCAGAATGTGTAATGAAAAAGTAGTAGCACAACTTTAAGTAATTAAGAACTGGGTATGACATAGGGTGGAGCAAGAAGGACATGTAACCCTCACACATTTGACAGGCATACAGAGCATTTTTATTCTTACCCTTTATCTGCAAAATAGTTAAGATGGAAGTGTTGGATGAAATGCATGCGATCACCCTGCAATTTTTGGTGGTGTAAATCAGCAGTAATCTTTAGATGTGTATGGGAAGGTACTTAGATCTTGACCCCATTTGAGAGAGATACTGTGGCATATTAAGGGCACAGACCCCCACAAGATACCATAGAACAATCTCCAAATGTGTTTATTTTAGGTGATACCTGTTGCAGTTTATGCTAATAGATTGTTGTTATTATTGTTGTACAGGCAAATATGAGAGCCATACACGTGTACACACTGGGGAGAAGCCTTTTGAGTGTGACATATGTCATCAGCGCTATTCAACAAAGTCCAACCTGACAGTGCACAGAAAGAAACACTCTAGTGACACTGATTTTCATAAAAAGGAACACAAATGTCCCTACTGCAATAAACTGCATGCAAGCAGAAAGACTTTAGCGAAGCATGTCAAGAGGCAAGTATGAGCAAATTTGTCTCACGCTTTGGAAGAACTGGGGTTTTTCAGTTCAAAAGTGAAGACAAATGTATGTATGCACACAGCAAGTTCTGCATTATTTCTCTACCTGTTTTTTCAAATAAGTATTTTTTCAGAGAACAAGGGGGTTAGCAGTGTCAACTAACCTGCTGTAAGGACTTACTAAATAGTGTTTCTGTGGTTGTTTAGCAGTAGATTTTGGTTATAAATTTTAGGGTGCTCAGCTTAGCTAGCAGAGTCAATGAGAACACAACATTCTTAACAATTACCAGTGTTGCCTTGAATTTGGAGACGGAATGAAATGCCTGCTTTGGTTTAAGATGCTGATGCTACAGTGTTGATGATAATAGGTGAAGAAATCATTTCTATGCAGATTCTTTTAGGTGAATAATTTATCTGGTAGGTCTAATTGTAGTGTTATTTACATGATGCTATTTATTCCCTTTTTAAAAATTATCCATAAAGCATTAAGAGTTTAAAGTGTCCTTTGTCTTCCCAGTTGTTGTGTGAGATTCTACAGGTGTCTACACTGCTTTCTAGTTATTTCTTCCTTTAGAATAGCTTAATTAGCAGTATTCTGTTCTGCTGGTTTAGTGATGAAGTTTCATGACACATGAAGGATAGAAGTGCATATTTTAGTTTTTGGATGATCTTTGGCTTAGAAAGTTATAGCTACTTTCGGCTTCTGTCTTTCTCTTAGGTTTCATCCAGAGAATGTACAAGAATTTCTTTCAATCAAGAAGACGAAGAGTGAAGGTTGGAAATGTGATGTATGTAATACTTCAGTACTTTTGGTTTTTTTCATGTGCATGCTTTGTTTTGTGACTTGAATGCTTAAGTGAAAATGAGGGGTTCTGTGAAATTTCAGTAAGCCTTGTAAGTGATAGTATAAGTTTCCTTCTTATGTGCAGATTTAAAGAATCTATTTTACCTGTATGTACAGGTGACAAGGTAGATAACACCAGATTGAATTCTAAAATAGTTGAAGGCAGTGTTCTTTAATGTGATCAGTTATTACCATTGCTTAAGTACATCAGTTTGCAAATGATTAGACTTGAGTGTTATGACTAACTTAAAAACAGCATTTGCTCTCCCATTAATTATGCTCATCAAACATTGACTGTAAAGTATATATTTTGGAGGGCTCTCTCAGTAGAGAGGATACTTTATCATTTAGCTATATGTGCAGAGTTGTGAATTTGTAATAAATTTATCTCTAACTCTAAAATCATAGAATACTTTCCTTGATTTTCCAAAGAGGGATGTGTGAAACTACATCTACTGTAAAAATGAGTTTGTAGAATTCACATACTCTATCTGGCTGCTGCCATAGGCGCAATAGCACAACATTGCTGATTTCTTGGAAAGTGCTCTTAGCCGATGAATGATTTCCTAAAATCAGCTTCACAGTTTGTTTGTTTTGGCTCAAAAATGTTAAGTTTCTATTAATAAGAGGTTATTTTTAAAGTGAGCTGCTGCTGTTCTACAGTCCACATGCACTGAAAATGAACCGTAATTGAAAGCAAGGGTAGAAGTTCAGCTTTTGTAATAGTTAGAGAATGACAGAACCCATAGAAGCTGTGACTTTGTTTTCAGGTTGTTTACTATTTTCTGAGGGTGGAGATGCCACAAATAGAAGCTTCAGGGTTTCTTCAGGTTGTTGTATGCCTTAGTACATGTGTGAACAGCAGGGTTTGGTGACCATACTTTAATTCTTGAGGAACACAAGCAAATTCACAGAAACAGTAGAGTATTAATCACAGAATCACAGGGGTTGGAAAGGACCTTGAAAGATTGTGTAGTCCAACCCCTCTGCCAAAGGAGGATCACCTAAAGTAGGTCGCTCAGGAACACATCTAGGCAGGTTTTGAATGTCTCTAGAGAAGGAGACTCCACAACTTCTCTGGGCAGCCCCCTTGTCCTGTCATTGACATCACTGAGAAGAGCCTGGCTCTGTCCTCCTGACACCCACCTTTCACACATTTATAAACATTAATGAGGTCATCCCTCAGTCTCCTCCAAGCTAGAGCTCCAGCTCCCTCAGCCTTTCCTCTTTACTATTGAGACAAGCAAGAAGGCTGTTACACTTTTTACACTTTCTTACACTTTAATGAGTTTTTAAACAAATCTGCTAATTCTGATTGCTGATTGAGAGAAAATGCTCAGAGAAAATGCATGATGTAGTGCGTGGGAATTAGGTAGTGTTAAATGCAGCTACTATAAACAATGGCAACAGTTTCACAGTGAAATCAGTGAACACCTTGTTGATTTATATTGAAGAACGGGACTCTAATGTTAAATTGTAATACTTAGTTTAAATGCCTAAATTTGAGCTGTAGCTTCAATTCTGTGATTGAACTGCATGCTTACTTTAATGACTGCTAATTCTTGTACATTCAGGGTTTTATTAATCTGAAAGAAATTCTTGAAAGCTCACATTTTTAACGTTACGAAAGTTCTGTAACTCTAAAGTATATTTTAAGTTACATTTCTTTGTTGTTATTGGAATTTCCTCTTTAATATGTGCTGTTATGAGAATTTTCCAGAGGAAATAAAGGAACAGGAATGACTCTAATTCTACAGTAGTGTATATTTGAGCAGCTTTTATCACAGTCCAACTGAGCTTATTTAGCATCCAAAACCAAGCCAAAGCTATTTATTGGGCTGTTTTCTGCTGAGTTACTGTGTTGAGACCTGTTAAGTGCTGGAGTGAGTAGTAAGAATATGGGAGGAGCGTTTAACTGTATGCAGGAGTTGCCAGTGGTTGGCCATGAAGTGACATCCTGATTTATGTAGTGCAATTGGGTTTTATATAGAATGCAAGGCTTTAAAAGTTGGGATAGAGTGTGCTTTTCAGTATTAGCTGTTTAATCTTATGTTGCTGCAGAGCAGAAGAGCTAAACAGAATTTCTGAATAGGAAAAAAAAAAACAATCTTCTAGCAGATGTGTTTTTGACAGTGTGTATTATCGTTTTAGGTCTGTAATAAATTCTTCACCCGAAGACTTCATTTAGAAGAGCATATGATCCTTCACTCTCAGAATAAACCCTTTAAGTGTACCTACTGTGAAGAGCACTTTAAATCCCGATTTGCAAGGCTGAAACATCAAGAAAAATTCCATCTCGGTATAGAAACCTCCCTCTGACATGTAAAGAATAGATTTAAAGTAAAACCTTCCTCCACCTTTGTATGTTCTTATCAGTCTGGTTTTCACCCCACTTCCTTTTCCAGGTCTCTCCAGTTTTGTGCGGGAGGTTTGTTGGTTGGTTGGTTCTTTTGTTGGCTCTTGTTTGTGTTTTTGTTTATTTATTTATTTATTCCTGTTCAAGTGTCTTCTGGGGGTACTGCATTGTGCCTAAATAAATGCAAAATTTTGGGTGGGAAGAAGAATTAATTAGTTTTGGTTTAAAGACATGTTTTAAAAGCATAAAATTGGTTTGCAGCTATGAAGTCAGATTCTTCCTGAAGTTTTTCCAAAGACCTTTTGCTTTCATCCTGAAGTATTCCAAATACTTCTATTGCTACTAGTTATTTCTACCAGGTAGGAAATAGTTTGGTGGTAGCAGTGGGAATTTGTTGTTTTCAAACAGTCTTAAGTGGGCTTAATTACTTTTGACTATTAATTCTAAATTTCTGCTTTACAGTCATGAAACTTGTCAAAATACTAGGTATGAGAAAAAACTTAGCTGAACAGAAGGTGCACAGGTTAAAGTATGCTGACCATGGTAAACATTTGTCAGACAAAACTTTTGCTTTGTAAATTGAACAGAATTTTCGCAACAAGCTGATCTGGTCCTCTTGACAGTGAATAATGCTCTGTGTGTTATCTCCTTGTAGGGCCTTTCCCTTGTGATATTTGTGGCCGCCAGTTTAACGATACAGGAAATCTGAAGCGCCACATAGAATGTACTCATGGAGGAAAGAGAAAGTGGACATGCTTCATCTGTGGAAAGTCTGTTAGGGAACGGTAAGAAGTTCTGAGATTACTTGAACTGCAGAACAGAGAAATATATAGTGTGCTGTATTTGATTTTGCATATGATTTAGCTTTGAGTTTTTAACAATAATTAAACCATTTCAGAGATAGGATGAGGGGCAGTGGTTCAAACTAGAGAAGAGCAGATTTAGATTGGATGTTAGGAACAGGTTCTTTACCAAGAGGGTAGTGGAACAGTGGATCAGGTTGCCCAGGGAAGTGGTTGGGGCCCCGTCCCTGAAGATGTTCAAAGTGAGGCTTGACAGGGCTCTGGGCAGCCTGATCTAGTTGAGGATGCACCTGCTTATTGCAGAGGGAGTTGGACTGGATGACCCTTGGAAGTCCCTTCCAGCCCTGACCATTCTATGATTCTGTGATTAAAAGGTAGCGTCAGGGACACAGGTAGCATATGATTTTTCTGATTACCTCTAAAATTAAGGCTGATAATTGTAGGGTTATGAAGCAAAACTATATTAAGGAGGTCATACCACTAATTCACTTCACTTATGATTCCTGTGTTGTGCAAAAACATCCTGCGGGAAAAACTAAGAAAAAATTTGACTTCTGCAGACACAGTTTCACAGAAGATGGAGTAATCCTCTGCCTTTTCTGTTGCTTTTTGAAGTGGAGGAAAAAATTGTTAATTTAGTGCTTTGAAAAGGGAAAGCTCTAAAATTTAGCTTATAAATTCTAGTATATAGAAAAAGAACATGGAAAAGCCATGATAATAAGATTCCACCCCTCACCATTTCTATTCTATTCATGTGAGGGGAAAAAATACAGGCTTTTTAACTGTTGCTTACATGGCTAAAGTGCAGCTGTCTTGCATTGCTCTATAAAGAATGTCTTCTAAGTTTTCCACATTGCAAAGAATTTTCTCTTCCATTTAGTTCACACATTTCTTGGCTGTGTATGCAGTCAATTTTATTCTCATGCCTTTGCTTGAGAGGAATTTTTACCTGCATCTGTTTTTTCCTTTAGTTGAAAAAGTGATAGTAAAAGTAGACTTTCATATGTGTATGTATGTGTGTATAAATACATATATATATTTTAAAATAAGCTCTGTCATGAGTTAACATCTGTGATCTAGATTTCTTCTAAGTGTGACTTTAAAGTTTTGGTTTAGGTATACATATAGTAACAAGGAAATTATTACTCAGAAATAGTGTAAAATTTGATTTCTTTACTGTATGTTGTTCAAATGTTTGTTTGGAACAATGTTTTGTTTCTTGGTGTGTATTGTTTTTCGTTCCAGGTCATTCAGTAAGTAGTGGATTGCCAGACTGGCTTTGAATGTGTGTGTATGTAGGTGTATCTGAATAAACTGATGCGGTTACTTGGATATACTGTGATCCATCAGAGAGAAGGGAATTGAGACCACAATAGTTTGCTTCAGTTTAAAATCACAGCAACATTGCTTAAAATTAAATTTTACTGACTTTGTCAAACAGGACAACTTTGAAAGAACATCTGAGAATTCACAGTGGAGAGAAGCCTCATCTTTGCAGTATTTGTGGGCAGAGTTTTCGTCATGGAAGCTCTTACAGGTACAGATTTTTGTGAATTAAGTTAGTAAATAGTCTTGCTTGTGATATACATGCATACTGTTAGCAACATCATTCTTTGTAATGCATGTGTTTAGATTTATTCACTCTGAAAGCATCAGTGAATGCTTAATTGTTGAAAATATATTAATAAACTGTGAGAAGACATTTAAACACAGAATCCCATACAAATTTTATGTCAAAATTAACTTTCTTACATATCTAAAACTTCTGTGTTTTTGTTATTCAAATAGAAAACAAGCAGAGGAATAAAGTGTCCTCATAAATTTATGTCAAATATGAGAGCTCTGCTCTCTCTTGCTTTCCAAGATCAGTTTAAGCATACCTCGACTGCAGGTTATTCCCTGATATTTGTGTGACTGTGTTTCTGTATTTTGCATGGAATTAGCAGTGCAGATTATGCTAACAAAATGGCGTTTTATGGTTATGACTATAAATGTGCAGACTTCATCTAAGAGTCCATCATGATGACAAGAGATACGAATGTGAAGAATGTGGGAAAACATTTATTCGGCATGACCATCTGACAAAACACAAAAAAATACACTCAGGTAGGCAACTCCTTTGAAAATTGGCTTCAAAATGACTGTTTTGAAATAACATCAAATTAAAAAAAATTAATGATGGAATTTTTTTCATACCTAAAATGTTTTGGGCCTGATAAAAGTTCCTTTCGCTGTTTTTAATGTCTACTACAGTCAGTTAACATGTTTCTAAGTTTTAACAGCCAGGCGTTTCCTCCATGTTAGCATAAAAAGCTGAGGGACAGTCAAAACATGTAACAGTGAATTGCTTTAAAATTAACAGAATAAAGCAAAAGTGAAAAGGAGGATTTTTCTAATGAGTTCAGATTTCTTTTTTTTTTCATAGCAACATTATTACCACAACACCGAGGAAGCTGTTACAGTCTCTGTCAAAGTTTGTACACTGATCACTTTAATGTAAGAACATCAAAGAGGTGTTTCTGAAGTCTCTGTTATGTGGAAGAGAGATGGAAGGAGGGTGGTGGGAGTTAACCCTGAGAACAGCCAGATGGGGAAGGAAGAAGAAGAAAAAAATCCAAAATGTTATAAAATGTATAGGAAGAATGAAAATGTAGTAGGGACTTCTCCTTTTCCAGAACAGGTTCCAAAGGGAATGTGGTCTTCTACAAAACAAAATGCTTTCTAGGCAGCATGAAACTATGAAAGTGATCAGAGTTTAAACTTTCTGAGCCTTTATTTTGAAGGACAGCTTCTTTTTTGGTGTTTGAAATCATAATGCCTGCTATAAAATAAAGAAATCTTTGAAAATTCAAGTACACACAGACAAAAAAAATCCTCTTTTCTACTCTATTTGCTTTTCCCCCTCTAGAAAGTTACATTCTTTGACTGTCCACAGTCTTACAGGAGAAGAAATATTGTGCCACTTTGTGGAAGATCTCAAGATGGCTAAAAAGAATCAGGATACTTTTAAACAGAAGCATAAAAGAAAAAGGTAACTATGTATGTCAGGATAACTAAAAAGATAAATACCGTGAGGTAATTTTAAGTTCTAAAAATTGGTAGCATAAAATAATTGGTATTTTAAAATAAATTTCTCTTTAAATCTCCTGAATTATAGAAGATCCCACATTGAGTCATAAAAATGGAAGAGCAGACTCTTAGTCATTCAGTTGTACTTGTCATGCAGCAGGTGTTTGGGGAAGCATCTCTTAACTTATGAATGGAAATTTCTTTGTAGAAACACTAAACATTTGGTAATAATCATATATAACAAGTGGTAAAATCCTTACTTTGGTAGAACAAACCTACTTCCTGAATTTTGTTCTTCACTAACAGAATCATCCTCTAAGATAAGGAAGAGCTTGATTGGCTGGACTTTGAACATGGATCTCTTATATGGATAACAATTACAGCTCTTAGACATTTAATAAGTTTCATAAGAATAAACCCAAATGTATTGAATTTTGCCATTGTAGGTGAAAAAGCACATCAGTGTGAGGAATGTGGAAAATGTTTTGGCCGTAGAGATCACCTTACTGTTCATTATAAAAGCGTTCATCTAGGAGAAAAGGTTTGGCAGAAGTGAGTGTGGACTTTTTATAACTGTGTAAATACATTTGTACTGTAACTGATTTTATGTTTGTGCAAAATTTTAGTAGTCTGTCATGCCTGTTTCCTTAGTCTTGATACAGAGATAGGACGGTTTGAAGTGGGTGTCAGAAAAGTACCCTAAGTAAGATGTTGTAGTATAATTAGGTAAATAAGTAAAGGTTGAAATTTTTATCTGTCACTCAGCTATCTCAGTGTTGTTCTAAATGGATGGTTTGGTATAATATTGTTATTGCAGACTTTTAAGACTGAGTTAAATGTGATTTAAGCACTGTGAGAGCTATCCTACACCTAGTTATTTTCTGATCTGCTGATATCAGATTAGTGGTGCTGAAAACTTTGGAACTTCAGTTATGTCTATAAATTGAAAATTAAATATGGTTTTTAAATTCTTGAGTTCCAAAAGTGAGCCTTTCAGAGATTTCAAATAGACTGAGACCATTCAAAGGATGTGTTTTAACTGCTTGTACTTGTTAGCATTGTGTAGAGACCACCATAGAAAGCGTTGAAAGTATAGTACTCTGCTTACTCTTTTTGTGGTAGCCAATAGCCTAAACCAATCTTAGGGCATGATTCTGCCAAAGGGAAAGCCTCTCGTGGATGTTGGGCAAAAACTGTTAGTTAGGAATATTTTTGGGGTCAGAAAAAAAGTTTGTCTGGCTTTTGCTCTTTGTGCCAATCCCAGCAAAGAGTAAGATTGGATGTTGAAAAGTATTTGATTGACTTTATTGGTTGCCAGGAGATATGAACATTAGTGATGAGATTTGGAAACTTTGGTATTCAGCTATTTTTCATTTAAAAGTTTATAGAAAGGACTGTGCACATAGCATTATTCTCATTCTGTTCTTAAAAAAAAATATCTAATACAAGATTTCTTTTTTTTTTTTCTTCAAAGATACAAAGCAACATTTCACCAGTGTGAAGTCTGTAAGAAAGTTTTTAAAGGGAAATCAAGTTTGGAAATGCATTTTAGGACACATTCAGGTAAAAACAATAAACTGCAACAAACCCACAAAACACATAGGAATGTATTTTTATGTATCAACATACTGATAGAATTATTTAATTCATTACGCTTGCTGGGCATTCAAGGCAAGAGTAGCAGGAAGCAACGGAACTTTATTCTTTCTTGTATGTTAGTAATTCCTGAATTGTAGCTGCTAAATGTATCAGTTGAAAGACTGATAATCCTCAACACAGGTTTGTGATATGCCCTCTACACCTCTTTCTTTAGTTTACTGGTGTATGTTCTTGCCAATTTTTCCCAGACCTTTTAATCATGAGATTTAACACATCCAAGTGCTGGGTTCTGCACATTGGCCACAACAACCCCTTGCAGTGCTACAGGCTGAGGTCAGAGTGACTCGAGATTGGCCAGGCAGAGAGGAAACTGGGGGTACTGGTTGATGGTAGGCGGAACATGAGCCTGCAGTGTGCCCAGGCAGCCAAGAGGGCCAATGGCATCCTGGCCTGCATCAGGAGCAGTGTGGCCAGCAGGAGCAGGGAGGTCATTCTGCCCCTGTATGCTGCACTGGTTAGGCCACATCTTGAGTACTGTGTCCAGTTCTGGCCCCCTCAGTTTAGGAAGGATGTTGACTTGCTGGAGCCTGTCCAGAGAAGGGCAACGAAGTTGGTGAGGGGTTTGGAACACAAGCCCTATGAGGAGAGGCTGAGGGAGCTGGAGTTGCTGAGCCTGGAGAAGAGGAGACTCAGGGGTGACCTTATTGCTCTCTACAACTACCTGAAGGGAGGTTGTAGACAAGCGGATGTTGGTCTCTTCTCCCAGGCAGCCAGCACCAGAACAAGAGGTCACAGTCTCAGGCTGTGCCAGAGGAGGTTTAGGTTGGATCTTAGGAAGAAGTTCTATACAGGGAGAGTGATTGCCCATTGGAATGGGCTGCCCGGGGAGGTGGCGGAGTCACCATCATTGGAGGTGTTCAGGAGGAGACTTGATGGGGTGCTTGGTGCCATGGGTTAGCTGTTTAGGTGGGTTGGATTGGTTGATGGGTTGGACATGATGATCTTGAAGGTCTCTCCCAACCTGGTTTATTCTATTCTATTATTTTTGTGGTCCATAGAGTACTACATTTGGAGTAATGATTTAAACAAGGATTTGAAATACCTTTGGAAAGGTTTATGTCCTTTATATTTTTTATTTTATTTTTTCTGCCTTATGTTCAGGAAAATCATTGTCCTTCTGAAATGTGTAGAAGTACAAATTGAGGTCATTTAATACCAGTATCATCACTATTTGAAGACTGATTTGCCTTTTTTAAATAATTTTTTTATATTCTGTTTATCTTTGTGTATACCTGACAGAAATCCCAAGTATTGAAAGAAATCTCTGTAAGGAGGAGGGTATGTTAATAACAGCTTCTTAACAAACTGCTAAGCACCTTTGATTCCAAATGGGATGTTAAGCCTATGCTCTTTGTTTACAGTAAAATTGTTTTATGCTAGGCATTTATGCCATAATCTATGTATGTATTTTCATTCTTACGTGTGTTGTGGTGTTACTCAGAATTACCTAATTCTTACTTCTTTGTCATAACAGGTGAGAAACCCTACAAATGTCAAATCTGTAATCAGTGCTTTAGAATTAAGAAGACATTAACGAAACACATGGTTATTCATTCAGATGCTCGACCTTTCAATTGCCATCACTGCAATGCAACGTTTAAGCGAAAAGACAAGCTGAAATACCATATTGATCATGTTCATGGCTCAAAGGCTGCAGAAGAGGCATTGACATCATCCTCAGAGGAAAAGCTAGTGTCCTTGCCAGTGCAGTACACCTCTGATGACAAAGTCTACCAAACTGAGGCTAAACAGTATGTGGAACAGTCCAAAGCTTATCAATCAGAAGACAAAACTTTGCTCCCGAATGTATCTCCAGAAGTATGTGTGCCTGTGACTCTGGTTCCAGTTCAAATGCCTGATCCACAAGCTGATCTCGTCCAGCATACTGCGCAGTCACACGGCATGCTGCCTCCACAGCCTGAGCAGACCGATTATCAGCGAGCCACAGATCTGGCATTTCTAGAGAAATACACTCTTACTCCACAACCTGCAAATCTTGTTCATCCTGTAAGGCCTGAGCAAATGTTGGATCCTAGAGACCAGTCATATCTTGGAACTTTGCTGGGGCTAGATACAGCTCCTGCTGTCCAAAATATTTCAAACAATGAGCATTCGTGATCAGACCATAACATTCCACCTAATTTGCTAAGCCATTAGCCAGCAGAAGGCTGATATGGCAATTAAGATTTCTATTTTCTATTTTATTTGGACTCATGAGTCTTCTGCATAGTTTTGGATACACAGGTTTGTTTACATAATATTTGAACATTTAGGCACATTTTGATGCATATTGGAAGAGTGTTTCTTGTGATTTTAAAGAGTTTTTTAAAATCTTACAGACAGTCTTTTAAAAACTATTCTCTGAAATGTCTTATAAGGATAGTGGCTAAAAAATGTAATTACATATCTGACTATTAATTTAAAAAGTATTGTTTGCCTTTCTGCATCTCACTTTGAGTTAATATTTTAAGTGTGAAAGAAAGCATTCTGGAAGAATAATAAGGACTATATCAAATTCCTTAAAAGCTGTAAGGACAGGCAGGGGTATTTGAAAACTTTCAATTATGTTTCACACAAAATACAGTTTTAGGAATATTTGGGGGGTTTTAAAGTGTGCCAGACTCTGGAGCTTAGTCAGTGGACACAGGAACTAAATTCTTCTGAAAAGTGATGGAGAAATTTTATGAAGATGCTAAACAGGGAGTTTAATGATCCCCTTGCCTGACTTTGGCTTCTCAATTCTTCCATGATCTCTAACATTGAATTATGTCAGAAGATTTAGACAGTGGTTTTGTCTTAATTTACTACAGTTAGTCCTATATAATTTTAATATGCATTTTTTTCTTGATTTTTTTTTTTTGCAGTCTTGTTTGTCTTCTGAAGTGTTCCCCACACTCTTAACTTAGAAAGAAGTGGGGATATTTGCAAGGTTGTTTTAATTTATCCACAAGTTACACCAGGGTCCCACATTAGCATGCCCATTTTCAGGTAATCTGTGATAGAGAAGAAATTTAAAGACTATTATTTCCAGAACAGTACTCAACTTCTATTTTAAAAAAAAAAAAAAAAGGAGAAATAATAATTATAAATCTTTGTGAGTTGCTAGTGAAATCGTTTTGGTTTTCGCTTCCATGTGCTGTGTTATAAAACAAACTCGAACTCTGTAGAGCATTTTATGTCTTGAATTATTTATAGCCTTTTGTCTGCTAGACATAAGGGTTTTTTTTCCAAAAGAACCATTCTGAGGTACAAGTCTAGTGTAACTCACTGTGACATCTACTACAGTTCAACCTCATCAAACTTTTCAATTTTAAGCCTACTTTACAAATAATTGTTCTGTGTTTATTCGGTGAATATTATGCCAAAGAAAGTATCTGAAATAATTTTATAATCTTTCCTATTCCTCACAAGATTACATCATAAGGCAAACTTTTGCCCAGTTTTCCCTATTCTTAAATTATTACCTTAAAGAAACTTTAAAATGGGAAACTGGTTGTCTGTGTATTGTTATAACTGTTAGATTTATCCAATGACATGAGCACAAGCAATATATGGTGAAAAGCTCTATTATTGCAGTTCTATAAACTTTTGAGCCACACCAATCATTTAAACTCCTACTCAGATACTTTGGTGTTAGATTCAGTTAATCTCCATCTACTTCAGTGCTGAGCAGTTTGCAGGACAGGGGCCAGAGTTGCCTGAATGTTCATACTTTGAAGCTTGCATCTTAATGGATTCTTAACCTAAACACACCAAAGATTTCTGTTGGCTGTTAAATAGTGGCAGTTATAGAATTTTAAGTGTTATCAATATTTAAGTAGGACTTAGCCAAAGAAGCACAAGAGAAGTCCTAACTTTAAAAGTCCAGTTTCTAAAACAGGGCTACATATGTTTAACTGTTCTATGTTTGTATCTCTAAAGTAAAATTTAGAGCTGTGCTCTGGGAATGTTCAGACTGACATGCTGTAAATATATCTGGTAAGAAGCTGAATACTAGCAATTATACAGCAATAATGAGGCCATTGAATGCCACCTTCTGAAAGGACACTATCAAGTACTCCCTGCTTTCTAACTCCACCTTCATCTCTGTTTCTGTCATTTACACTCCATGGCTTGAAAACAGCTCTTTTATGTGTAGTTTTTCAAGTGAACATGTATGTGTCGTATTTATACAAGCACACATGGACATTGAACATGGTTTCTAGCACTTGTAATTATACTTTTGAAAATAACCCAACATCAATGGTGTCAGTGCAGTTCTCAGACTAAAAAGTCTAACTCTTTGTTATGTCTTGTGTTTTCTGTTCTCCAATAGAAAAGTATTGTAGGATTTTGACAAACCAGTGGCTTAAAAGTAGTTGGCAAGTAATACTTTCTTTTCAAGTCCAGTCTTTTCAGAAGGCACTCTAGGAAAATACTGAGTTGGAATTTGGAGCATATTTACTTGATAATGTCCTTTTAAAAATTCTCTCATGATTGTGCCTTTTATATATATTCTGAATAATGGCTTTGTCTCTAGTTCAGTTGGTTATTCAGAAAACAGTAAGGTCAGTATCTTCCAAAGGGCTTCATGTTTTTGGGTGCCCAACAAAAAAGAGACTATGAAAGGACTTGTTTTTCAGAAAAATGAGTGCTATCTGTGCTGTTTGGGTGACCAGAATTACTAGTCATTCCTGGAATAAATGACCTACTTAGTTCTTTGGCATTCTTTTGTTTGCAGATAACCCTACTAGTTAGTGTTTTTTACCTGCTGGTCAGGCTGGATCATTGCCAGTTGACAGTGAAAGAAAATAGGAAAGCTTAAGTGCTACATACATAGTTTTTATTTTTTTAATATCATGAGTTATAATTGTTATGGCTTTACATCTATTTAAAATTCATATATGAGCAAAGTAAATTTTCATGGACTAGTACTTCATTTGGTAGGTGGAAGTAGCTGGTCTCTGCTTGATGGAGGACAGTTCATTTTAAAAGGACTGGAGCTGAAGGACCGTGATTTGTACTTCATAGCTGCATGGGCCGAAACTCCTTAGGTGTCTGATACCTCCATTTTAATATATATATGTGCTCATCCAAGAGTGCATGTCCTGTTGATCTGGAGGGTGCTTTTATAATAAAGGCTGTGTTTTATCTGGCAGTCGTTGACTCAATTGACCCTTTGTTGCCAAAGAAGGAAGAAGCAGGTCTCTCAAAAATATCTCTAAAAAATGACCAGTGGCACATTGCAAAAATTTGGTCTTTTCCACGTACTGGCCTTTGGGGAGGAGTGGAGTCTGTGTTGATACTCTAAACTGCTCCATGGTTCTGAGAACTTACTGCACTCATCCTCTTTAAACATTTTTGCTAAACCAGTTTCTGGTTGTTGACGAGGTTACTGCCCTTAAAGTGGATGGTTTATTTTAGTTTATTTATTTATATTGGTATTTCCTCTTTGAGCACTGACACTTTTCCTACAGAGGTGAGGCTCTTGTGGGCTCTTTTTGTGCTGATGTTGTGGTTCAGGCCTAGTTTGCAGTCAAGCCCCATGAAGGTGTTTACACAACTGTTCCACCTCCTTTCCCCCTTTCCCCGGTGGAGTGGGAAGAATTGGGAGAAAAAAGCAAAAGCGTGTGGTTTGAGATAAAGAGAGTTTAATAGAACAGTACAAAGAAAGACACCATCTGTCTGGCCCTGGATCCCATAGAAAAGTTGCCCAAGTTCTAGCCAGCCCTTCCCTTATATAGCAGGCATGATGTCAGTATGGTGTTGAATAACCATTGGTGGGTTCTGCTGGCTGTCTTTGCTGTGTCCCCTCCCATCTTCTTGTGAAGGGAAGAAAATCAAAATCAAAACCATAACCTTATCCTAGCTGAATCCCAGACATCATCCACTTCTTATTCTCTACCATCTACGTTCTGCCCAAAGGAGTTATTAATCAATTAACATCACATGATTCACCTACTGGCTGTTTTCACCCCAAAATAGATTGGCTTGCTGTACACAGTTGACTTTTCCATCCTTCTGCATCACTGTCTGACTGTATTCTTTGTGGGGAGCCCAGGATGGTGTTCCAGGTGGTGGGATGGGGCACTGGATATGTTTCCAGCCATTCAGTGATTGCTTCCTCCATGGCGAGCACATGATGTTTGCCTTGGCAGGTTTGTGGGAGTGTGATACAACCAGTCTGCCAGGCTTGCCCATATTTGTATTTCAGCCATCACTATAACACACAGGCTTCAAACGGTTAGATTGCTTGCTTGCAGCTCATCTCACATTCATGGATAACCTGCACAGTGATGTCTGTGGTTGAGTCCACCCCTTGGTCTTGCCCATCTATATGTTGCATCTCTTCCTTGATGCCCCTTATGTTGCCAGTCTAGAACCACCTGACCCACTTCAGGCTTAGCAGATTGATCGACTTACTGGTTGCTCTGACATCCTTCAGTGGCCCAGCTCTTGAGTACATGGGCATGACATACTTCCATCATAAAATCACAGAATTGTTTCTGTTGGAAAAGACCTCTCAGATCGAGTCCAAAGACATCATTCACCATTAGGTTTTCAACCTGAGCAGCAGTAGCTTGTCATAATTCAGCAACCCGGATGGGTTTACCTCTGTGCTGCCACTTGCTTTTCCTCTATTGCTGCAGCTACTCTCCACAGTGCATTTGCCAGCACCCATGAGTCTGTAGAGAGATCGAGCACTCTCCACCTTTCTTGCTCAGCAGTATCTAAACCTTTTCCATCAACAGCTTTGGCAAACCATCATGTGGGACTCTACACAGCAGACTTCCACCTTCAGTGTTTTCTCACAGGACCCATCAGTGAACAGGGCATATTGCTTCTCATTATCTGGCAGTTAGTTATATGGTGGGTTCTCCGCTTCTGGGTGACATCCCAAAATCTTTACCTTCTGGACAGTTTGTGATTAACTTCCAGGATTTTGGGGCAGCAAGGGTTAGCTGTTTAAACCTGTTGCTTTATCATGTGGCATTGGTTGTGTGATAGCTAGAGGAGACCCTTCTTTTGAACATCCATCCCAGCACTGGCAGAATGCCAGGAGGAGCTGTGCTTTCACTATCAACTACTTCTGAGGCAGCTTGAGCTCCTTTATATGCTGTCAATATCTTCTTTTCAGTTGGGAGTGTAGTTGGCCCCAGTATCCCTGACTCCAAAGTCCTAGTGGTTGGCCTTAGGTCTCCCCCAATCCTGTCAGAGGCGCTAGGTAGGACCATTCATACCTGCTGCAGTGTAGAGTATATTTTTAATATCTTCTTCTGTTCAGACTGGCCCCAGGGGTGCTTGCTTGGGTGGCACATCTTTATTGAAAAAGTACCTATCCATAACACCTGCCTGAAGTCACTTCTAGAGGCTGAGGACTTGTGCCTATTTTCCAGTTACTTTGTCAATCCCACTTCACTAGACAGCGATCCCAGCTGCTTGGCTTCTTGCCCTTTCATACCAAACCCAGCAGTGGAGCAGCCAGGTGATGGTGGCCAAAGGCCAAAATCCTTTCACATGTCTTGCAGTAGCTCACGCGGGGATAAAGACTGGATGATTACCTCTGGCTCTTCTTCCTGTCCTCATGATGACATGGGTTCATTGTCAGCCCTATTGAAACAAACTCATTTTTTTGTGTATTTCCTGTACTGGGGCAACTGATATCCAGCACAGGCTGGCTCTATGGTGTAGCTGCAGCCCCTGCTATTTGATGTTTAAGTAGCTGAAGTGGCTGTGAGTCTGCCTTTAGGCCCGTAGACCTCCTCTTCCTGTGGAGAGCACTGAGCAGTGGTGAGAAGGGCTCCGTAGGCATGGGTCCATTGGCTGGTCCAGCTGGCTGCCTTGGCTATGTCCCCTTCTAGCTTCTTGTGAGGGGAAAAATAGCCAACGAACCAAAATCTTAACCCTATCCCAGTTAAACCCTGGACAGCTGAACATCAGTAAGCTTCTGTAAGACTATGGCTTCCTTAAAATAGTGCTACTTTATAAAGGCTCAGTTATAATTTGAGTAGTGATTTTTAAAGTTGAGTTGTGCCAGAATACAATGACGAGATGTATTCGGTAGCATCAGAGAGCTAAGCTTATTTCACTAGTAACTAATACTAAAGTGCATCCAGAACTCTGAACACTCCTACAAAGGAATAGCCTCATGGTGTGCTTGATCAAACAATTTAGATTATGTTGAGCATACATGCATAAAAGTGATCCAGATTGCACATTCCCCATATGACTGAAACTTGAGGGAAATAGAGTGCATTTTCCTGTGGGTCCTTGTGACTGCTGTCAGCTGTGATCTTCTATAATATCAGCTGGCAGTGATTTGGTGTTTCAGCATATGCATGGAGGAATGACACTAGCAGAACTTATTGCAGGACAGTCGATTTGATCAAGATACTTTCATTAAGCATCTTTTCCATGGTTCACAAGAAATGTTTTGGTTTAAAAGGATCAGATGGAGTAAAGGTAACCATGGCAACTTTTTTTCTTTTTTAATGTCCCATAAACATTTCAATCAAGTTTAAATGTCCTTTTATATGGAAGAATAAGGTTAAATAAACTAAATATTTTGTCACTGGTATATGAGATAACACGTTTTAAATGTAATCTGTATAGGCTGATATTTTAGATGGAAGTCTTTAAAGTTGTCTTTTTAGGGGAAATTCTTCACTGTAAGGAAAAGTTATGAAGTGCACTGTAAATGTGGAAGTACTGAGTCCTGTGTAATTTTATTTGTTATGGAAAAGTAAAGTTCTTTTGTCTTAACATTGCTTGCTTCACAAGGCTTCTTGCAGGGGAACTCATGCTGGTTTGATTTCTACTTTTTTTTAAAGATTTTTTTTTTTTTTAAGCAGCATGGAGACATAGTATTGGGTTTTTTTGTTTTGTTTTGTTTTAAAGCTCATGAAAGGTAAACAGATGAGGGTTTTTGTTTTACCTGTGTGCATCTCACTTTCCTTTTAATTTTAAACTATTTTTGAAATTAAATTTATTTAGAAAAATACCTGGCTTGGCTTCATTTATTGGGGTATGGGAAGAGCATTTTTGCATGGAGGCTTGCTAAATCCGGAGCGTTTGGGTTTTATCTATTTTCGAAGGATAAATCAAGGGTACGCATAAGGCTCTGGGCCGACACCTTGAAAGCCTGAGGCGTGGAGAGCGCCTGAGCAGAAGTAAAGGCTTCCCGCCACCAGGAGGTAGCGCCACTCCACTGCCCCGGCGCAGTCAGGTCGTTTAAATAAAACGTCCTGCGCTAATTGGTGGAGAGGTGGGGGGCAGGACTAGGCTGGGCAGGCCTGCACTGGGATTGGCGGAGCGCTGTGTTTGAACGCGCGGGCGGTTGGTGCGGTGGCTGTGTGGGGAGCTGCTGTTGGTTCCTGTTTTGATCCTGCTTAGGGGTTCTGCCCCGGCATGGCTGCGGGGTTCTTCTCCGGAGCGTCGGTATGGGAGATGAGCCCCGCTACCAGCCATGGGAGGCGGCGCTGGGTTGCGCGGGGGGGTGAGGAGGACGAGGATGAAGACGAAGCCCCCGCAGTGCTGGTTCTGAGCCACTTCTCCCGGCCGCCGTTCCTCAGCTTCGGTAGCCTACGTGTTGGTGCTTCCCGCACGCGTCTCCTGGCCATCGACAACCCCAACACCGAGGATGTAGAGGTGGTCGTCGACCGCTTCCCGGCTTCTGCCAAGGGCTTTAGCATTGAGCATCGCTGCTTTTCCGTGCAGGTACTGGGCGGGGGCTGTGAAGGGCCGGCAGGAAGCAGTAGCGGAGTGGATGGGTGATATCGGAAGAGACCCCGAGCTATGCCCTGCGTGCAGGGGTGCACGGCGGTTGGGAGGGCTGGAGGTTAAGGGGAACGGGGTCGCTCCCTGCTTGAGGCGCTCGTTCTTCAGCGCGGAGAAAGCCCCTCTAAGGGGTGTTACAGAATCACAGAAGTATTCAGGTTGGAAAAAACCCTCAGGATCACCAAGTCCAGCCAATAGCCCTACTCTACAAGGTTCACCCCTAAACCATGTCCCCAAGCACCACATCCAAACCACCTTTAAACGCATCCAGTGTTGGTGACGCCACCACCTCCCTGGGCAGCACATTCCAATGCTTGACCACTCTTGCTGGGAAAGAAAATTTGCTACTGTCCAGTCTGAAACTACCCAAGTGGCATCTTGAGGCCGTTCCCTCTTGTTCTATCACTAATTTCCTGTGAGAAAAGACCAGCATCAGCCTCTTTACAACGTCCTTACAAGTAGTTGTAGAGAGCAATGAGGTCTCCCCTCGGGCTCCTCTTTTCCAAACTAAACAGACCCAGCTCTCGCAGCCGCTCCACATAAGATTTGTTCTCCAGCCCCTTCAGCAGGTTCCTTGCCGTTCTCTGCGCTCGCTCCAGTGTTACCGGCTTGGCGCGCGATCTGCCCCGGAGGCAGTCACGCCTCACCCGGCCGCGTAGCCTCCTGTTTTTAGACAGCCGGTAGTGTTAAAGCTGCACCCCCGATGTGGGTGGTGTTCGCGGGCTGTGTTTGTGGTCCCTGTTGAGGGGGAAGCGCTGGAGCTTTATAAGGCTGGACCTCGGGATCTAGGGGCTGTCACCAGCCTCGAAGGATCCACACCCTGGCCGAAGAGGGAGGGTTTGGCAGTAAGGTGCAAAACAATATTTGATTGTTCTTAGGGACTGTGGTTTTAGAAACAGAGATAAAAGAATAACAGGTGTTTAGAAAATGACCTCTCAAAAAATTGGAAGGGATCTGTGTGGTTTAGGAAGAAAAGGCATGGGAGTGTATTGTGGAGAGGTTGCTAATGCACTGCTCGTCATGGTGAATAATGATGCAATAGGACTAAAGATAGCTTTAATGTAGGAATAAATTGTTGTGATTCTTAAGGAAATATAAACTGTGGCTAAGGCAATCAATGCTGAATTTTAAAAGGGCAGTTTGGCCAAAGAGGTGTCTCTGCTCATCTAGACTCCAATCATTGGGAGAGATAAAAGTCTCTGGGTATCTCTTGCAAGCGTGCTCATAAAAACAGGTTGGAGTCTCACTGTGAAGTATTTGAATAACAAGGTCCTGTGGTAATTAGTAAACACTAGCCACTGTTGACCGGCTCGATTGTATAAGCACACATTAAATTAGCTTGTGTGTTTTCGTTGCCTCAGGAAGTGTAACTCCAAATGCTCGAGAGATTGGTCATTTTCATACTGTCTTTGATTTTTGTCGGAGTTATAACCAGTCTTTGGTCTGTTAGTGTTGCCATTAGCAGAGCCCCCAGATGATTTGGTGGAGGTCTCTTTGTGTGAAGAATCTTTGCATAAGCCATACGTAGTTACACGATGCCCTTGTTCATTTGCAATGTCTTCAGTTTTGTTTTTTTTTTTAATTAAATTCTGTCAAATCTCATCTTTGCAGGCTGTTTGACTAAAAAATAATTTTAAAATGGAGCCTTTTATTTAGATTAAGTGAAGTTTCTAAAAATCTCTGAATGTCCAAATAGAATTCTTTTGGTTACTTCAGAGGACTTTTTGGTTAATACGTGCAAAAGAAATGATCTTGTTTTTTTTCTATTAAACTCTGCTCGAGTCTTGTGCTTTGTACTATGCGTTATATGCGTTCTTGCTTGCTTTCTATTATATTTTCATTAAGAGGTATATGTCCTTTTGGTAAGAAGTTTCAGAGGCTGCTTAAATTTACGTGTCAGAGGAAAACTGATATTCAAGTATTTAACAACTGTTTATAATTTCATTTTGTCAGAATATATTTTAATTCTGTACACCATTTCTCGTTTGGTTTGTGATTAACTTTTAGGTTACATAATTGCACCTAAGAGCTAGATATTAAACTTGTTTGTTTGTTTGTTTCAATAGTCAGGACAAAAAGTCTTTGTTTCTGTAACATGGGCACCCTTAGAAGAAGGAAAAGTCAGAGAACTGGTTACTTTTATTATTAATGGAATTGTAAAGCATCAGGCTGTGCTCCTGGGTGTTGCTGAGCAGCCTCTGAAGAAAAAGGTGAGTGTATGTTTATTATGTTTTTTACTGTTATTGCTTTGGCATTGCTGCCACAGGTATTGTTTCTGTTATAGAATTCAGTGAAGGAGAGTGATAAATTGATAAATGATGGTGTGTGCTGGAAAGCCCATTGTGCCCAAAATTTCTCAGCTGGGTTAGAAAGTAGATAACTGGTGCAGTACAGGTTGGAGAACAAAATTAGGTGATAACTTAAAAAACTGTTTTCAAGCCTAGGAATAACTTCTGGTGAATTCCAGAATTAAGATTTCTTTTTAGAGTACTTTAGATTTTGAATGAATATACAACTAATACTGAGTTTTACACCAAAAAAAAAAAAAAAAGTAGAAAACCAGCCTGCTAACTTTTATTTATGGTTCCTTTTCAGAGGAGTCTTTGGGTTAATACAAAAAAGAAAGGCTCTTCAGAATCATCTGCCTCAATAAAAGTTAAAAGAAGTACATGGAATATTAAAAAGGTTAATAATAAAACCTTTCAAGTTTCCCAGAAGGTGGATGGACTCAGAAGCCCACTTCAGCCATGTGAAAATCAGAACACAATGCAAAACAATGTATCCCCAGGAAATGACTCTTTTGTTGGCTCAGAAAATAAATTGCCACTATCTCCTATTGCACCAGTGCTGGAAGAACATCGTAATACTGTTTGCACACCACTTAAAATGAGAAGGTCCACTACATTCTCGGATATTGCTGTCATTGTAAATGAGGAGCTATTGCCTGAAATAGACAGCTGTAATGTCAATAAATGCATTAGTGAACATAATGAATTAAAATCTGGATGTGCATACAGCTCTACTGGTTTAGAGCAACTGCCAATTTCAGACAGCGAACCAGTTCTTAATTGTACGCTCTCACCCGTTTGCACTCCAGAACACACAGCATCTGTGCCTGTTTTAAGTACAAGGAAATTTTTAAGTCCAGATTCTTTCGTAAATGGCACTTATCAAGTGGATATAGGTGTAACAGAGCAGCCTGTTCCAATTCTTTCACCTGACCAGTTTGTGAAAGACCTCTTGTCAGATAAACAATCAAAGACTCCTAAAGTTGAGGTACCTTTGGTATCTTCTACTACAGAGACTTATGTTGTGAAGAGAATCCTACCCTCAAAATGGAAGAAAAATGGAGATGTAGAGACAGAAACGTATGTTCATATAGAATGCAATTTAAGCAAAGCCCTTGAGGTGCATAATGTGGAGTCACAGGTGCTTCGTTGTGATAAACCCAAAGAAAATCACTTCAGGCTTCCTTCTACAGAAGCATTTCAGACTTGCAATTCTTCTAGGAGAGAGCAACCCAAAAAGCGTCCAATTCTTTCTGCTACTGTCATAAAAAATAAGCCTGGTGCTGCTGAAGGAAAAAGACCGGAAACCCTCCAGCTGAAATCTAAGAAATGCCTTAGTAAAGCAATAATGGGATGTGATACCATGGCACCACTGCACACAAAAGCAGACATTTTTAGGTGCCTTCCAGTTATAGGTCCTGTTACAGCTGAAAATAAGCATCACAATGAGAAAGTAAATCCATCTCCTACTGAATCAACTACTCTGTGTCGTAAGAGGAAGAGTGAAGTATTCGTAGCAAACAGTAGAGAGACAGCTCCAGTGAATGTGGAAGAAGTGGAGAGAAAAAGAACTCACACATCTATCATGGACAGTCAGAAACATCCTACTACGAGTTCATCAGCCTTCAAACCCACCAACCGAGTGAGAGCAGGGCAAAGAAAGAAAGCTGGTGAGCATCACTTCCTTCATTTGCCACTTTCTTAAAGATGCCTTTGACTAAGAAATCTAGAGAAAGCAAACTAAACCTCTTAACAAGAGTCAGGAACATTTAATCTCTCTGAAGTGTGGCCTTTCCTATTTGTTAGATGCTATCTGCATTCTAACAATTTGAAAAGTGCATCAATTTTGGTTGTGCAGTTGGCACCAAATTTTACTTTATCCTTTCATAAACCTTGTTAGTGGCAGTAACAGGTGAAGTATGTGCCAGTTCTGTAGCAGAGCCCATATGTAATTCAAATTTATTAAAAGTTTGTTCATTCCACAAAACTTCTGTCACGTGTACACTTACCATGTTGCACATTTGGTTGGGTTGCTGTTGTCAGGTGGTTTTGAATGTGTAGTTTGTAAGTCTCATTCACTCAGCCCGCTTTTTATTCTCTGTAATTGGCTTTGTTGTCAGCCTTGTATATGTCTTTCTGCTTTTACTGTTTTCTAGTACTTTATTGCTTGAAGATCCGAAGGTGGTGACTTACTGTATTTCAGCGTAGTTTTGGTTTTCTAGTTGTTACATGCTCTGGAATACAAAAAATTATGAGGGTCTGAAAGAAGCATTTCATTTGCAGACTTCTCATGCAGCGTCTGCAGTGTAACAAAAAATTTGCCATGGTTCAGGTGGTCTGTGCCATGATCTAGATGTGATTTGGAGCTTTTGGTAATGCATTTTGATTTCAAGCTTTTCAGTCATTCTATGTAAAAAGATAACACACCTCCACTGTTACTGTGCAGTGAGAAAAGTTGTGTCCTCTGCCAGGTTATTTCTATTAATTCATTAAGCCCGTCCATAGATGGGCTGGACAAGAAAGTGTTCTGAGAGTCCAAAATTACTTTACTATTGCTTAATCCTAGTGGTGAAAAACAAATTATGATAACTTGGAGTGACTCTTGACAGTTTTTCCTGAGAAATGTAGCCTGTTATCCTAGTCATGCAGATGATGTTGCTTAGGCTTCATAAAAAAAAAATAACACTTTATTACTGAAAGTTAACTTTGAAATGCCCTTTATTAACTTAATTCACTTGAGACCCAACTTAAAGTTGTCAAAATGTATTTAAAATTTATTAGAAATGCATGAGAAATTGGAATGAGTTCTTCTAGAAGTGAATGTTCTAGGGAAAACTACATCAGCAGCTAAGCAGGGGAGTGCAGCCTGTAACTTGTGATCTCCATCTCTTTCTCTTTTTCTAACGTACCATTTTATTAGTGTCAGGCAGCAGCTATAGTCTGTCTGCAGCAGCAGACTTTTTAAATCCTTCATGTACTGTCAACATAAAATTGTCCTAAAAGCGTGTAATTTCTATACTCTGAGTTCATAAAGCCTAGATCTCCGTTTTTTCCTCTGTGTTTTATTTACATTCCACTGCTATGGGATGAATAACACCTGGTAGGTAGTGCCTTGATTAACACAAACTAGGCTGCTCTGAAATGTGTGCCAATGTAGTGTGCAATCTAACTGATGGAAAGAAGTGAATCAAGCCTTAAAATTTATACCTCTTACCCCAGGTGTTTATAGAATACACACTTCCATATCTTCTAGGGAATTAGCTTTGTGTTTGTTTTAGCTTAGTTTTTCTAGCAAAAATTGGTAACACTACGTTTCCTTAGTGTATGGAAGAACTGTGAAACACAATAGTAATTCTTTATTTTTCCCTCTTAATTGTAGTCAAGCTGGTTTGCTTAACTTTTTCTATCAACAGGAGGTCATTGGTAATTTGTATGGGTTCATGGTTAATTACTCTGGTTCCATGCTTTCTAGTGATGAGAACATTGACTTCCACTGACACATTTGTGTTAATGCTTGTAGGTTCTTCACTTCAGAAGGCATCTAAAACTACCAACAGAATTAGTAAACCCATCCCTGGATTGGCTCAGGCTCATCTGACACTTGTGAAACCACTGAAAACAGGTAGGCAAACTTCTAACATTCTGTAAAAGACCACACACCAAACTGAATGTCACAATTGCTGTTGTGCTAGGGATTGGTAAGACTTAAGTGGTTGGAATTGAGACGAAATAGAAGATTGTCCCAGCAATGAAACAGTACCTAGTAGAAAAATATATGTAACTTCTTGCATTCCATTTTGACTACTCATAAGAAAATTCATAGCAAGACACAGCCAGCTGAAGTTGAATGTTGCTTTCTTCAAGTTTTGCCTGTAAATGTAAAAACTACATTACAGAGATGTTCCCAGCTGACTGATGGTTATCAGTGAAATACTGCTTCCATATCTGAAAATGTTTTACTATAATAACACAGTACCTTAGAAGAGAAAATTTCTGACCAAAAAGATACTAATTTTGCAAGTTAATAATACTGAGTCCATCTGAGCTGAAAACTCATTCTTAAAATGGTTCTTCCTGGTTGTAATCCTGCTCAGCTTTGATTTGCTCCAAGATGTGCATTGCAAATGGCCTGAATTCACCACTTTAATGTATTTAATCCATGGTTTGTGGCTTAAATTTATTTAATGGTGGCTGATTTGCAATTCATTGAAGATTTTAACAATCTACTTTTTTTTGTGTATGTGTCCTGTAGATCCAAATGAAGTATCAAATGTTAATCCTTCCCACTATGAAATGTATATTGGTTATCAGACATTTCAAGAACTGCAGAGACTTTTTTCCTTTGTTTTTAAGTCATCCCTAGGCACCCAATGCCTTTTGCTGCTAAAAATGTGTTTTATGATGAACGTTGGAAGGAGAAGCAGCAACGAGGTTTCACCTGGTGGTTAAATTTTGTCCTTACCCCTGATGACTTCAGTGTGAAAACAAATACTTCACAAAGTAAGAGTGCAAGAATTTTCACCTTGTCCTTTAAACATTTTGTAGTGTACTTTATTAATATCAGTGAATAGTAGTACTATCTTAATGGCTAGCCTTGATTTGTCACTTTAATTTGTGTAACATGAAGCTCTTAGGTAAGAGCAGATTTTGAATTTTCAATTTGTATGTATCACCTGTGATTACCTTTTCACCTTCTTCACACTGCCATAATCATAAACCAAATATGTGGTCATATGTTTCAGTGGCTGTTACGCTAGAAAATGCAGAATATGCTAAACCAAAAGCAGTTCTTACATTGGAGATGGTGCTGTTCATCCCTGATGAATCTTATAGCCATCTAGCCCTTTTCAGAATTGTGTTTTCCCCTTGTGATAAATATGGATGGTGCATTTCCTTGTGCCAAGCACAGCATACCACACACCTGAACGGGAAGTGTGCTTTGTAACAAATAACAAATACACACTGGAATGCGCTACTGCAGCTCTCCTCAGTGGGTGTTGTGAGGTGAAATATGTGGTATCTGTCATTTTAGTAAGATGATGGTAATGTAATTTTTCCTCTCTCTTTAGTTTTAATCTAAAAATTTGAAGATCATATTTTGATCTTAAAACTGAATTCCTGTCACTGCTTGCTTATGAAAATAAGTATTCTATTAAATATTTGACTTTTATATATATAAATATGTATTTGACAACGTGTGTTTAGTGTGATAGCTGATAAGCTTTCCTGAGGAATAAGGTCATTTAGTCTGGAGAAAAATAACAAAATATGGACTTGAGCAGAAAAAAGTAAATGAAGTAAGCAAAGCTACTTTTATTTGAGATGTAAATGCTTAGTTTTTGTATGTGTTTAAACAGTAAATGCAGCTGCTCTTATCTTGGGAGAAGAGAACCTTCATAAGGCCAGTGTTTGTAGAGCACCAACCAAAGATGAAGCATCTCTAAAAGCTTACACAGTTCACCGTAAGCTGAATAAATTGCGGCGTGATGCTTGCCGTCTGTTCACATCTGAAACAATGGTTAAAGCAATTAAGAAGCTGGAAGTTGAGATTGAAAATAAACATTTGCTAGTTCGTAAAGACAGACACCTCTGGAAAGATGTAGGTAAGAATACTAAAACTTTGCATCTTCCCTTTTCTTGCAAATACAAAAAAGGGATTATGCACACACTAGATTGATCTTGAAGTTGGTTGATATAAATTTCTGCTGTCATGTGAAGAGTTTGCTGGTTGTAATATTACAAAATGCTTTTTTGCAGGAGAGAGGCAGAAAGTCCTCAGCTGGCTTTTATCTTACAACCCTTTGTGGCTGCGTATAGGTTTGGAAGTAAGTGCAGTATTTATGGTTTATAATGAGAGGGATTTTTCTGTTTTAATAGATGTTGTGAGTGTGTCTGCATTTTTCTGTTTTACTAAATCAAGTATATTAAATTCAGTTACAGCATGTTTTCATCTCTTAAATTACTACAACAGACATGCTTTAAAACTGCTTATTTAAAAGGAAAATATTTTCTTGAGGAAAAGTGGAAGTTTAACTCTCTGACCCAGCAGCACATAAGCAATTTCCTATCAGTTTCACCTTTTACTAAACTAGACAAAAATGTGGTTGTCTTAAGGAAGTTCCTCACTGATTCCTCAGTTGCAGATGATCATGCATGTTTTGAAATGAGGTTGAATCTTCTGAAATTTCTTTCAGTGACTGATTTGAAATAAACCCTGATATTTAGAGACTACCATGTTCTGCTTCCGACATTCAGTAATGTCTGTTATTCAGAAAAACCTCTTCATGTGTGTGGTAAGTTTTAATAATTCTGCTGGTTTTCTCCCTTCTTGCATATTAGGCTGTCTATGGAGAACTGATACCTTTGGAGAATAATAGTGATGTTATGGGTTTAGCACTATTTATCCATAATCGCTTGCTTTGGAACCCTGACATTGCTGCTGAATACAGACATCCCACTGTGCCTCACCTTTACAGAGAAGGTAATTACTACTTCCAAACCCAGCGTATTTTTAGCACTTAATTTTTGAGCTGTCACTTAATGGGTTATATCTTTTTAGGTCATGAAGAAGCTTTGTCAAAATTCACACTGAAAAAATTGCTGCTGTTAGTTTGCTTTCTGGATTGTGCCAAAAGATCCAGAATAATTGACCATGACCCTTGCCTCTTTTGTAAAGATGCAGAGTTCAAGGTAAGAGGGCTGTGAGTTAATGTGTCTGTTCAATATTGTCTTAAGACTCATTGTAGACATTCTTTAAAACTTTTAATTTTTGCTGTTATTGTAAGCCTGGTGTACTTTTGTTTAACAAGTCTTGGCTGTGCATCCTTTTGCATGAACATTCTCTCCAGGTCATGTCATGGTCATGTAAATAAATTCCTAAGAAAATTTTGGAGTGTTGGTCCTGTAGGAAGGACTCCAAAGCTCCTGCATTGTTTTTAAATGTCTAGTATACTGCAGCTGATCTTAAAGTGCCTAGTCAGTTTAGGCTTTTCTGTTTGTTTTGCTGTTTTGTTGTGATAAGAGACTGCAACAGCTGTCAAGCAGAGGCTTTGATTAATAAATATGTTATAGTCTACTAAAATAACTTTTCTTGAGTTTGTATTATGTAAGCAGATGGATGAAAAAACCATCCTGAATTTGGTGGTGCTTTCAGTGACATGTTGGCCGGGTACAATGAAAACTAAAGCTGTGTGAACTGGCTAAAAAGAAATTTTTAAAAATAATTTAAATATTAACAGAGAGATGTTTCATGCAGTTTGGGGGAAAGAGCATAAAGAATGTTTTCTGCTTGATAAACATTGTAGCGTTAAGATTATCCTCTTTTTATTGTTGTTCTTTTCGTTCAGGCTAGCAAAGACCTTCTGCTTGCATTTTCTCGGGACTTCCTGAGTGGTGAAGGTGACCTCTCCCGTCATCTTGGTTACTTAGGACTACCTGTCAGTCATGTTCAAACTCCACTTGATGAATTTGATTTTGCTGTAACAAATCTGGCTGTGGACTTACAATGCGGCATTCGTCTTGTGTGCGTTGATACAGAATTATTGTGAATTTTATATTTTTTTAATATTTTTTTTTCTTTTTATATATTGCTCTCTATGGGCTTGGCTGAGAAATTAAACTGAAATTCCCTTTGCTAGGAGAACAATGGAACTTCTCACCAAAAATTGGAATCTTTCAAAACAACTGAGAGTTCCTGCAATAAGTCGTCTGCAGAAGATGCATAATGTTGACATTGTTCTTAATGTCCTTAAAGAGCGAGGAATTAACCTGAAAGATGAAAATGGTAAGCTCTAGAAATCACGGTCATTCTAAGTGCATCAAGACACTTGTGCATACTTTAATTCTGTGATTTATTTGATAGGTGCTTCAATTGACTCCAGGGACATTGTGGACAGACACAGAGAACGAACATTAGCACTCCTGTGGAAAATTGTCTTTGCCTTCCAGGTACTACTCAATTAATTAGCTAGCTACAGATGAGCTATAATGAAAATGCCATTCTTTCAGGAACATCTGTTGTCTGTGAAAGCCTCTACTAATCAAATTTTAGACTGTGAAATGATCTAATTTGTATGTGCAAGGTGCCTTGCAGATTTTACCCAAGTTTGATAACTGTTAAGTAACAATACAGTTTAGATAACATTTTAACTGTGCTGCTTCTTGGATGCATTCATACAATTACTTTAAAAGAAAAAAAAACAACTTTTGAGTTTGTGTTATGACAGCAGAATTGATAATTAAAATACTGTTGATCTCAAAATGCTGGTAAGCTCTTACTGAAAAGGACATTTTGGGGTTAAACTGGTAGATGATAGTAGAGTAAGGTCTGAAGTTACATCTCTTCCACTTTCCCATTTGCCTGAAACAGTCAATTTGAAGAAACATTCTTGAAACAGGAATGAAGATTTTGTAGGCATTACCGCAATGGCATTTCAAAGCTCCAGGGAAATCAAACAAACAAAACCAAACAGAAATAGAGGGACGCAAAAATATTTCTTAAGACTGTTTGAGGAGTTAACTTGAGTTGGGTAGTCTATTGAAAATAAATATCCAGTTGACAAATATGTTTGGAAGGAAATATGAAAGGTAAAATAAGATGCAAGTTCAGATGGAGTGCTCCAGTAAGTAGACATTAATATAAATACAATTAACTATCAAAAAGCTACAAGGAAATAAACAGTTTATTAACTACTCTGACAGTATCGAGCAGTTACCTTTCTCCAGTTAATTTTCCTGATGTGTGGGTTCTGTTTGTGTTGCTTTTGATCAAAGAAACAATTTCAGTGAGCAATGGCTTTATCTAAGCCATTTGGATATGCTACTTGCTCTCCAAATCTTTTCACACTATCACACCAGATAAAGTCCTCTCAGAATTCTTTAAACGAGTGGTGCGTGGACTCAGAAACTCAGGCAAGACTCTGAAGTTGTTGTTTCCTCCGAAAGTACAGTGAAATTACACAGTCTATTTCAGGGAATTTCCCTGTTTCCTCCAAATATTAACTAATGAAGTCACTGTTTTATGCAGAACAGTGGGAATGTGGGTTAGGTTATTTTATCTGAAGCAGTTGGGAGCAGACACTGCCATTTCTGCTGGCAAATGCAGGTTATCCACTGATTCAGTGTGGCAGGTACTGCTAAGTAGTGAGAGTAGTTTCTCTTTTAAATACTGTTATCTAAAGTTTCTGCATTCAGCTGCTGTAATGCACAACTGTTGATGTAAATAAAGTTTTGGTTGTTTTTATTCTTTCTAACAGGTGGATGTTTTTCTTAACGTGGAGCAGCTAAAAGAAGAAATTGAGTTTTTAAAGAATGCACACAAGAAGAAAACACAACTGGGTGCTCTCAAGACTACTTCAAAATGCAAAGTACAAGATGATGATAGTAGTAACTCTTCACCTCAAAGTTACAGTGAAAATATGAAGCTGCTGATGGCATGGGTTAATGCTGTTTGTGGATTTTACAATATCAAGGTAAACTTTTGTGTACATTACAGCAAATGCATCCTTTGCTGTTGTAAACATGCTTATTCTTCATAAAGCAGGACTCTTCAAACTATCAAATACATAGTGGCAGCCAGCAATAATTAGTTTTAAATATCCTTCTGGGCTTTGTTCAATTTGACTCGAAATAGCCACCTTTTGTGTTTAGATGCAGCTTTCGTTAAACAAATTTGAGCAAAATTTCTCTGATTAGAATACAGTAACAGTTTTTCTGAAGGGTAGAATAGAACAGTGAAAGGGCATCCATGAAGATTGCTCTTATAAAGATTGCTTTCTATTTGTTTTCTCAAATGTTTGCCTTGGAGATTCACTGTGTAGTGATTCACATCTTTTTGTTTCTGGTTTCTCACAGCTGTGTGTCACTACACAGTGAGTGTTCAAAGGAAGCCACATAAACATTTTTTGGTCAAAAAAAATTGCACTTGGTACTTTCAGAGGTATGAGATAATGAATTCCATATCCAGTTTATTCCAATGGACTGGTAACAACAATTCAAGGAACTTGCGTCTTGCTGTATTTTAACAGGTGGAAAACTTCACAGTGTGTTTCTCAGATGGTAGAGTATTATGTCATTTGATTCATCATTATCATCCATGTTATGTGCCTTTGGAAGCTGTGTGCCAACGTACAACTCAAACAGTAGAATGCTCAAGAACTCATACAGTGGGATTGAACTCTTCCTCCTCATTCTCTTCGGAGTCTGATACTTCTCTAAATGTTATGGAAGAAAATGTTGACCAAAGTGAGTTGTTGTTTTTTTATGCACAGAAGTTCACGTTAAATATGTTTTTTGTATGCAAAACTTGATCTGACAAACATTTTTCTCTTTGCAAAGCTCTAACTGCCTCAGTCCTATACAAGGAACTCTTGGACAATGAAAGGAAAAACTTTCAGCTGATCAACACTGCAGTTTCTGACCTAGGTGGAATACCAGCAATGATTCATCACTCAGACATGTCAAATACAATTCCTGATGAGAAGGTAGAAAGCCCTTACAGCTGATGGAAACATGTGCTGATCTCTTGTGAATATGTTGTCTTCTGTACAGCCCTTAACTTGCTGTGTTCTGTGTTTACATAGGTGGTTATTACCTACCTATCGTTTCTGTGTTCGCGACTTCTAGATCTTCGGCAAGAAACTCGGGCCGCACGATTAATTCAGTCTGCTTGGAGGAATTACAGGCTGAAAAGGGAACAGAAACTTGCTCAGGTACTCTTCACCTGTACAACGTACAGCTTCTACTTTGAGAAATACTAAATAGAGAATATATATAGATTTACTATTTGCATGATGCAATTTTATTAGAATGGCATTGGCATTTTAATTAATGGGTACCATTTTTGCTATTCAAATAGATATCTATCTTGGTGTAATCTACTAAAACCCACTTTCATTTTAGACTATTCTGAAGTAATTACATTTGCTAAAAGCCTATTGCTCTTTCTTCTGTGTTCTGATTGTGGCATGTCATTCCTTAAGTCTTTTCCCCAACACTTCAAATATAAAATATTTGCAGTGCTTCCTTTAAAACAAAAAAGGGAGTAGTTTATTTTAAATTTCTAATAGTGTCTACAACATTAAAAGAGTAATTTAAAATTCTACATGAATTTACTTTTTTTGTTCAGGAGCTAAACTTTTCTAGTGTTTTAAACTGAAGCTCGTGAGTTTGGATATTTTGTTTCTTGCTTTTCTGGTAGTTATACCAAATCTTGTGATGGTTTTAAAACCACGACAATGTTAAGGTTGATAAATGCCACTGCTGTCTGAGAGGCATGCTGTTCCATGTTGGAACAGTTTTCAAGTGAACTATTCTAAGAATCCATAATGTAGGTTTTTCATACCCAGTTTCTTTATGAAAATTACACAACCTTGATGATGGTAAAACATTCCTTTCATAACTGTTTTAAAATAAGTATTTTTTAAGATTTTAATGGGGGACAGGGAGTTACCAAAACCTATGAACATTGCAGGCATTATTTAATTGTACAGTATGTGCATATATACTTTGCCCTGTGGTAGGATAAGCTAGTAGGAGGATTCTGACCAGGTTATCTAAATGTTGTTGTGTTACCTTTTGTTAGTTGCTTTTTACTTTGACCTACATCAGTTTGTTTCTGCAGTCTCTGGGTTACTGTATAAACACTGTTTGGTGTGTCGGCTACATGGATATGGCTGACATGACTATACACTTATTATTTTATTAGAGTTAGGAAGCATTCTGATGTGCTCCATTAGTAAGGATACCTTAAACCTATGACTAAAAAGTAAAACTGAGCTTAAAAATGACTGCCTTAAGAATACTGAAAAATGGAGTATCAAAGAGGAAGTAGCATGGAGATGGGGGATGCAGACTTATATGATCCTACCCTTTTACAACAAACTCAGAGGTGAAATAAGGAAAACTATTTTACTAAAGAAAGTTGTGGTATCAACAAGCCTATTTTTTATGAGATTGCTTTAGCCAGTTATTTTAATAAATCAAAAATGCGAATGAAAATTTCAGTCCTACTGATTCAGTGAAAATGCATTCTTTGTAGGAGCGAGACAGAGCTGCTCGGGTAATTCAAAATGCTGCAGTAAACTTCTTGTCTCATCGGCGTGCCCTAAAGAAAGTGAAAGCAGCAGTTTTCATCCAGAAGCACTGGAGAAGATACTTAGCCAGGATGACTTTTTTAAATCTGAAAAAGACAAAACTGGAGGAAGCCAGAAATGAATCTGCCACAGTCATTCAGGTAATACAACCTAAAGTGACACTACAAAGCAAAGAAACCTTCTGAAACCTGTAAAGGCTTGCGTAGGGTCATTTGTTCTGCTTGCAGGAACTGATGTCTTCATGGAAGTGTAATACTTTTTCTTGGTCTTTTGAGATGTATTAGTAACTTTCCTTGAGAGAAATGTCAAATGTTTCCTAAAAAAAAAAATTAACAACTGTTCTCCTAGTGTTATGACACCTGCAGTGGGCACATTCAGAATGGCAAACATTAGTTACCAATTAGTAATTGGGCAGTTAATTCGGTTCCTTCAAGGTATTCTCCTCACTATTACCTAAGGCTAAATATTCTATTCTTAAGACTTTATAGAATGGAGATTAAAGAATTACTGATTTTTCCAGTAGTTTAAAAGCAAATCTTTTGTTGCCAGGGCCAATTTAGAAGTGAAAATGCTTTGCATGCTTTATAACCCCTGTAGGCAGATGTTAGTCAGTTAGAGGGTATAAAGGCTCTGCAGAGGGACCTTGACAGACTGGACAGATGGGCAGAATCCAATGGGATGTCATTTAACAAGTCCAAGTGCCGAGTGCTGCACTTCGGCTACAGCAATCCCATGCAGAGCTACAGGCTGGGGTCGGAGTGCCTGGAGAGCTCCCAAACAGAGAGGGACCTGGGGGTACTGATTGATAGCCACCTGAATATGAGCCGGCAGTGTGCCCAGGTGGCCAAGAGGGCCAATGGCATCCTGGCCTGCATTAGGAATAGTGTGGCCAGCAGGAGCAGGGAAGTCATTGTGCCCCTGTACTCTGCATTGGTTAGGCCGCACCTTCAATACTGTGTCCAGTTCTGGGCCCCTCAGTTTAAGAAGGACATCAAAACACTTGAATGTGTCCAGAGAAGGGCAACAAGGCTGGTGAAAGGGCTTGAACACAAGCCCTACGAGGAGAGGCTGAGGGAGCTGGGATTGTTTAGCCGGCAGAAGAGAAGGCTCAGGGGAGACCTCATTGCCCTCTACAACTACCTGAAAGGTGGTTGTAGCTGGGAGGGGGTTGGTCTCTTCTCCCAGGCAACCAGCACCAGAACAGGGGGACACAGTCTCAAGCTGCGCCAGGGGAGGTTTAGACTCGAGGTGAAGAGAAAGTTCTTCACCGAGTGAGTCGTTCATCATTGGAATGGGCTGCCCAGGGAGGTGGTGGAGTCACCGTCCCTGGAGGTGTTCAAGAGGGGATTGGACGTGGCACTTGGTGCCATGGTCTAGTCATGAGGTCTATGCTTATAGGTTGGACTCAATGATCCTCGAGGTCTCTTCCAACCTTAGTTATACTGTGATACTGTAAAAAGCAGTAATTCATGGAATTTGGCTTTTGGGTTTTTTTACATTGATATCTGGTCTTCCTTCCTAGGGATTAAGTAGGAATAAAGTTCTAATCTGAGTTTGGTGGTTCTCAAATTTAACAAAAGTAAATTGTTTCTCTTTTCCTGCAGGCTTATTGGAGGAGATACTCAGCTAGGAAAAAATATTTACGGCTGAAATACTATGTTATTTTTGTACAAGCAAGGGTAAGAATGGTGAAGTGTGTTGCTGCATATAAACGAATTCTTTGGGCTACTATCACCATTCAGAGTCATCTGCGTGCATCCAAGTTGGCAAAGAAAGATCGGCAAAGATACAAAACCTTAAAGTCTTCAGTACTCACTATTCAGTCTGCATTCAGAAGATGGAGAAATTACAAAATTCAACAGAAAATTAAAGCAACTTTAGTGCTTCAGACTTACTTCCGAAAATGGCAATCCTCAAAACAGGCTAAAAGAAACAGAGCTGCCCTTGTCATACAGTCTTGGTATAGGATGCACAGAGATCTGAAGCAGTATCTCACTATGAAGCAAAGTATTATCAAAATTCAGGCTTGGTACAGATGTCAGCTGGCCAGACTTGTTTACCAGGAACTTAGGGCAAAGACAGTGGTAATTCAGCAGTATTACAGAGCTTACAGGCTAGGGAAAATTGAAAGAGAGCACTACTTGCAAAAGCGTGCAGCAGTAATAGTTCTGCAGGCTGCTTTTAGAGGCATGAAGGCACGCAAACTATACAGACAAACAAAAGCAGTTCGTGTTCTTCAGTCACTGTGGAGAATGAGAAAAGAGCAACTAAGATTTCTAAAATTAAAAAAATCTGTTGCCACATTGCAGTCACATGTGAGAAAATACCAACAAGTAAAAAGATACAAAGAGATAAAACGTGCTGCTTCTGTAATTCAAAGCCGGTATAGGGCCCATGTCGCTTCCAAAAGAGCAGCTGCTTCTTTCCAGAGGCTGCGTCTGGCCACTGTTGTCCTGCAGTCTGCCTACAGAGGAATGGCAGCTAGGAAGGAGGCTCGCACACTGAGAGCTGTGATAAAAATTCAGTCAAGTTACCGTGCTTATGTTGTCCAGAAGAGATTTAAAATCTTGAAAAATGCAACAGTGAAGATTCAAGCTTTTGTGAGGATGAGGCAGGCTCGTCAGCGTTATTGTACATTGAGGGAGGCAACACTCTACGTCCAGCGAAGGTATCGATCTCACAGATACGCTCTTCAACTTAAAGAAGATTATAGGAAACTAAAGGAAGCTTCCATAAGAATCCAAGCTGTAGCTCGAGGTTTTCTTGTTAGGAAACAAATACAAAGGTGGAGGAAGACTGTAGTGTTTCTCCAGGCATGCTACAGAATGAAAAGGGACAGGCAACGTTATTTAAGCATCTACAGTGCTGCCATTGTCATTCAAAAACGCTATCGTGCATACAAAAAACAGCTGTGTCAGAGGCAAAAGTTCCTGCAAGTTAGAAAAGCAGTGGTGTGCTTACAGGCAGCCTACAGGGGTTATAAAGCACGCAAAACACTCGAGCTTGAATACAGAGCTGCTATTGCAATTCAGACTGCTTTTAGAGCTTATGCTGCAAGAACGAAATATAGGGCAATGGTTCAGGCCTGCTGTGTGATTCAGAGATGGTACAGAGCTTGTAAGACTGGTAACAGACAAAGGCTGAACTTTTTAATGACAAAAGAAGCAGCACTTTCTTTACAAGCAGTGTTTCGTGGCTGGAAGGTGCGAAAGCAGATTCGAAGACATCATGTTGCTGCTGTTAAGATACAGTCTGCCTTCAGAAAATTCCTGGCTCTAAAAAAATTCAGGCTTATGAAACATGCTGTGCTAACTATCCAAAAGCATTACAGAGCCACTCTTGTAGGCCAGAAACAACGGCGAGAATATGTTCAGCTGCGTAACTCTGTAGTGTGTCTTCAGGCAATGTGGAGAGGGAAAATGGTGAGAAAAGAAGTTCAAAAGAAACATAATCTTGCAACAGTTATTCAGTCCTATTACAGAATGCATGTAAATCAAATGAAATACAAGAAACTAAGGCAAGCCACACTAGTGATTCAAAAATACTTCAGAGCTTACCGTAGGAAAAAAACCCAACAAGCAATTTATCTAAAAACAAAGGCAGCTGTGTTAGTCTTGCAGTCTGCTTACCGTGGGATGACCGTGAGGAAACAATTGGGCAAACTAAACAAAGCTGCTACAGTTATACAAGCTGCCTTCAAATCTTACCTGGTTAGAAAGGACTACAAAAGACTTAGATCTGCAGCTATAGTAGTTCAAAGGCATTATCGTGCAATTATTTGTGCTAAACGTCAAAGGCAAAAATACTTGGCCTTGAAAAAAGCCACAGTCAAAATTCAGGCGATTTATAGAGCTGTAAGGGTTAGACAGCAAATTCACGGTATGCATCAAGCAGCTGTTAGTATCCAAGCCACGTTCAGGATGCATCGCATGAGCGTAAAATACCAGGCAATGAGAATAGCAGCAATTATGATACAAAGACAATACAGAGCATTTTGTTTAGGCAAAATACAACGTGAAAAGTACTCAGAACTCAAGAAATCTGTTCTTCTCCTCCAAGCTGCCTGTAGAGGCATGAAGGTCCGTCAAGACTTAAAAACCATGCATCGGTCAGCAACAGTAATACAGTCCTACTATCGAATGCACAGACAACAGCGGGATTTCAGAAGATTGTTGCTGGCAACTAGGCAGATTCAGCAGTGGTTCCGTGCTTGTAAGGAGAGAGATAGACAAGTTCACAACTACATGGTTATCAGAAGTGCTGCACTTCAGATCCAGGCTGCATTCCGTGGTATGAAGGCAAGGCAACTTCTAAGAGCTATGGGAGAATCAGCTGTGCTTATTCAAAGCAGATTTAGAGCTTTCCTCAAAAGAAAACATTTTCTTTCCATTAAGACAGCTGCTATTGTAATTCAGAGAAGATACAGAGCAACAAAAGTAGCAAAACTTCAACGTCAGGAGTATCTTTCTTTCCTCCATGCTGCTATTATCATACAGTCTGCTTATAGAGGCTTTGTGGTAAGGAAAAAAATGCAGCAGAAGCATCAAGCTGCTACAGTTATTCAAGCCATGTTAAGAATGCATAAAACTTACGTTTCTTATCAAGCTCTCAGACTTGCTTCAGTAATCATACAGCAACGTTACCGTGCTTACAGGGAAGGGAAGCGTGTGAGAGAAAGATACTTAAAACTGTACGCTTCTGTTATGGTTCTTCAGGCTGCCTATAGAGGAATGAAAACAAGGTGCTTCTTGAGGAAAAGACATGAGGCAGCACTTACAATACAGAGAAACTACCGAATGTATAGGCAATACTGCTATTACAGAAAAGTGCAGTGGGCAGCCCAGGTAATACAGAAGAGATACAGAGCAAATAACCTAAGGAAAATCACAGTACAGCATTACACTGCATTAAGGAAAGCAGCAATTTGTATTCAGAGGGCTTTTCGAGACATGCAGGCAAAAAAACGACATCAAGCAATGCACCAAGCTGCTGTTGTTGTTCAGAAAAATTTTAAAGCCTTTAGAGAACATCAAAGGTATCTCTCTCTCAAAGCAGCTACTCTTGTTTTTCAGAGAAGATATAGAGCTTTGATCCTGACAAGGCAGCATACTTTGGAGTATCTTTCTCTTCGCAGAGCAACTATATGTGTACAGGCAGTGTACAGAGGCATCAGGGTGCGGAAGAATATTGAGCGCATGCATTTAGCTGCCAGTAGGATACAGTCGGCCTACAAAATGCACAGGGATAGAAGGTCCTATCAAAACATGAGAACTGCAGCTATTGTTATACAGTGCTACTATAGATCTTACGTGAAAGGGAAGGATCAGCGCAAGGAATATCTGACAATGAAGTGTTCTGCCATTGTGATTCAAGCATCGTATAGAGGCATGAAGGAGCGACAGAAGCTGCAAGTGATGCAGGCCTCGGCGACTAGAATCCAGTCCAGCTATCGCATGTATCTGCAACGCAGGCATTACAAGCGGCTCTGCTGGGCTGCCAGAGTCATACAGCAAAGATTCAGAGCCAAAATGGCCAAGGAGGCTGACATGGAAAACTATGCACAAATGAAAAAAGCAGTAATTTGCCTTCAGGCCTCTTTCCGTGCTAAAAAAGCCAGGCAGCTGTATAAAAGCAGGACTGCTGCACGGCGCATACAGGCGTTCCTACAAATGTGTGTCGAGAGGAGGCGTTTTCTCAAGAAGAAGGCAGCAGCAATAAGGATCCAGTCAATGTTCCGATGCCAAAGGATGAGGGCTCGCTATAAATTGCTTCGCAGTTCAGCAGTTGCTATTCAGAGGTGGTACAGAACATGTCTCAACGCTCGTTTGCAGAAACAGTATTTCGCTCAAAGACATGCAATAGTAATTATTCAGTCTGCCTTCCGTGGCATGAAAGCGAGAAAAATAGCAAGGCAAATGCGAGCTGCCAGAAAGATTCAGGCTTTTCTTCAGATGGCTGTGCAGCGTAGAAAATTCCTTCAACTTAGAACAGCAGCTACTACATTACAAACCTATTACTTAATGTATAAAGCTAAAGCACAGTATACAAGGTACAGAAAAGCAGCTCTTGTCTTACAACGATGGTACCGATCTCACCTGGCTGTGAAAGACCAAAGAACAACTTACTTACAGACAAGGAAGAGAATTATCATCGTGCAGGCCAGAGTCAGAGGATTCCTTGAAAAGAAGAGGTTTCACAGAATTAAAGAAAATACAATAAAAATTCAGGTAATTTTGAATGTGGAGTAATGGTTTTGGGGCGTGGGGTTTAAGATTGCTGTTCTTGCAAAGCAGCACTTTAAAGTTGTATGTTTGAGGAGAACATACTGAGGTGCCTCAAAATCAGCATGACCAGATGGTCAAAAGAGGTGATTTTCCTGCTGGTGGTGCAGCTTCACCTTGATTTCTGTCTAATTCTGGGCCATGAAATTTAAGAAGGGTGTTTGGGTCCTTGAATGCATCTCAGGAGGGCAATAAAGAGAAGAGGCTGCCTCCTCCTCTCTCCAACTTACCTTCAGTAGTTGTAGAGAGTGATGAGGTCTCCTCTCAGCTTCATCTTCTTTAGACTGAACAACCCCAGCTCCCTCAGACATTTTTTTGTAGGTCATGTGTTCCAAGCCCTTCACAAGCCTTGTTGCCCTTTTCTGCCCCTGTTGCCCTTCAGTATCCTTCTTAAAGTGTGAGGGCCCCAAGCCTGAACATGATACTTAAGGTGTGGTCTCACCAGTGCTGAGTACAAGGTTCCTGCTGGCCACAGTGTTTCTAATACAAGCCAGGATGCCACTGGGTTTCCTGGCCGCCTTGACACACTGCTGATTCACAGTCAGTCGCCTGTCAATCAAAAGCCCCAGGTCCCTCTCCAACTTCCATCTTTCCAACCACACATCCCCAACTCTGTAGCTTACCATGGAGTTGTTGTGACCCAAGTGCAGGACCTGTCACTTGGCCTTGTGGGTCACTTCTAACCGAAAATACTCTACTCCTACTCTACTCGGAGTGCTTCCCTGACTACTACTGCTTAAGATTTCATTTTGCTGTCTTGCATTTCAGCTACCCCAAAGCCAATCAGAGGTGTGTCATGATGGTTACATGAGTACTGGAGATATTTATAATGCCTATATCTCTCAAAGCTCATGTTAAAATAGTTGTGCAGTTATTGTCAATGCTTGTTGAGGATGGGAAAAGAGACTTTAGGGAAAACATCTTTAGAAATGTATTTTAATTTTACACAGAGATGGTTCCGAGCGAAAATGCAACAGAGAAGATTTCAGAGAGATTACCAAAGGCTCATTCAATTACAGCGCACAATTCGGGGCTGGCTGAGCCGCAGAAACCACGCAGCAGCCATCATCCAGCGCAACGTACGGAGATTCCTTGTCTGCAGGCGCAGGAAGAGATTTGCAGTCGGAATAACGAAATTTCAGGTACAAACTTCTTGTAAGAAAACTACAATTTAAAAAAAATCACTACCTTTTCCTTTTTTCTCTCACGGGCTTTTGGGGAGAGGGAAAATGTTTGTTGTGGTTGGTGAGTTTCTCAGTTAAACTGCAATCCAAGTCAGCTTCAGTTTAGACATCAAAGCTAAATGCAAACAGATCGTTAAGTAGGTAGATACTGGTTGTGGTGACTTAGGTGGGGTGCATATGGGTGTGTGTTTTGGTCTTCTGTCTAGCAAATGCAGTATTTGGAAGATTAAACACTGAGTGGTAATTATTTAAGAATTAATAACCAAGGTAAGTAAATGCTTCATCAGACTTGTAAAATTGATTTGCAAAAGTAAGGGAAGTTCTCTTGTCTCTTGCTGACAACTTTTTTTTTTTTTTTCACTTTGTGGAATTCCTTTTCTATAGGCATTATGGAGAGGATATTCTTGGAGGAAGAGCAATGACACAGCAAAAATGAAAGCTTTGAGACATCGTTTACAAAAGGCTAATGAAAAGAGCAGAGAAGAAAACAAATTGTGCAACAGAACTGCAACTGCTATTGACTACCTTCTAAAATACAAAGATTTCTCTTATATTCTCACAGCATTAAAGCATCTAGGTCAGTATTTTGTTTCATTTTATCACATAGATTTTTGACCTGGTAGAAACTGGGTATTTTTCAGCTGAGAAGACTTCATAATGATGTTTACGCTTTCTGTGTGGCTGCAATATGTGAATGGTTTCTTCTGGGCTAAAATCGGTTTATTGATTTAAGAGGAATGTTGAAAGGGTTATGTAGAGAAAGGAAATCCAGTATGATTGCTCAGATTTCCTGGCACTCCTAGTAATACTATGCCTTACTTAAGTCAGTTATAATTACTGTTAATCTATATTATGTCCATGGATTGTTTTGTCTACTGAATTTTTAGTCTGAAGTATTAAAACTGTTGGTTTAGAAATACTTGTTTTAACCAGTAATTGCACTTTTTACTTCTTTGCACTTGCCAACTGGGGTTTTATCTTACTTTTTAATTAAATTGCTTGAGCTTCAGAGGTTTTGTTTATTTTCTTTAATCATTATAGAGGTGTCTACCAGGCTGTCTCCACTCTGTTGTGCAAATATGGCCCAGAGCAGAGCAATCTATTCTATCTTCAGTCTGATCCGAAGTTGCAACCGGAGTGTTCCGTGTATGGATGTGATCAGATACTCAGTTCAAGTTCTCCTTAATGTTTCAAAGGTAACTTTAGTATTTGCTTTTTCAGCTTTATAAGCTGTAGGTTATATATGACTTATTTATCCACAAAATTCCATGATAAAATTAAAAACAGCAACAACAAACCCAAACAAAACCAAAACTGTTTCTCAATTTTAACTGTCATGATACAGACCCAGCCAGCAATTGAGCCACTCACACAACTGACCCCTCACCTTCCAGTAAGATGGGAAGGAAAAAGCAAAACCCTGTAAGCTGAGATAAGGAGTGTTTAATAGACCAGCACAAAGAGAAAAAGTAAACAGGAATAATAATGTCACCAATGAAATAGTACATAAAGTGATACAAAATGCAATATTGAAAGGGATGGCCTGATCCTGCCCCACTGTATTGTCACCTTCTCATAATGGCCTTCGCACATATAGCAAGGATGATATTAATGTAGTATCAAACACTCGTTTTCCATCCTATAGACATCTGTATTCAAAGTCTTAGATTTTTGGTTTAGGAGGGAAAAAAGTAACATTTAGGCTTTATTTTTATTTTAAAATTTCTCTGAGCTTAATGTAATTTAATTTTCTGTTTAAATGCATGGAAAATGGATTTTGCTTTTTTCTTCTAACCTGAAAGATTCTAAAGATCTGTCTATATAATGTCCTGTCTGTTTCTTGTATAACAGTGTGAAAAAACCACTCAAGCAGTTTATGATGTGGAGCATTCTATAGATACATTGCTAGACTTACTGCAAATATACAGGGGGAAAGCAGGGGACAAAATTTCAGAGAAAGGAGGAAGCATATTCACAAAAACCTGTTGCTTGTTGGCCATCCTTTCAAAGGACTCAAAAAGAGCTTTGGTAAGACTTTAATGATTTTGGTTTAATGTGATGCAACATTCTTTTCTTGCATGTCTTGGTGATGTTTTTAATTTTTTTTTTTTTTTTTTCTCTCCCTCTCCACCATACCTATTATGGCTGTAATGCTAATTATGATTAAATCCTGATTTTAAAATATGTATTTCTGAGATGCTGAAAACAGTCACCATTTTGTACTTTCTATACCCTGGTCACCCTGAGCTATTCAATAAGATCCTGAGGTTCTGATCCTGCAGTCTTTGCAAGATTATGATATTGCAGTTCCTGCTTCCCATAGGGTTTTCTATCAATAGTTTAGCATTAGGTACAGTTTGGTTGCCACTTGGATTAATTTTCATTCAACAGTTTACTGTTGCTTTTCTGATAAAGTTTAAGATCTTCGTTGTCATTAACAACGGCAATACAATTGTCTATGATTTTCTGTTGATGTACACTATTGTAACAGATTGTTTCTGAAGATTTCTTTGTTCATGCTTATTGCTATAATCCCTGATAAGGTTATTGGGGCAGCCTGTGCTATAAATTAATTAGCTGTTTATTCACCAGATACAAGCACAAGTCATTCGGCCACCTCTGGCAATTGCATTATTCTTTCATAGTTATCAAGATAGGTACAAACACTCCTTTACCTCTGTACCAGTCACTGAAGGCTTATGTTGATTACATGTGAAAATTGGTTGTAAGGCAAAATTAGTGAAATCTGACTTGTGAGATCTCGGGAAATGCATGCTTTTACATCACACACCAGTTAAGTGTGTTGAAAACATGAGATCACCGACTTGTAAGTCTGCTGTCTTGAAAATGGTTTCACTGTATTTGTGGGCAGAAGTTCAGCTTTAATTAGAAACTTTCTGTTTCCCTTGAATTAAACTGGTTTCTTTCTTTATTTATTTTTTTAAAGCCTCTTTTAGATGTGCAGTATTAACCATGTACATTTTCACCTTTTCTCAGGCAATCCGAAGCATGCCCCGAGCTGTTTCTTGCCTCCAAAGCATCTATAAACTTACAGCTCGCAAGCACAGAGCAGATGCAGAGAGAGAACTCATGAAGCAGAAAACAAACAGTTTAAGTGGACCCTTCTTCATACCAGTAACTCCTCTAAGAATAAAAATGGTTTCAAGGTAAGAGTTTGAAAATTAGGCATCTCTTTTTTCCTTTTTTTTCCTCCCCTATTCCCCACCCCTCAGCAGTATATTTTAATGACAAACTACTAAATATTTTCACAGAATTAAACCAGACTGGGTTTTGAGGAAAGACAGCATGCAAGAAATTGTGGATCCTCTGCAAGCAATTATAATGGTGATGGATACACTTGGTATTGCTTACTACTGACATCTACATAATGTATATGAAAATGTATTTGTATAGCAAGTAGGTAGTAGACAGCTAAATGGCTTTAAAATAAAGCAGAAAAGTGTCAAGCTACCCTTGAAAATGTATTTTTAAATTGCAATTAACATTTCTGTAACTTTTTTGGTATTGTATACAGCTTTGGAAATACTATTTTGTACTACTACAGAAAGTGATTGTACAATAAAATCATATGCACTGGAAATTTTGATAGTGCAGTAATGTGTTGTTACTGCACGACTGTGAGTTTTGTAAATGGGATTGTATGCCCCACTCTGAATAAATAGTGTAAAATTCTTTTTAAAGTAGTTGTTTGTGGGACAGTGACATGGACTCATCTCATCTGGAGAGATACAGGTAGGAAGGGATGAATAGTCTGCATTTCCACACTGGCTACTGTTTCTGGAGCAAGTGCAGAGGAGGGCAAGGAAGCTGTGAAAGGCCCAGAGAATAAATCTTATGAAGAGTGACTGAAGGAGCTGGGAATGGTTAGTTTGGAGAAGAGGAGGCTGAGGGGAGACCTCATTGCTCTCTACAACTACCTGAAAGGAGGTTCTGGAGAGGTTGGTGCTGGTTTCTTCTCACAGGCAATTAGTGATAGAGCAAGAGGGAACGGCCTCAAGATGCCACTGGGTAGTTTCAGACCGGACAGTAGCAAATTTTTTTTCCCAGCAAGGGTGGTCAAGCATTGGTATGTGCTGGTTTGGATATGGTGCTTGGGGCTATGGTTTAGGGGTGACCCTTGTAGAGTAGAGTTCTGGGTCAGACTTGGTGGTCCTAAGGGTTTTTTCCAACCTCAGTGTTTCTGTGATTCTGTGTGTGAGTTTACTTTCTAGTAAGGCTTTGAGGTACTCTGTGTGACTGTTGGGAAAACTTTTCTTTTTTTTTTTTTTTTTTTTATGGTTGTGATGTAGTGGGATGTTGCAAGGGTAAATCTGGATGTTCCGACCTGGTATTTTTCAGGAAGGTCATTTGAGAGTGCCTTCTTCATATCAAGTGAGCAGTACATACAAATCTGCATCATCTGGTTGAATGCATGACACTTGTCACAGCATTCCCCTTAAATTCTGTCTTGTGCCTTAGAACTGTGTTTTCCTAGAAATGAGAATGGAAAGTGTAATGTTACACTTTCTCAGCCCCAATGTTAAAGTTTATGCCTCCCAACTGTAGAGCATGATGTTAAATTGCCAGCCCTTAGTCAGTTAAATAACACACTATAAATGGTTTGCTGTTCTGTTTTAAAGGACTGGGGGGAAAGGACTAAAAGGGCTAGCTGTATACAACAAACCCCAACAGACAGATAATAGCAGTGGCTATGTTCTTATTTTGAGAGCCTCCTGAATGGGTAACAGAATGCAACAGACTGGTTATATTGAGGTGGCAAAATGAGATGGGGGAATTTTCTCTTTGCCTTTATTTCAGCCAAGGTAAATAAACTGATAACGGAATGCCCTTTAAACTTGTAACTTGAGAGGTTCTGATGGGGACAGTGTTCAGTTAGTTGAAATTGTCATATAAGCTTGTTCTCTGGTTTCACTGTGGAAATGATAAATTTTCTCCTTAATACCATTGACATACCAGTAGAATTCTGCAAGTCTAGTGTGCAAATATACGGAGAACGAAGATTCAAAGAGTGTTTTCAGGGAAAGGACTTGTGAATGCCATGGATACTAAGGCATTTGTGAACAGCTTTTGAAAATGTAGTTAATTATTTACAAAAGTAATACTCGGTGAGTTTTCCCAGATGGTGGGAACTGGTGATGGAGACAATAATGAAGATGAGACTTAAAAGCTGTTTTTTCTTCCTATTTACATATTTGGGCAAACTCATTGCAGAAGGTAAGTACATTGAATTCTATCATTAATAAGTGTACATGGAATCTAGAACATGTGGCCTAGGTAACTTAAATGTGTTTCAAATATTTACCAAGACTGCTTTTACACTGCTTATAAAATGCAGTTTTGTTTTGAAATGGCTGATGGTCATGATTCAACTGTCACTGCAGCTCAGGGCTGAAAACTGATATCTGGGCTTCAAAGCTGTAGTATTGGAAAGTTCTGACTTGTACCCAGGAAGTTTCTTTGGAGATCTATTTAAGCAGTTTTGAGGAACTTTTGCAGACTGAATTTTACACTATTAAAATATTTTATATATTGAAATGCCTTGGTGACCAAAGTGTGTTGGCTTTACCGGAAGGCAAAAGAGTGCAAGTCAAATAGAATCTCCAGAAGCTAGTCTGGGGTGGTTCTTGATTCCTGTCTCTATTTTCAGCATTGCTTAATATTTATGGAGTTGACATACTGTGTGGACAGCAATTTCACAAAGCTGTGGACTGTACATAAGGGTAAACTTCCACTAATTGAAAAGGTGTCCATTTCTATTTGCATTTCATATTGCATCTGCTAATGAACATTTAACTGCAGCATATCTGTTGCAACTGTCCCTGTTTTCCCTGGAGTTTTCTCCTCATGCAAAGCAGTTGAAATTACTCTTTGAGAAGACAAAAGGTACGTAGATAGCAACCATTTCTGTCTTTTAATTACTTAAAAAGAAAATCTTACTTGCCCTCAGTTCTGGGGTTGGTTTGTTGTTTGGTTGAGGGTTTTTAGTTTGTTGGGGTTTTGTTTGTTTTGTGGGGGTTGCTTGTTCGTTTTATTTAAATGTGATACAGGAAGGGAATTATTAAAAAATTATCTTGGCAACTTCTATTGAGTAAAAATACTAAGTTTGCAGACAATTCTAGTAACTGCAGTAAATTCTAGTGGCACTGAGGGCAGGAGCAATAGTTTGACTTCAGTATGTGCAGGATGAATGCAGCAGTGTGAACTGGTGGGACAATTCTGCCTAGTTATATTGAGATTGGTGGGTGCTGGTGGTTCAGATTCTTCAGGTTAAATTTGCTTTGTAATGCTATGCAGAGAGTCATCTCAAAGGATGGTTTTATAAGAGAGAACACCATAGTTATTGCTGGTTTGGTTTCTGTGGTTTGGGTTTATTTTTGTTGTTGTTGTTTGGGGATTTTGTAATAATAACAATAATAATAATGCAATTTTCAGCATCATTCCTTTGAAAGATTTTTCTCCTGTTACTGGTTTGGTTTTAATTGCAGTTTTGCTTGTCCTTTCCTTAACCCCTTTTTCTTCTTTTATTTCTATTGACTCTGTTCTTAAATTCTCTTTCTTCAGCAAGTTAAACTCCTATATTCCCTCCTGACAGTTTGTCATTCTGTTCTGGTAGTGTTTGCTGAATTGAGGAGCTGTGGCATAGCTTATCTTGATACTTGACACTGGATTTTAGAGCAGGCATCCGTATGTATTTATGCAAACAAAGGGTGCTCATGCTTACATCTTCTGGGCTAAACAGTCAGGTAAGTGTGCCCTACATCACTGTTAGCTCACGTTATAATTTAATTCTACAGTCTCTATTCCTGTCACCCTAAAGAATGAAACTTGATATAATTGTAATATACCTTCATTTCAGTGAGTTTTACAAGACTTGTCATGCTTGTAAGCCTTCAGAATGTCATTCACCCTGTTTGAAAGCCTGTATCAATCCAACTGATGTTAAGTAAGTTAATGCTAAAAAGGTTCATAACTGGACTGAGATTTTTCTTAGTGATAAATAGTTATCTTTTTGCAGATATACCTTGTGATTTGCCACGTGTAGAGAACGGACAGATTGCCCAGTACTATTATAATTTCAAAAGTCACTACTTCCCTATGCGTAAGGGAAAGAAACTTTCCTATTCCTGTATGATTGGTTACACAACTGAAGCTGGGACTCAAGATGGGACAATAATTTGTACAGCGAAAGGATGGTCTCCAGTGCCACAATGCTACAGTGAGTTTTGTTCATCTCATCGTTGGTTTTCCAGCTGAAGTTCCTGGGACTTGCTGGAGGAGGGACATGCATAGGAGAGGGATGACATGTGTAAGTTAGCACAACAAGGTGTGTTTGCAACTTGCATGTGTTTATATATGGAATATTTTTGCAATCATACATGTTTTAAAGGCTCATAAGGTTATGTCTTTATAAGAACACCACAAAAGTTGCCCAGTTTCCTTATTTTAGGAAAACTAATAGATAGTTTCCCTTGTGGATGCATTCCCTGTAGAGCCTCCCATCTGTATTGTTTGACCATTGTAGTTTTTTTTCAGTTGGTCAAAAAAAGAAGGTTAGGTCAGGATAGCTAAAAAGCCACTTTTTTGCTTACCAGAGAACAAATACATTCTATTAAATCTTTTTTTATCTTCTAAACAAGCTGTCTCTTTTCATTTAGAAAAATGTAACAAGCCTCTTCTGGAAAATGGGGTTTTTTATGGTACAGAAATCTACTTCAAAATACACGAGAAACTGCACTATAAATGTAATCTAGGCTACTACGCTCCGAGTGGTAGTGCTGAAGATACAATACAATGTCGTCCAGAAGGATGGTCCTCCCAGCCAAGCTGTAGTAAAAAAATTGGTAGGATTATGCATTTTTCTCCTTTATAAACTGCCTTACATGTATAGAATTTGACTGCCCTTGCTGTACCTGTAGGGCCAAACTGCTTATGTCATCACAGTATGTTAGACGTTGGAAGTGACCTCAAGAGATCGAGTCCAACCACCTGCCAGAGTAGGATAACTTAGGGTAGTCCACACAGTAATGCATCCAGGTGGGTTTTGAATGTCTCCAGAGAAGGAGACTCCACAACCTCTCTGGGCAGTCAGTTCCAGTGCTCTGTCATCCTCAGTTTAAAGAAGTTTCTTCTCATGTTGAGGTGAAATCTTCTATGTTCAAGCTTGAACCTGTTGTTCCTTGTCTTATTACTGTACACCACCAAAAAGAGCTTGGCCCCCTCCACTTGACACCCACCCCTCAGATATTTATACACATTGATGAGATCCCTTCTCAGTCTTCTTTTCTCCAGACTAAACAGCCCCAGGGCTCCCAGTCTCTCTTCACAGGGGAGATGCTCAAATCATCCTCGTGGCTCTCCATGGAATTCTCTCCCACAGGTCTCTGTCTCTCTTGAACTGGGGAGAATAAAACTGTATTGCAGGTGTGGTCTCACCAGGGCAGAGTAGAGGGGTTATCATGTGAGTAGGTCCTCAGCTGCATTTCTTGGGAAGCAGTTGTCCCATTTCACTAGTTTGTTGGATTTGTATCAATGAAGTTATACATAGAAGGAATCAGTGTAGATGGAACTGCATTGTTTCAGTTTAATCTGTTGCCATCCAAACTTTCTCCCCAAGTGACAACTGGAAAATGTGTGTAAAACTTGACAAGAGCCATTCATATTATGTATGTGCTTTTTTTAAGAGTCATGTCAAGTACCAGACTTGCAGCATGGCAGCTACTTCACAGCCCAGCAAGAGCTTCGACCGAATGAAATGCTGCTGTACAAGTGTGAGGAGGGATATCAGACTGCAGGAGGAAACACCACAGAAGCAGCAGTGTGTCTAGCACATGGGTGGTCCCTTACTCCAAACTGCACTAGTATGTAATGGGCTGGAAAGTAATTCTATTTGAAATGTCATTCTACAAATGAATCACAGTTTACACAAAGGCCTTGCTTTGTAAGCCATAGGGGTCATGGGGGGAAATCTTCCTCTGTTCTCCCCTGATCCAGGGATTGTTGGGTGACAAATGAAGGCATAAACCCTGTTGCCATATACCAACGTGATTCCAGAAATGCAGAGCCTCTCAGAAGTCCTCCCAGAAGTCCTTTGTTGCTGCATTGTAGAATCCCTTGTGTTACAGTGTCTCTGACTCCCACTTGCAGAAGTCCTGAAAGCCCTTTACAGACAATGCACCTAACAGAAGCTCCAGGCATATCCTTAGCAGCATCCTTACACCAAAGCCCTACACACAAGAATTAGCTAACGAAAGCAGAAAGTCCCTAGCAGCCCTAAACCCCCCCAAGCCATTCCTAACCTAAGTCCCTAACCCAAGTAACTGTTTCACAAGAGTGGCTGTTTTCATACTCTGTTACCAATCCCTTAACCAGTAAAGTCCAACCATGTATATAAGCTAAAATCTTTTCCCAATGAGAGGTGCCAGCATGTCAAGGAGGTGGTTTTTGCAGCATGTTCCAATCCAAGGATGCCAACATGAGGATGTTCTTGGCACACATGGAATGTGGTTATTTTGCTCTAGGCAGCATGCTAATTGGTCAGCTAAGGAATCCTGTACTCTGCACAAGTCCAGCAGCTGCCCTCAGAACAGTGGCTGCAACATTCCTCAACTGTTTTTCACTGCTGTATGTTTTCTTCCTAGAGATAACTTGCTCCTCTTTGAATGGAATAGCACATGGAGGATTCTATCCAGTGAAGAAAATCTATGAAGAGGGAGATGTGGTTCACTTTTTCTGTGAGGAAAACTATTCTATCAGTGGATTTGACCTAATTCAGTGTTATTATTTCGGATGGCATCCAGACCCTCCAGTGTGTGATGGTACTTTATAGTTTTACTGTGTTGAATTCTTGATGAAACATTAGCACCTTATCTCATGAAAAGGTTTTGTGAATGCAAAATTAACATGCTTTTTGTACCAGTTCCCAGCCTAAACAGAAATCAAGTGTTAGCTGAAGGGCGTGGAGCCAAGGGAGCAGGAGGGAGGCAATAATTATTGGAATCAGTTCTCAGTGGACTCTAGTAATAGAGCGGATACTGTCTCTTGCTGTTTCTTTGTGCATTGTGTCCTGGAGAAGCAGGACTCAACAGTTACAGGAAAGCTATTCACCCCTTGAAGCTCAAGTTAAACTATCTTGAGATTACATGAAGGTTTAATCATGCATGTTTGATCCTGCCTGTGTGGTGGGAACATGTTTCTGCAGAGGCATTAATGATGGGATTTGAAACAAGATCCTTTTGAACTTGGGAACTGTAGTACTTATGAGTTTTACAGCCTCATCAAACTGTAAGGGTTATCCTTAAGCCAGAAACACTCTTAGCAATTACTATCTTTTCCCCAGTCAGGGAGGAATAACGGAGATTCTCAGAAAAGAAATTCTCAGAAGTATGACAGGTGTAGTGAAGCAGATGAGATCCAGTCTAGAGCAGAAAACAGTATAAATCAACATTTAGGCTAGCTGAGAACTTATTGTTCAACATACCTTGAGAGTTGTGGATTATTGTCTTACCTGGATATTGTTTCCTTTATGAGGATTATTTCTGAGCTTTAGAACATCTTAGTGCCTTATGCTAATGAATTCTCTGCTTTATATTAAAGGGATGCTAGGTGTTGATGGCAGAGCTTGGGACAATCGTTTTGCTGGATTCATCCAAACCTGTGGTGCTCTTTTCCAATGTATTTTTAGAGATTTTTTTTCCTGTGAGCGATGTTTTCTAAAGCAAATTTAATAATCATTGTGTAGGGTGCTTGGGTTTTGTTTAAAAAACAACAACAACAAAACAAACCAAAACCCACAACCCAAACAAATGTATGTAGTCTTAAAAAAAAAAGCAGAGATATGTTAAGCACAATTTTCAGTTAAATTAGTATTTTGTGATTCCTTTACAGAGGATCTTGTGGAAGACTATGTGATGAGTAGGAAGATGAAATTCATATTCCTTGCCTAAAAGATAGAGCGGCATTTAAAATGCACCAGAATCTCCCAATGAAATGGCATGTGTTAGGACCCCAGCACTATATTTATTCTGATGGCACAGCATGGATTTTTTTCACATGAGTGCAGAGAAGGTGGAGTGCTCAGGAGTATGAAAACAAGGCCTAGATCTGTTTTTGAGGATAGATAATGGCAAACTTAATTTGGGGATAGGAAATGGGCTATGATTCTTGCTGCTTCTGTAGCATTAGAATTAATACATAAGCAGCTTTAAATATGTTAATGGAGCATATGGGAAATCTTTGTTTCCTGAAGCCCTTTGCAGAGTACTTTATTAAGTCTATTTGGTAAAATGATAGCTTGCTTTCTAGCAATGCAGTAGCATAATGCCTCTATTTTATAGTTATCACAGTATCACTTAGGTTGGAAAGGACCTCGAGGATCATCGAGTCCAACCTATCAACACAGACCCCATGACTAGACCATGGCACCAAGTGCCACGTCCAATCTCCTCTTGAACGCCTCCAGGGACGGCGACTCAACCACCTCCCTGGGCAACCCGTTCCAATGACAAATGACTCTCTCAGTGAAGAATTTCCTCCTCACCTTGAGTCTAAACCTCCCCTGGCACAGCTTGAGACTGTGTCCCCTTGTTTTGGTGCTGGTTGCCTGGGAGAAGAGACCAAACCCCTCCTGGCCACAACCACCCCTCAGGTAGTTGTAGAGGGCAATGAGGTCACCCCTGAGCCTCCTCTTCTCCAGGCTAAACAATCCCAGCTCCCTCAGCCTCTCCTCATAGGGCTTGTGTTCAATGCCTCTCACCAGCCTTGTTGCCCTTCTCTGGACATGTTCAAGTGTTTCGATGTCCTTCTTAAACTGAGGGAAGGTAGGATCAATCTTTTGCTCTGATTTTCTGTTTTGTTAAGAAAATGGGAGTAAGTAATTGTTCTGGATCAACCAGAAATATCTTTGGATGTTGAATTGTGTGTGTGGTTTTGATTAGTGAGAAACCCATATGAACTTCTTTATTTTCAGATGTGATAAATAAATGCCCTCCACCACCCCACCCTCCTCATGCACATATCCTCACATTCAGAAGAGCATATCATCATGGGGACAAAGTTCGTATACAGTGTAAAAGTAACTTTGAAACAAGAGGATCTGAGGAAATCCAGTGTGAAAAAGGGAGATGGACATCACCCCCTGTTTGCGTTGGTTAGTACTTTTTTGTTCAATATCTTTAGCAATGACCTGGCTGAGGGCATTGAGAGTACCCTCAGCAAATTTGCTGATGATACAAAACCTGGGGAGTGGGGTGGGTGGCTGACACCCTGTCAGACTGTGCTGCCATCCAACCAGAGGTGGACAGGCTGAGAGCTGGGTGCAGATAAACTTCATGAAGTTCAGTAAGGACAAGTGCAGGGTCTGGCATCTGGGGAGTAATAACAGTACAGGTTAGGGTCTGCCCTGCTGGAAAGCAGCTGCATGGAGAAAGACCTTGGAGTGTTGATGGACAGCAAGTTCTCCATGGGAGAGCAATGTGCCCTTGTGACAGATTCCAGAGAGTCCATGGGATCTTGGGGTACATGAAGAAAAGTGTGGCCGGAAGGTCTAGGGGTGTTCTTCTACCCCTCTACTGTGCCCTGTCGAGACCACATGGAATAGTGTGTCCAGTTTTGAGCTTCCCAGGTCAAGAAAGACAGAGAGCTGCTGGAGTGAATCCAATGGACAACCACAAGGATGATTAGGGGACTTGAGCATCTCCCCTGTGAAGAGAGACTGTGAGCCCTGGGGCTGTTTAGTCTGGAGAAGAGAAGACTGAGAGGGGATCTCATCAAGGTGTATAAATATCTGAGGGGTGGGTGTCAAGTGGAGGGGGCCAAGCTCTTTTTGGGGGTGCACAGTAATAAGACAAGGAACAACAGGTACTAGCTTGAACATAGAAGATTTCACCTCAGCATGAGGAAAAACTTCTTCACACTGAGGATGACAGAGCACTGGAACAGGCTGCCCGGAGAGGTTGTGGAGTCTCCTTCTCTGGAGACATTCAAAACCCACCTGGATGCATTCCTGTGCAGACTACCCTGGGTGATCCTGCTTTGGCAGGGGAGTTGGAGTTGATCTGTGGAGGTCCCTTCCAACCTCTAAGCTACTGTGATGCTTTTGTGAAGTCTGACAGCCGAACAGAACAGATTCTTCAAACAATGCCTTAGTTTTCTGAGAAGCCTCAGTTTTCATATCTGCAAACCCATGTATGTTTGTTTACTGATGTCCTACAGTCCATCCATGACTGTCTGTTCTGGTATTTGAAAACGAGTTCTTTCTCAGAATGCTGGTTCTGTGTTTCTGCTGTGGTTGTAGGAACTATGGATGAACAGGAATCTGAGGTACCACTACCATCACTCGAGGCAGATGCAGCAGAAAGAGCAAACAAAACATATCTCAATGAAGATATGAGTAGGTGAACATTGCTTTTTTATTTAAAAGGGACTTCAATACTCCCTAATGCCCTTATAGGCATTCAATGACTTTTTCCTGCTGTTTTGCTATAGCATAGCTCCTGACTCTTTAAAGTGTTTGTATGTGCTCCAGATGCCAGTGTAGCAGCTTGAGTGAATGAAAGGCCGTTGTTGCTTGTGTCTAGTGATCATCAACTATGCCTATCAGAAATTTTATTTCATGTCATACTTCAGCATTTACTTTCAGTTACTTTGTACCCTTTCTGTTAACATTGTCTGAACATGCAAATTCATGAATGTTTTGCTGATAATTAGACTAAATAGTTCCAGTGAGGTTTCTTTCATTGATTTTTGAGCCATGTGTGGGCTAAACATCTCAAGCAACAAATAAAGGCCATCTCATCACAGCAAAAGAACTCATCTGTGCTGAGTGTAAACCAGCAAGAGTCAAGAGCAGACAGATGAGGAACATAGAGGAAGTAGAATGCCTGTCTGCAGTTCAGTAAAGCACCTGTGAAGTCTCTGACAACAACATTTGAAAAGGAAATATTAGTTTACATTTTATTTGTATGTAGTTGTTTTTTCTTACTCAATTAGTCTGACACTTTAGTCTTTAATTCTGAAGATCTAATTGTTTGTCTCCCTACCTTGCATTAGAAATGGAGCAAGGCTGTCCCTCTCCACCTGTGATTAAAAATGGTGTTGTTCTTGGTCCCTTATTGGCAAGTTATAATAATGGTTCCTCAGTAGAGTATGGCTGCCAGAGTTACCATTTTCTGGATGGACCTAGTGCTGTTTACTGCCACCACGGAAAGTGGACAGAACAACCAACTTGCTTAGGTAAGTCTTGTAAGAAAAAGAAAGCTTTATTGTATTTAGTATAGAAAGGTAAAACTGGAAAGAACCTGAAGATACTCCCTTTGGGATCACCTTTTCTCTTTCTTTTTGGTTAATAAAGATTTCAGAAACAGGAGGTGAAAACAAAATCAAATATACTCAGCCCACCCCTGCTCGGTGTCCTCTGGCCCCTTCTTACAAACACCCAATGGACTGGGATTGGCAGAAGTATGTTTTCTATGACTTACTGTTCCCAGTTTAGGCTTTCTGGTTTGAATGTTACTTCTGCTACGTCAGCCCATTTCTTTACCCTTGTGTTTTGTTTTGTTTTAATGCACCTACAGTTCTTTTTCTTGGACTGTTATTTAGATTCTCTCTTGTATGACTCCCACAAAAGGGGGCTAAGAAGTCACTTCAGGTTGCTTTCTTTTTTTTGTTGAAGTACACTTTTATTTCCTAGAACCATGCACTCTTAACATAGCTGATATGAACAGCAACAACATAGAGCTGAAATGGAAACAGGAAGAGTTAGTTTTCATGCATGGTGATCTCATAGAGTTTGAATGCAAACAGGGATACAGCTTTCTCCAGACTACTGTTCCATCTCCTGGGAGGACACAGTGTAACCGTGGCAGGCTGCAGTACCCCAAATGCATTATGCAAGGTAAAACTACTGTTTTTAATTGACTTTCTAATTAACTTTCTTTGGCAATGCAGGCCTAGAATCTGTTGCAAATAACAGATGTTTAGGATTCAGCTGTGCAGATATGCACAGATATCCTTGCACAAGACAGCTAAGCATGTAGACATGGCACTTCAGAATATGGTTTAATGACCATGGTGGTGTTGGGTTAAGGGTTGGACTTGATGAGGTCTTTTTCAACCTTAATGGTTCTATGTTTCTATGCATCTAAATCTGGGAAAACAATACACCTTCCTTTGGGGAAGGTTGTAGAAAGGAGAGATGAGCTCTTCCCCAAGCCTGGGGAACACGAAGCTCTGTAGGAAGACAGCAGTACACAAATGCACGCATGGCGTTTCCCGTGATATAGAATATAGAGTCATAGAATCAATAAGGTTTGAAAAGACCTCAGAGATCATCAATTCAACCTATCACCCAACACCTCATGACTACTAAACCATGTCCAATCCCTTTTTGAACACCTCCAGGGATGGTGACTCCACCACCTCCCTGGGCAGCCCATTCCAATGGCCAATTACTCTTTCTGTGAAGAACTTTCTCCTCACCTCAAACCTTAACTTCCCCTGGCACAGCTTGAGACTGTCCTCTTGTTCTCTTGATGGTTGCTTGGGAGAAGAGACCAACCCCCACCTGTCTACAACTTCCCTTCAGGTAGTTGTCAACAGCAATAAGGTCTCCCCTGAGCCTTCTCTTCTCCAGGCTAAACAATATAGCAGGAGATTGCATTCTAATTGCACAGAATGAGACGTAACAAAATAGTAAGCAAATACACTGACAAGTTGATGGATATTTAGTGTTGACAGGCACTTAAAGAAACACTTAAGCTAAGTGTTTCTCAAATGTTTTACATTTTATTCCAGCCCCTAAAGAAAAATGTGACTCTCCACCTTCTATTGCAAATGGAGCTCTTACTCTCCCACCCCTGACCCATTATGACAACGGTTCTACAGTCCAGTATAGTTGCTCTGACTATCATGTTCTGCAAGGATCTGAGAGAATTTACTGTTCTGAGGGACAGTGGACTTCACCACCTGTTTGTGTTGGTAGGTGTGGTAAGATAAATAAGCACTTATTTTTCTCTCTAATTCAGAGATAGAAAGGACCTTTCAGAGTTCATCCAGTCTAACCTTCCTGCAGTGACCAGGGACATCTTCAGCTAGATCAGGTTGCTCAGACCCTTGTCCAACCTGACCTTGAGTGTTTCCAGGGATGGGGCTTCTAACACCTCACTAGGCAACCTGTGCCAGTGTGTCACTATCTTCACTGTAAAAAAAAAAAGGCTCCCTTATCTAGTCTAAATATTTCCCTTTTTTAACCCAAACCCATCACCCTTTGTCCTATTGCTACAGGCACTACTAAAAAGTCTGTCCTTGTCTTTTTTTATTAGGCACTGTTTAAGTACTGTGAGGCTGCCTTTTCCAGGTTAAGCAACCCCAACTCTTTCTAAATTCAGATACTTACCATTTATAAATTGAGTATTGTCAACTTAGAACTTTAAGATCTCAACTTCAGTTTTTTTCAGGTGGAGATGAAAGTTTTAATAGAAGCTGTCTGTCTTTTCTTTTTGAACCGTGATGTGCCTGTAGCATGCACAAATACAGTGATTTCATGTATAATAAGAGAATGAGAAATAACCTACAGTTTTAGTCTCCACCAGTCAGGATATTATTCCAAAACCAGTTTTATTAACACTGATTGAACTTCTCTTTAGAGCCATGCACTTTGTCGGAAGTTGAAATGGAGAAAAATAATTTGCTGCTCCAAGGCTTCTATCAGAATCAAGCTTACTTCTACCATGGGGATTATGTTGGATTTTACTGTAAACAGAACCATTTTGGAGCAGAATCTGGGACAACTTTATTTCAAGTGCAGTGTAAGGGAGGCCAGCTGACATATCCAAGGTGTGTTGAAAGAGGAAAATAAGTCTGGACTTCAGGAAAGCCTGTAGAAAAGGTATGTACATGTTCTTTATCTGCTAGTAACAGCTGAATTAAGATAGCCTCGTATTTTCATTGCTGCTGCAGTCAGCTTTGAGAAATGTGAGTGCACAGTGGCATTGTAGGGTCTGAGCTGAAAGCGGGGGAGGGAAGTTCAAATGCTTTGTTGTATGAGGACTGAGAATGCAGCAAAGAGATACACAGTATTGGCACACGCATGGAAAATGAAGGATGTCTTGTAAGGCTTACAATGAGAAACCTGAGGATGCATCACAGTCTGAAGAACTTGAGCAAAATGCCACAATGAGAATCACAGAATATATCTGGTTGGAAGAGACTTTCAAGATCATCTGGTTCAACCTTCAACCCAGCACTGAAGGGTCAACACTATACCATGTCCCTAAGGGCCAAGCCCCCAGGCTTCTTGAACACCCCCAGGGATGGTGCCTTCAGCTCTGCCTTGGGCAGACCATTCCAGTGTTTGAGAAACCTTTCAGTGAAGACCTAATATTCAGCCTAAATCTTCCATGGTGCAATTTGAAACTATTTCCTTTGGTCCTGTTGTTTGCCACCAAGGAGAAGAGGCTGTCCCCTCCTCACTCCAGCCTCCCTTCAAGTAGTTGTAGAGAGCAATGAGGTCTCCCCTCAGCCTCCTCTACTCCAGTCTGAATACCCCCAGCTCCCTCAGACACTCCTCGTAGGCCATGTACTCAAGGGCATTCATGAGCCTCATTGCCCTTCTCTGGACACACTCCAGCACCCCAGTGGTCTCTTCTGTAGTGAGTGGCCCAGAACTGAACACAATATTTTAAATGTGGCCTCACTGGTGCTGAGTACAAGGGGGATGAGAAGATACTGATCAAGTGGTGCCCTTTATGAGGACATCAGTAATTTTGATTGCAGGAGTGCTTTTGTGACTACAGAATAGTCACAAAATGGAGATTTATTTTTGTGCCATTTCAAAGGGATATTAAAGTCTAATTAATTTTAGAGTGATTGTAGGTCTTCACAGCACCCATGTCTCCTTTTGCAGGTGAGAAGGCTCTAAAGGACAAGGCTTGGGGAACAAGAAAAAAAGTAAAAGCAAATACTTAAAAAAGGAAGAAAATTGCATCGTGTTGAAGGGATCTATGAAACCATTTAATGCACAAATTCTACTGAGCAATTAATTATTTTAAAAAACTACCAAGCCTATTTGTTTTGCTAACCAAGAGCATTTAAACTATTAAAATATCCAGGCCAATTTATATGATTTTTCCAATGAGATTTTTAACAAGGTTGCTCTTGGCACTCTGCCTGTGAACACGTGTAACCAAAGACACGAAGGAAGTTCAGGAATGAGGACAATGTTTACCTTGCATCCGTTTTTGATATGTTTTAATTAAAAAAAGCCTCTGTAAAGGTTTGGTTTGGGTTTGTCTTTTGCTATTTTATGTCTAAGCCTCAGCTTTTTGTGGCAGCGTTGCATGTATGCTGTACTGTATGGTGTGCCAAGGCTTGTGAGTGTTACACAATAAACAAAAAAAGACATTAAAGCATTTAAGAAATAGATAAGTTCTGCTTGTTTAATCAAAACTCAGTCAATTAGTTTGTGGGGGGGAAAAAAGTTGATAAAAAAATAACTTTTTCCATGCTTTTTACAATAACATTTTGACACAGTCCTGCATGACCTCTTTTTTTCTCAGTTGAAGAGATGTGGATTTGCCAGATGGACTGCTCATAGATGGCAGGATCGTTGCACTCAGAAATTTGCATCCAGTGGCCCAGTGACAGAGTGGGGACCAGTGCTGAGTGCTGTTTCTCAGGGGTCAGGTCTGGGACTGACACTGTTTAAGAACTTCATTATGGACGTGCACAGTGGGGGGTGGAGTGTGCCCTCAGCAAGGTTGCTAAAAATGACCCCACTGGAGGGAAGGGATGCCATCCACAGGGATCTTGAGAACTTTGTGAAGTTCAGCAAGGCCAAGGTCAAGACTCTGCATGTGGGTTGGGGCAATCCCAAGCATAAAATACAGGCTGAGTAATGAATGGATTGAGAGCAGTCCTGTGAAGAAGAACTTGGGGGTGTTTGTGGATGAAAAACTGAATGTGAGCTTTCAGTCTGCCCTTGCAGCCCCAAAACTTGGGTCTCAAAATCTGAGAAAGCCCAAATGTCTGCATGAAATCTTACAAAACAAAAAAACAACTTAATGAAGACACAAGAAGTAATGAAGTTGGTTTTTTGGAAGGTAAGGAAGCTTTGTTAATTACTCCTTTCCACTACAGTTATTTTCTAAGTTAGAATATATTCATGCAAATGTGGCTTAGCCAGCGTGGGAAGACACACATCAGCTCCACATGCTGCTGTGGTAGCAGAGAGCTGCTGTAGGCACCATGCTGCTCTAGTGTGGGTGGGATGCTGAAAGCACATCTGTCAAAACTTGGGTGTGTGTGGAATACGTAGTGCCAATGAGACTCAGTGATATGCAAGCCCAAGAGTGTTTCTGGCCTCCTAGGTGTGTGTGGAAGCAGAGAGACGCTTGCCAAGCTGTGGTGCTAGAGCAACATTTTAAATAACCATTGAGATACCAAAGACCTCAGTTTAACTCTCTAACAGTCCTGAACTGGCTTTCTGCATAGCTGGGTGTGGAATTGCAGGATAACAGATTGTCCAGGACTCTGGCTGAATTTTTAATATCTCTTAACAAGATATTTTCCAACCTTTCAGGCAACCTGTTCCAATGTTTGTCTATCCTTACAGTGAATCTTTCTTCCTGGTATCTAACTGTAATTTTGTTTGCTGCAGCTTGCTGTCTTGTCTGTCATCCTATCAGAATAAACCGTCAATTTATTAGAATAAACCAAACCAGGTTGGAAGAGACCTTCAAGATCATCGTGTCCAACCCATCAACCAATCCAACCCACCCAAACAGCTAACCCATGGCACCAAGCACCCCGTCAAGTCTCCTTCTGAACACCTTCAATGACGGCGACTCCACCACCTCCCCGGGCAACCCATTCCATAGCGCAATAACTCTTTCTGTATAGAACTTCTTCCTAACATCCAACCTGAACCTCCCCTGGCGCAGCTTGAGACTGTGTCCTCTTGTTCTGGTACTGGGTGCCTGGGAGAAGAGACCATCATCAGCCTGTCTACAACCTCCCTTCAGGTAGTTGTAGAGAGTAATAAGGTCACCCCTAAGTCTCCTCTTCTCCAGGCTAAGCAGCCCCAGCTCCCTCAGCCTCTCCTCATAGGGCTTGTGTTCCAAACCCCTCACCAACTTTGTTGCTCTTCTCTGGACTCGTTCCAGCAAGTCAACATCCTTCCTAAACTGAGGGGCCCAGAACTGGACACAGTACTCGAGGTGTGGCCTAACCAGTGCAGTGTACAGGGGCAGAATGACCTCCCTGCTCCTGCTGGCCACACTGTTCTTGATGCAGGCCAGGATGCCATTGGCCCTCTTGGCTGCCTGGGCACACTGCAGGCTCATGTTAAGCCTACCATCAACCAGCACCCCCAGGTCCCTCTCTGCCTGGCTGCTCTCTAGCCACTCTGACCCCAGCCTGTAGCACTGCATGGGGTTGTTGTGGCCAATGTGCAGAACCCGGCACTTGGATGTGTTAAATCTCATGCCGTTGGATTCTGCCCATCTGTCCAGCCTGTCCAGGTCTCTCTGCAGAGCCTCTCTACCCTCCAGCAGATCAACTCTTGCCCCCAGCTTGGTGTCGTCAGCAAATTTACTGATGATGGACTCAATGCCCTCATCCAGATCATCAATAAAGATGTTAAAGAGCACAGGGCCCAGCACTGATCCTTGGGGCACACCACTAGTGACTGGCTGCCAGCTGGATGTGGCACCATTCACCACCACTCTCTGGGCTCGGCCATCCAGCCAGTTCCTAACCCATCGCAGTGTGCTCCCGTCCAAGCCATGGGCTGACAGTTTGGCCAGCAGTTTGCTATGGGGGACGGTGTCGAAGGCCTTGCTGAGGTCCAGGTAGACTACATCAACAGGCCTCCCCACATCCACCAGGCGGGTCACCTGATCATAGAAGGAGATCAGGTTGGTCAGGCAGGACCTGCCCTTCCTAAATCCATGCTGGCTAGGCCTGATCCCTTGGCCATCCTGTAAGTGTTGTGTTATTGAACTCAGGATGACCTGTTCCATGATCTTGCCTGGCACTGAGGTCAGGCTGACAGGCCGGTAATTCCCTGGCTCATCCAACCGGCCCTTCTTATGGATGGGCACCACGTTGGCCAGCTTCCAGTCCTCTGGGACCTCGCCAGTGAGCCAGGACTGCTGGAAAATTATGGAGAGTGGCTTGGCCAGCTCATCTGCCAGCTCTCTCAGCACCCTAGGATGAATCCCATCTGGTCCCATGGACTTGTGGGGATCCAAGCTGCTAAGGAGAGTTCCAACCACCGCCTCATGGAACATAGGGAAACTGTGCAGCTCCCTGGCTCCTTCTGCTAGCTCTGCAGGCCAGCTGTCAGGAAGACGTTCTGCCCTTCTAGTAAAAATTGAGGCAAAGAAGGTGTTAAGTGTCTCTGCCTTTTCCTTATCCTTGGTTACAATGTTCCCCTCCGTATCCACCAAGGAGTGGAGGTTTTCCTTCCCCTTCCTCTTACTATTAATGCATTTATAGAAGGACTTTTTGTTGTCCTTCACAGTAGAGGCCAGTTTAAGCTCCAAGTGTGCTTTTGCCTCCCTAATTCTCTTCCTACAAGACCTAGCAACATCCTTAAACATTCTGTGGGTTGCCTCCCCTCGCTTCCAAAGGTGATACACCCTCTTTTTTTCCCTCAGTTCCATTAAAAGTTCATGAACCATCCAGGCTGGCCGTCTGCCCCGGCGGCTCATCTTCTGGCACATTGGCACAGCCTGTCCCTGAGCCTTCAACAATACTGTACACCTGAAAGGGTATAGCTCCATCTTCTCTGTCCTGTCCCCTTAGGACAATAAAACCAGAATTAAAACCTCCTTCCAGTGGTCTCAAACTTTCAGAGAGGAAGGAGGAGGTATTTTGGCTGTGTGAGACATGATAAAAATATGTTTCTGCTCAGAAGTTCTTAGTGCTATACTAAGAGTAAAGATTCCTAAGAGAGCAGTGTTTCTGCAGTATAGGAGGAATAGAAGGTGAGGAGGAGGAAGTGAGCCAGAAAGATTTGGCTCAGGATGAAATCCAGAAAGCTTTGTTATGTATTAGTTGTGGGGTTCCAGGGCTTCATAGTTAATGCCTAGGGTCATGCTGGGCTGGTAAGAGTCTTAACTACAAGTAAATGCTACGCCTTTCTGGAAACAGTCGTTACATGCTCATATTCCGGTGGGTTTTTTCCTAAAGAATGTGTTTAGTTCCTTAAAAAATGCTTCATACAGGTGTTAATATTGGGTATTTGTCACTGAGGCTTTTGTGGACTTGCATTTAGACAAAAGGTTTTCTGTGAGATGCCTTGAAGTTCTGCCAGTTGTATCAAGCAGCACTTCAATTATGATGCAATTCATTTAGTGTGTAAAGTAATAGCAATACCCTGCTGGCCCCATGCTGCACAGTGCCAGGTGGGCCTCCTGTACTGGCTTACAAAAACACTTAAAACAGTGCAGAGCAAGAGAAGAAGCTGCATCTCAGCTACACAGCCAGCTAAGAGGCAGTTGAAACTTCTTGAACCGTCTCCTGATCAGCAAGATATCCGTGACATAGAAATGTTAGCTGCAGCATATAATTTGCTTTGTTATCATTGGACCAACTACCAAAAACCTCAAGGTCTTGGCTCTATCAAGACACCATCAAGACACTCTCCTACTAAGATGGCAGGTCCTGTTCCAGGACCTGGACCAAGAAGTAATCTCTACCTCCCTCAAGAAATCCTCCATTACTTGTATTCCAGCATCTTGCCCTTCCACCAAACATCAAGGAGGTTCAAGTTCCCTATAAGAACTGTGTCTGCAAGCTAAAAATCTCCTTCAGTTGTTTAAAGGAGACTCCATTCCCTTGCTCATCCTGACCAGGCAGTCAGGGGCCATACCTCTGCAATGGCCCCAGGTGAGTGCAGGGAGAAGAAGCTAGCGCAGACAAGGCCAAACACATTCTACTTGCTGATGAACAAAGTATCTGTGGGCTTTAATTCTTGTCTCAACATGCTACCAAAGCCAGCCTCTTTCAGGATACAGGGGTTAATGAAAGCAAGAGCGAGATCGATATAGAATGGATAAAACACAAGCACAACTCTTTGGCTGAGTAAAATGTAAACACATTTACAAAAATGAGTAAAATATGGATAAAATGTAAACACAATCATCCAGTGACAAAAAGAAAAACAGTAACAAATCCAAGAAAAGAACGTTGGCTAAGCTGCAAACCAAGCACAGCAAAATGAGAAAGGCCAGGAAAGATTGCTCTCAAATCACTGGGGTGCTTGAAGGATTTTCCATTGCCAGAGCTGGGCTCCTTCATGCCATTTCCATTTATCCAAACATCCTGCAGCAGAAAGAGAAGAAAACAAGGTGTGGTGGTTTTAGGCAAAAGGTTTGAAGACCAAACCTGGGCACATCACAGTGGCTCCTCAGTGTGGCAGACAGGCAATGTTGCCCTATGCCCTCGAGCACTTACATCCACAGACAGGATATGCAATTACTCCATTCTTGCACTGTACTCTGAACTCCTCAGGGCGTGAAACCTGGCGGTAGTTCCAGTAGCACCTGAATAAGATGTAGTCCCCAGTGCTGTAGGTGGAAGGGCTCTGCCACGGGGACTGCAGTGTGATGTGGTTTCTGTCTAGAATGCTCCGATTCACGATGCAGTCCTCTGCAAAAAGTACGTTCATTATCTGCCTGTAGACCTCCCACTGGACAGCTGATACTCTGAAACCCTTGGTACCAGTTGAGTGCCCTTGAGAACCCTTTTCCCAGCAGTGTTTCCCTGCTGGTTATGATGTTCTTTGTGGCACTGCCCCTGTACTTTACAGGGTACTCCCATACCCTTTCCCCTTCCCAGGTGCTCCCACAGGAAAGCTAAAGGCTTTCATCCTTGGCTTCAGCACTAAAAATGAAACAAAACTGTGGCTAAGTTGCAGTTGGAGATGACTTACTTGCTGGCTTGCACTGTGGGTATTCTAATATGCCCTCCATGCACAGTACTCTAAATGGGGAAGATGCTGGATCCTCCATATAACCTCTTTTACACCGAAACTCAATAACGTCACCCGACGTGGCATACAGCTTTTTCTTGTTGGACCATTTCAGTTCAATATTGTTTGTGTTCATGTCTTCTGCAGATGCAGTACAGGCCACTGTAAAGAGGCAAAAGCAGAGTGTGATCACGTTATACTGCAGCACCACAAGAAACTCTTCTTCTGTGGAGCGTACAATTGTTTGCATCAACAACCCATTTCCATCTGTTGGCTCTGCTCCTCTGTTACTTGTGACAGGACAGACATTCACAGCTAAGCTAAAGGGAAAAAAGCCTATGGCTGAGACCCTACACAGAGCTATGGAGAAGCTTTTTCACTCTGACAGTCACACAGGACAAGATCAAAGCACATCTGGAAATATCAACAGGCACCAATGATCTTCCCTATGTTGTCTGCTTCCCTTCTGCTCAGCACTCCTCCAAATTTGTTTTCTCATGGCCATGTCACAGATGCACCCTGGATTCCCCCAGAACTGCCATGCACTCAAACTTATCATCCCCACTCACAGCCTGCAGTAACCAACTTTGAGAGCCCTGCATAGTGATGGAGGCTCCCTCACACAGCAATGGTCAGCCACACTCCCCCTTCCTGAACCCACAGCAGCAGAGCGGAGTACATGAGTTAGCTTCAAGAAGAAACTTCTGGACAAAATAAGGACTCATTGCTGGTTTTTCCTGCTGGCCTTGCAGCCACCAGCACAAGTGCTGCTGTACAACTGATGTCTTCAGGATCTAAGAAGACAACTGGAGCAGTCGCACAGTCTTTGGCCACCCAGCAAGTGCTTCAGCTTACCTAGGCAAACTGGAGGCCTTGTCCACTGGCCATTATTACAGGTGATATTTGGAGATCCTTCCAGGTTGTAGAAACTTGGGCATTTGTATGTCAGAGTTGTTCCTTGGGGATATTCTTGCATGGGAAAGGAAAGAAGATCTCCATTTTCAATAACTGGTGGTGGACCACATGTCCTAGTTATCCCTGGAAGAAAAATCCCAATCAGAGAGCAAGCCACAAGAGTTTAATTGTGGTAGAGGCCTGGCCACAAATACTGCTGAACAATGTGTTGGCACAACCCTCAGACCCACTGAAAAGCAGAAAGAAAGCCAAATCCCTGGCAAGTTAAAAATAGCAAGAGTTTCTCACTTCTACAGTGCTGAGATTCACAACTGCCAGTTCATCCTGTCTGCCCAGAGCCAAAGTGCTTGCAGCTGGCTGCAGGACCTCCTGCTGCCCTGCCTAATGGTGTAATGCTTAGCATTACTCTTTCTGTAGCTGTGCCTGACAGCCACTTCCTCCCTGAACTGCCTGAGCAGCAGCAAAGTGGATCTGAATGCAGGTAGTAATGACTGTTACTGAACTGCACCACTGTGATCACTAAAGGGGCAGCCCTTGGACTTTGTGGGCTGCTTATGGCTGCTGGGCAGGTGCCATGTGCCACAGATTTTTGTACCTATTCAAGCAACATGCTGCTGTCAAGCCTGGCCTTCCAGCCTCCCTTCCACTAGGAAATCATCAGAGAAGACTCTGATCCCTTGGTACTAGCAATGAGCCTCTGCACTTGGCACTGTGCTCTAGAGCCACAATATGGAGCCTGATCTTAATTCACCTTCCTGCTAGGTGATACTTGACTCAAATGCTGAAACTTTTTGTATGCCTAATGAAAACAAATGAGATAACTCAGCATGCTTATCAAATCTTAGGAGACACCAACACAGTACCTAGGTATGGGCTTACATCAGCTCCATGGCATTCAATACTGCAGTGCATCACCTGCACTATGTGAACATCAACTAGCAGAGGAGCTCTGGGCTCTATTCTCTAATACTGTTGGCAAAATTTCTCACTCTCTTCTCCTCCTGCAGGCACAGAAATTTGATTCCAAGAAGACCAAGGGATGGATCTTAAAATCGACCTGGTCAACAACTGCTTTCAGTCTCAGGGTAATTTTCCCATTCAGGCCCTCTTGAGTGAAGCCACCTAGGTCACTTAGCTGGGGTAAACTCATGTGACTAGATGCCCCAGAAAATGGCTTGTTTCTGACTTTGACAGATACATTGCAATTGTGCACAATACAAGATCAAAATCTGGAGAAGACTGAGATGAGATCTCATCAATGTCTATAAATATTTGAGGGGTGGGTGTCAAGTGGAGTGGGCCAAGCTCTTTTCGGTGGCATGCACTAATAAGACAAGGAACAACAGGTACAAGCTTGAACATAGAAGATTTCACCTCAACATGAGGAGAAACTTTACAGTGAGGAAACTGGAACAGGCTGGCCAGAGAGGTTGTGGAGTCTCCTTCTCTGGACACATTCAAAACCCACCTGGATGCATTACTTTGTGGACTACCTTAAGTTATCCTGCTTTGGCAGGGGGGTTGGATTGGATGATCTCTGAAGGTTCTTTCCAACCTCTAATGTACTGTGATACCATGAAATAAATGCTGCCAGGTCAGCTTCATGACAGTCTAAGTGACAGGTGACAACATCTGCAGGAAGAGAGAGAGAGACCTTACCTTTACATTTTGGCAGCTCTGTCCAGGTGCCATTGTGACAGGTTACAGTGGCAGTGCCACTCATCTCCAAGCCTTGCCAGCACTGATAGCGAGCGTTCTCCCCAGGCACATACCTTGCCTTTTTAGCACCTTGAACTGTGCCACCAGCAATTTCTGGAGGAGGTTCACATGTTATATCTGAAAAGACAGACTGCAGTAGTCAGCATTGTAGTCATTGAGGCATTCCCCCATACAGCTATCAGTTAAAGGTAACTAAAGGTAACAACTTGGTTACAATTTCTGTTCAGGTTTTCCTTCTCAGCTGTATCACAGCTCCAAGGGTTCACAACAGAGAATGCAATACAGTGTGACAGCTGCAGTAGAACACTTGGCCACACTCAGGGGATGGCAGGGTCAGTGAGAGCATTCCTACAGCTACACAGAATGGCACAAGAAGCCACAGCAGTTTGCTTTCATGGGTAGCAGCTGAGCTGGTGTTCTGCTGAACTACAGAACTCTGAAGGACCAGCAGCACTTGAGGAGCTTGTCAGCTTGCACTGCTCAGGGGTGGATAAGCACAGTCAGCTCTGTAGAGGTGTGTGAAAGCCAAGCAGCACTTGCTCAACCTGCAGCCACAGATTTGTGTCTGAGGATGGGAGCACAGCTTCTAACAGTTCCTTGTCACAAAGACACGCTTCCAGTTCCACAGCCTTAGCAGATATTATATAGTCTTGATCTGAGTTTTTGCTGGGATCTGCATTGGTTAGAGTGGAGCTCTGGAGAAGAGCAGCTCTTTCTCTCCCCTACTGCTTCTTCCATTCAGAGACTCCTTGCCAGGCTTGAGCAGAACAGATGAGCTCTTACATGTCTATCTACTGAAGGACTCTGGGGAAAGGCCAGTATCATATGGAGCATGACAGAGCAGTACATTTTGGGCCCTGCTTCTTCAAGATGTTTTTCCTGATGACAAAAATATTGCCAATGTTTCTAGAAGCATCAAGCTAAATTAAAGTGCTGTGCAAGGAAGCAATAGTAAATTTGAAGTTGGGGTACACAAAGAAAGTAGAAGTGAAAAAGGTAAAGTCTTTAGGTAAACAAACTGTCCCTTCTGTGCTAGCAGGTAAGATTACAGCACAGATTCCTACCTCTGCAAGCTGGTGGTTTTGACCATTCACCATTTGTACAAGTGATATAATTTTCATCCAGCACTTGAAAACGGCTTTTACATTCATAATGCACTCTGGCACCTGGTAGATACCTCTCCTTTTGAACGCTTGTGATGTCAGCACTGGGAATTTCAGGTGGAGCTCCACACGCAACATCTGAAAAGAGAGATGCATCTAAGACCAGGAGTGCAGCAACATGACAATCCCAGCACACTGCATTCTGGAGCACCAGAACTGCTAGTTATCTCCTGCTTTGCTGCCAGCATCCGTTCCTCCATAGCCCTCTGCTTGGTTTCAGCAGACAGCTTAGTTTCATCTACTAGCTTCTGCCCACAGGGAACATGATTTCTTTGCTGGCTCTACCCTGCTTGTTTCTCAGGAGCCAGAAACATAGCTGTTGTAGCAGCCCATTCAAAGCCTGGCCAGGCCTGATTCACCTGCATGCTTGAGATGAGATTATTTTAATTCACAGCATGGAAGACTAAGAAGGATCGTAGACTACTTACTTAGAAGTGGAACCTATACCTTTACAGAAGGGTGCTGCTGTCCAATTTCCTTCTCTGCAAATAATTTCGGGAGAACCAACAACCAGGAACCCTGCATCACACCGGTAATTAATTGTTTCACCAGGCTCAAACGTTTCTTTGTCTCTGCCCTCAGCCTGAGCGTTGGCAACTTTTGGAATACTTCCACATGGCATTTCTGAAAAGATACAGAAAGCTGATGCTTGTGCTAATTGATACACATAGAATGACCATAGTGCTTCCACCAAACATGCTTTAGGGCTTCTGTGCTTTTCTACACCAAAGTGGTTTCCGTCACTGAATCATCAAAGCACTTCCTAGTCACTAGCAGGCTCTGTAGATATGAGACCCTTGGATTGTGAGAAATCATCCAGGCCTCACCTGGCAGAGACATAAACCAAACAAAGATTGCAAGAATACAAAGGAATATTTAAAAAGTAAACTGCACTACACAAGGTTGGAATACACCTCAGAGATCATCAAGTCCAACCTGTCACCCAAGACCTCATGACTAAACCACAGCACCAAGTGCCACGTCCAATCCCCTCTTGAACACCTCCAGGGATGGTGACTCCATCTCCTCTGTGGGCAGCCCATTCCACTGGCCAATTACTCTTTTTGTGAAGAACTTTCTCCTCACCTCAAACCTAAACTTCCCCTGGTGCAGCTTGAGACTGTGTCCTCTTGTTCTGGTGCTGGTTGCCTGGGAGAAGAGACCAACCCCTTCCTGGCTACAACCACCTTTTAGGTAGTTGTAGACAGCAATAAGGTCTCCCCCGAGCCTCCTCTTTTCCAGGCTAAACAATCCCAGATCCCTCAGCCTCTTCTTGTAGGGCTTGTGCTCGAGGCCTCTCACCAGCCTCGTTGCCCTTCTCCATCAACCTCCAGTTTAAAATTCTTTTCAATTTCATTGCTGAATGCATTTAAAAAAAAAAAAAAAAAAAAAAAAAGGTAATTTTTAATGTTACCCAAGCATATAGGAGCTGAAGTCCAGTTTCCCATAGAACAAGTTATCACTGGTGGTCCAAGTAACTTGTATCCAGAACGAGGAAAATACTTTAATCTAGCACCATCCAGATAAATTCTTTCCCCATTTTTTTTAATTTCCAAGTGCTGAGTTTCCAGCCTGGAACCATCAGCACATTCTGGAGGTTGTGGTGGCAAACATGATCTTGCTAAAAGATACAGAAAACACAGATAATTAATAATGCAAGACAATTAATATTTTGATGATTCATGCCATCTACAACTGGAAAGGAAAAAAAGATGTCATCATCTAAATATAACCTAACAGTTTGAAGGGAAAACTGAGAAGTAGCTAAGATACACAAACCAAATCTTCTCTCTTCTTTCTTTCCTACATGGGATTTCTGTCTTTTCCTTTGAACCAAATTTTCCAGTTCATACCAAAGAGATACAGTTAAGAGCATCAAGAACTGGGAAAAATTAATAAGCAGAGGAACAGAGGAGATATTACCTTGTTTTGAGAGACTGACAGTGAGTTTCTAGAATGTTAGCTCAATAGCTTTTCCACCATTCAGAAATCTATACCAATATCATGAGCAATTTTGTGATCACACCATGAAAATGAGAACAGAAAGTATTATAATGTTTTCCCTGATACATACAATGGATTAAATCTCTATGAAGCCCTCTTGTGAGGGTTCTCCAAATGCCACCTTCTCTTATTCTACTGTAGAGTGGCTGAATTTAAATTGTATTTTATATATGCTTTAAATTAATTAGTAAATGAGGTTTTACTGGTTGATCCATTAAGTTGTTTGCACTGAATTTCATGATGCAAAGCATCCAATTATAGTCCAAGTTCCTGTTATGTAACTTTTCAGTAAAAGTTGCTTTATGAACATTAGTTTTTGGTTATTTTTCTCTATGTCTACTGCTTAACAGCAGAAATGGAGACTCACAGGCAACACAAAAGAAGAGCTGCCATGTGGCATTAGAATTTTGCAAACATGGTTGGTAGGTGCACACCGGTCACCAGCTGGCACCTCATTGGGCCTGTGCCCAGATGGCCTGAGTTATGCCTTAATATTATTTATATTCTTATTACAGGAAGAAGCAAAAAAAAAGAGAAAAATGAAGACTCTTACTACTACAAATAAATAAAATATACTGATTTTTTTTTTTTCACTAGGATACTATTACAGGTCCCCAGTCAGAACTAAGACTCTGTACTGCAATATATGAAACAAACAAACAAGTAAACACAGCTGTTGAGGGACTACTTGGAAATCTTCTATGCTGTGTGATGTAAATTTGCACAAATAAAAACAGTTGGTTAACTCCACTTCCTTTAGCAACTGAACTGCTTCTGCTTTTCTGCAGTTACCTCTTCCTGATAATGACATGCTCCTGCTGCTGATGCATAGAAATTCACAATAAAACAAACAGAAAGCAAGAATCCGCTACTGACCCACACAGTGAGGTGGTGATTGCCATTTCCCTTCTACACATGTTATTTCATTGGCGCCGATGAGTTGGAAACTCTCCAGACACGAAAAAGGTATTTTACTCCCATTCTTGTAGTTTTTCCCCACTGTTATCTGTTGAGCACCAGGCACCTGGGGTGGAGGTGGGCACAGAGTCTTCACAGCTAAGGACAAATGCTCATGTTATAATAGAGCATAAGATAAAGCATAAGAGTGCATCACAGATTACAACACAAACAACTAAGAAATTGCTGGTGTTAGATAACACTTCAGCAGCTAGCTGAAAATTTAATTAATATGATTATTTTGTTTTGCTTCAGAAACACCAGAGCTGCCTTTAGCTGCTTATATGCTTTCAGGCTCACATAAAAGACAGTCACAGTCACCTATACCAATGGAGCTTCTTGTAGTCCCTCTTTTCCCTCATGCATTGCCACAGAATCTTGTTTGCTTTCCCTGTCCTCTCTCTATGCTGAACTACTTTGGGAGATCTGGACCAGCCTCTGGGGTCCTCTTTTCATCTTACTGTTGTGTCTCTTTTCAGATCTAGCTGATAACAGAGATAAATGAGAACCACAAAAGGAAACAAAGAAATAAAGTTTAGTTTTGCATCACCAGGAACAAAGGGCTGCTTCCACAAAAGGAAAGATAAAGGTAGACAAGGAGGTAAATCTAGGAAGGAGGAGACCACTAGATCATGGTTTGTTGCTGCCAGTGGTTCTGGAAAGCTGAGAGGGTAGGGATACTTGGTTTCTTGTTTTTAGAAAGATGACTGCCATTCTGTTACTTCTCCCTCCTTTACACATCATTTCCCATGACTGCAGCATAATCAAAGCAGGCAATGAGGCAGTGATTACAATCACACCTCCTACATAAAGGGCAGTCTCTGCTAGGTCTGCACTTTTGAATTGGACAGCTCCATTTTTTTTCTTCATTTTGATAGGAAGCAATTGGAAACAACAGAGGGGAAAAAAATCAGGAACTGAAAAGTTTTGAAAGTTTGCAGGAAATAAAAGAATCTTGACTGGAGTTTGAGCTATATGCTACTCTCATTTGCACCAGGGTAGAGCCCTTTAGAAGATCTGAGCTCAAACTGCATCTTACCTTACATCAGAAGTGACAGAACAGAGATGGTTAAGACTGCCTCACTTATTTGTGTCTCTAAACCTGTTTAACTGTTTAAACGATTCCTCTGATTATTCATGACCACCAATTACCATCTGATCAAGTAAGCATATACATACATAAGCTTGTGAGCATTTCTGTTTCAGACTATGGACACAGCCATGCTAAGAAGCTTTAACGTTGAGCATGTATCATTCACAGTCTCACTGGATGTTAGGGGTTGGAAGGGACCTCCAAAGATAGTTTCATAGTTTCATAGTTTCATTCAGGGTTGGAAGGGACCACAAGGATCATCTAGTTCCAACCCCCCTGCCATGGGCAGGGACACCCCACACTAGATCAGGCTGGACAGAGCCTCATCCAGCCTGCTCTTAAACACCCCCAGGGACGGGGCCTCGACCACCTCCCTGGACAACCCATTCCAGGGTTTCACCACTCTCATGGTGAAGAACCTCCTCCTCACATCCAGCCTGAATCTCCCCACCTCCAGCTTCATTCCATTCCCCCTAGTCCTATCACTACCTGATATCCTGAGAAGTCCTTCCCCTGCCTTCCTGTAGGCCCCCTTCAGATACTGGAAGGCGACAATTAGGTCACCTCGGAGCCTTCTCTTCTGCAGACTGTACAGCCCCAACTCCTTCAGTCTGTCCTCATAGGAGAGGTGCTCCAGCCCTCTGATCATCCTCGTGGCCCTTCTCTGGACACGTTCCAGCACCTCCACATCCCTCTTGTAATAGGGGCTCCAGAACTGGACACAGTACTCCAGGTGGGGTCTCACCAGGGCTGAGTAGAGGGGGAGGATCACCTCCCTCGACCTGCTAGCCACACTTCTCCTGATGCAGCCCAGGATCTGATTGGCTCATAGAGTCCAACCCCCATGCCAGAGCAGGACCATAGAATCTAGCACAGGTGGCACAGGAATGCATCCAAATGGGTCTTGAAAGTCTTCAGAGAAGGAGATTCCACAACCTCTCTGGGGAGCCTGTTCCAGTGCTCTGTGACCCTCACAGTGAAGAAATTTCTCCTCATGTTGAGTTGCACCCATCACAGGGTACAACTGAGCAGAGCCTGTCCCCTCTCTCTTGACCCCCAGTCCTCAGATATTTATAAACATTTATTAAATCCCCTCTCAGTTTTCTCCTCTCCAGATTAAACAGATCCAGGGCTCTCAGCCTCTCCTTACAGGGCAGCACTCTAGTTCCTCAATCATCCTCATAGCCCTCCATTGGACTCTCTTGAGTAGATCCCTGTCCCTCTTGAACTGGGGAGCCCAGAACTGGACACATTCCTACATAAAAAGAATAAATTGTATGCAAATGTAAAAACTTACCTCCACATTCAATCTCTGGTGACCACTTCCCAGACACACAAATTGCCTGTTTAGTGCTCTTGTCAGCTGATGTGCATTTATAATGTATAATTGCAGGGAGCTCACTCTCTTGTCTCATCTTGGAAGCACGATTGTTGCGCACCAGCTCAACATCCCTGGGAAGGGCACACTGAGGATATGGATCTGAGGAAAAAAATCAACAAAAATTGCTAAACAACAGATTTGGTTCTAATAATACATACACACACATTCACTGATGAAGAGGTCTCATCAGCTTCCTCATGAATGCCCAGGTGAAAGTGTTTTTTTCTTTACTGCAGTTTGCAGTCACTACTCAGATTTCTAGATTACAGCAACAGAATGGTATTTTTGTTCCAGTTATGTTCCAGCAGAGACTGTTCCCACTCACAAAGCAATCGTTTTTATGTTATAGAATCACAGAATCAACCCGGTTGGAAAAGACCTCCAAGATCATCAAGCCCAACCAATCACCCAACCCTATCTAACCAACTAGACTATGGCACTAAGTGCCTCATCCAGGCTTTTCTTAAAACACCTCTAGGGACATCAACCCCACCACCTCCCTGGGCAGCCCATTCCATTCTCTTTCTGCAAAGAATTTCTTTCTAAGATCAAGCCTAAACTTCCCCCTCCACAGCTTGAGACTGTGTCCTCTTGTTGACAGGATCCATTTGCTGAGTGCAGCAAATATATCAAAACTAAGCATTCCTTTCTTCCCCAAAATCTTTTTTTCTTTTCTTGTAGAAACAGGAGCATATGGGAAGTACCACTCCACAGTACATATGCATCAGGTGTCAATTTCCTGTGGAAGCGTCCCTGTGTTCTCGACTGGTGATTCTGGGAGTTAGAACACAAGCTACTTGTGAAAGGCAAGCAGGTTGTGTTTTGTGCCAGATTCAGTCCTCACAACATAACTGTAAATAAAAGATACAGTGTACTCAAATAACTGATGAATATAAAATAATTTCTGAAGAAAAGGAGAGGATCAAGACTTGGATATATCATACATTGTATTCTGTTAAAGATAAGTGAAGTATTGGAGTAATTTATACCAGATACGATTCCTTCATGTGGCACTGCTTTTTGTCTCAAATTACTGACTCCAATGTAATTTATTTTTTCTTTTTCATCAGAAAAGGCTTTGTTTGATATTTTTTTAAAAGACAAGCAAAACGACATGGGAATATGAGAAAAACAAAACAAATCAAAACACCAAAACAAAACTACTGATCAGAAATTAAAAGGACTAATCCACTAAATAGTGAGTATGGGATAAGCCTCACACATTGTGGCTATTAATATGATTTTTAATTCCCAGTAGGATTTTTAAAGAAGCAAAGTAGTATGCAGAGATATAAAACTACTGGTAATTAATGAAACATGAATACCACTATGTTGCAGGTATGTCTCAGGGCTTCTGAAAGGTGTTACCGGGAAGGAACATTGGAAACAGGTAAAAGCCACCATACATCAAAGGTGTACTCTCCTGTTTGATATTTTCCCATTGTGCAAGTGTAATTTCCTTCCCCATGCATGAAGAATCTTTCCTGGATGAAGGACAGGTTCACATAAGGAGTAAATAGAAGTCCCCTTGGATAGATAAGACTCTGGTATCTCTGGCTAAGTATTGATAGCCAAAGCCCTTAAAGTTTTGCATAGGTCTATGTTATGTTCCAATCTGAAGTACTATGGCAACATTATGGAAACAGATTACCAGCACAGAGCGGGAAAGGTTTCCATTCCCCATTAAGACATCTTATTTTCTTTCCCTTAGAGCTGCGAAAGTGTTTTTTACATCCACAAATTACTTCATCACCATGGGAGAACTGGGGCTGGTCTTGCTGATAAAGCACAACGTTGGGAAGAGAGGAAGGTGATCTGCATGGCGTTTTGTCTTCTGTTGAAAAGAGTAGAAGTAGTTGACAGTAATAGTGGAGTCATGTATGAATAGTTGGAAGAATTTAAAAATATTTGGTAAGTCAAACCTACTCCCATTCATGCTAACATCTAAATTTCAACACAGAGCATGTACATCTTTTAACAAGTTTACTAAATCCCTCTCCTCTCTTTTCCCTTCTTTTTCCATCACTGTGCATACTTGTGGCATGCATCACAAGTAGTTTCAGCTAACTTTGATTTCCCAAAGTGTTTTTCATTCATACATAAACCCTGATGTGTAAATAAAACCTTCCATTAATTAAACTGACCTGGACCAGGGCATAGCCTGGCACCCCAAGGCTATGAATAGTCCACAAAAGACCAGCTTAGACTTGGAGCTGATCAAAACTGGTTTAGAGGCAACACAAAGAACAAGGAACAAGTATCTAACACATTTAAAACACACTTAACAGATCTAATTCAGAACTTGTAGACCTGTGAGAAATGGGCAAGGCATAAAAGCATGTTAGCAAACGTAAACATTATCCCAAGCACATCCTGAAAGGAGGAAGAAGAAATCATCAGCATTGACATCTTATTCCTCTCTATGACTTGAAATACTGAGAGTGTGCAGTAACTTCTCTGCAAAACACACCTAGGACCCAAAGGGGCAGTGGAAGGGTGAGCATAAAACTGGGCAGAGAGGTAAATAAGATAAAGTGTGTGTATAACAATTGTAACTATATATGATAAATTGTATTATTTAAATATTCTGTATTTACAGTTATTCTTTACATATTATGTATTTATTTTCTTTCTAGAATAATCTGATCTGGACTCACAGTCCTTTGACTGGACAGTTCAGATTTCAATTATACTACTAGTAAAGTTTTGGCTTTACATACAGAGTGTATTTACTTTTCATCCATAACATGGTTCTGAACATAAGCTATTACACCTGTAAATATGTCATTTTAATTGTGACTGTACCTGTGAGATATTAGCCTATGGTGAATTACAGACTTTTCACAAGTAAGAGTTACATAGATTACCAATGCAAGAGGGAGGAGATGACCACTGTCCATCAACACATTCTATTTCCTTTGATCCAACCAATTTAAATTCAATGTTGCATTCATACTGCATTCTGGCACCATGCTGATATTGTTCCACAATGCCTTCAGTAATAGTTCCATTGGTAATCTCAGGTGGAGGTCCACAGCCTGTGGGACTTGCTGAAATCAAGAGATCAAACCTATGCTCTGAACTCAGTACTTCTAGCACACTTATATGCAACACAAAATAAATAAAATTCATCGTTTAAACTTAAGAAAAAAAATCAGTAAAACAAATTAAAGAGGTCATTGGTTTATGCCTTTGAGTATCTGGATTCATGTTGGGCTGGAGTTTACAAACAGATATGTGCAATTATGGCTTGCTCTAATCTCTTCCATGCACTGTCAGTTGCCTGCTATGATCAAAGAAGTGGTAGCCAAAATTAACCCAGTTTTCAGACTAAAAAAGGTGTTACATTGATGACTTCAATATTCTTTTAAAAACACACACACAAAAAAAAAAAAAGTGAGAAGGTGTGGTGGGTTAACGCCCTTTTCTGAAAACCAAAGAAGAAAGCAGGGTGGAGGGCTTGCGGTACTTTACACTCCCTGAAGGGCGTTTCCCCCCTGGGAAAGCTAAGTCTGTTCCACTCCCCCCTCCCTGCCCAGCTAGGGTATAAAAAGCAGGACATCATAGCTGTTGGTTCTCCTTTTTGGCTCCTGCCTCTGCTGGATGAGAGCTACTGCAGCTGCCCTCCTGATCCTCAGCCACGTGGCCGGACCTGATCCTTTTCCCTGCTGCCTCTGCACCTCCTCAGAGAAAGACTGGTTTTGTATTATTCTTTCCTGTCCCCCTCCCATCCATTCTTGTTCCTTGCCCTTGCGAACCGTTTTTTTTCTCTGTTATTGTCATATATATAATTTGAAGAAAAAAATTATTTGCCTCTCTACTTCCAAGCTGACTCCAGATTGTTGTTTAGTGGATTTGCTCCTTACCCTTTTTTTTTTTTTTGACTCTCCCTGTTTGGAGGGAGGAGGTGGGGGGGGAATGGGGAAGAGATTCTCAGCCTTTTCCCCATTTGAGCTTTTAACTCTCAGTTAAGGCTCAAACCACTACAGAAGGGTTTCACAGGTAAAATCCTTCACTGAGAGGAAAACATTATGAAATGATGCCAGGGCTGCCCAGGGAGGTGGTTGAGGCCCCTTCCCTGGAAATATTCAAGGTGAGGCTCCAGAAGGCCCTGGGCAACCTGATCTAGTTGGGGATATTCCTGCTGGCTGTGGGGAGGTCAGACTGGATGACCTTTGGAGGTCCCTTCCAGCCTGGACCCTTCTAAGATTTGGATTCTAAGATTGGATTCCAAGATCCAAAGAGGACCAGTTCCTGCCCTCTTAGAGAAAATGATAGAATACTTGTTCTTGGGAGGAAGGGTGGTTTACAGAAGATGTCCAGGACCTATTTCAGACGGCAATAAAGTTAACAGGAGAATTACCTTTACACAATGGCGGTGATGGAAACCATCCAAAGTAATAGCACTGAGCAGAGGCAGGTCCCAGTCTTACATAATTGTTTGCACACGTAAAGTTCACAACATCTCCATTGTGGTATACACCCATCTTGGGAGAAAAATCTCCATTGGGCAATGATGGCATTTCACATTCTATTGCTACAAAGACAAAATATGTTAACATGCAGTGTATACCCTACAAGAAATTACCTGAAATGCTACTGATTAGAACAAAATCAAAGAAAGCCTTAAAAAAAGCTTCACAAAGTGTATGTCAAGCTACACTGATTAGCAAACAATATTTACCGAGACACTGAGGTGTTGGACTCCATTCACCATTTATGCCACACCTTGTGGTACCAGTCGGGGTTTTGTTTGCAGTTTGATATCCCTCCAAACACGCATATTCAATTGTATCTTCAGGGATGAACAGAGTCTTATTTGCAGGGTAATTCAAAATGTCCAAATAAGGTGCATTACATGATTCTGTAGAATAAAACAAAGCTTAGTGCATTTTGTGATCCACAAGCACTGCTCTTTGGGAGCATCATTTCTGGAGTGCTTTAGTGTGTGCTAGGCTATTGAACTGCTGGGTATATGTGAGGCATTAAAAGTTCTGCATTGGCAGAATATGAATGTAGAACATCATATGTAGCATATTCATGTCATATCTGTTGCATTCATCTTCAGAACTATGTGTCTAGGGGTAATAACTAGCACAAATATTTCTTCCTTAGATTCACTTCCTTTCTTTCTGCTACAAATTATTATTAGTGGTGTCAAAGCAAAACCAGTTCATACTCCTGTTCCCTGTGATCATTTGTGAGGGGGTGAGAGAAAAAAGGCTGCAAATATCTAGGTAAAGGCAGACTGAAATAAAAGAACAAGAGAGAGAATTGAGAGAATCCAACAGAGAGCCACGAGGATGATTAGGGGGCTTGAGCATCTCCCCTATGAAGAAACACTGAGAGCCCTGGGGCTGTTCAGTCTGGAGAAGACTGAGAGCAGATCTCATCAATGTGTATAAATATTTGAGGAGTGAGTGTCAAGTGGAGGGGGCCAAGCTCTTTTTGGGGGTGCACAGTAATAAGACAAGAAACAAGCCTGAACATAGAAGATTTCACCTCAACATGAGGAGAAACTTCTTTACAGTCAGGATGACAGAGCACTGGATCAGGCTGCCCAGAGAGGCTGCAGAGTCTCCTACTCTAGACACATTCAAAACCTGTCTGGATGTGTTCCTGTGCAGACTACCCTGGGTGATCCTGCTTTGGCAGAGGGGTTGGACTCGATCTCTGGAGGACCCTTCCAACCTCTAATGTACTGTCATAAAATGTCAGCTAAAGCTGGTCAGTATTGTAGCACTGGAAGATCAAATTGCTTCTTTTGCTATCCTACACCTGTATTCAAGGTTCAGGAACTTCTAAGAAGAAAAAGACAACAAAAGTTTGGGAATATTTTCAGGAAGAAGTGCTGCAGTATTTCTCACAAGTGTACTTTAACACTCCAGGGCAGACATGTGCATAGTGCTTTTTATGCGTAATGGTAACAGCTTTCCAAATAATGAATCCCATTTTTTCTCTAGTGTGGTCACTTTTAGAGAAAGTTCTTGGCAGAATCCCTTGGTTCTCAGGCCTTTCTTCATAGACTTTCCCTCATGTGTGAATGACAGGATAATTGGGAGTAAATTTGGGCATAAGTACTTTTCATCAGGTAAGAATCACTGAAGAGTCAGTGATTACTATCTAGCTACTTCATGCTACAGAGGTCTAAAAAAATGGCTCACCCTGAAGGCAGCAGATATTTTCCTGCCTCATTCAATTCCTTTAGTTTTTGGAGCCCCAGAAAGGCTAATGTCTTGGGGGATCACTCCTCTATTTGAGTCTCTCTCTGCCCAGTAAGAAGACTCTACCAATCTAGTTGACAAAAATCTGAGTACATCGGATGTCATGTCTGACCCAGTGACAATGGTAGGGAGCTCTGAAGAATTTATGCTACTCACTGATGCACTTCGGCAGTGGAGTCAAGCCCTTGTCCCGACACCGTACCGTTCCTTTTTCTTCTCCTTTTAGAGTTACAAAACCAGGATGACAACTATAGCGGACCACCTCCTCTAAGGCAAATGTTTGCTTTCTTGCGGTGAAATAACCATTGTCAAAATCTGTCTTCTGGCACATTTCTGAAAGAGACAGACAGAATTTCTGACAAGTAAACAACTGCGAAACTACCTGCTTGTAAGACACAGGATGAGAAATAAAACAGCAGTGGGATTCAGATAATTTTTAAGAGCACATGAATTTTCATTTCTGCATTGAGCTCTCCTCCAGGGTTACAACTGGAAAGCAAGAAGTTGAAGTGCACAGTTACCACCTCATGCAGCACGGTGTTAGACAGAGGTTTGATTTGCAGCAGTCCTTAAAGCTTCCAAAATTGTATGTCCACACCTGGTGTCCACTAGAAATGAAATCTGCATTGGGCATGTGCAGCACTGTGCAGGCCTGAAGAGGCCGTCCTGTGCATACCACAAGGGCAGCAGTATCAGAGGTGACCACAGTGTGCTGGTAAAGAGAAGTCATTCAAAGCACACATACTGCAGAGCTAAAGCAAATTTGTACCAAAAGTCCCCTCTTGCCCACAAAAACACTAGCGCAGACACACCAAATGTTGTAACTGAGTTCATATCACTTGGAATACATTGTTTAAGCTAGCCTAAAAAGATGGGAATCAGATGTCTTGTTTGGATGCTATGGGTCTTGTATTCAGAATGAAAACTTCCATAGTATGCTGAATTCTTTACTAAGAAATCATTCTGTGAAAGAGTTTCTTCATCTTAAAAAATTCACACTACAGCAAACCACAATATTTGTGCATTAGAAAAGCAAGGAAATAAAGATAGGGGTGGATGTGAAAGGTATTTGAGGAACACTAAGAGGATGTAATTGAATGTTGGGCACAGAGTTGATGACACTTTAGTGTAACAGCTTCAAAAGTTTGCATTTCACATCAAAAGTTTTGGTGTTTATGCCAGTGATGCCCATAATTGCCTAACACTAGGAATAGGATTATATCACTTGCTCATAGTCATGTCAAAAAATCTCAGTGGGTGGCTGTCCAAAACATTCTATGGTTGGTGACTCTATCAGAGTGGAACTGTTTCTTAAAAAACATATACTTGTACAGTCCCAGAAAAGTTAGGCTGAATTATTCCTTGTGTCCACATGAAATTATTATGTAAAGTATTTAAAGCTTCTGTAAGACATTCTAGCAATTCTGGACTTAGTGCAGGTCAGGAACAAAAGCTGGAAACAGAGTTAAGGGAGCTAACTTTACTATTCCCTTCCCTTTCCAGTGTGGTGCCAACTGGAAAGGAAGCAAGAGAAACAAGGAACAGGTGGCACTGTGAGAGGCTAAAAGGAGACAAATTACGGACAGACCATGCAAGGGGAACAATTACCATTTATGATATTACTGCACCGCTGTGTAATAAGAAGATTTCACTACTGAAGAGAAAGGCACTGTGCCTCTTATTCCACAGCTCATATTCTAGACTCGAGTGAGCCATACATGGATTACATTCTGTATGTTGGTATAGCGACTGACCTCAGCAGGCCACAGCGATGGGGGAGCTGCAAGAGACAGTTGAGAGAATGACAGCTTTGTGTTTCAGCTGTAGAGCATCTAGACTTGGAGCTAGTGAACAGTGGTGGTGGGTTAATGTAGGTGAAATGATGATTCTGAATACATTGGGTTTAGGTACAAACCTCAACAAAACACAAGCGCACTCACTTTTACGGATGCATTTTGGTGGAGGTGACCAGTCATCCTTTGTGCATGTGACTTCCCCATTTTCATGTTCAGTGTAATAGTTAATGTCGCAGGTATATTTAGCTCTTTCACCCTCCTTGTAAGGATCATTCCGCCCATGTAAGAAATAACCGTTTTCCGGATCTCTGATGTAACATTGTTCTGAAGAAGAAAGGGAAATACATTTAACCACAGCAATCTGTACAGCAAGAACTGAGGTAAAGCAACTCTTAGGAAGACAGTCAATTAAAAACAAGCCTCCAAGAATCTTTCCATAGCCTCCTATTCCCAAAAGACATTTGCATTCAAACCTGAATGAAAGCATCTTTTGTTTCACTTCCCTGAGATTAAGGACTTCTACTAAGTGGTCTAGTGAACAATAGCACTTACCTAGTGCTCCTAAGCAAGTCTGGCTAACTTTAGTGCATCTAGCATCATGTACACCAGCTCTGGTTTGGTCTCTAAAAGGTTGATGTCTGCCCCAGGTGATTTTCAGCATTTGCCTCCAGGAAATTGTGTTCACCTTGGTGCAAATGTATCAGTCTCTCAAACCAGATCTACAGATTTTCACAACAGTTAGGCACGCTGGCTGCATAACATCCTGCACTTCCAAGACACAAGGAAGATGGATGAAGGAATGCTATAGCTCTGGTACATCAGTAACTGGTCCTTTCCTCTTGGCAGGACTCCAATAATTTCCTGCACTGAGGGCAAAAGGGAAAGGTCATCAACCTTGTGGAATCCACTTCCAAGCCTCTAGTAGGCAGCATCTTTACTGTAACTGAAGATTTGTGTTAGGAGAGGAGGCCTCAGCTCACAGCCTTAAATCTATTTTCTATAGTTCCATGATTAAGTCAGGGTATCTGGATCTCTTCCTTATGCCATGCTTGCTTTCAGCTGATTGCAAAAGTGTGCCACCTTCTCAGCTCCAAATATTGTCCAAAGGGACTGGGCAATGGATCTTAGACAGGAACCTCTAGAGAAAGTGCTCAAGTCATGGAAGGAAGAATATAGTTAGATACAGACAGAGAATTTCTGCTCTCTGTGTAGCTATGTGTAGATGAAAGCAGGTGCATGCAGGTGAAATGGAAGCTGGATAAAGGAACTATTTCCTATGTGTTACTCAATGTCATGACTAGTTTCAGAAGTAAAGAGTCTTCAAAATCCAAAAGCATAATTTCAGCCGTACTCACTTCAGTGTCACTTTGCAGCTGAAAGTTTGAGCTCTGCAGACAAGACGGCAGTCTGAGCACAGCCATAGGGGTCAGCTAAAGCAGTTCTACTTTAACAAATTGTTCATTGTTCCATCTTGTGCTCTACTGGCACAATTTCTGCTGCATAGACCTTTGATAATTATAAAAACATCGAGCATATAATGGAAATGTACTTACTGAGACATTTTGGCTCTGGAGACCAGTCCCCTCCAGTACAGGCTGCTCGAACCCAGGACTCTCCAGTTGGAGTTGAATAACCAGGAAAGCAGTAGTAATCAATGTGCTGCCCAGCCATCATTGGGAAGTAAAAGTACCTGTAGTACTCCAGCGAGCTGCTTAGCCTGCCATTTTCTATAGCTGGGTAGTCACATTTTTTCTCTTGAAACAGAATTTAACAGCAGCAATATCAATGCATGCATGGAAAAGAAAAACAAGAGGATACAATTAATTCAGCTTCAGCTTCACCATTTGAGTGTTTTCTGAGACTGACAATTTGCCCTCAGTTCCTCAAAAGAACTGATCCTTTTCAGGAACAAGCTAGGAATAGGAGGTTCCCAGAAGATTTCATTCAAGGGTGACCTACTTGGCCATGGCAGGTAGGTTCCTCCCGAAGTGCTGTTACCCAGAGCCTACATGCTAGGGCAGAGGAGATCACCCACTGGACAGGCCATTCAGTGAAGTGAGTGAAGCGGTCTGAGGATGATACCTCAATTTTAGAACCCACACATATTATAGAGAAAAGATTCATCCAGAACCTACCAGCACACTTTTCACCAGTAGCTCAAATCAACTTATCCAAAGGTTAATTTGCATAGACTGATTTCATCATGGTTTCTTTCAGATCCTATTTTCTAAGTTTTTCTCAGTGACCAAAGATAAAAGAGTGCTAGATTATGAAATGAATTGCTAATTGATTTATTTGTTTGTTAATATCATGCCTACTGAGCAAAACTATCATTGGAGCTATGGGCAGTTTAAGCCAAGAATGAACTCACCAACAAGTATAAATACCATGTTTTGCTATTTGACAGATTATAATAGGTAGAATAAAACTCTAATTGTTCCTAATACCAACATACAGCTAGAAGTACAAATCTAAAACTTGATGATTATGATGAAAGATACTTTTCAGCCATTACCTATGTTCAGGTTTAGTGTGGATACTTTAACATACACTGCGTCCTCTTGTCTTGACTGGTATGCTACTTACCTACTGAAAAGCATGGTCAAGCCCTGGAAGTTTCTTAAATTTATCCCCTGAACTCTTTTTCACTGGGATATTTCCATCAACTTTACATCTTGCATCTTTATTCCTGAGAACTACTTACGGACACAACTCGGTTCAGGCACCCAGCCATTCTTGGTGCATTCAGATGTGGTTTTGCCAGTCAATGCTTTAAATCTATAGCCAGGCTCACACTGTATTGTGATTATAGCACCTGCTTTGTAGTTGTCTTCTTGAGGTCTAAAGGTTCCCTTGGAAACTTTTGGAGGAGAACATGTAATTTCTAAATAAAAAGAGAAGAACTGGATGTTTATAACTGTTGGGCAAATTCTTATTTTCAGAGCATATTGACCATAACTGCATAAAATTGTTAAAAAAATGTTTCTTAGGGCAAAGAAAAGGTTACATTTCTCTTCTGCTTTTAGAAACATACAGTTCTGTAAAAGGACAGTAACAGCTGGTATCATGCTAATTAGAAGATTAAAACTTAATTGCAAAGAGAATGGTTAGAGCAAGAACTAGAGGTGATCAAAGTGAATCTGAAGAACCTTTTCCAGTAGGTCACTCCACAGCTGGAGCTCAAATTGACCTATGCTGGACTCACTCACTCCTCTCCTGGGCCGTTTTATGGACACTGTCCCATAGACAGGCAGGTTCACTGGCAGGTCCCAAATGGAGGTATAACTATACTTAACTAGGAATTGATCTTTAGAGACTATGTGATTGAGATTAGATTCTTGCACTGCCACTAGAATTAGTTTAAAAACTGAAGAAGGATGAGAATGCTGTTCTGAAAACATCCTGGTATCTTTATGTTTAGAAAAGCCAGGCAAATGTGTTAATTATAAACTGAAGCCTCTCTTTTGGGGTTTCTTTTTTTGGCTGGGTTTGTTTTTGTGGGTTGGTTTTTTTTTTTGTATTTTACTTCCATTTCAGAAAATATCACCAACACTCTGAGGGCTGGGAGGGGATGTCTATAAGGTTACTACAGGTTGGTTCTGATGTGAAAAGCAGCTGTATGCATGTACAATTGAATCATCTAGGCTCAGTGATAAATCAGGTAGGATAGAGAACCACTATTTGAAGATGGCTCAAGTATTAGAACCCAGCATAGCAGTGTCTGGAAAAATGTTTTGTTTGGCCCTTGTCAAAAGCAGCTTGTTGTTAAACCATAGGCAATGCATATTAATTAATATCACTACTGAGTCTTTCTGGAAGAGGTCCCAGGAAGGTGGGTGGTACATAACATCCTACAGTGTTGCCCTGTTGCCAAAATCGTTTTCAAGTTTCAGATGTTTGGCAATTTCTTGAAAACAATTCAAGGCACCAATCATTGCCCCCAAATTTATACCCAAGTATTTCAACTGGGACAAAACATGCATATTTCTGTTTGTGGGATTTGGAGAATTAAATATAGTCTTAAGGTTTTGTAGCTGAGGGAAACTAAACTAAAATCCACGATCCAGAGGGCTGATGTCAACCAGGACTAGCCTCAAAAATGATGGATTTATCATTTTAACTGCTCAAAAGGCATTTGGGAGTTAGAAAGCAAGAGGAACTTTCAGCATCGTAAATATATTAATTTGCAGAGATTCTCAGCCAGTTGCTGCTGGCAAATTTGAATGCCATGGATAATATGGTTGTGCAAGTAACATTAAACAAATTGCTGTCTTCATTCTAGACTAAGAGTTGTGGACAATGGCAGGATTCATGCATACCATGGTACTTTGATCTGTGTTTACACAGCAACTCATGTCCATGGCACTTAGGGTTGGTGAATTCCATGCTGTATATGACTCTTGGTACAACAGTTGTGTGGAAAGCATTGTTGTCTTCAGCTGTCTTCTGCAATTCCATTGCAATTTTAGGCTTATACACTCATGGCCACCAATGGACTACTTATCCTTCTAAAATTGGACTATTTCACATTTTCTTGAACTCCTCTGGAAATGGCCATATCAGCTTCAGGTTGTGCTTCCTACAACACTATCTTACTATTTCTGAAGCACTCTGGAGAGAAGGTTTACAAACTCAATTAATCTGAAAGATACTTTGAAGGATACTTTTGCAATTTCCAGTAATTTCTGAAAGATTGCACAGCATATTAACAATTTCTTACTGAAGTTTCATCAGCGAAATAAGGATAATTTTTTAAAATTGGTTGGAACAGGTTGATCAAAACTAGTCTGGAAATGTAAAGCATGGTTATAATGACTAGTAACAGGCTGCTCAGTCTCATCAAATTGCAGTAAGACTTCTCAGTACACTCAGACAAAATACAGAGGTTAGTTCAGTAGGTCAAGCAAACTTCCATTGTGTCAGATTTTCATAGAAAGTAAAATGCTGAGTTGTATTTTACTGAATGACTAGTCCTATGATTACAAGTCGCAGAGGCTTGGATATGGTGACACAGGGAAGAACCTGAAGATGCATTAACTTGTATCTCTCCCTCAGAGAACAGCTTGTGATTCATAAGTAGGTTATCAAGCTAAGACTATTATCTTTCCCCAATTTTATTCATACTACTGCAATTCATATGATGTCAAACAAAATATTTCTTTACCCAACATAGAGCACAGCCACTGACTTGTGCCTATAATGTTCATGGTAAACACACTTTAAAAGGTATTGAGACATGATATGAAGACAATAGGACTTAAACCTCACATCCCTTCCCTAATTTCCCCCCGCAGTAAAAATTTCAGATTCCTTCTGTAATTTCTCTGGTATGAATACTTTTTTTCCCCCTACTTGTTTAAACATACTTTTTAGTGTCTGATTTTTCCATTCCTTAGCTAAAATATTGTCTTTGCAGTAAAGAGTAAAGAGATTCAGTTCCATCCTTCCTAGTCCAAACCAGGACTTTATTTGTAACTCAAGAATTCTCCCTACTAATTCAGAATCATATAAAAAAAAATAAAGTAAGAACAGCCACTAATGTTCCATTAAATATTTTAGCATCAATCTTATTTGTGCAGAGCAACTGTTGCTTCATGGGCCGGATGGGATCCATCCTAGGGTGCTGGGAGAGCTGGCAGATGAGCTGGCCAAGCTGCTCTCCATCATTTTCCTCCAGTCCTGGCTCACCGGTAAGGTCCCGGATGACTGCAAACTGGCCAACGTGGTCCCCATCCATAAGAAGGGCTGGATGGAGGAACCTGGAAACTCCAGGCCAGTCAGCCTGACCTCAGTGCCAGGGAAAGTGATGGAGCAGATTATCCTGGCAGCAATAACTGCGCACCTGAAGGATGGCCAAGGCTCAGGTCCAGCCAGCATGGATTTAGGAGGGGCAGGTCCTGCCTCTCCAACCTGATCTCCTTCTATGATCAGGTGACCCGTCTGGTGGATGTGGGGAGGCCTGTGGATGTGGTCTACTTGGACTTCAGCAAGGCCTTTGATACCGTCCCCCACAGCAAACTGCTGGCTAAGCTGTCAGATCGTGGCTTGGACCACTACACTCTATGCTGGGTTAGGAACTGGCTGGAGGGCCGAGCCCAGAGAGTGGCGGTGAATGGTGCCACATCCAGCTGGTGGCCAGTCACCAGTGGCGTCCCCCAGGGATCAGTGCTGGGCCCCATCCTCTTTAACATCTTCATTGATGATCTGGATGAGGGCATTGAGACAGTCATCAGCAAATTTGCAGATGACACCAAGTTAGGAGCAGATGTTGGTCAGTTAGAGGGTTGAAGGGCTCTGCAGAGGGACCTTGATAGGCTGGACAGATGGGCAGAGTCCAACTGGATGGCATTCAACAAGTCCAAGTGCTGGGTGCTGCACTTTGGCCATGGCAACCCCGTGCAAAGCTACAGGCTGGGGTCAGAGTGGCTGCAGAGCTGCCAAACAGTGAGGGACCTGGGGGTGCTGATTGACACCCACCTAAACATGAGCCAGCAGTGTGCCCAGGTGGCCAAGAAGGCCAATGGCATCCTGGCCTGCATTAGGAATAGTGTGGCCAGCAGGAGCAGGGAAGTCATTTTACCCCTGTACTCTGCATTGGTTAGACCACATCTTGAGTACTGTGTCCAGTTCTGGGCCCCTCAGTTTAAGGAGGACATCAAAACACTTGAATGTGTCCAGAGAAGGGCAACAAGGCTGGTGAGAGGCCTTGAACACAAGCCCTATGAGGAGAGGCTGAGGGAGCTGGGATTGTTTAGCCTGGAGAAGAGGAGGCTCAGGGGTGACCTCATTGCCCTCTACAACTACCTGAAAGGTGGTTGTAGCCAGGAAGGGGTTGGTCTCTTCTCCCAGGCAACCAGCACCAGAACAAGGGGACACAGTCTCAAGCTGTGCCAGGGAAAGTTTAGGCTCGAGGTGAGGAGAAAGTTCTTCACTGAGAGAGTCATTAGTCATTGGAATGGGCTGCCCAGGGAGGTGGTGGAGTCACCATCCCTCGAGGTGTTCAAGAGGAGATTGGACATGGCACTTGGTGCCATGGTCTAGTCATGAGGTCTGTGTTGATAGGTTGGACTCAATGATCCTCAAGGCCTCTTCCAACCTTAGCGATACTGTGATACTGTGACATGTTTAACTACACTGAAGTTTAACAAAAGATTAACTGGTTTTGCTACTGCTCTCCAAGGAAAACTCTCATTCACTTATTTGCTCCCTTTAACATTTAATCCTTCTAGATCTTCATGGGAGATTAGTCAGATGTGGAAGGCTTTCTTTTGTTATAAACAAATTAACTTATGTAGTTTCCTAATCTTTGAAATCAATTCCAAACACACCAGATGTGCAAAATAACTTTAGGCAAGGCTAACCAGTGCAGTATGGGGTTGGGTTCCATCCTGCTTCAGTGCATCGTACATCTGCTCTTTCACCATATGCGTATCCTTCATCACAGGAAAACTGCAGCTTTTCAGATTCCTTGAAAGTTCTCCTTGAAGAACGTACATATCCATGCATAATTTTTGGCACATTACAGAGAATCTCTGAAATTGAGAAAAACAAAATCCATATATATTTGGTTATTTCTATTTGCTAAGAATAAATGCCTGTTGGAATAGAATTTAGGGTTTGTCTCTTTCTTTTTTTCCCCCATGTGACATCACAAAAGACTTGTATTTGGAAACTGTTTGAAACTTAGTTGAGAACTCTGCAATGACCTGATTGTGGGCGGCAGGTAGAAAGTGTGGTGTAGCACAGCATCACCAGCAAATTGGTTCATGAGATGGATTTTAGGACTTTGCTTTGGATTTTAATGGGTCTCAGATCAGTATAAAAGGGACATTCTAAAATAAGCAACAAGGCTAGCTGAACTTGTAAGATTTTTCCATTGTTGAGAAGTTTCATTCGCTTGTAATTTCCAGCAAACCTAATGCTCTTTCATAGGCAATAGACAATCATGGCTTCAACAGGAAAATGGGAATAAAACTGTTTGTGAAACTGACACTAGAATCTATAAAAGAAACTCAGCTTCCCCACCTCCTTGCCAAACCAAATAAAATCACTGAGATCTTGCAGTTTCCAAAAACTGCATTCATAAAGCCAGAAAATATTCAAGGCTTCATTTCCTAGGCCACAGAGCAGGACACCAAAGAGCTCTGTTGGATTCCTTTGCTACATGGAAGGATGAAACATAGCTCAGAGGAACTGCCATCCTGACATGCCCTTCTAAAGATATACTTTCCAATCAGATGACATATAAATAATCTATGAGACTTAATGGGCTGAATAGTTAACAGTGACTGTTACCATAAAGTTCCTGGGATTCATCCTGCAATCCAATCCTACACAATTCCTACTTGCAAAATGGGAGGAATAATTCCACCTACCAGTGCAAACTGCTGGTGGGGCAGTGTGGGGCCAACTGTCTGAAAAGTAGTTTTGCAGAACAAAACTTGGTAGTCCTGATGGACAAGTAAGGTTGAACAGGGGCCAGTAATGTGCCTTTGCAGCAAGCAAAGAAAACAGCATTCTGGACTTCACCAGAAGAGTGTTGCCAGTAAGTCAGAAGAGGTAATCCTTTCCCTCCATTCATCACTGGCAAGATGACATTTAGAGTATGGTGTCCAGGTCTGAGCTGCCCAATACAAGAAAGATATGGACATACTGGAGCAGGTCCAGTGAAGAGACATGAAGATAAATTTAGAAATTGGAAAAAAAATGTTAGATAAAAAGAAGCTTACAACAGTCCAGAGAATAGGTGGCCTGCAGGGGAGGATCTTGCTTATATGTATAACTTTCTGACAATGGTGGGGCAGGCAGAAGTAAATGTGATAGAGCCAGACCCTTGTCATTGGCACTCAGTGATGAGAAGCAATTGGCACTAATGGAAATAGAAGAAATACTACTTTAAAATAAGAAAAAAAAATCAATTTTTCCGCTCAAGAGTGGTCAAAGTGTGGAATGAGTTATCCAAAGAGGCTGTGGAGTCTGCATCCCTGCAGATGTTCAAAGGCTGGCTGGACATGGTCTTGAGCAATTTGCTCCAGCTGACTGCTTTGAGGGACCTTCAGAAGTCCCTTTCAACCTATTTTGGGATTCTGTGGTTCTGTAAAAGCTAAACATGAAACAAACTTCTAACTTGTCAAAACACATTTATCTGAAGAAAGAAAAAAATCCATCATGACTTCTTTGTATTCTGTATACCCTAAGAATATGAATGAAGTAAAGTCATACCTGTTTCTTCAACTTGGTTCACATAGATTGAAAACTGTTTGTGACTACTTCAGTTAGATCAACACTGAAGTGACTGAATCATATGTAGACATACCAAAACTAGTTTCAAAGAAATTGACTGCTGCCTGGCAAAACATACAGCTTGTAATGAAAATCTGGAACAAACAGATGGTCCATTATGACTATATTAGTATCCAACATTCTCTGAGTTCTCTTTCTTATCCTACTTCTTTGTACAGGCAATGGAAATTATTTACAGGCAAACTATAATAGAACAAAGAAAACTTTTGTAATTTTCCATATGGTAATCAGTCCTCAGAAGTCTGTGAGAATATAGCTTCTTAATTACAAATAAATAATGTCCATTTTTTTACCTTGGCATTGAGGCACATCACTACTCCATTGTCCATTAGAAGAGCAAATTAGTTCTTTATCTCCAACCAGCTTGTATTCTGCATTACATTCAAAATTTACAACTTGGCCAAAGGAATATTCTCTGTCTCGCTCAAAGGTACCAGTTGTAATTATTCTTCCATTTTCTGGTGCTTCAACAGGTAAACACTTTGCAACTGGAAAATAAAACAAAATGAAAGGAGGAAAAAAACCCCAACATTGTGAGGTTTATTTTGTAAAACAGACTGATGCATTAAAAAAGATAAAATACAGAAAACTCACTGTAATTTCCTTACAGAGTTTAAAAACCCTCTTGCTGTATGTTCAGATAAGACTTGCAGCAGAAGTAATAGAAAACCCCAAACAGGAAGACAGACTGACATAGAAGGAGGTTTGCAGGCCAGCTCTCAACATTCTCTTTTCTGCCCTTCACTGTTAAGGAGAGAGCACCCACTGAAATGTATGACCTTCTAAGGTCTCTCCCAGTCTAAATAATTCTTTGATCCTATGAATTCTATAGATGGTTAGATGATCCTTGGCTGACACATAGGGCTATTAAAGGAGCTATGCCAAACTGAATCTGCTATAGACAAATATCTGGAAAAATGCCGTGTCACAGACTGACTGCAACAGTTCAGTTAGTAATTAAAAATCCTCCTTAAGGATGTCAGAACAATTATATTACTAAAGCAAATGCAATGTAAGCCATGAATTCAGACTTCTTCTATCTCCTGACTTTGTAAGTGCAGGAAAAAAGAAGAATTAACACATGACATCAGATATTTCTTACTATGGGAGAAATTGCTATCAAAGCTCATTCTTATATGTTCACATAAGTATCACTGAGCATGTCCAAAACTGGCTGGTGCTTTCCCTACCAAAGCTCCCCATTCTCCCTGATAACATCTTCCATCTTATAACCCATCTATCTTTTCTATGAGCTCACATTCTATGTCATAGAGTCCTCACAAGTATGACCTTAAACAAACACTTTCTTTCATTTCCTATCATATTTTGTCCTAACAGAAACTTCTCAGTCATGCAAGAAAAATGTTATGAGGACTTTGAAAGAGCACTATCTTGGTGACATGTGAAAAAAAAAATGTTGGAAACTGTTGCTCCGTCCTGTACGGACAGAGACTTGTATGCCTAAAATTGAGGGCACTCAAAAGCCAGTAAATGAAATGTGAAGAATCTGAGAACAAGCAAATGTAAAATCACTGCCAACAAACTCTAGAGAGTAATAAGATGCCTACTTTTGTTTGAGATTCTTTACTTAGGAGACCCTTTCCTGACATTAGATGCTTAACCCAAAGAGATATTCCACTGCTGAACATGTATGTCGAAATAGTACCAGCTAAAAATTGTCTTTAAGAAAGGGAACCTATTTTCATAATCATACAGGTTTGAAACTGGTGAAAAGGCTTCCAAAATCAGGTAAACATCATCTGAATCATCAGTTTATTATGTCTTGAGGTCTGCTTTCTCATTCTTACTTACTGAAGTTCTTCCACAGTATGCTAGAGGGCAGAAGAACTTAACCCAAAACCTTAATGGTTAGGATATTCACAGAATTGGAGGAGAAAACTAGCTAAAAATACACATGCTTTCACACACACTCGAAACACCTCATCCCATCTGTCTTTTGCAACCATGTTTTGGAGACATCTGCTCTATCAGGGCCCTTAGGTAAGGCAGAACTTTAAGACCATCTGAAGGTGAAAGCTTTTAAAGAAGTGCTTGAGTGCTTACTAGAGTATAATGGCCGAGCTTCACTGCTGCATAACATGAATTTAAACATGTGAGCAGAGAGCTCACATACTAGTTTTAGATAGTATCCAACAGATAAGATGACAGTTTGATAAAGAATTGAATGTCAAGCTCCATTTACCTTCACAGTGAGGGAGGTCATTGCTCCATCCATCAGCCTGACACTCACGGTAATTTCTTTGGCTGAGCATCCAGTAGCTTAGCAAATAAAAGGTAAACTGATAAAATGCAGTCTCGTTTCATGACTGAAACAGCAGTGCTGCTGGTTTTGAAGCAAAGCAAGCGGGTTTCATATGTTCTAGCACACATTAACCAAAACGTCACCAAACCAAGTAGCTTTTTTTAGCTGCGTCTTCCCTATTTTATTTCTTTTAATTGCATAGGGAAAACAAATAAATCAGAAAGTAGCAAGTAATCTGTAAAATTATTTCTTCATTACAGAGATAGCAAGCTTTGGCTACATAACATGTAACCTAGGGGTAATTTACACTATCAATAGCAAGCAGAGTAAAAGTCCTGTTGCATAAGATCTAGTATGACTGAAAGCCATGTGAAAGCATCATAACAGAACTTAATCCAAACCATATGTATACATCATGCTTTGACGAGTTAGTATTAGGTTCGTGGGCAACATAGCTTCTTCTTTGTCTGAAATGTATCCACAGGAAGCACAGCTAGTCTGAAATCATAGTGACAAACTGTCTGATTTAAGGGATTAAAGAGATTATTGATTTTGGAGTTGTGGTGGGGTGGTTTTTTGTGTTTGTTTTTTTGGGGTGTTTTTTTGGAATTCAGACTACATTTCAACCATACAAAGACTGCAAAAGCCTGGGTAAACCACTGAACCATGCTTGTGGTTGATTTGCATTTCAGGAGGAAAGAATCCTGTCATAGGCACACTTAACTAAGCACAACACTATATATTTGCCTTGCTATGGATTTTGTAGGAGAGAATTAATAGAGAAGGGAGAAGACATGTTTGTGACTCTACCACAAATGTCTGTCTTCAAACATTTTTTTCAATACATTTTACTTCACAATGCACAAAAAATATTTAAGCAAGACTGGTGATTTGTGATTCTGAATAGGAGACAGCTGAATGGACTAATGACTTCATTAACATAACTACACCATGACTGCTTAATGAGAGCACTGATTCCAGCATACAAAGCTGCATTTCCAGCTGGGCTGACTTGATGGTGGAGTCCTGAGGAAGTTTTACAGACAGATTACTATTTTTCTTTTCTGGTCAGGCAGCCATGATTTCAAGTTAGGTGCAGCTTATGTATTTCAGGCACTGTGGATGACAGTTTCAGGTGTGTGAGTTCAGTTGTGAGCTATGTCTCACCAGACATAAAGAGTAATGTTCAGTACTACTGCAACTGCAAAATTTTAAACCAAACAATAACCAAGTATTAAACTAGGAAGTTACGGATGCATTACAGACAACAAATCTATAACTGACACTCCTTTTAACATTCACACCTCGTGTTAACTCCCATCTATTGAATTAAATAACTATTACCCATCATCACATCTGTATTCAACTCTGGCACCAAATACAAATGCACTTCCAGTGGTAAGTTCAAAGGAACCAAACTCAATATCTCCAGGATGTCCACAGGGCTTATCTGAGGAAAAAAAATAAAAAGAAAAAAAAGACAGAAACAAACAAAAGAAAGAAAATAAGAATGTGAAAATGTGAAAGACAGCAATTTTCTAGTAGTTTGCAGCAATTATGAGCCTTTCAAAACCTAAAAAAAAAGCCACTCAGTATTATCTCAGCAAATGCATTGCCTCCCCTCCCATTTTTTAAGCACTATCCTCAATGAGAACGTATTTGAGTAAGGATCTGCTGAATTTAAAATAAATAAAGAAAGAAAAGGCTGAGCTCAAGTATTACGACTAATTTAACTGCACAATGTCACGTCAGCTTTTCTTACAGCTTGTGACATAAACTGATCAAAGCTTCCGCTACAGAATCTATCCATGATTGGAAATTAAATGTCTGATGGGATTGTGCTAAGAGAGATGATCTAAGGAGTCTTTTTGTACTCTGCCCTTTCTGCTCAAAGTTCCCCATAGGACTGTTCCTGTGGTCTGGACCTTACTATCTGCTCTGGATCTCTAAAAAAATTGCAAACACCATGAACACATGGTCCCTCTCATTTATCCATATTTAGTGTTATAATATGGCCCATGAAACAAACTGCATAGCTAAAACATACTAGACCATCTCTGAAGAAGTCTTTCCTAGTCCTTGTCAAACTAGGCAATATTATTTCTTGACTGTATCAACATCCTTGTGTTTTTTTCCAAAGAAGAGCTGTTTGAACAGTTTTTAAACCTGCTCTGGTGTGATTCTGTAATGGTTTGGAATTTACCACCACATTAACAAAAGCTCAGCTCACTCAGTCGGAAGCAAATGGAAGCTATATTTACAAGCAATAACTACACTCTACAAGGGACTGCAATGAATAACTACAAATATACAGTATTTACAATATTATACAGGTATTTACAAAGAGAAAACAGCACGGAATCCCCCCTGAACCCCCTTTCTGGGATCCTAAAAAGGAGCGGAGGAACTGCTCCGCTCTCCTCTAACCTCCCCTTGCCTTCTCTGTTCAATTAGAAGGAAAAAAGAAAAGAGGTTAGGAGTCCTGTTAGCTCAAAGCATCATTAGTCGTTAGTGTTCTTATCTCAAGGTCAGTGGCGATAAAATTCTCCCAGCTGAGCAGAGCAGAAGCAGCAGCCAGAGAAGGAAGAAAGGAATGAAGCGGGATGTGTGATGCTAGGGGTACATCTCACACATCTGCCCAATGAAATTAGTTTAGAATAATCTTTTGTTTTCTTTTTTACACCCAATTCTGAATTGTTGATACTTCTCCACTCTTCTGCTCAAAAATCTGCAGCATTTTTAAAGGCATAGCCTGAAACTGCCACAAATTCAAAGAAAACAACCAACCTCACGATCAATTTTGCTGCCTAATTAGGCCTGTCTTGAAAAGGCAACATGATCACAGAATCATAGAATCAACCAGGTTGGAAGAGACCTCCAAGATCATCAGGTCCAACTGATCACTAACCTGTGGCACACCATCCATTTTGTCCTTCCACCTGCACCTTGCCAGTGTCAGCATCCACTCCCTAGGTTGGCATATTTACTAAAATTCCTTACTAAAAATCAACACCAAATTAGATGTGTGTTCTCTGAGTAGTTACACAAATACCTATAAAACCTGAGAAGATGACTACATAAAACATGTAATAGAAACTAGTAATAGCTTTATCAACTCATTTAAGCCCAGCCTTTGTATTCATCTCTGAATGACACCTGGGACTTGATTTTACATTATCAAATCAAACATGTATATTCTACTAGTAAAAATTCTCTGTTAGAAATGTCAGAAAAAAACAGCTCGTGTGTCTAAAATTTCATTGTGTCTAAAACTCATTTAATACAGAAGTATCTGCTGACAACAATGAACTTCCATATCTTCACTAATGAATTCTTACTTACTTATCTTACTTCTAAACTCTTAACACAGTATACTAGAAAACATGAAATTTCCTTCACAGATTAAAAAAGAAGGTTGGGAAAAGTAACTTCCCACTTCCAAGAAATTATAGCTTTCATAGAACAAGCTGAAAAAACTGAAAAGAAGACAGTACTGCCTCTTGACTTGCATTCACTAACTATGGTTACTGCTTTACTATGTTTAGACTGTAAAGTTCATCTGCATTAGACTTCAAGAAAAAATAAAAATGTTGGAAATAAGTTCCTAAAAACTTATTAGCAAATTAACTTCATTTAGTAATATCAGGCTGTCCTACAGTAAGATGCGGATGGTAGTATGCTTAGGTTAGTCTTTTCCAACCAAAACAATTCTATGATTCTATGGTTTTATGAGTCTAAGACCTTCTGTCCTGTGATCTGAAGAAAAGGAATGATGGAAACAACCAGGTTAGAAGAGACCGCCAAGATTATCAAGTCCAACCGATCACCCAGCCCTATCTAATGAACTAGACCATGGCACTAAGTGCCTCATCCAGTCTTTTCTTAAACACCTCCAGGGATGATGTCAACCCCACCACCTCCCTGGGCAGCTCATTCCAACGGGCAATCACTCTTCCTGTGAAGAACTTCTTTCTAAGATGAAGCCTAAACTTCCCCCTGCACAGCTTGAGACTTCAAAAAATGTTTCCTTACATATACATACCTCTTAGGATGATATTTTAATGGATGCTGAAATTAGCAAATTACAGCTAAAGATACACTGGCAATTTCCCATTGACATCACTGGCAAGGAAAAAGTTGTCAGGTCAAAAGCCTGCATACTTACTTCTGCATTCTGCCCCTGGGAGGCGTTGCTTCCATCTTCCATCAGCACACTCAAACACAATTCGTCCAACTTTTATGTATCCAGGCCGACATCTGTATGTTACTTGAGTCCCGTGTGGGTAGGGAGGTTTGTCCCATAATTCAGTAGGGAGTTCTTTAACCCTCCTAGGAGGAGGTTCTGTACAAGCTGAATATTGCAGATAAAAATATTGGTGAGTGTAGAACACGCTACAAATGCTAAAACAGTTTTACACTAGAAAACGCAGCAAGAAATCCTGGGGACATTTGTGATTGAGCAAGCACTTAATCATCACAAACCAGGAAACTGCCACATTTTGTAGGAATATGAATAGACATTTAGAAGAATATTAATAATCAAGTGAATGCCAGGAAACTGCATAGAACAGTCATGGAATAGCTTTTAGTTGCAAAGGTTGAGATGAGATTAGTGCCCTGGTTCTAATCACAGCTAGCCCTTACCCTTCCATCTGCAGGAGCTCCTCCAAGCCTGCCCTCTCATGACCAACTCTGCAACTGTGTGCACTCTGCAAAGTTTCCTCTCTAATTATTTTCTTCTGCAGCCACCCCCATCCTTTCTGACATTAGATTCATGTGTCATTTGATCAAGTTCTGTCAAATCTACCCTCACCTTTACATTACCTAAACTTTCTCTCCATGCTGAGATTACTTGATAGTCCAAAATTTACTGTCACTTGTCCATGAGATTACCCCGTAATGACAAATTATTTATTAAATTATTTAATTAATATTGAGTATTCACTTAGATCTTTGTTACTTTGAAAGCATCTTGATTCAGTCTGAGGGGTGGATTGTGTTGTCTGATCTTTCTCATCAACTCAATGTTACACAGTCCTTTCCCAAAAGTTCCTTCTTGAATCTTCTTCAGTGCCCATGAAATGTATAGCCAGGCTCATACAAATTACTAGAAATTATTCTGAACTGGTTTTATTAAGAAGTCCTTCAACAGCTTGAGAATGAGGAAAACCAAAGTGGAAAGAAGCATGTGGCGGGGAGCTCTTAATGAAAGAGTAAATGGTGGAGTACATACCAAACTAGAAGCACAGTTTTAGGAAATTGTTTAACAATTATTTGTCACAAGAAAAAAGCTGTACAATTTTAAGTCTTCTGCAGCTATGACATTTTGAAAATAGAAAAGGATGTTCATTGTAGATCTTACAACTTTATTTTGGCTGTCTTAAGTAGCCTAGAATAGACAATCTTTGATGACACTGTTGAGGTACTAAGGAAAGATTATACCCACACCTTCACGTTTTTCCAACTGCTTCAGTAAGTACTCTCCTCTGAATACAAATTATTGCTTCTGCCCACTAGAGGGTACTACCCTACTATCAAAGTAAGATAGCAGAGATTTGACTTTTCTTACCAAGAGTAAGCCACATTCACTTTTTAACTTTTTTGCAAAATGAACAAAACTCCTCTAGCTACTTCTGTCTTTCAAATGTATTCAAAATGGTTACTTTTCACATGAAACACACACCACACCACCACCCCCCAAAGAAAAAAGTTCTTTGTAATTGTGAGAAAAGGATTTTTTTCTAATACTACATATTTTTCATTAGAGCTTATTAAAATCAGTGCTTTCAGATGGCAAGCTGAGAAAAGAACACTCTGAACTCTATGATTTAAAAAATAGGGCATTTAATACAGAGAGCTGCTCTGCTATGTTGGAAACAAAATAAAAAAAGAAAAAGGCACAAAAGATTATCTCCTGATAGTCTCTTCATCATTACTAAGACATGCTTCTTTCTGGCTGTCTTCACCACCCCTACCCTGATGTCAAACTTTGTGTTACCATCAAGTGTTACAGCATGTATATGTATTTCTGTTTCTTTTTCATTGTTGTTTAATGCAGTTATTTGTAGTAGCTTAATAAGAAGAAATCTGCTGACAGGACGTACTTCAAAACTCTATCAATTACATCATGTACTCACTGTATGTACTCACCAAAATGGGGAAGGTTTTATTTGTATGTTAGAAAAGGTGCACTAAATGCATACCTTCAAATCTCTTACTGAGGGACCAAGAGAGCCAGAACTAATCATTTAGTATTTATATGTGACTTGACCTGTGTTAGAAACAGTCCAAGCTGCTTCCTTGCTGTCATTATAAGGGCAGCAGCTTCCATTAAGTCAAGCACAATGAATTCAGATAGTATTCAGCCCACATGCAAACGCCCAGCTCTCAAATAACTCATGCAGACTTTCAATACAAAGCTTCAACCAGGAACCCTGAGTGACTTACGGTAATAGTTGTCCTGAATAAATCAAACATTGCTACATTCACATTCCTTTGCAATCTCTCTGTTCTAAGTAAAGCATTGTGAAAAGGAAGTGCAAAATTCAGGCAAACTTTCTTTTCAAATTCCAGGACTTTGTTTGACTTGTTTGCAAACAACTTAAGATTTTATTAGTTGTTTTGGAGCAGTATTTATTATGAGTATAAATTAAAAAGATAATGCATTTCATTAATGCCCTCATTTTTCAAAGTAAAATCAATTGGATATTCATAATCTTCACCTAAAATTAAAACCAACTGAAACCAAGTAAAGACTTATTACATTAGCTCAAAATCACATAGCAGCACTTCCACACAGACTATATAAAGAAATCCAGACAGAAAGTAAAGGAATTGAATTATTACAGATAATTAAACAATGGAAATACAGTAACAAGAAAAATAAATTGCACAGAAACTATCAGGGGCTTCTCAGAAAAAAATAAATACCCAGAGTCCTAGCTACATCTTTAAACACGCACAAAGCTATGCCTGCATATATTTACCTCATTTAATAGATTAAAACAAGTCTGTTAGTCAATAGATACCTTGTAAGTTTTTCAGTCTGTTTAGTAATCATTCTTGTTTCTCAAATTATCTCACAGCTTAGCCACACAGAAAGAAGTGCACATTTACTGAATATTCATTTTCTATTTTAATCTCCCACCTGTTTGCAGGTTTTAGATGTTCAAATAATTAGCAAACATACTTCATGAGTTGTCTGGCTCTAGTTTATTTGGATACTAACCATTAAAAAAGTTCTGTGACAGATTAATAACAACTGCAGTTATCCAAATAAACAGATGAAATAACACCTGTGAGAGGATGCTAAACACTAAAGGTGCTAAATACTGCCAGAAGAAATCTCAAGTATTGTTATTGCCAGAAGTTCATTAAAATAGGCTACAATGCAAACATTTTATTGATATATTGCTTTAGTTGCAAACTTCACATACACTTTAAGAAAGGGTTTGGTTTTCTTTTCACATTATAACTTACCTCTTTCTGCAGCACAATGCATCCAAGATAACAGCAGAGCTGTATAGCCCAGGAACAACATCTTAGAGTTTCAGAAACTCGCCAAACACATTCAGTATCATAACCTGCTTTTTTGATTACTTTGTGTTATTACCACTCCTGGTTTATTCACTAACTGCTCCAGGGACTGACCTTGCAGAGCATTTATACTCTGATTTCAGCAGTCACTTCCCCTAATCCTCTTGCAACATACAAGTGTTTATTTTGGGTGTTTTTGTGTGCTTTTTGTGTGTGTGGTTTTTTTTTTTCCCCTCTCCAAACTTTGCTAAATGAGTACATAAATGAGTGTCTGGCAATTTTGGTTGCCACAGTTCTCCCCTGTGGCCTGCTTGTTTTTACATTGTACTTCATTTTTTCCCCCTGCTAATCCCTCCCATACTCAGACAAGCTTATTTCTTTTGGCATCCAAAAGAAGTAGTAAAAATAAATTATTCTGTGATTCCTTGTGTCTTACATTATTAGTTACACAGCAGAAATTTACATTACATGTGTGCAAAAAATAACTTCTCTGCTACACAAATACCATGCAAGTGTCTTTTAACCACCTCCAAAATGATGATTCCACCACTTCCTTGGGTAGCCTGTTCCAGTGCCTGATGACCATTAGAGTGAAGACATCTTTCCTAATATCCACTCTAAATGTCCCCTTGTGCAACATAAGATCTGATTCACTTCTTTCCAGTCTTGTGTTTGTGATCTTTTTAAGTCCTTCATTAAACTTACCCTAACCAAATGGATATATAATCCGGAACTTTATCTTTCTTTCCTTCCTCACCTATTCCTTGGGCCATCAACTGACTGACTTAGTCATCTCCATCCTCTAACAAAGAAGAGTGAATTCCACAGGTAAACCATGCCTCAGGACTTCTAAGGCAGGTAGAAAAATTGCTAAGAAACACCTAAGCAGTTATGCAACCAGAGGCAGCTGGTTTTTACCTAAGGAAGCAGAGCTATTGCATTGAGAACAGATATGACTGCATTCAAATATTGCTGAGGGCACAGCCCACAGCCAAAATATCACCACATAGGCCCTGTACTGGCAAAACTTTATGTCAAGGTACAGGATCACAGGAAAGTTCAGCTTGGAAGAGACCTCAGGAAATTATCTTGTCCAAAACTCCTGTGCAAAGCAGAGTCAATTATGAGGTTGGACCAAGTTACTAAAGACTTTGTAAGCTATTTTGTGTATTCCAGCAAGGAACTAGTGATATCTAGTAACAGGACCTTAATTAGTAACTGATTAAATAGCATCTCTGACCACTCTAATTTCACCATATTCTAACAGCACATTTGCTGTCACATTTGAATTTAATGATGCCATTAGAGCTTGCAGAATTCTAGAACCAGTCACTATTTTGCCTGAAATTCTTCATGAAAGGTTCTTATCCCACTCTATTAATAGTGAGATTATCTTTTTATTGTCAACAGTTGTCTCTCCTCTCACTGACAGACAACTTCTCCAACTCAAATTAGACATTATGCAATATCTACAATTACAACCTAATGGTGTGACAGGGAAAAACTCCAGAATTCACTTAATTTAAAACAAGTCACAATCAAATTAATTTATTGATTCACTAATAGCAGATAACTAGCTGGCAATCAGTAAAACATGAATTCAAATTCAATACTGGCAATACAACAGATATGCATTGTCAATAGACAAAATGCTAATAAACACCTAACACACTTCTAAATAACCTTTCTTCACTAATCCCCTAAGGTTCTATCCATGCTCACCCCCAGTCATACACAGTCCTCCTCTCACACATACCTTCTGCAGGTATGTGTGAGTATGGGTACTTAATGTGTACCTGGTAATGCGCATACTAGGGAGAAAAGCACCACACAAGGTCACTTAAGCACACCCAGTTGTGCATCCCCACCTGTTGCACCCTGCACTGTCACATCCTGAGCTGGAACCAGGCTGCTGCCAGAGGTTGTGATGCTGTGGGTGAAAATAGAAAAGCATCAAAACAAATGCTCTGATTTTGACTAGTTGTTCTGTTCCCACTGTTCTTGCCACAGTTACAAAGTGTTTTGTTTTGCTTTGGTTGTTTTTTTTTTTTTTTTTTTTTTTTTTTTTTTTTTTTTTTTCCCACAAATTGGCACCTGTTTTGTTTCAAAACTCACTCTGGACCTTCCTGGCTACTGTTTAATCTGGCTGGTCATCATTCCCTTTAATATGATTAGCTGTAGCACTCTGTATGCACTCTGAGACAGTTTTGGCTGCTTGAACTCACATTCCTATCTTAACAGCTGTTGTTGTTCAGGCCATTGAGCCTTGTGAACACCCCTACAAAGAGAAAACCAGGAATTCTTTAAATATTTCTTCAGATTCTTCTGATGCAAACTAGAATACCAGTGTGTTCAGGCAAGTTTTTGCAGCAATAAACTGGAGACATTGTCTCCTGTCAAGCACTGTCTTGTTCTGCCTTAGTGCTTTGTACTCAAAAGTGAAAATTATTTGAAAAGGTGTTCTTTGGGGAAAAAAAGAAAAAGAAAAGAAAAAAGTGTGTTCTCCTATATAAAAGCAGCTGTCATTTTAAAATAAAGTCCTCCTACTCACAGCCTTGTGGAGATTTACTGGAAGGCAATTAAGAGGTTATCACCATTTCCCACCATCTCTCTCCTCTGTTGAAGAGCTGCTATTCCTCTTTTTTTCCTGCAGTTTCTTTCCAGGTCACCACAGATGTCAGAGAAGTGTGGTGCACCAGGGCCGTGGGTAGCTCTGAAGTGGATGCTGCTCCTTTTTGGCTATGTGCCATGATGGTTTAGAATATAAGAATACAAAGATCAGGTCAGACTGTGTGCCCTGTGTCTAAAATAGCCTTATAAGGCTCATTCTCGCAGTACAGAGTCCTGCTCACTGGGCTGTGGAAAACATGCCCTCTGCCTACCGAATTTCAGTTTAATCAGGCACATTACAAAATGAATTATTTTTTTTTAAATACTTTCTGAGGAATTCTGAAATTGGAAAGTCCTCACATTTCTCCTTCTGCCCCAGCTTTGCAGGTTTACTGTGACCTTAAAACACTGTTCTCACTTTGGGCTATTTCAGTCTGTTACTGTTTCTGAATCACTATCAAACTTTTTGTGCCAACAGAACAGTCTGCTACTGCACAGCCATTTAAAAGAGGAACACCAAGTCAAAAGATAGGATGTCTCCAAGAACAGTTTCCCCCTGAAGTTAAAACAATTCCAAACCTTGTAGTGTTGTACTCTGGAAGATGTATTAGGCAGTAAAACCAAAAATCAAAATACACAATAAATGAAATAGTATCATTAAAGATTTAAAGGTATGTAAGACTAGCAAGATTTGTTTAGAAATAAACACTTCTTTTGGCTAAAACACGTGGAGCAGTATGGAGCTTGTGCTGATGTTTAGAGAAAGTGATGATTACAATTTCTTTTAAGTTTCATTATGGATTAGTAGTATTCTCCCAGTGGCTGTGTTTTCGTAAAGGAGAGTTCAAATTATCATCAACTATTCCTGTTATTAGTTCATCACATGCCCCAGGTACTTAACAAAGAGGTGACAAAAGCACTTCTTCCTGCAGAAACATTAAAAAAAATGTAAAAAAAAAAAACTTACTGGACAACATAAGCATTACTTATGCTATGGCAGTACTCAGACCTTCCCCAATCTGCTCCCAGACTGTAAGTTTCAGAATGAACCAAAACTGGGCCCCATGCCTAACAGCCAGGAACCTAGTGAACTGTAATAAATGTACATTTAAATTAAAAAAAGGGAAAAAAGGGAAGAAACAAATATGCTCAATGTTGACCTAACTCACTGGCAAGTCCTTTTTGAAAAAAGAACGTGAAAGAGTGGCATTGCAGTGGCAATTCCTATGCAGCAAGGAAGAAGTAAGAAAATGATGATGCTTTCAAATTATAATGTGTGGGAACAGCCAGCATTACTGAAAGATGCAAGACAGAAGTAATCATCTGAATAGGAAATGACACAAAAGAACAAGGCAAAGTCTTGGCAGTCCTTGGAATTGAAATGGAAATAAGTCATCTTTGATCTAATAGAGATGGTGTTACACTCAGAAAAATGGCAAAGGTAAGAAAAAGTCTGCCCTTACCCAAGTAACTGATACAAAAAATGATGGGTCTAAGAAGAAATGTATGTTAGAGTATATGAAATAAACGTTCAAGAACTAGATATTGTAGATGCAAGGACCTAAAATTACAGTCTTTAAGTACTGCCTGCTCTATAAATGTTGCACTGCTCAGCATCATTTCTTTGCTTGCCATCAACCTCAAGAAGCACAAGTACTGGGTAGAAAGGAAGGCTATATAACTTAAAGGTCATTTCATCCTCTTGCAGCTCAGTAGGAGCCCACTTAGGCATCGTGGCCAGAGCTATGCCCATTACTTAGTATTATTAGTATACACTGGTGATACATATACTTTTTAGATGTGTTTTAAGCAGTCAAAGTTGCAGTCAACAAGCTTAAACACTGTAATACATTAAGGCGCCTGTTGGGTAACCACTTCCCTCTGATGTGGTCTGTAGTCATGTACTCTGTGTCACCACAGTTCTGCAGCATGGCAGGCAAAGACGAAGTCTGCAAAATACATTTCTCACCAATTTTTGATACTTATTTGATTTAGCCTCTCAGATCCATTCAGATTGCAGGATGCTGTGACTCTCAGTCCAGCACATGTAACTTTAGTTCTATAAGGCATCTACGTCCCACACTACAGACCTGAGATTTCTTGAGGAGTTGATGGTTTGAAGGACAGGTTAAAAACAAAACCAAACCAAACCCAAAAGAAATAAACAAGCCCCAAACATAATAGATTTTTTTTTCTTTTCTTTGTTTAATTGTTTCCTCACTGAGGAATATACCTTCTTCAATACCCTTTTCAACCCCAACCAGCAACAAAGCACCCCATAGATGCTCACTCATCCCCAGCATGGTGGGATAGGGGACAAAAATCCTCTCCTTGCCCTGGCTCTTGATTGGACTTATCCACAGACTACAGTCCACCTGTTCAGGTACAGTCTTCTCTATGTGCCACAGACTCTTCAGGAGTATACCTGCTGCAGCACAGACTTACCCACAGCCACCATTACTTTGGTGTGCACCTGCTCCAGTGTGCGCTTCTCCATGGGCCACAATACCTTCAGAAAATATACCTGATACAGCATGGCCTTACCCACAGGCACAGCTCCTTCAGAGGTAAAGCTGCTCTGCTATGGCCTTACCCATGGCTGAGTCCCTCCAAGGCAGTATCTGTTCTGTCATGAGTTTATCCATGGCTACATGCTTTGAGGTGCTCTTGCATGACCTCACGCACAGCCACTAACCCTTCAAGGTGTACCTGCTGCAGTATGGACTTATGCCTGGACCACAATCTCTTCAGAAGTATACCTGTTGTGTGACAGACATAACCATGGCCACAGACACTTCTGGAGTTACTCACAGCCACAGAAGCTTCGGGGTGTCCTGCTCCTGCATGTACTCATCCTTAAGTAACAATCCCTCCAAACCTGAGTTCACACTGGAGTTTCAGCCTGCCTGGTACAGCAGCACAGAAACAGCAGCAATATCCTGGCCATCTGCCAGCCAAGGAACATCACTATTACTGTTACCAAAATATTCCCAGGCACAGCAGAGTAAGATGATAAGCAATACAGCAGTACAGCAAGCAGCACAGCAAAATGCAGCCACTACCCAGCTCTAGACTAATGTACAGTAAAGCAAGCAAGCCCCATGGCAAACACAGGAGCCTGTCAATTAATAGCCAAAGAGAAATAACTGCTATAAATTCAATCTAGTATACTCCAGTCCTTGTCTTGAACCCTTTGAGCCCACATTGGATACCAAAAAGGATTGCTGTGGTTTAACTCTGGCCAGGAACTAAGCACCACACAACTGCTCACTCCCTCATAGTGAGGTAAGGGAGAGAATCAGAAGAGTAAAACAGAAAACTCATGGGTTGAGATAAAACCAGCTTAATAGGTAAAGCAAAAACACACACACAAGCAAAGCAAAACAAGGAATTCACTCACCACTTCTCAGCAGACAAGTGTTCAGCCACCTCCAGGGAAGCAGGGCTCCATCATGTGTCATGGTTCATTGGGAAGACAAACACTCTAACCCTACATGTCCTCCCCAAACCTTTTCTTTTCCCAGTGCTATATGCTGAGCATGATGTCATATGGAATGGATAACCCTCTGGTCAGTTGGGGTCAGCTGTCCTGCCTGTGTACCCTCCCAACTTCTTGTGCACCTCCAGCCTACTTGATTATGGGGTGGTGTGAGGAGCAGAAAAGGCCTTCACTCTGTGTAAACACTGTTCACAAGTAATTGAAAGATCCCTGTGTTACCAGCACTGTTTCCAGCACAAACCCAAACCACAGCACCACAACAGCTATTCTGAAGAAAATTAACTCTACCCCAGCCAAAACCAGCACAAATGCTGGAAACTGTTTTCTGAGAGAAACAATATTTATCAGCAAGGACTCTTAGTTCGAGAATTTCATCTAGGCACATTTTAATAGATAATGCCTTTACTCCCTTTTCTGCAGAAAGCTCTGCCTTTGCAGACTATTTGGGAAGTGAACTGACATCTGAAGTGAATCAAATATTGTTTAAGTACATCTTACTAATCTAATCACCACATCATTTTGTGTACTGTGAATGCTGTGTCCCTAAATATTCTATTCAGCTGGCAAAGATGCAGACTGTCTCATGTGCTTTCCAGTGCTGTCAGTACTCTAGTGCCTAGTGCTAGTTTTAAACCCCAAACCACACAGACACACTCATGTGAGGATTGATCAACTTACAGAAATACAAGAGTTACAAAGGTTCTCATTAACAATAAACATTTGGGGGGGGGAGAGAGAATTAAAAAGCAAGGGAAAAGCCTAAAAAAGACCTTGAATTTTATTAATTTCTTTTCAGTCAGTTTTCCAGTCAATCAGCCTGCCTAACCCTTTACTAGTATCAACAAACAGCACAAAGCATGCAAACTTTGCAAAGGCATTTCCACTTAGTGTTTTTCACTGCAATGTCTTGTGTGTGTTTGCTTACTGACTTAACTGAATTCTATTCAGATAATATTGGACTACCTTCCATGAAAGCACAAGTTACCCATTTAGCAGAACAGAAGTGTACATTTGTTTCATAAATGCTTCATTCTTCTTCACCTTTTGTCTCCAAGAGTGTTCTTTCTTACCCCAATCACTGTCTAACAGCATTATTTAGGAGAATAATAGTTAACATAATGATTTAATGGAAATCAATAACTAGGATGATAAGCTTATCAGCTGGGGAACACAAAGCACTGTGTCATGGTAAATGACTGAAAAGCAATGGAGGAAACAGAAGTAAAAATGGTAAGACTTTTTCAGCACCACAATGAAGAGGACCATCAAAACCTCAAGAGGGTGAAATTCACCAGTTTATCATGGGTGAGATCGTTCTCCAACTCTTTGCAGTCAAGTTAGACTTTGATTTACTTGAATAATTTTAGGTATTAATGCCAAGAGTAAAGAATATCCCAGTAGTGTCAATAATTAAACTGATTAATAAAGAAAACCTTACAAACTCTTTGAGTAAAATGTTAAAAACTAACTTAATAATTTAGTTTATTACAGTAGAATGCATAATTCAGATTTAGATAGAGGGGCTCAACACCTTGAATTAAGAAGAGTATCCATAACTTAGGTGTATCTCATTCTGAACTGCAGCTGTTCCAACCTATTACCTAACACCTCATGACTAACTAAACCATGGCTTCAAGTGCCACATCCAAACTTTTTTGAACACCTTTGAAGACGGTGACTCCACCACCTCCCTGGGCAGCCCATTCCAATGGCCAATTACTCTTTCTGTAAAGAACTTTCTCCTCACCTCAAGCCTAAATTTCCCCTGGTGCAGCTTGAGACTCTGTCCTCTTGTTCTAGTGCTGGTTGCCTGGGAGAAGAGACCAACCCCCACTTGTCTACAACCTCCTTTCAGGTAGTTGTAGAGAGCAATAATAAGGTATCCCCTGAGCCTCCACTTCTTCAGGCAGAATAGAATAGAATAGAATAGAATAGAATAGAATAGAATAGAATAGAATAGAATAGAATAGAATAGAATAGAATAGAATAGAATTAACCAGGTTGGAACAGACCTTCGAGTTCATCAAGTCCAACCCATCACCCAACACCATCTAATCAACTAAACCATGGCACCAAGCATCTCATCCAGTCTCTTCCTAAACACCTCCATTGATGGTAACTCCACCACCTCCCTGGGCAGCCCGTTCCAAAGGCAAATCACTCGTCTGTGAAGAACTTCTTCCTAATATCCAGCCTAAAACTCCCCTGGCACAGCTTGAGACTGTGTCCTCTTGTTCTGGTGCTGGTTGCCTGGGAGAAGAGACCAGCCCCCACCTGGCTACAACGTTCCTTCAGGTAGTTGTAGATAGCAATAAGGTCTCCTCTGAGCCTCCTCTTCTCTATCCCCAGTTCCCTCAGCCTCTCCTCATAGGGCTTGTGCTTGAGACCTCTCACCAGACTCATTGCCCTTCTCTGGACACGCTCAAGTGTCTCAATATCTTTCTTAAATTAAGGGCCCAGAACTGGACACAGGACTCAAGGTGTGGCCTAACCAGTGCTGAGTACAGGAGCACAATGACTTCCCTGCTCCTCCTGGCCACACTATTCCTGATCCAGGCCAGGATGCCATTGGCCTTCTTGGCCACCTGGGCACATTGCTGGCTCATGCTCAGCCTACCAGTAGCCCCAGGTCCCTTTCTGCCTGGCTGCTCTCCAGCCTCTCTGACCCCAGCCTGTAGCACTGCATGGGCTTGTTGTGGTCAAAGCGCAGCACCCAGCACATGGACTTGTTAAATGCCATCATTTTGGACTCTGCCCATCTGTCCGGCCTGTCAAGATCCCTCTGCAGAGCTCTCCTACCCTCTAACAGATTAACATCTGCCTCCAGCTTGGTGTCGTCTGCAAACTTACTAGTGGTGGACTCAGTCCCCTCATCCAGATCATCAATAAAGACATTATTATAGGATTGGGCCCAACACTGATCCCTGGGCGACACCACTAGTGACTGGCTGCCAGCTGGATGTGGCACCATTCGCCACCACTCTCTGGGCTCAGCCCTCCCATGAGTTCCTAACCCAGCACAGAGTGCTGCTGTCCAAGCCATGGGCTGACAGCTTGGCCAGGAGTTTGCTGTGGGGGACGGTGTCAAAGTCCTTGCTGAAATCCAGGTAGACCACATCCACAGCCTTCCCCACATCCACCAGGCAGTCACCTGATCATAGAAGGAGATCAGGTTGGTGAGGCAGGATCTGCCCTTCCTAAATGCATGCTGGCTGGGCCTGATCCCTTGGCTATCCTTCAGGTGCTGTGTGATTGCCCCCAAGATGACCTGTTCCATAATTTTGCCTGGCACTGAGGTCAGGCTGACAAGCCTGTAGGTTCATCCAACCAGCCCTTCTTGTGGATGGGCATCACATTGACCAGCTTCCAGTCATCTGGGACCTCTCTGGTGAGCCAGGACTAGTGGAAAATGATGGAGAGTGGCTTGGTGAACTTATCTACCAGCTCTCTCAGCACCCTAGGATGGATCCCCTCTGGTCCCATGGACTTGTGAGTATCCAAGTGGCTCAGCAAGTCCCTGACTACTTTCTCATGGACTTTAGGGGGATTATACTGCTCTCTGACCCCATCTACCAGTTCAGGAAGACAGTAATCCTGAAGTCCCCCTGCCTTACTGTTGAAAATGGAGGCAAAAGTAGGTATTTAGTACCTCAGCCTTTTCCCCATCTGTAGTTACAATATTCCGCTCCAAGTCCAATAATGAGTGGAGGTTCCTCTTGCCCCTCTTTTTAGCATTAATATATTTGTAAAAATGGTTTTTACTGTCTTTCACAGAAGTGGCCAGCTTGAGTTCTAACTGGACTTTTGCCTCTCTCATTTTTGTCCTACATGATCTAACAACATCCTTAAATGTATCATGAGTTGCCTCCCCCCGTTTCCAAAGGCAGTAAACTCTCTTTTTTCCCTCCCTTAATTCCTTCAAGAGATGCTTGCAATACTTATTTTGTTATTTTCTGTATTTCAGTAGGATCCACGATTTTTATCAAATCACTAACAAGAAGCTCTGTAACATAGTTCTTAACTCTTTCCTGTCTCCTGAACTTCAGAGTTGAGGACTTGGAAAGAGTTACCCACCTCTATCTACAGAGTCATTAAAGTCTATTTCAGTCCCCAAGTCAGGGACACAGATGCTTCTGACACTTCTCAGGGTCAGAATCATCCAGAGAGTACAAACCTACATTTGTTCCTGAGTGTGGCACTCAGCTTTTCTTTAACACAAATGCAGCAGAAGGAGTGAACATAGTGGCCCAGTATAACAGTTGATATATAACACTATCTCCAAGTGGATGATTCAGTGTCTCCTCAGCTTAAGGACATACATTTACCAGGTATTTTGAGTTACTAATCAAAATACTAGACTTAGCCAACTGAAATACCACCTCTGTCTAGTTTTACAGACTGAGAGCTTATCAGAGTGACCAGGCTCATACTGTCAGACACACAAAACCACTGCTAATTTTATATTGTAAATAGGTTATATTACTTTGGAGCACAACATTAAGCTCCTGTATAAACTGCATGACTATGGTCTCAGTTTTGTTTGATTTCTATTAGCTCCGCTCAACTATTTACCATGTTGCTAGTTTACCAGCCAGCTATTACCATTCTGAAATGCATTTCCTTGGTAGAAAAAGGGCAAAAGCAAGCTTCTACTGCTACTTAGCTCCTCAAGTATGAAAGCAAATGTGAATCAATTAAAGCAGAAAAATTAATGAGGCTGCTAGAAGATACAGTAGAAACACCATTAATTTCCCAACTGATCTATGATTCATAGACTTCAGAAAAGGGCTACAGTTAGTCTAAGCACTTTACTTTTACAACAAGCCATTACAATACGCAGGCTCCACTTCACCTCAAAATTTGGCAAGATGAAAAGATACCCAGGCAGAGAGAGGAAACAATGTTTTCTTGGAAAAGACAGGCAGCCTGTTCAACCTTAGAAGCAGCCAAGAGAGAAAAAAAAAACACATGGCTGCACATAACAAATTTTCTAAAAAATAAAAATTCTGCACCTTTTTTTTAATTAGACTTTTAGAGAGCTCTAACCTCAGAACACAGCACAGTAAAACTGGCAAGAATAAGGCAGCAGGGTAACTCGCTATTTTATTTCCTGTATCAGCCAAAGCAAAGAGTGAGTTACCTTTGAACTCTTGCCACATATGTGCATCTGCTTTGCACATAGCCCGAGAAGAACATCTCAACTGCTGAATGCAGCAAGCTGTGAAAAAGGGTAAGCAACCATACTCCAGCGATCTCAGAATTTCACAGAACCTGGGATACAAGTCTTTAAAAAACAGCAACCAGAGAAGCTATGCCTAAGACTCTGTGGTAAAGAAACCAGGAAAGATGCATTGTTTGTAACAACAGCAGAAATGAACCAAGTCCTGATTTGGACTACCTGTTGGTTACCTGTAGAGATCTTTCCATCACAGCATGAAGCTGAGCTGGATTTTCAGCAGGGCACATTATTTTGTGCTACACTCCAGGCTGCCATACTGTATGTGCCACATCAGCTTTCAACTAACTTACCTTTTACACAGAATCCAACTGAATGGAAAATGGTCCTTTCTTTAATGCACAGCATGAATGTAGGCAACCTAATATGTGGTATTTAAACCATAAGCTTCTTATTTATCATTCAGCCTCTGATCCAGCAAAGTCTAAATCTGACAACTACCAGCGTAAAACCTGTTTATGGCTTCATTCAAGGAAAGGAATGCTACAACTGAATAGCTGAGGTGAAGACCTAATCTGGGAAGGCAAATGATGACAGGCTGTGAAAATGTAGTAATATTTGTATTTACCAAAACAGGAGCATTGAATGCTATGTGTGAAGGCTGGTACAAACCAGGCTCAGACATATGTCACTGAGCAGATATGCTTGTCTGACTAAAGATGAGCAAGAGACCAAGTTATGAAATACCCAAGTACGCTCAGACGACCTACCATGGGGGCTGCACAGGGGCTACCTACAGCTCCCCGAGCCTCAATACCTCACATTTCGGGCCCCACATACAAATACTTCTGAGGAAGCCCCAAGTGATGCAAGAGCAGGTCGTCGGCCCTAGCACAGATCTCCATGAACAGCCCCAGAGGAGGGGCAGGAGCTGTGCTGGTGCCCAGAGCGTGAGACGCCTTCTCCAGTCAAGTGACGTTCTGCATACCGCTCCTGCACGGTGTCACCCCACGGAACCTCCTGCCGTGCCGCGGCGGACGGGGACACCCAAGACCCGCCGAGACCCGGCAGGAGTCGCGGAACTGCTACCCAGCAGTGTACCGCCGCCCCCGTCGCCTCCTACCTGCCCGCCTCACTTCGCCCGCCCCGAGGCGCCAGAAGCCCCCTGCCTGTGCGCTAACGAGGGGGCTTCCATTGGCCGGCAGGCGGAGGTTCCCCCGCCGTCACCAGAGTATGCTAATGAGTGCTCATCCCATTGGCTCGCCTGGCCGCGGCGGCTCCAAACAACATTTGCATGGCGGCGGACAGCTCTTTGTTGTCAACGGCGGCGGGCGCGCGTTCGCGCTCGCGCGGGGTGGGTGGGTGTGCCGCGGGGCCCCCCCACCGCCGCCAGTAGGCACCTGCCTCCCCCTGGGGCGGGCAGCGCGGCGCCCCCGCGGCAGGAGGTAGAACTCTGCCGCCGGGGTCGCCGGAGCCGCAACTCCGCGCAGCCACCGGCAGCAGCGCTCCCGCCGCGCGCCGCCTGCCTTTGTGTGGGCAGCCCCCGCACCCGCCGGAGGGACAGCCCGCCCCGCGCCGCTCCCCGCGCCGGCCCCTCCTGCCGCGCTAGGATCTTCCCCACATCCCTCGTAGTGGGTAGCGGGGGTGAGTGCACCTCCGCAGGCGAGCGGTGCCGGGTGTTCCCCTCCTACGGGCGGAATGGCGGACCTGGACAGCGAGGTGCCCCCGCTACCCCCGCGGTACCGGTTTCGGGACTTGCTGCTGGGCGACCAGGGCTGGCAGAGCGACGACAGGTGAGGGTGCGGGGGAGTCTCTTGGTGACAACCCGAGAGGGAGCGGGGGTTTGCTTCTCGGGCGGCGCTCCCCGCGCCTCTGTCAGCCCGCCTGAGAGGGGCGGCACGGCCGTGCGGGCGCCGCAAGAGGGTCGAGGTGGCGGCGGAGCGCGGCTGCCCGGGCACCTAGCGGCCCTGCTGCCGGCAGGTTGGTACTGTGAAGGCACGCGCGCACGCCCGCAGGAGACCAGTCCCGGTGACAAACTTTCCCGGGAAAAGGATGCAACCTTTCGAGTCGAGGCCGTCACCCCCCACCAAGGTGATGGGCATCCCGCAGCCGTGGGGCAGTACCGCCTCTGGAGAAGGGCTGTACCTGCCTCTTTCCCATGGCTATGGTAGGAGGAAGAGTCGTACAGGTACGATGCCGTCTCCGGATGGTTAACAGGTACAGAGAGGAAACCCCAAGCAAAATACGCTTTTGCCGCTCGCCGAAGAGCTGAGTGCTGGGCTCGCTGGATGTTTTCATTGTTCCAGTATGCATGCAATTTCTTATTATGCTAGAATTCTAGGTTTGCATATAGCTACCGTTAATTTATTCCCTTATTACTTATTTCATAGACTGTCAGCATCTTTAATTACAAACCAACAGAAAAAACTATTTGCTTCAATTCAAATATTGCTGTTAAAATAAACATTAAAAACCCAACAATAAACACCCAACAAAACAAATAACCCTTGTATGAAAACAAACCAGGACTGTGTTAATTTCAGAACGTTATGTGAACAGTATACATGAACACCAGTAGCATCATGACACTTTATTTGACGGTCCAACCTGGTTTGTGAGTAGGCTGTTGCACGATCCCATCTTGCAAAATCCTGTGTGAGATCCACTTTGTAGTTACAATCTATTGTGGTTAAACGACAGAAGAGCTGTCTGCTAATGTATAATGGCATATTGGATTGCTTTTAATTCAATTTATTTACATTGCCAGGATGAGTCTTTAACTCAGCAGTCAAGAAACTGACTTTAGATTTTAGCTACTTTGCTAGGGAAAGATGGGTTCTCATTTATTGCTAACCACAAGATCGTGCAGATATGCAACTAATTATTACCTCTGTTCAGGAGAATATGCTATACACTGAGGCAATTAAATGATGTTTATTCAGACAGTTATGAAATGGTAAATGACTGAAGGATATCACTTTAAATATTGAATATTAATCCAGTCCTATGTTGCTGGTATTCTGCTAGTGTCCATTATACAGAAAACATACATAATCTGCATAGAAATATACTAAGATAGAATATTTAGACTGTTAGGAGTACTTTCAGGAAATAGTTAATGTGAAGGAGTGCAGACCTGTTAGGACCCTGAGATCAGCTGTAATGATTAGTATTACATGACTGTATCTTATTTTTGATTTTTGTTTTGTTTTGGTTTTGAACCCTTACAGAAGTGGTTCAACTTTGGTTTTGGTAAAGCACATCTTTTGTATATTCTATTGTAATTAGCATGCAATATAGGTATTGCCAAAAGTGCAGTTTGTAGCCCCTTGAGTAGAATGGATATTAACTATGACTGGAATATCTGAACACTGCAGTTGAGGAAGCCTTACAGTGTGGCTACACAATGTCAAGTGATCAAGGTAGTTTATTTTAGGAGGTTATTTGCTTTTGGCCAAGATGCTAGAACTAATTTTCTGTATCTTTCTAGTTTACTGTTCTTTATTCCACTTGCTTTCAACTCCTGTAGTCTGCTTTATATAAAATGTTTTGCATGTGTGTGGTCTGTGAACTTCAGGTCTGTTATCAGCTGAATACTTTGTCTTCATAGATGCATTCCATTTTTGGTCTTCCCAGTCTGTTGAGGTCTCTCTTTTTTCTCATTCCATTCTGGATGAGAAATTCTGGAATTCCATCTTTCCTTTCTGGGAAGATGCTCACTTTTTGCTGGCTGGGAGGCATGTTTTCCATCTCTGCATTCCTTGTTGAGTGGAGAGGATATGGAATTATTCCTCTCATCTGCCACAAACCAATAGGGGTTCTTTGTCACCAAATCAAACTTTCAATAGCATAGTTTGCCACTAATTATATTGTAGTATTTAGTAATAAGTCTGATTGAAATTCTATAGACCTCACATCTTTTTTTCTTTCTTTTTTTTCCCCCTGGAAGATACATTTCTGAAACCTTAGTGTTTCTTTAGGAGGCTGTTATGAGCTGTTCATTTTAAATGATCCCATTCATTTCTAAAAGGCACACGTGCTAAAATGTTTAGCTGAATGGAACAAGGACTCTAACTAGCTCATGGATGATTTCTTCCCTATTCTTCTCCAAAACAGTAACATCCATTGCACTGCTCTTGCATTTCTTTCCCAGAAAAATAATTCTACTTGCATAGCCTGGATTCCTAACTAGTCTTGCCTCAGTAACAGATGGATTCTGGGCTCTTGTGTTCCACAAATTGCCATATTGGCTTGCATATCAGGTTGTATATTATTTTTCATTAAAGAGAAGAACATGGTGAACTTTTGGTTAAGGTATCTGTTTAATATGCTATTCAAAATCGGTAATTTACTAGCATTTTCTAATTTGCTGAAGGACTTTTTCTTAAAAAAAAAAAAAAAGCGTTATAACCAGCTTGGTTTTCAAAGGCCTAGGTTTTCAAAAGACCTGGTTCCCTTTGAAAAGTGTGGAGATTAAGTCTGATGCATACAGTACACGTTTTCTATTGAAACTTCAAGTATTTATTTATTCCGATAACTGAGTAAAAACTCACCCATTTTCCTGTCACTATATAAAATATTGAACTATTTCCTGGATCAATGTGAAAAGCTTCTGCAGGGCAGTGTGTGAAAGATCAGCCCAGTAGCTAGAGCATGTGTAGGAGTCAAATGTATGATTTCTGTGGCAGGTAGGGCAGTGTAATAGTTTCTTCTGGCCATCTAAAATCCCAGTCACTGCGCTGTGGGTAAAGAGAGGATGGAGTAGTTGACTTTTTCACTAGTTTTTGGAAATACCGCTAACACCTCATTGTGAATTTCACATTTTGCTTTCATTACTGAAAGTGCTTGAAACTAAAATAAGCTGTCTTTCAGTTTGGCTGCTGTGGAAGGGAGCAGAAACAAAGGGGAACTCAGTGATTAACTCAAGTTACTCACCTGTTAACTCAGTGAGGTTTCATTAAATTAACTGCTATCTGCTATGCTAGGATCATTTTCCTCCTTCTATCTGTTGCCAGTAGGCCTAGTGTCCTATAAATCAATCCATGATTTGAGTTCTTTAATCATTGGTTAATTTATGGGACACCAAGCCTGCTGACAGGAAAGGGGATATACCTGTCTCAAAGTGGGAAAAGGATCCTACCACAGGAGATAACAGGACTCTTTGAAAGAGCTTTAAATTAGATTTGTAGGGGGCAGGGCACAAAATCAGGCTTGCTAGAAATAAGATCCAGGGCAGCACAGCAATGTTTGAAGAGTGGTGTGTTAGTGAGGTCTGTAGGTCTGTCATATCAGCGGAGGTAGGGAATGGAGACCCAGTGGCAGCAAAGACATAAGGGTTGCTGATGAATTAGTAACCAGAGGAGCACCTGAGAACAGCCAGATTAGAATTAGAACTATTCCCTGGAAAAAGGTCTCAAGACCTATTTAGACCAGCTGAAGTGCATCTACGCTAATGCACAGCAGGGGAAACAAACAGGAGCAGCTGAAAGCCATCATGTGTCAGGGAAACTAGGATATAGTGGCCATCACAGAAGTGGTGGGATGTCTTGCATGACTAAAGTGCCACGTCTATGGTTACAAACTCTTCAAACTCTAGCCCTTGTTCTTCTGAGGGATTTGAACTTCCCTGATGTTTGTAACACAGCTGGTGATGGATGCAAATAGGGAAGGTGCCCAGCTGGACCTGCTGTTTGTGAACAGAAAAGAACTTGAGTGATGTACTGATCTGGGGCCTTGTTGGGCAGTAACAAAAGGATAGAGTTTTCAGTTGTTGGAGAAGAGGTGGGTCAGCAGAACTGCCACCTTGGACTTCCAGTGGGCAGACTCTAGCCTGTTTCAGAAACTGGTTGACAGAGTCTCTTAGTAGGCAGTTCTGAAGGGTCAAGCAGTCTAGGAAGGCTGGATACTGTTCAAGAGGGAAGTCTTAAAGGTAGCAGGCCATCCTCATGTGCTGAAAGACAAGTTAGAAGGGAAGAAGGCTGGCTGCAGCTTATGGAGAAATGGAGAGTTTATGGTTGTTGGAAGAAGGGGCAGGCCACTCAGGAGGACTACAAAGTTGTTATGAAGCTACATAGACAGAAAATTAAAAGGGTCAGCTGGAAATTAATTTGGCTTTAGCTGTTAAAGAGAACAGGAAATCCTTCTACAAATGTATTCACAACAAAAGGAGGACTACAGAGAATGTCTGTGCTTTGTTGGATGCAGGGGGGAACATAGTGGTAAAGGATGAGGAAAAGGCTGAGGTACTCAACTCCTTCTTTGCCTCAGTCTTTAGTAGTAGGACGGGTTGTTTGCCAGATACCCAGTCCCCTGAGCTGAAGATGGGAATGGGGAGCAGAATGAAGCCCCCATAATTCCAGATGAGTTTGTTAGCGACCTGCTGCTCCACTTAGACATACATAAGTTTATGAGGCTGGATGGCATACAGCCAAGGGTACTGAAACAGCCAGAAAAAGTGTTCACTGTGGTCTGTCGTTTACCATCAGTCCTGGCTAAGTGGGAAGGTCCCAGCTGACCGGAGGTTGGCAAGAGTGACACCCATCTACAGGAAGGCCTAGAAAGAGCTACATACCTGTCAGTCTGACCTTGGAGCTGGAGAAGCTCATGGAGCAGAAAATCCTTGAGTGCCATTATGGTGCATGTAGAGGGCAACCAGGTCATCTTGCCCTGTCAGCATGGGTTCATGAATGACAAATCTTGCTTGATGAACCTGATCTCTTTCTATGACAAGGTGACCTGCTTAGTGGATGAGGGAAAGGCTGTGGACATTGTTTACCTGGACTGTAGTAAAGCATTTCACACTGTCTCCCACAGCTTTCTCCTGGAAAAACTGGCTGCTGGTAGCTTGGATGGGTGTAAGCTTTGCTGATTAAAAACTGGCTGGATGACTGGGCCCAAAGAGTGGTGGTGAATGGAGTTAAATCCAGTTGGCAGTGAGTCACAAGTGGTGTTACACCTTCCCCAGGGCTCAGTAGTGGGACCAGTCTTGTTTGATATCTTTATCAATGATCTAGAAGAGGGGGCTTGAGTGCTGCCTCAATAAATTTGCAGATGACACCAAACTGGGTCAGAGTGTTGATCTGCTCCAAGGTAGGAAGCCTCTGCAGAGGGATCTGGACAAGCTGGATTAATAGGGCAAGTTCAGTTGTATGAAATTCAACATTCAAATGCCAGGTCCTGCACGTGGGTCACAATAGCCTCGTGCAACACTACAGGCTTGGGACAGAGTGGCTGGAAAGCTGCCTGGTAGAAAAGGACTTGGAGCTGCTGATTGCCAGGCATGTGGTTATGAGCCAGCAATGTCCTCAGGTGACCAAGAAAGCTAGCATCATTCTGGCCTGTATCAGGAATAGCATGGCTGGCAGGAGTGATCATGCTCCTGTACTTAGCACTGGTGAAGCTGTGCTACAAATACTGCATTCAGTTTTGGGGGCCCTCACTACAAGAAGAACAGTGAGGTGCTGGAGTGTGGCCAGAGAAGGGCAATGGAACTGAGGGAACTGGAATTGTGTAGTCTGGAGAAGAGGATACTGAGAGGAGACCTTATTGCTCTCTACAGCTACCTGAAAAGAGGTTGTAGTGAGGTGGGTGTTTGTCTCTTCTCCCCAGTATCAAGTAATAGAATGAGAAGAAAATGTCCTCAGATTGTGCTAGGGGAGGTTTAGATTGGATGTTAGGAAAGTTTCCTGCAATGTAAAAGCTGTTGAACATTGGAACAGGCTGCCCAGGAAGGTGGTGGAATCACTGTCCCTGGAGGTGTTTCAAAAACCTTTAAACATGACACTTTGGGACGTGATTTAACAGAGTGCTAGGTGGATGGTTTGACATGGTAATCTTAGAGGTCTAACTGTGATTCTAGAATAAATTGTATAATAAAATATTTCATAAACCTACTGATCATAAATCCTTATTCTTATCAGATGGGTTGAAGAGCAACACAAAAGTAGAAAATAACATACCTAGTGAAGACCTGAGCTGTTTGAAGCTGATGTGTTTGCTTCAGAGAAGAGAAGAAAAGAGGGTATTTATTTTAGGTTTCTTTGTAAGCTTTGGAAAGATACAATGAAGAAGTTATTAACAAAAAAGATGTTGTGCACATATATAATTACCATGTACTTCAAAATGGCCAAATCATAGGACACTAGAGATGTAAAGAAAAAATTTCATGTTAAAAATAAACCCCATTTTCATTCTGTTGGTATCACTGCTTTTTTAGTAAAGTCAGTCATATAAATTCAGTGCTTGAGTATCTTGCAGAGCACAATTTACCTTACATTTCTTAATCCATTTATGTATAGATATCTAGTCTGATCTGTGGAAGCATATAAAGATAGAAGAGCTGCATTGTTGTTTTTTTTTCCTGGTAGATTCAAGCAAGCCAAGAATGTTTCTACCCATTGAAGCATGACTGCTTTTGCCAGTGAACTGTTAAAATTTTCCTTTGTGTGCTTTGATCTTAGCCAGCTAGCCAAAACTACCTTGAACAGTGCAGTGCTCAGGAATGATTTGGCAGTTTGAGTGTCCAAGGAAACACTCCAAGCAGACAGGTTGCAGGTAGTCTCCCACTTTGGGAACCTGAAGCAGTTTTTTGCTACGTATGTAGGCTGGTTTGTGCTGTGGTGTTAGTGCCTGGGCAACTTTAACTTATATAAAGACATAGAATTACATATTACAGAGAATAAACCAGGTTGGAAGAGACCTTCAAGATCATTGCGTTCAACCCATCAACCAATCCAACCCACCTAAACAACTAACCCATGGCACCAAGCACCCCATCAAGTCTCCTCCTGAACACCTCCAATGACGGCGACTCCACCACCTCCCCAGGCAGCCCATTCCAATGGGCAATCGCTCTCTCTGTGTAGAACTTCTTCCTAACATCCAACCTGAACCTCCCCTGGCGCAGCCTGAGACTGTATCCTCTTGTTCTGGTACTGGCTGCCTGGGAGAAGAGACCATCATCCGCCTGTCTACAACCTCCTTTCAGGTAGTTGTAGAGAGTAATAAGGTCACCCCTGAGTCTCCTCTTCGCCAGGCTAAGCAATCCCAGCTCCCTCAGCCTCTCCTCATAGGGCTTGTGTTCCAAACCCCTCACCAACTTTGTTGCTCTTCTCTGGACTCGCTCCAGCAAGTCAACATCCTTCCTAAACTGAGGGGCCCAGAACTGGACACAGGACTCGAGGTGTGGCCTAACCAGTGCAGTGTACAGGGGCAGAATGACCTCCCTGCTCCTGCTGGCCACACTGTTCGTGATGCAGGCCAGGATGCCATTGGCCCTCTTGGCTGCCTAGGCACACTGCAGGCTCATGTTCAGCCTACCATCGACCAGTACCCCCAGGTCCCTCTCCGCCTGGCTGCTCTCCAGCCACTCTGACCCCAGCCTGTAGCACTGCATGGGGTTGTTGTGGCCAATGTGCAGAACCTGGCACTTGGATGTGTTCAATCTCATGCCTTTGGACTCTGCCCATCTGTGCAGCCTGTCAAGGTCTCTCTGCAGAGCCTCTCTACCCTCCAGCAGATCAACTCCTGCCCCCAGCTTGGTGTCATCAGCAAATTTACTGATGATGGACTCAATGCCCTCATCCAGATCATCAATAAAGATGTTAAAGAGCACAGGGCCCAGCACTGATCCTTGGGGCACACCACTAGTGACTGGCCACCAGCTGGATGTGACACCATTCACCACCACTCTCTGGGCTTAGCCCTCCAGCCAGTTCCTAACCCAGTGCAGTGTGCTCCCGTCCAAGCCATGGGCTGACAGTTTGGAGTTTGCTGTGGGGGGACGGTGTCAAAGGCCTTGCTGAAGTCCAGGTAGACCACATCCACAGGCCTCCCTACATCCACCAGGTGGGCCACCTGATCATAGAAGGAGATCAGGTTGGTCAGGCAGGACCTGCCCTTCCTAAATCCATGCTGGCTAGGCCTGATCCCTTGGCCGTCCTGTAAGTGCTGTGTGATTGCACTCAAGATGACCTGTTCCATAATCTTGCCTGGCACTGAGGTCAGGCTGACAGGCCTATAATTCCCTGGCTCATCCAACCAGCCCTTCTTGTGGATGGGCACCACGTTGTCCAGCTTCCAGTCTTCTGGGACCTCTCCAGTGAGCCAGGACTACTGAAAAATGACAGAGAGTGGCTTGGCCAGCTCATCTGCCAGCTCTCTCAGCACCCTAGGATGGATCCCATCTGGTCCCATGGACTTGTGGGGATCCAAGCTGCTGAGGAGAGCTCCAACCACCTGCTCATGGAACGTAGGGAAACTGTGCAGCTCCCTGGCTCCTTCTGCCAGCTCTGCAGGCCAGCTGTCTGGAAGATGTTCTGTCCTTCTAGTAAAAATTGAGGCAAAAAAGACGTACCCAGAGAGGGTCAAAGTAATTTCATTCTCAAGGTAGCCTCTACACTTTATCTGTACATGCTACTTCTCCTATTTGTGCTGCTAGTTCCTCTATTTCTGGCCTCCTATATTTCCTGCACAGTCACAGATTCAGATTATGCATATATAGTGGACTGTATTGCAAAAGGATCTATTTGTAAAGCACAGTGCTTCTTAGGTTTAGTGCCTCCTTTTCGTAAAATAGGCAGGGTTAGCCCTTAAACATAGGCAATAAGTGCGTTTTGTCTCAGAGTCCTTGAAAAAAAACCAAACCACTAGGCAAACAAAAAACTTACTTTGAATTACTGAAATAATTATTTTCCAACAATATTTTAGAGAGAGAAAAAGAGAAAGGAACATACGGTTGTTTTTAGAATATGCACAGTGAGATTAATATTACTGATCTCATAAAAGTGCTTATAGTATTTTTTAGTTTATATACCTTTTAGGTTTCAAATCCCGTTGGATTTACATGTAAGATTAAGCAGTATGTTGACTTTTTTTGGACCTTGCACACCAAGTGAATTTCTATCAGTGCTGAATATTTCTAGGAATACTAAAGAGTCCATGAAGTATAAATTCCAGAATTGATTGCTGAATTAATAGATTCTGTCATATGAATAAGTCATTCAACAATCCTAAATATCTATTTTATACTGTTAGAATAGAATAAACCAGGTTGGAAGAGACCTTCACAATCATCGCATCCAACCTATCATCCAACACCACCTAGTCAACTAACCCATGCAACCAAGCACACCATCAAGTCTCTTCCTAAACACCTCCAATGATGGTGACTCCGCCACCTCCCTGGGCAGCCCATTCCAATGGGCAGTCACTCTCTCTATGTAGAACTTCTTCGTAACCTCCAGCCTAAACCTCACCTGGCACAGCTTGAGACTGTGTCCTCTTGTTCTGGTGCTGGTTGCCTGGGAGAAGAGACCAACCTCTGCCTGTCTACAACCTCCCTTCAGGTAGTTGTAGACAGCAATAAGGTCTCCCCTGAGCCTCCTCTTCTCCAGGCTGTTTCATTCTACTGCCTGTTGAAGTTTAGCATTGTATATATAGATAATATGTTCTGGGAAAAATAATTATTACTTTATTACTTCAAAATTTCCTACAACAAATGGAATTGAAAGAAAAAAGAGTGAACCTAGAAACTCAACATATTTTCCAACCCCCGCCCTCAAAACATAAACAGCGTAAGATTTTACAGCTTTTCTATATGCTGTTGCAATAATTCCACAGTCACAGAACAAAAATATTTTCCAATTCTGTAATTTTTTTAAAAAGAAATTCTGTACATAAATAGCAAGACATTCACTGGTACTGGAAATACTGCTCCTGTATTTCAGATGCTGATCCTGTACTAAGATGAAAATTTGAGTAATTTTGTTACAGTATATACTTTCATGATGAAACTATAGAGCTAAATTTTACCTTTGTGCAAGAACTGTTCTTACATTGGATACTTACAGGATTAAATTAAAATCAGCTTTCCCTTCTTGATGTGCTGACTGCATAAATGAACATTAACACATATCTGGAAAGAGATTCAGATAATACAGAACACCTCCACACATCACTTGGACAATTGTATACTGCTGGCTGTCATATTGACTGGTGACTTTCAAGGAACAACTCTCTACTGTAAATCTCAGAAGGCACTTTAACAGTCATTTGTCACTGTGTGAATTAGTGAGTAAAGCCCTCCCCTTGCCTTTCCTTTTGGAAATCACCTGAGATTGTTAAACTAAAAGGGGATAAAAAGCCCACACATTTCTGAAACAAGCGGTTTAAAATATCTGAGTCTAGATTCAACTCGCACAAAAACTCCATTATAATTTCCTCAAAAGAAAATGTTATTTATTTTTTCTCCCGAATAATCCTGCTCTTTCCTTCAAGAAATAGTTTAAGCAATGTAGCCTCCTTGTTTTAGGAAATGTATTAACATTAACTTTTAGGAGTTTTTCCATTTAACAGAGGTTGCAAAATAAAATTACTTGAGTCAATAGTGTCAAATTTATCTTGATTTGACCTTATAAGTTATTTTGTTTTTTTACAATAAATAAAGTAAATTAGAAGCCTAAATTCTATTTTAAAAGCTTGATTTTGATTGAAATTGTTCAAGACCTTAATGGTATAACTCATTAAGGGACCCAGGTTTTCTTCGTATCTTCAGTGGGACTGCACAGCAGTAGTTGGAAAGTTTGAGTTGCTCTAAACCCTGAAAAAAAATTGCTTGTGTATAGCCCAAGCCCTTTCTCACTGTGCAAAACAACCTACATTTAAAAAGTATTAAAGATAAATATTAGCATTTATAAAACCACACTAAGAGGTCTGAGTTTAAACTTTTGTGGCAGACTTAGGAGTCGAGTTGCATGTTTGTGTTGTGACTGGATTGTATCCCTATTACAGATAAAAGAGGGAATCAGATTACTTGTGGGGAAGGAAAAGGAAGTGAAGCTTTGTAAGAGGCATTTATGTCAGCCTGATGCTAAGTTTTGTTTTAGCATCATTCTTGCAATAACAATGGAAACAAAAATGCATAGTTTCTGTATTCCACTTAAAAATGGCATACACTGGAAATGAAAGACATGAGAAAAAGAACACTTCAGTGATGTTACAATTGTATCAATCTGAGGAAAACTTTGGTAGTGCCCCAGCAAAAGTTTTCTAGCGCAGAAAAGGTTTCTTCAGCTTAAAAACTCCCACAGATCAAGTAGTCTTCCTCCTCTGAGACAGCATGACACACGGCTTGTAAACGTGCTTGGTACTTCAATCATTACTTAATTATACACTTACTGCTCTAAAGCTCTTATTTTTCCATCTAGAACAAGATACCTACCACTTTACATCTGGCAGATGCTGTAATACTCCATGGGGAGCTGAAGCAGTTCTCTCCCAGATGGTTTCGCTCTTAATTTTATGATTATTATTCTATCACAGCCAGTGATTATGATTATTTATTTTACAACAGTAAACTTCTGTGCTGCACTGTGCATTACTTTCAGAATGACTCTTCTGTAACAAAGGTAACTTTGATTCATATTGTCTCCCTTTTATGCTGTAACAAAGAAAGATCACTTGGAGCACTGGAAGTGTCTGAAGCTTCAAAATGCTTACTGTAAAATGTATCTTCCAACTATGTGCCCAAGTACTTGTACTAATTACCTAAATGCTTTAAAAATGAATTCTTAATATTTTTCTCAAGTAAGTGGGCAAGTTAAGTCCTTTCCAGAGGCCTGCACGCCATAATCTCTATGTCACTGGAGAGAATGCCATTCAAAAACTGTGAATATCCTGTAGCAGAGAAGATCTGGCACACAGTGCCTTAAACCAGCTGTTAAAAATTTCAGCCTCTCCCATGCAATCATCTGATAATTATGTTAGCAGTCAACTTCCTGGTGGGAAGTAGCAGTAAAACAGAAACAAGTCATTAAGAGACAAAACCCAATGTTTATACTCACAGATAAAAATAGTAGTATCACTGAAGTATCTCTTGAGGGACAAATCCTGCCTCCACTTAGAGAGAAATCTGTTAGGGTGTGCTGCAGTTTTGTGGTGGAAAGCAGGTTGCTAGGTTTGATACAGCTGTGCTTGACTTGCTGAGTATCAAGCTATGCTAGATGGGGAAGGCAGGCATTGGGTTAGACCTACTGAGTTAGCAAATAGAAGAAAACTTCCTGCCCTCTGTCTGGGTCTTAGAAGTCTTCTGCTAGATTTAGCCATTAATAACTGCATATGTAAGAGGTAACAGTAGGATCATATGCCTGGGAGGGGTCAGAGTTCTCACTATGGATTTTCACTGCCGAGAAAGTCTATCCCTGCTTCTTAGATTCTCTACCCAAAGTCAAAGCACTTTGGCTTTTTGCAAAGAAAAAGGAGGTTGCCCTTTAGCTTTTATGACGTTAATGGCATTTATGGTACTTCAAATAGCTTTAGTTGCAGAGCTCCTTCAAAGTATTGTAATTGTTAAAATATTTAATAAGGAGTAAACACTATAAAATAGCCTCAAGTCTTACATTGTTCTAAAGAGCCAAAACTGTTCTAGAGGTTTTTTTTTACTTTTCTCACTTTGTTTTCTCTTCCCCTTGTGACTAGAGAAAATTGCAGCGCAGATAAAAGCAGTGTTACCAAACCAAATCTGAAAGAAATACAGATGGGAAAAGCAACAAGCTGAGTTGTAAATGGAAAACCATGGTTATATTTGTTACTTACGTGACAGCACCTGTTAAAACACACTATTCCCTAACTCTGGAAGGGGATTTGGTTTTCCCCTCTTAGCACCAAATTTAAAAGCAGCTAAGGGCACTGTTTACTTATCACTATTGTCCTGTAATTCTCACCATCAAGTACAGACAGCTGTAACAGAGATGGTCTAAAGGCTAAGGTCTATATTTAGCTGCATGTATCCATTTGAAAAGTGATCAAGCTATGTTTTCACTGTGTACAACAATCTAGCATTTGAGTACTTGTTCAAAGGTGTTCTATCAGTTAAAAAATTAACTTTTCTGTTTTGTTCTCTCAGTCATTCAAAAAGGATAATACAAGCACAAAAAAGTGGAACAAAATGTTCTGTGATGCGCAGATGTTGGTTAGTCAAACAGGTTTTATAAAGACTCTCAAAATTTAAGGAGATTTTTCACCCACTAAGGTAATAAAAGTGAAGCTTATCTCACAGGAGTAGTCCCAGATATCGTGTATCTCATTAGCACTGAGGAATTAATTCACAAGCTATTCAAAGTGACCCACATGACTTTTTATTTTTTTGGTGTGTGTTGAGACTGACCACAGATTGCATGAAAATTACAATTTAGCTGAAATGATACAACATTCAAAATGCACTGATTTAATTTTAAAGGCTTGATTAGAATTTGTTTCCCATTTCCCCCTCCTATTTGGCAGTTTGCAGATCACAGTCTGAGTCCAGGAAAATACACAGCAAAGTTACATTGGTACTAACATTATGAATCCTTTTAATGCAATTAATTGTGGCAGTTAGGGCTTGTGATTATCTCAACTGATCATTCAGAATGCTGTTTAGTGTGCTGTGGGCAGAGTATTGCATGTTGGGACAAGAACATGCCTGACTACTAGAATTGTTTCAGAGTGCAGAGGAAGTGATTGGGAGGGCTTAGGAGAGAGGGAACTTTCCATGAGTCTTCGACAAAGAGTCTTTTGATAAATACCATGGGCTAGTCTGAGATGGTTGGGAAAGACTTAAGGCTTTGTTCTTATTTTCAGACAAAAATGACCATTATCAGAATATGAAGTGAATGTTACCTTCTAAGGCAGCGAGGACTGGGGTTATAGGGAAAAGTGTTGGAAGTATTACCATGCCTTCTTAAATACCGCCCTTGACATCTGAGGACTGGTTATTGACCTCCCTGCTAGTATTAATACAGCCAGTCCAGTTCCCTTCATAAACATAGGTCTTCCATCATTGTGTTCATATATTATACCCAAGTTTGATTAGCATGAATATCTATATAAGTCTTGAAAAATACGGTGGAACAATACTTGTCACCACTACAGTTAGCTAGAGATGTTAAATAATTTGGTTCTCGCCAGCAAACTGAAATTTCTGCTTTCATTTGGGAGGTCACATTTAAGGGGACAAACCCCTCAGTGTTGACATTGAGCAGGCCAGTTTTCTGAAGGTACCTGCTCGAAATGAAACTTTAAACACACAATCTAATGTAAAGCCAATTGAAGCCATGCCTTATCATTGATCAGGGAATGTAATAGCTCACTGAGTAAGGAGACTGAGATTTATGTGAGTTTCATTATTGAGTCTGTAATTATATGTACCATTAGCTGTGGAGAGAACACTATCAGACAAGTGACATTTTAGATATAGTAATTACTTTTAAAATACTTGTTGTGTTATATGTTTGAAGTTCTTGAATCATTGTCACTCCTTAATGAGATATTTACTATTAGTACTAAAATACTGTAATTTTTCAAATGTAAAACAGTAATCATATGCTGTGGTTGTACTGTGCAGCAAGATGTGTTTGAAAGGAAGAAAGAAGTTTCACACCACTGTTGGATACATTGCAGTGTATACAGATGGTAATCTGCAAGTTTTACTGCAGAAATTCTGTGTATTTTGTCCTCCACCTGGATGACAACACTGCAGCCAAAGCACTTCTAAACACTAGAGAATGAAGATGGATCTGTATCTGTGCACAGTTTTCTTGGTAAATGGCATCTCTACTCTTCTCCTGTTGATGTGGTAGAGTAAATGGAGTCTCTGAACCCTTTCCTCTGTGGGAAATGTCAGGCAGCACTCAATCAGTATTGGGTTTTTGTTTATGGTTTTTCTGAGTCTTTGCCTGAACACTCCTCCACTTTCTCTGTTAAATATTCACCTTTGCTCTTTGTATAACTGTTAAACATGTGATCATGGAAGACTGAAAGCGTATATAGTAATTTCAGGGAAATTGTGATAATCTCAGATTCAGCTCTGTATTTACTTCTCAGAGTTGTTGGCATGCTAATAGCAGCTTTTTTGGGTATTTTGTGTTTCCAGATTGCAAGTCTGGACTATTCAAAAATTTAAATTTAAAAAAAACATGGAAAAAATACTTTATCTGGGGGGGTGGGGATGGGGAGGGGGTAAACTTTCCTGTGGTTCTGGGCATGTGTAAAAAGCATGTGCAAGATCACTTTTCCTTTTTTCTTTTTCTTTTTCCCCCCACTTTTTAACACCTCAGCTATATATGGAATCTCAGATAAATTCTTTCTAAGCTTGCTAAAGTGTCTGTGGGAAGTTCCTGACAAGTTGAAGTTGGCTTTTTACTATTTTTTCCCTTTCAGATCAGGCATTGTAATTTCCTACCCTGTAATTAACAAATATTGCTGACCTACTTAAAGCTGTAGGCAAGTGGGAAATTGAGCAGAGTATGCATAAAATGAACAAAGCATTTAAAACTAGCTTAATTTATTGCTTTGGATGCCATATCCTTGCATCCCATCTGATTTAATATTACTTCTATCATCAGAAGAGACATAGCTTGCAGAAGAAACAAATGTTTGCACAAGAAAAACTTAGTTTAAACAGTCTGATATAAATATGTCAGTGTGTTTTGTGACAATGACCAGTACACATTTTTGGAATACAATCCAAAAGATAATGGTGTAATATTTTTAGTTACTTAAAATTCTAAAAATAGTAAATATAACAATTATCTTTAAGAGTACCTGTACTAAGCTGTGGTATTTCTTCTTTGGAAGTACTGCTGCTTATAACTGGAGTCAAGAAAGAGCTATAAAATCTAGATTTCATTGTGTATTGTTTTGGGAGTTAGTGTTTTTGGTTTTTTCCTTCTAGAGTTCATATGAAGGTGAGGAATGATCAGAATTAGTTAAGTATTTGTTTTAGATTAAAAAGACACTTCATATTTATCACATGACTTGGTCAATACATTTCCAGAATGGCTTTCAGGAACTCTGAAGGGGCTATTTTAATCTTTCCCTCGAAAGAATATGAGGGCTATATTATTATGCTGAACAGTAGTTTGATGGGAATTAGCACAAAATATGATTGAAATTGGAAGTCTCTTCAAAGCTGAAACAACATTTTCAAGTAATTTTCTGCTTCTCTGATCATTAAAGATTTGCACTCCAAAAAGTCCTGTGTCAATTTTCACTTCAGATCATAGGATAAAAACAACATTTTGGCCTTTAGTCCCTATTGAAAAATGTTATGCAGATGACCTGTAAAAGGCATTGCTCCTTAGAAACGACGAAATTCTGCACAAATGGAAACCCCCCGAACAACAACTCTATTCCTTATTTGCCATGCTTCCTTCTTAGAACCAGTCCTTCACCTCCCAACACACAGAATTGAGGAAGCAAAACACCAGTGTTTTATATCCATCTGTTTACACCTTTAAGTGGATTTGTACAAATTCTGATCTGTGCAGCAAGACTGTAGCATATTTATATCAGTATTGTACAGTATTGGTTTAGCCAGAGTTTCGTTCCCTGTGTATCATCAAAATACTATTATCACCATCAAATCTACATGAAGATTAGCCCAAATGTGTTCTGACAGTTATGGAGAAACATGTTACATATACACCCACAACCTACAACTTCTTCTATAACTTGCAGAAAGTTTGTAATCTTTTCACATTCAATTTCTGTTTGTTTCAATGGAAATATTTATTTGCCTTGATTAGAAGAGGTTATTTTCCTTTGAAGAGACAGCATACCAAGCAATAATGTATCAAGCTTTATGAAGAGCTTACTGCATCTTGCCCCAGTGTAACTTATTAAAGCCCTAGATAAAACTGTACAGATTTTTAGATGTGGAACCTAGCTTCAATTTGCTTTTTGCTAGAATAAATATAGGATTAATAGGTAAAAAAATGATCAAAACTCCTCTGAACAATGTCCTGTGAACTCGTATGCTGATTCTTACATTATCAACTACGAAATGGTTTGTGATTCTCTTTAAAGTCTCAGTTTGATAAATGACAAGTATGTGTATGTTTTCACTCCCTACAAAGTTAAGATGCATATATAACCAGCTAATACTGGCCCTGTTCTGTGCTGCTTTATATTGAGGTTCATGGAGCATTGAGCCAGTTGAGCCCCTCTCTTTTGCATTGCATGATGTATTTTAAATGGAAGTACTATCAATTTATACTGATAGGTCCTAAATAGAATATTTCAGGTGACAGTATAAAAGTATACTGAAGAAGCTCACAGCTAAGTCTCGTGTATCAGTCAAAATGTTTAAAATGTTTTTACTTGGCATTTTAAGAATGGAGATGCTTTAGGTTGTTTTGAAAATATAACTGCTCTACAAGTGCAATGCTAAACAATAAGCAGATACAAAGATAATAACTGGATATTGTGGCACTTGGTTTTCTTGTAAACCTTAGTCCCGGGTCCCATTTCAAGTACTCTTGCCTCTTGTGTAAGAGAATGTAAACTGGCTAATATCAGGAGTTAGGGAAATTTAGTTACATTATGAAGCAAAGCATTTCCAGTATTTCTTCTAATTGAATTTATTTTAATATGGAAATACTCCAGGCTGAAGATTACAGGGAACTGAAACTTCTAACATATTTTTTTTGGTGTGTTTGTGTGCGTAAAGCTTTGTATCATGATGTTCATATATAACATCAGAGACAAGATAGCACTTAAAGTAGGTAGCACTTAGGTAGGTAAGAGGAAGTTTTGCTCTCATTAACATTACAAGGAAGGCTCTCCTAAGTTACTACACAGCTCTCTAACCATAGACAGAAGATTTAAATCTTACCCTGACATCTGACATATTTTGATATTACATGACTGAATATGGAAGTAAAATTGCAGTGTCACACACTGAGGTATGGAAATGGGATTTGACAACTTTTATCTATTTGTAGTTAGTTGTAGTAACATTTTACAGTTGGAGAGTAAATAAGAAAGTGACCACAGACAATGCAAGAAATCCATGTTACAAAAGGGATTTGAATCAGGATCTCAAAGACATGCAAAAGAAGGCCATATGTTCTCTTACCTGTCTGTCATTTGATGAGTAGATCAGATAATAGCATGTTTTTACTGTAGGAACTGAAATAACCATAGCCTTTCTGCTCTTCCAGTGCAGGTGGCAAACTACAAGACCTAAACTTTCCATTGCCTTTCAGATAATTTCTCAGACTTCCAGCTGTGCAATTTTAGACCTTTCAGTTGTCACATAGGTGCCCAAAGGGGAAGATGGATACATGCAGTTTGTCTGAGCTGTTGGAAAACTGGGGGAAAAAAACAAACAAAAAAGGCCTTAGAGCTTGTTTTTCAGAAACACACAACATTGGAAATTGTTTGCATTCTTTTCCTTTACTAAAAAAACCCAAACCCAAACCCTCTCCATTTTCATTAAAAAAAATCCCTAGGAAAGATTGAATGTAGTAAATTATTGGAAAGCCTGAGATTGAAAAGATACCAGAATAGACTAATTTCCTTGTAATGAAGAGATGAAAATTGAGAAGTGAGCACAAATCAAGGTTGTTACATCTGCTCTTGCATTAACAGGATATAGAGCTGCCAGCTTAGCCTGCAGTGAGATGAATGGCAAAAATCTCATTTATATATTTACAGATACATCTTTGGTAAAAATAATAATAATTATTTATTTTTTCATTCCTATTCATACCCTTCTTAATACTTACTGTGCTAAGACCATTGTTTATATTAACAGTTAATATAATGAAGTTCTTTGTGTTTTTTCATAAATATTTAACAGAAAAGCTTATCTTTTTTTGTATGTTCCATTTGTCTCAGTACCTAGCAAAGCGGTGCCCTCACATACTGGAATTCTTTATGTTCAGGTTAAAAAAGTTAAATAAAAATGCTAGTCCAGAAATATTTACAGAGTCAGGGTCATAAGGAAACTTTATTCAGATGAGGTGAAAACCCAAGGTGTAGCTTGTGTTTTTTTTAACGGAAGTATTAATTTTGCAATCTGTTCATTGCTTGTACATCCACTTCTGGGTATACCAGGTACTTTGCTTGCCTTAGGACTGATGTATAAATATAATTCATAAAGTAGACATGAGGATGTTTTTGTTATCACTTGCATGTCAGCTGTGTATTGCCTTAACAAAGCAATACAAACAGCAGAAAAACAAGAGGTAATTATTAGCAATTTTGTTCTGCAGCTGCATTAGCTGAACACCTAGGAACATGTTCAGCTATCCCATTTAACCACATGCATTTTTACTTTCTCTGTGACCAGTTGTACAGAAGTCAGAGTCAGGTTATTAAATGCTGATGGACACATTTTTACCTAAATGATCTATATATTCACACCATAGGAAGAAACTTGAGGCATATGGATTTTTAGTTCCTTTGTGTTAGCTATTTTAGCATTCTCATTTTCTGAGTTCAAGACTTTGTGTTATATCAACATTATTTACTTTTGGGGTTTTTGATTTTTTTTGCCTTTGCTATCAATCTCCAGAGAACCTTTTAAATGCCTTATAAAAATTTAAGTACATGATGTTCACTTCAGATTTCCCCCTTAGATGTCTCTTCCAATTATCTCATAATGGAGCAGAGTGCTACAGCTCATACTCTATTTATATCTGTCATTTGCTTCATTCTTACTTTGTTTCCAAGCTAAATCCAACTTGTAGGTCTTGCCATGGGTGCCATTTTTTGGTTTTCATCTCTCATTGGCATTCTAACCAATATTTTTTATAATTAATAATTATAATTTTATATATTAATAATTATAATTTATATTTTGTAATTACAAGCCTAGTCTCTGTACCTGGAAACTCCTAACATTTTAGTAAGGTTAGGGGTTTTATATATTCCAGTTGTCATAATCCTAATGTTCTATTAATAACTGGAACATATAAACTAATTGGAATGTTGGTATTCATGAAATAACATTCACCATGTATTTGAGACCACTATACCCATGCCTGTTGCTCACATCCAATTTGGAGTTATGTAGACATGTTTGTGCTAGGAACTAGGCTCATTCAACTCCACAGAAATGGAAATCATTCCACACAGCGTTATCTGCTGTTTAAAATGGTAAGGTGCTTTCCAACTCTAGTGACTATAGAGCTGGATCCTGCAGGCTTTTTTTTTTTTTTTTTTTAAGGCAAAGCATTCTTAGGAGTTCATAAAGAGAAAGATTAGGGAAACAAAAGACCATTGGAAGGAAAGAACTGTGATTTGTTTTTCAACTACACTGTGTTTTGATACCATCCTGAGACCTTGAATCTGGGTCAGGTCATTGTAGAGAAGAACTGTGAGGAAGCAGAGCAGCATATGATTCCCATTTCAAAAAGAAATGTGGCAGAAGTCAAGCAATGTGCAGCAAGTAGTTGGAGCATAGGACTAGAATATATAGCTCAACTATGAATCCAATAATGAAGACCCCTAATCCTGGAGGCATAAAGCCCCTCAAACCTGAGAAGCACTTGTAGTGAGAAGAGCATTTGAAGACCGTAAACATAGAATCATAGAATTGCTAGGGTTGAAAGGGACCTCAAGGATCATCTAGTGCCCTGCCGTGAGCAGGGACACCTCACACTACATCAGGTTGATCACAGCCACATCCAGCCTGGCCTTAGAAACTACCAGGGGTGAGGCTTCCACCACCTCCCTGGGCAACCAATTCCAGTCTCACCAACCTTGTGAAGAATTTCTTCCTAACACCCAATTTGATTCTACCCATTTCTAGTTTTTTCCCATTCTCCCTAGTCCTATCACTACCTGACACCCTAAGAAGTCACTCCCGAGCTTTCTTGCAGCCCCTTGAAGAGTGTCTGCTCTGAAGCAGGCGATTTAGTCTGTTTGGCAGATTGAACTGGTCTATTCAATAACTGCCAGTTACTGAGCAGACAGTGGCAAGTGTTAAGAGGAAGTAATGTAAAGCACAGCAAATAATACAATAGTGTGCATTCTGGTGTACCCTTTTTTTGCAGCTTTCCACTCCATCAACACACACTCCATTTACAGGTATATTATCTCCATTGTGTTCTTGCCATCAGTATAGTTATTATTGTAACAAATGAACATTTTCCTAATGAGACCAAAGTGCTCTTGATGCTGTGCTCCGACGTGTGAAGATGTGCTTTGGAACCTTTGTATTAGTTAACATTTACAAAATGATGTTAGACAAACTAATACAGGCAGAGTGATTGAGGAAAGTTACAGAGAAACATCTGTACTATCTTAGAATTAACTTGTGTTTGGGAAATAGACTCTGACTAGGTGATTATTAGCATGATCAAGTAAACAAGTGATATGTTCTCCCTTAACCACCCCCATAGGAGCTCTAACATCCAAACAGTGACAAATACATCATTTTTCCATAATCCACCTGGAAGTATTTTAGCACTTTAAGAACAGTGTTTAGGGATTTGGCCTATAAAAATATTGTCTCGGGTTACAGAATTAATTTTATTATGTATTTTAATATATAATTTTATTATTAATAACAACATTTGTCCAGATGTGAAAGAGACAAAAATGAACCAAGGAATTTACTTTTCAAATACTCCTTATAAATATATGTTTGCCAATTGCAAAAATTCTGAAGGAATATGTACCAGAACTGTGACGTCTATTGTTATCGTGTCACAAATAGCATAGATGTTTTACAGAATCAGTGATGGAGGTATGTGTAGCCAGCAAAAATGTCACTCAATGAATGCTACAACAGGTTACTGTGCTAAATCTGGGGTTTTAAATGTAGTTATGGATACCACCAATTGTTTAAATGAGATTCAACAGAAACATAAACCTAGGTACCTGCAATCACATTTATGAATTCAGCTCCACAAATGTCACACTGTGCAATCCTAGACTAGAACTTTCAGTTGTTCTACCCCTCCCAACTTCCCACCCATTATTTTCATTATCTGGGCAGCTGAAGAATAAGCTTTGAGACAGCAAGTTTATGCCGTCTTTTACATTAGTAGTCAGAAATAGTTCATAATCACTGTCAGTCAAATGACTGCAGTTGCACTAACCTCCTGCCTTTTCCACTATACCAGTGTCTGCTCCCGCTTATGCCTTTGCATTAGCAATGATAACCATGATTAAGATGAGTCTGATCAACAAACTGATCCAATTGAAAGGAAAGGATAGAAATAGTCTTCAGTTTGAGCAAATCCCTACACAGACAGAGATGGGAAATCACCCACCCTTGGTAAGCGTGACATGAGCAGAGACCCCCTTTTGGAGATGGCAGGTTCTTGCACTAGTCATAAAACAACAACTTAAGTTGACAGTACTGCTGTCTGACAGCAGTCAGCACAAGCCTATTTGATGCGGTTGACAAATAAGTGATTTTGTGTTTACATCTAATTATTCATACAAAAACCTGTGCCACTGGTTTATTGGTAATAAGCAAATCAAGTGTTGATTGGTCAGTACTCATAGATTTAATAATACTTGGCAAGAAATTGCATTGTTGAGAGCAACAGAGAGAGCAATGAACTACATGTTGCTAAAATGTCTAGTGCCAAACACAAATCAAACAGCTACTATATCTGTAAACTGAAAACTACCTCTGTGATTTCCCTGAAAGCCAGTAGTAGGCTGATAAATACCAAAGAGATGATGCAGTGGAAGTGTGTGTCTGCAGATTCCTTAATGATTTTGCTGCTTCTGCAGAGATGCCAAATCCATGAGTAGGAGACTCCACACTGAACACAGGTACATGTTTTCCATGTAGCATGTACACTTGACCGCAAGTTTATGGGTCATACACCACAACATTGAAGTGTTCAGCTAGTCCAAACTGAAACTGCTGGTCCTGGAAGTACAGTGTAATCATAGTCTTATGTCCTAAACATCTCTGTGTTGCCAGGTCTCTGGTAGCAGCTCTTCCTCTGTAGTGCAAAACAAACTCAAATCAAAGCCTGAGGCTTAAGCCTCTTCTTTCAGGGCTGCTATTTCCGACACTGCAGGATGCTGAGGAAAGGAAACTGAGAGTCCCTCTGTTTCATCACTCTGAGCCCAACAGCTGTATCTGAAGTTGTTGCTACCCACTTTAAAATCCTGGACAGCTGCATTGATGTGCCTTGTTGTGTGGTGCTTCGAAAGGCATTGCTGCTGCTTCCTCCACCCAGTGCTTAAGCTTCATTGTGACACTTGCTCTCTGCCTCCTTTCTAACAATTGTGTCTCCCGTTTGGGTGCTTTGTTGTTTTATTTTGTTTTTCTCCCCTCAGTTGTGTTCATTTGTTTTTTAAACAGACAACTAGAGAATCAGTTTTATCATCTGGCCTTTCTGGATTACTCCTGCAATAGTGATTTGGACTGCCAGACTTTGTCACCTGTCACTTAAAGGTTTTGGATAATTTCTCTGAACACACAATACCTTAACTTGCCAGTCGTACCCAGATATTTATGTTTACATAGTAGATGTGTACATGGATTTACCTTCAGCATAGCAAAAAAACTCAGTCATGCTCCTTTGTGCCATATAAACGGCAGTGAGCGAGCGCTGCACGGGGTGCTGGAGAGCAGTTTTGGCACTTACTCCACGCTTATCATATCCATCTCTGGAGGGAATTAGGAGGTGACAAAGCAAACTGTGGTGACAGCTGGGGGTGGCAAGAGGAAGTTGTGAGGATTAGGGATGGAAGGAAAAGAGTAAGTGGCAAGAGTGGTAATGGAAAGTGAAATCAAGCACTTCTCTTCCTTCACATCTCCCAAACTGAAGAAACATTCAGCAGTTATGCTGAAGGAAACCAAGGAATCAAAGATATGTGTATCATAGGTATATAGAGGTGTATGTACAGACTACAGGTGATTTCACTGGACATGAAAATTAGCAAAACACTTCATTGTGGTGAGGTGACAAAATTAATAGATGAGGGGCGAGCAACTGATGTCGTTTACCTGGACCTGAGCAAAGCCTTCGACACTGTCCCACACCACATCCTGGTCTCCAAACTGGTGACACATGGGTTTGATTGGTGGACCACTAGATGGATAAGGAACTGGCTTGATGGCCGCACCCAAAGAGTGGCTGTCAATGGCTCCATGTCCCAGTGGAGGCCAGTGACAAGTGACAAGTGGAGTCCCTCAGGGATCAGTCCTGGGACCTGTCTTATTCAACATCTTTGTGGGGGACATGGACAGTGGCATTGAGTGCACCCTCAGCAAGTTTGCTGATGACACCAAGCTGTGTGGTGCAGCAGACACGCTGGAGGGAAGGGAGGCCATCCAGAGGGACCTTGACAGGCTGGAGAGGTGGGCACAGGCCAACCTCATGAAGTTCAATAAGAGCAAGTGCAGGGTCCTGCATCTGGGTCGAGGCAATCCCAGGCACAAATACAGGCTGGGCAGTGACTGGCTGGAGGGTAGCCCTGAGGAGAGAGACTTGGGGGTGCTGGTGGACAAAAAGCTCAACATGAGCTCTCAGTGTGCACTTGCAGCCCGCAAAGCCAATCAGATCCTGGGCTGCATCAGGAGAAGTGTGGCTAGCAGGTCGAGGGAGGTGATCCTCCCCCTCTACTCAGCCCTGGTGAGACCCCACCTGGAGTACTGTGTCCAGTTCTGGAGTCCCTATTACAAGAGGGATGTGGAGGTGCTGGAACATGTCCAGAGAAGGGCCACGAGGATGATCAGAGGGTTGGAGCACCTCTCCTATGAGGACAGACTGAAGGAGTTGGGGCTGTACAGTCTGCAGAAGAGAAGGCTCCGAGGAGACCTAATTGTCGCCTTCCAGTATCTGAAGGGGGCCTACAGGAAGGCTGGGGAAGGACTTCTCAGGATCTCAGGTAGTGATAGGACTAGGGGGAATGGAATGAAGCTGGAGGTGGGGAGATTCAGGCTGGATGTGAGGAGGAGGTTCTTCACCATGAGAGTGGTGAAACCCTGGAATGGGTTGTCCAGGGAGGTGGTCGAGGCCCCGTCCCTGGGGGTGTTTAAGAGCAGGCTGGATGAGGCTCTGTCCAGCCTGATCTAGTGTGGGGTGTCCCTGCCCATGGCAGGGGGGTTGGAACTAGATGATCCTTGTGGTCCCTTCCAACCCTGAATGAAACTATGAAAAGCCTAAACATTTGAAGGTTCTAGTGTCTCAAGAATTTTGCTGCTTCCTTTCCCATGACTTGGTAGTAAAGTCCACTGCTACTTAGGGGAGGTTTAGACTTGAGGTGAGGATAAAGTTCTTCACAGAGAGAGTTGATAGGCATTGGAATGGACTGCTCAGGGAGGTGGTGGAGTCACTGTCCCTGGAGGTGTTCAAGAGGGGACTGGATGTGGCACTTGGTGCCATAGTCTAGTAGTCATGAGGTCTTGGGTGACAGGTTGGACTTGATGATCTGTGAGGTCTTTTCCAACCTTATTGATTCAATAATTCTATACGTTCAGAAAGTGTAGTTCATGCCTGGATTGCCTGTGCAGAATAGGCAGACAAGAATTGTACACTGAGTGCCAAACTTTCATTCAATAGTGATGAATTCTACCTGCAAAGTTTTTCCTGTAGCAGACAATACTTTTTGAGGGAATTGGGCAATTCAGGTTCCAAGGCAGGCATCATGTTACAGGATACACAGAAGGAATTTCACTGGCTTCGTTTTGAAGCTGGATTTTTAGATCTAGCTGTTGGAGCAAATGTAAAGGAGGGCCAGAAAGATGATGCAAGGGCAGCAGGAACAGCTCTGCTATGGGGATGGGCTGAGGGAGCTGGGGTTGTTCAGCCTGGAAAAGGCTCCAGGGGGACCTTCTAGCTGCCTTCCAATACCTGAAGTGATCCTACAAGAAGGCTGAAGATGGACTTTTCATGAGGGTGTCTAGCAATAGGACAAGGTGGGGAATGGTTTTCAAGCTGATTTTTTTTTTTTAAAGTAGGCTCTTAAGTGTAAGATGTACTTATCTTTAGCTTAACACTTGGAATGAGTCTTCTACATTTGAAGGACAAATGCAACAGTTCCTGAAACTAATGGCTATTCCAATTCATCTAATGCTTCTTATATAATATTTCTTAGTATTTTCAGTGAATATGGCCTTATTTTTTTGCCCTCTTTGCTGCTGAGCTCTGTTAAACAACTAAGAATCATGCTATCATCCCCATGTAGTTCTTCAGAAAGTAATGACAGCAGCTGAATTTGGAGAGAGGTATGTGAGAAGAGCACAGCTTCCAAAAGGAGGACACAGGATATAGATTACATCCCATCAGGTCAATGTGATACAAAAGGCAGCATAATGTCTTGCATAGTAACTGTAGTTGTACAGGAAATAAATTTAAGGCTATAAAGACTTAGAAAATTCCAGACATTCTGGTTTAGTTTGGTCAGAGAACTCAGGCAATACCAAAATTCATATGGAACAGTACTGTTCTTTGTGTTGATAAGTTCAATAGAGGGGAAACCAGAACCTTGTGATTTTGACATGTCATACTGACATTTCTGTCTCAGCACTCAGAACATTTGATTTCTGCATAAACAGGTAATTTAAATTCATCTGTTTATGCTGAATGCTGTAATTTAAGGCAAATTTTCTTAAGCTTCCATTTCCTTTTGGGTAGGTCCAGCTACTGCTTTCCAATAATTTGCTATATCTTTGTTAAAAATGCAGGTAATCTTCCTGAGTCCCAGAATTTCATTTTGGAACAAAACTAAACCAACTTCAGACTCTATATAATTATGCCATGCATTTTTCCAGGAAACACTGAACAATTTTTTGGTCCTAATTGAACATACCAAGTGTAACTAGCATACTACAGTAAAGAAAAACCCAAACCAAAAGCAGAAAAATCAACACCAAAGGCAGGATGGTAACAGTAAAACGCTCTGGAATTCCATTAGAGAAGAATCAATGTATGTGCTCTTCTGAATCTCACACCGACCTGCCAGTTTTATGCAAAATATATTATGTAACGGAAAGAGCAAGACAATTGCTTTCACACAGTATCACTTAGGTTGGAAAGGACCTCGAGGATCATCGAGTCCAACCTATCAACACAGACCCCATGACTAGACCATGGCACCAAGTGCCACGTCCAATCTTCCCTTGAGATAACAGAATCTGATCACCTCCAGTTTTTGAAACTCGCCAGACATATTCCACCTCAGATTCCTCAGCAGAGCGTGCAAATTCTGCACGAATTTTGGCCAATTCAGTGTAGGAGAAAGGTGTTTCTTTGGTTGTGATACTGGGGGTAACCTCCCCATCCTCATATAAAACTTCAGTTTTAATGAGAGGTCTGATATGCATAGCAGCTTCCTTAGCCACTGTTAATTCTGCCCGAGGGCACATAGGAGCAGACTCCAAGTAATTCACTCCCTCTTTTGAGTCCAAATACGAATTTTGCCTCCTCTCCTTTTCCAATTGAATTTTAAGATCTGCCACTACGTCTTTCAAAGTGGCAACGTGGCTTTGTAGTGATGAAACTAAGTCCTGCAAAGAAGAAATAGTTTTATGCTCCTGTTCATGTTTCTTTTTTTTTAGTAGAAAATTACTAAATAAAGAAATAGGTAAATACATAGAGTTTGAATATTTTTTCCTATTTGGTTATTTTGCTATCCTCTAAGTGAATAGAATCTTTCCATTGATCTAAGCATTCACTGGATCAGACTTGCTTGGAAGCTGGCTCTGTGCTTCAGGTAACACAACATATTAACAAGGCAGATTTAAAATTATATTTTACACTTGGTCATGTGATACTTCAAAATGACAGATTGGGATTCACCCACAATTTTTTTTTTTTAATTCCTTTTTTGGATCTTTTTTTTCCTATTCCATCTGCTCTTTTTTACTTCTCCCTTCTGCTGCATTTTCAGAAAACTAAATCTTCATTTCTTCTTTTTCTAAAGTAAAATTAGAACTGAGATAAGTGACCTTATCTGTGAGGATACCATGTATGAACATCTCTCAGGGTTCTTCTGCTTGCTGGTTTTGAAATGATAGAATCTTTAAAAATAAGGGGAAGAAAAGAAGAAAGTGAAAAAAATCATCTGCAGAAGAACAGCAACAGAACAGTCTCATCTTACAGATGAGAAATAGAGTTTAAGTGAATAATGATTTGGATTTCTCTAGTAATCAGAGGCTAGCTCAAGTCACTTGCAGGGAGCCAAATGGAAGAAGAGTATTTGCTCAGCAAACCTAGTCAAGACATGTTGGGCTCATCATTTCTCTCATTAAACATGAGTCCTATGCACACAGTGTTTTTGCTATTTTAAGTCCTGGACTACTGCACACACACAGAGAAGACAAATGAACAAACACACACCCAAAAAACTTAACACCCCCCAAAACCCTCTCCAGAACACCTCAACATAAAATCCCAAACCAACCAAGTAATAAATAGCACCTAAGCCTAACCAAAAATTACATGTTTCATTCACAGGTATTTCCTTTTTGATACGTAAGAAAGGGGAGTGGGCCTGTAAACTGCCGTATCTAAAGTGAGCAATGAGATGACAAAATCTACCAGAACAGTTTAAGGCTCCTATGTATCTCAACACCTGTTTCTATCTTTATCTGGATAATCTCCATGACAATGTCCCTCATAGTTGTTAGCTGTTTGCTTTGTAAAAATTGTTAAGTGGGGAGCATGCAACTGAGTCTAAGCTTATTAAAATATGCAGAGAAATATCCTCAAATATCAAGTGTTGTGGTAGAAGTTATGTAACTAACTCCATCTCTACCATCCATCTATTTTAAACATATGGTGGATGTTTTCTTACATGGTCACCATTAAGTTTTTGATGGTCCTGTGGGAGAGTTTCTTTTAAGGGTCATATAGCACCAGGGCCCATATGACCTTTATACAGTGCTGCAAAGTTTGTTTATTACAGCCGTGATGGTTGTGATATCTTAGTGTGCATTACGAGAAGCAGGCTGAAATCAAGAGAGGAAACTCATATTAATCTCAAAAGATGGAGATTTCTCAGGGCCATGAAATGGTAACTCAAAGAGTAGTAAAGTCCAGATGTCTGGGCCAAGATTTTGAAAACTAAGAAGTTAGAAGGGAAGGAATGATGTTTAGATTTACTATTAAGCTGAAAGATAAAGAGACAGGAGGAAGTGGGTAATGAAAGAGAAGTTGCCAAAGATAACACTTGGTGGCAAAGAACTATGAAATTGTCAGCAGTGACGTGGAAGGAGGACTGGAGAGAAGGCTGTACGTGCTGTTTTGACTGTGGTTAGAGGTGGTGTTGCTATGGGAGAGAATGAGGTCTTCCTTTCAAAAAAAAAAAAAAAAAAGTGAAGCAAATTTAGAATCATGAGACTTTGGCTAGAAGGAAGGGAAGTTTCCAAAGGAAAACAGAAAAGTCATGGGTTACAATGCCAGACAGACTTATGTCAAAAGACAAACATGTCAAAACCAAAGGGAATTAGAGGAAGTAAACCACAGGAAGAACAATATGCCACTTCCTCAATGTTTTCAAGTAAAATAGTGAAATTGTGTAGCATCTAGAAGATAAGACAGTGAATTCTGTAAGGAACTGGAGAAAAGGAACTTTTGAAGAAGGGTGTGAAAGTATTCCTAACGTGGATGAAAGAAGAGGAAGAAGGAGGAATTCAAGAGAATGGATGGTGGAGAGTAAATTGTGAGCTGGTCATAGAGTAGCAGGAGGGAGGTCTCAGAAGACTAAAGAAAGAGGTTGAGGGCAAGAAGGTAAATAGATGGAGGACTACAAACAAGTCCTGAAGCTACCACTGACCCTGAAGATTATCCTTAGTGTAGACACAAGTATGTCTACTTAGGGAAATAGCTAAGGTGTAGGGTTGTGTGTTTTTTTTTTGGTTTTTGTTTTTTTTTTATTGTTGTTGGTGGTTTTTATTGAAAGATGGCAAGAATGTTACTAAGGTAGCAATTAACTGGCAATGTTACGACAGACAGAAGTTTGGGGAACATGAACAAATACCTTCAAACAGAAGGCTTGGATTAGCATTAAAAATTGGATTAGCATTGATTAGCATTAAAAAACTGTAGTAGAAAATATTGTTAAATTTCAAATGAACAGCTTCAGTCATGTTGTTATTCTAAGAAGAGTAATTTCCAATTCATTCATACAGTGTATGTGGGATACTCAGGCAAGCTGCTGGACCCTGCATACGCCCATCACAGAGAGAATAGATTTAGCAAATAGACCACCAGGTGAAGGATCTATCATCTAACTTTTGTTACAGAACAGGTGATAGGTACATGTAGTTGTCCTGCTACTGCATTTCATTAATTACAAATCACCAGCTGTCACCTTTCATAGCAAAGCAACTTCTCTCTTGAAACAAAACTTAACTGTGGAAAAGAGAAAAACTGCTACAGAAAAATAATTTCAGGAAAGCAAGAGGCAAATTGTCCTGGTGAACAGAGAATAAAATTTGAACTTAAAAAAATAAATATGGTAGCTTGTAATGGGATACTCTGTTTTTTGCTTCTAACACACTAATATATCCATGCCGACAGTGTTACCACAGTGTGCTTGATACTCAACAAGCTTGTTTCAAGTCTCTCTCTCAAAAGGAGTTGCCAATGTTATGAAAAAAACAGCAACAAACATTTCTTCTGTTCAGGTATGGATGATTGACACAGTCATAACCAGCTGAGCAGTATCTGGAATCAAACTCATGAAACACACTCTATTCCTTAGAGTTCTCTAGTACTGAGAATTAGCCATTAAAAAGCCTTGCATAATGGATTTTTATTGCAGTAACTCTGTGCTATATATTACCTACATGTGAAGTATTTTTGCCTGGAGGTTAAAAAGAGCTATTCTCACATGCAGGAAGTTCACTTTAAAATATGAATGGTTTACCATCCTTGGTGGTGGGTAGGGAAGGGGGGGAGAGGGGGGAGAAGGAGTAAGAAGAGTTTTACCAAACTTGTATCTTCCTTGCAAAATTCAGTTTAAAAGTGCACTATTTCTTAATGCATAATTCATATTTATTACCTTTCTAACCTTAGGCAATAGATTTGCAATAGGAAAGTGTATTTGCAGTAGAAAGTCAAGTGCGTGGTATTTGGAGGGCCACTAAAATGGAGAGGGATATTGCTCTGAGATTTCTTTTCCCCATAGTAAAACTTCATAGTATGTTATGTGTTGGGTTTTTAAAGAAGAGTCTTTAATGACAAAAAAAGTAAATCTGCAATCTGAATTCTATTTACTGCACCATTACTTCAGCGGTGAATTTGTTACTCATTTTCATGAGTGCAGGAGTGAGAAGATTATTTCTTTTTAAGATTTGCATGTCTGTGTACGAGAGATTTTTGTTTAAAAAAAAAGTATTATTAATTGATTGAAAATCATGCATGTTATCCACCACTGAGTCTCAGTCACTTGGTATCAGTCTTCTGTAACAAAAATCTTTCCCCTCAAAGGAATGGAAATGTTTGAAAAATGTTATTTCACATCTGATCAATATCTACAAATGTCTGAGGGGTGGGTGTCAAGGGGATGGGGGGGGTCAGTCTCTTTTTGGTGGTGCACAGTAATAAGATCAAGAACAACGGATGCAAACTTCAACATAGAAGGCTTCACCTCAGCTTCTTTGCAGCGAGGGTGACAGAGCACTAGAGCAGGCTTTCTGGGGGTTGTGGAGTCTCCTTCTCTGGAGACGTTCAAATCTTGCCTGGATGCATTCCTGTGCAGACTACCCTAGGTGATTCTGCCTTGGCAGGGGGTTGGACTCGATCTGTGGAGGTCGCTTCCAACCTCTAATGTACTGTGATTCTGTAACATTAAATTGCTGCCATGAGCCTTTATAGGCAGTTTTATGTAACTGAAGCCAGCTGATTGTAAAAAGGAAGATGAAGCAGGCTCATGATGAGACTTTAAAATATTTTTGTATTTATATACAGTAAAGCGTAGATACACACTATACTACTTCAATTGTAAGGAATAAAATTTTAATTAAGGGCTTTTGAAAAAAATAAGTAAAGAAAACAAAATTGCTTTTACATCGAAAATATTTTCTTGTGGTTGCAGGTGCAAATTTTCACTTTGTGCAACTTGGAAAATTTGGTTTGGCCAATTTTATGATGGCTGTCCTGGATTAGTTTTGGTTGAAATGAGCAGCTCTTAGTGGAAAGATACAGTGTAAAAAAAAAAAAATAAATGTTTAGAAACACATACAGTTCTAAGCTACCAGGTTACTTCTTCATTGTTCTGTAACTTATGATTAAGCTGAACTCAGTTCATGCCTGAAAAGAGGAGGCTCCAGGGAGGCCTAATAGCAGCCTTCCAGTATCTGGAGGGGGCCTACAGGAAGGGTAGGGAGAGACTATTTACAAAGGCCTGCAGTGACAGGGTGAGAGGCAATGACTTCAAACTAGAGAAGGGCAGATTTAGATTGAATATCAGGAATATTTTTTTTTATTATGAGGGTGATGGAACACTAGAACAGGTTGCCCAGGGAGGTGGTTGAGGCTCCTTCTCTGGAGAAATTCAAGGTGAGGCTTGACAAGACCCTGGGCAACCTGATCTAGTTGGGAATGTCCCTGCTGTGACTGAAGGAAGTCAGACTGGATGACCTTTGGAGGTCCCTTCCAGCCCAGACCATTCTATGACTCTAGTCTGTCTCCATTAATACAGAGGCTTTTTACAGTGACTCTGATATCAACTAATCTCTATAAATCCATTACTTCCAACATCGTCTAATTACATAATCAAGTGAATGTAGATGTGTCTGGAAAATCTTCACCAGGTAGATTATCTGAGATTCACTGATTTAGAAGGTCACAAAGAAATAGCATCTTTCCTGTTTCCAGTAAGTGAGAGGAGATAAGCACGCTGCTTCCCCCAATTATTACCATTTGTTTTAGGGTGCTGTCATTCCCCATGGAGAGGAAATGGAAAAACACATAACTTTACATGTTCAGTGTTCATCATGACCGATTCAACTGATGACTCATTTCCTGCCAGAAACAAATAAAAAGGCCTCCCCAGGTTAAGAGCCAGTAATGGAAAAAGTACTGATTGTACTGCCATTTCTTTCTTAATCTGTCACATTGGTACTGATGGAACAAGTGGATGTCTGTAAAATCAAATGAAGCTCTGAACAAGTCAGAGTTTGGAGTATTTCAGATTTTGCAAAACATAGAAAGAAGAGGACTGCTGCCTAAGACTGTCATTAAAATAGCAGGTATTAAAAGATTAGTGTATAAGAAAATAATTACTTTTTTTTTTTTCTCTCCAGTAAACTAAGCTTTGACAGTAGAATTACAGAATAGTTTGCTTTGGAAAGGACCTTAAAAATCATCTGATTCCAACCTCCTTGCCACGGGCAGGGGCACCTTCTGACAGACCAGCTTACTCAAGGCCTTCTCCAAGCTGGTCTTGAACACCTCCAAGGAGAGGGCATCCAGAACTTCCCTGGACAATCTATTCCTTACTGTAAAGGATTTCTTTCTTACATCTAGTCTAAATCTACTCTCCTCAAGCTTCAATCCATTCCCTCTTGTCCTATCACAAGCCCTTGAAAAAAGTCTCACCTCAGCTTTCTTGTAGGCCCTCTTCAGATACTGGAAGTCTGCCATAAGATCTCCCCAGAGCCTTCTTTTTTCCAGGGTCGCTTTAGTACTTTGAGTACTTGATTTTTAAGCATCTATTTACACCCTACATAGTGTGGTAGTTTTAGACTATGGCCTTCAAATTTTGTTACAGATTTTGAGCAGAAAATCTAATAGGATTTTAAATGTATTGGATTGGCAAATCCCAAGGGGGTGGGGGAGGAAGTCTCTATATTACAGGGCTCTTTTGTAGTAAAATTTGTGATGTCCCCTCACATAAATATGAATTTAAATAAATAAATGTAGTTTTCTTCAGGTTGTCCCCATTTGTACATTTAGTATCTTTTCATGATTCCAACACCAAGTAGTAGTAAGCATAAACATTTACAGCTCCTAGCAGACATTTAGTGTTACTATAGCAAAGTGTGGCTGTGGAATTAGAATGACATTGTAAATAGCAGTGGGAAGTCACAGACAAAATTAGTTAAGTACCCAGAGTGCAGACAGATTGGTCACAGTGATTTACAGCCCTGAGAAGTGCTTTGCATTGGCGTCCCTGGCATGACTTAATTTTCCTACTACACTTTGTATTACATTAAAGCCTACTACTCAGATTACATCATGACTGAATTGGAAGAGTGCAATGTATACTTGTACACTTTGGGTATCTAAGATGCTTTTTACAATCTGAAAGATTCCACTGACACCACCATTCTTTGGCTTTAAGTTAGGGAAGACTGCTGTTAATGGTATCGAAGAAGCAGGTTTTTCAGAGAATCCTAGAGCTTTGCTTGGGCTTTGCCACAGGTGTTTCAGCCATGTACTTGTGCATTTTCAGTAAAGTTGAAGCAAGAATAAGTAAAGCCTAAGTCCTGTTCTTTAACTTGCAAAAGCAGCTTTTCATGTGACATTCAATGCTTAACAGACATGGAAAGAGTCAGAGGCAATTGACTGTGTACAGAAACATTTCTGTCCCAGTAACCTTTATCAAAGAATTGCATTTTAATCCTTCAGCTTGATTTCCTCTTTGTTAAGATGGACTGAACTGCAACTGTCTTTACAGGAAGATAAAAATGATGAAGCAGAAACTGTTTTACAATACACTTTTAAGTTACTAACACTAGAAATAGGGAACAAACCGAAACCTATTCCATAGGCCAGATGATCTGCGTACACGCGTAGTATTACCCTATACTTCATGTGTGCCATTTTATCAATGGCAGAGGGACCTCAACCAACTGGACAGATGGGCAGAGTCCAATGGGATGACATTTAACAAGTCCAAGTGCCGAGTGCTGCACTTTGGCCACGGCAACCCCATACAGAGATACAGGCTGGGGTCAGAGTGGCTGGAGAGCTGCCAAACAGTGAGGGACCTGGGGGTGCTGATTGACACCCACCTAAACATGAGCCAGCAGTGTGCCCAGGTGGCCAAGAGGGGCCAATGGCATCCTGGCCTGCATTAGGAATAGTGTAGCCAGCAGGAGCAGGGAAGTCATTGTGCCCCTGTACTCTGCATTGGTTAGGCCGCACCTTCAATACTGTGTCCAGTTCTGGGCCCCTCAGTTTAAGAAGGACATAGAGTCACTTGAATGTGTCCAGAGAAGGGCAACAAGGCTGGGGAGAGTCCTTGAACACAAGCCCTATGAGGAGAGGCTGAGGGAGCTGGGATTGTTTAGCCTGGAGAAAAGGAGGCTCAGGGGTGACCTCATTGCCCTCTACAACTGCCAGAAAGGTGGCTGTAGCCAGTAAGGGGTTGGTCCCTTCTCTCTTGCAACCAGCACCAGAACAAGGGGACACAGTCTCAAGCTGCGCCAGGGGAAGTTTAGGCTCGAGGTGAGGAGAAAGTTCTTCACTGAGAGAGTCATTAGTCATTGGAATGGGCTGCCCGGGGAGGTGGTGGAGTCACCATCCCTCAAGGTGTCCAAAAGGAGATTGGACATGGCACTTGGTGCCATAGTCTAGTCATGGGTCTGCGGTAACAGGTTGGACTTGATCCTTGAGGTCTCTTCCACCCTTGGCGGTACTGTGAAAACCATTTGTTTGGAATTAAACTACAGTTATTACTTATCCTGCAACAGAATAACCAAGTTTATATAAGTATGTACCAATGAATTTCACTCACTTGAAACTGCCTTACTGCTTTGTACTTAAGTCCAGACAAAGCTTGTCCAAGCCCTTCACTACCATTACTGCTATGTGATCTTAATATTAGAAGTGAGGTTCAGAATTCGTGTTGAGTTTCTGAAATATGCCTTTTCTAGGTCACATTTCATAGTGCAAAAAACCCAGAAAAGAGCAAATACCTGAGGTAAAATTGTAAACATTAAAAGATTAAAACAGAAGTTCAAGTAATCATTAAGAGATTAAGAAGTGGAATGTTGGGAAGGAACAGTATCTGGAGGTTTCTGTTCTTACCCCTGCCTTACTCTGTCTCCTTCAGCCATTCATTCTTATCTTAACCTTCAAGGAACAAAGTGGGATATTCTCTGTCCAGTAGCCAGAGTATCATGAAAAACCTGTATTGATTATAGACTCCTGATGATACATTTCCCACAAATGTAGAAGGCCAATATAGTTTCTGCTTAAACTTAAGAAAAGTCATGGGAAGGAGAAGGAGGAATTGAACCACAAAAGTGGTGTTAGTGGCATTTGTAATCCATTTTGCCATGGAAACTACTGCAGTGTGGAATCCCAGTCTGCTGTGAGCACAGGTTGCTAAGGAAAGAGAAGTAGACAGCTGTTAGAAGGCTATCAGAGCAATTCATAATGCTAGTGATAGGAAGGTGATTAGCTCCCACACCCGCTTTCCTCATTATCGTTAAGTCATGGCTTATTGTTAACATGTTGTTCTTTCGTGGTAAGTGACTACTGTAATTTTTTTACCTAAAAATCTGAGATTAGTTTAAAATGTGTATAAAAGATCACTGATTCTGTGCACCTTTTCAATATCATCCCATACTTCAGTAATTTACACCACTTTGTTTACATCCTGAAGTATGTCCTTGAACATGAAGTATATACACTTAGTGTGTGGCAGCTGTCAGATCATGGGAAATGTTTCTCACTAAGTCTGTCACTGCATTAATAGCAAGTACCTTGGGAAATGTGCAGTAAAGAACAGCAGCAGAGCTCAGCCCTCCCAAGACCTGCTCACCCAGTAGTTAGCCCCTGGACATGCTTCTGTAGCTTGCCTTAAGGTTATCAACTGTCTAAGTTGTACCTCTGTTAAGGGCAACAATTCTTACAGTATTGAATGGCACAAAACACATCTTAAGCTCAAAAAAGACCCAGAAACAAGTTGTTCTTCATCTGATGGGCTTTTTCTCTGGTTGGGTGGCAGTTTCTGTGATACTGCAGCTACTCCTTGTTTAAAAGGCAGAGGGCAGGTGGGTTCCTCCTGTTTAATTCCAACTGCTTGAAGGTCTTGCCACAAAAGAGGTGGATCCAGAAAGGGCAGAAAAGCCAGTCTAGGGTAGGAGTTGCTCTTGCCACTGAGTCAAATGCATCATTGCACAGAAATAAATTAGAACTTCAGTAAGTTATAGAGCTCAGTTGTTACAAGTAAGGTTCTGTTTTTGCTACCTCTGAATAGGAAGCAGTATAATTATCCATTCTACAAGGAACACTACAACAAACCACACCAAAGCCAAGTACCTAGCTAAAATTAGCTGACCTCACTGAGTGAGTCATAGAGAGCCTTTTTTATGACATGCTGACCCTGTCCTACAAAGTGATGTGCCTAAACTTCAGGTCACAAGTAAGCAAGCATGAAAAAAAATTGTATTCCTTGAAATGCCAACCATTCTGGGCACATAGCTAAATCATCCTCCAAAACCAGGAGTGTGCATAGATACATGGTATTAGACAAATATTTGAAGGGAATAAAAAGGCTGTAAATAGCATTAAATTATACACAAAAAAGTGTTTCAGCAAGCAAGAAGGGAAAAACTATGGCCAGGATTGTACTTGAAAAATGTGACAGTATATATAGGCAATATATGTATATGCAATTTTGCAACACCTGAGGGTACACAGAGAAAATGAGAAGGCATTAATTTGCTTGTGCTGTCACTTTAGCAGTAGTAGAGCAGTTCTCAAATTGAGCACTGATTTCTCAGTAAGGCACAGAAATTGTTCTGGGATAACACTGTTCATTGCTGGAGGAGATGTGGGATTGCTGTTGAGGGAAATCCAGTTGGGTACATCAGGGCCTTCAGGGGAAGTGGAACTAATACTGCACTCATCCTACAGCAAACTCTCCACCTATGCCGCTCTACAAGCACCTGTTTTTCTGCTAATGTGCACTTCCCTTTTCCCCTGCTAAGCCCCTCCAATGATTCTTTTTTTCTATCTTCTGTAGAGCTATTGCATGAGTTGTACTCAGACTGAATTGAGGGATAGAAACATGAAATGCACCTTGGCAAATCTGGGTAGAAGGGAGTGGAATAAAAATGTTACTGTGCTTTAATCAGAAAGAGGAGTTTTCTGTAGAATATTACATGATTGCAACATAATTTTGATTTTAGGTCTCTATTTTGTTGTAGCAAAGGGAAAGTTCAGAGGGTGACTGGTTTGGTACAAGAGCATCTTAGTAAAGGTGAACACATGCAAGTGAACACTTAATAGACACATGAATGCTTAACAGAGGTACGAACAAGATAGAAGAAAAGAGGAATCATTAAAATGACAATGTTACAAGAAGGAAGATAAACCAAGATGGAAGGTTCAGCCTGAGTGTCAAGGAAATCATTATTGCAGAGATTTAGAGATGAGACTAGTGTTCCAGTGAAAATACCAAAAATATAGCTGCTTCTGATTTTGCAGATTGCCCAAATAATATGAAAATGAGTCTGCTTGTAAAGGAATAAATTAAATAAGGTTTGTTTGTATTTTGTTTGTTGTTCTTATTTTGTTTCTTATTCTTTTAACATTAGTCATTCAAATCCAAGGGAGCTTTTGGCTGAACACTCTCTCTATGTTCCCCTATGTGCTCTACAGGAATATCAGATGTTTCGGGAAACAAATTATATTGGAAAAAAAAATGATTTGCCTTTCATAGTAAATTCTAATACTTCCTTTTGTATTTCAGGGTGCAAGTTGAATTCTATATGAATGAAAATACGTTTAAAGAGAGACTAAAGCTCTTCTTCATCAAAAACCAAAGATCAAGTAAGCAGTTGGATTAATTTCTATTAAACATAATTATGGTACTTTGAGTTGAAGTCACCAGCAAAATTGTCATTAATTTTCTTCTGAGCTAAAATTTTACCTAACCACAGAGGAATCAGTTTTACATAACCTCCAAAACAAATTCATGAATTTAAAATTAAAACCAGCATACATTCTTTGTAGGGTCAAGTACTTAGGGATGTCATTTTATTTTCGTATTATGATCAAGTTGCATAGGTGTGACATTGGAACACTCATTGACAAGTCAATACCTTATGCCTAGGAAAGAGCAGAACCTCAAAGATGCTGGATGAAAAACACAGCAGAAGTAACTAACTTTTTGAAGTGTTCATTTTTATGAAGTATTCCTAGATAAATTTTAAACTTGATTGGTACTGATCAAAACCCGAAACAGCAAACAAACCAACCAACCCACCCCACTGGTTTGGAGTGGAACCTCATGGAACATCATACCTCCTTCTCCGGAATGTGATGCTTCAGAAGGGTAGCCCTTAGGTACAGAAATTCATAGGCCATTGTAGAAGAAAATAAAGAACTAAGATACTAATCTCTCAAACTACACCCAGAAGCTGGTCCAAGAGGTTGAAAGTGCCATATATAAGCAAATTTTGATTAAACAGAAGAGTTCATAGCTAATAAGAGCAGTAAGTGACCTCTGTGTAGCAGGATTGAGTTTACTTCCATTTGCCCTATACCTGTAAAGAATTAAAATCATAATAGCTGTCCACATAAGGCTTCTAGAGTAGAAAGACGACATTTTGGGCTTTGTAATACATTTAAGATTGTTCCATGGCTTTGTGTCTGGGAAAAGAGAAAGGAGAAAAGACAGACCTTTACTTTTTTGATGCCTCAATCTAAAAAACCCCAGACAAAATTTGGGAGACTAGAGCATATTTTTTAAGAGTAAGATAGACCATAAGATCCTCTATCTGTAAGAGCTGTTATTAAATAAATACTACTTTTACAGTACAGCAAATGATCTTTTAATTAGCTAAGCTTCTCTAACTTTCTAAGTGTGATAAGCAAAGTATTTGCCTAGGCCAAACAAAGCTCCCCCCATCCTGTCTCCTATCCCCATTTCTTCCCCCTATCCCCCCAAATAAGGTACTGTTCTGTGAGTAACTGATTTCAGTTTGGGCTTTGGAATTATTTTCTGGCTTCCAGCTGGAGAATCAGGTTTAGACAAAGCTGCTGGAGTTTCATTCCTGGCAAAAGCTTAATTTATTACACTTACATAGACTCACAGGAAAAAATGCTCCTGATTTAGGTACCTAAGTAGCATAGAAAGCAGAGAACTACCATTGCTAGTAAATAGCCTTCGGAATATCTTCTCTTCCAAACTTCAGGTGGGACATAGTTGGGCTTTTTCCACATTATTATACATTGAAATAGATTGGGTTGGTAAATTTATTTTCTTGTATTTGTAACTGAGACAAGTTTATTATTCTCTATTAACACACTTCAGAGCTCTCTTACTGTATTTTTATTTTGACTAATATGAAGAGAATGTGTACAAAAACTCAGTATCCACAGAACAAAGAAGAGAATGTGACAAAATTTCATTCTCTGTCTTGTGTTTAGAAATCTAACTGTATTGCATGGAATTAATTTTAGCTCAAACATTTTCATATGTTGCAAAGTCTCCCTTTACAGAGCTATTAAAAAACAGTCCAGACATGGTCCTGGGCAACCAACTGTTGGTGGCCCTACTCAAGCAGGGAGGTTGGACAAAATGACTTCCAGAGGTCCCTTCCACTCTCAGCCATTCTGTGATTCTTCTTAGAGATAAATAATTTAAAGTAAATTTTAATTTTAAATGTAATTAATTGCACTAAAGCTTCACAAATAGTTTTGGTTATTTTCTACTTTTCTTCCTGTGATTTTACAGATCTTTAAATATTTTGCTTCTAACATTGTTGCTATAGTGCGTAATACAGGAAGACACAAAACAGAAGTGCATCCTAAACTAGTAAAGCATATGAATCCTGGTTAAAAGGACAGTCTAGGGAACTGTAAACAGTAAGCAGCATTTTTGTTCCTGATCTAGTCCACACAACAGGCATTTGATTCACTTTTGTTTACTTACTAAGAACATCTATAAAGCTATGACCTACCTTGCTGCAAATCTCTTCTCACTGATAAAATAGAAAGGTTTCAAATGGTACATTCATGCTTGAGGTAAGTGACAGAATTTTTACCTACATAGATCTTAACAAGATTTAAAAATACCTATATATAGATACATAATTTGATGGCAGAACTGCAGATTCTGTATACATCTAAAATAGAAACTTTTATGATCATCAGCACAAAAATTAAAGCAGAAGTTAGTTGTTTACCGGATTTCATCACCTTTCCATTGCTAAGTGCATATTTTTCTGGCTATCCACATTAAGAGAATTGTCATAAGTTACTATATGGGGACATACCTATTAGGTTATGACTGAATAAGTGTCATATGTGGGTCCAAAGCAGAGGAATGATGAGGAAGTTGATTTGAAATAAGCAAGAGAGTGGGAAGAAACTATTAATTCATCTTATTTGAGATAGGTTCATGCTATAGACAAGTGCAAGAATTTTCCTGCTTGGCTTGCTTTGGCCACAACAACCCCAAGTGGCACTATAGGCTGGGGACAGAGTGGCTGGAGAGTGAGACCTGGGGATGCTGGTAGACAGTAGGCCAAACATGAGCCAGCAGTATGCCCAGGTGGCCTGGAAGGCAAATGGCATGCTGGCCTGTATCAGAAGCGGTGTGGCCAGCAGGACAAGGGAGGTTATTCTTCCCCTGTACTCAGCACTGGTCAGGCCACACCTTGAGTACTGTGTCCAGTTCTGGGTCCCTCAGTTCAAGAGAGATGTTGAGGTACTGGAATGTGTCCAGAGAATGGTGACAAAACTGGTGAGGGGCCTGGAGCACAAGCCCTGTGAGGAGAGGCTGAGGGAGCTGGGGTTGTTTAGCCGGGAGAAGAGGTGGCTCAGGGGAGACCTTATTGCTGTCTACAGCTACCTGAAGGGAGGTTGTAGCCAGGTGGGGGGGTCTGTCTGTTCTCCCAGGCAACCAGCAACAGAACAAGGGGACACAGTCTCAAGTTGTGCCAGGGGAACTTCAGGCTGGATATTAGGAAGAAATTCTTCACAGAGAGTGATTTGCCATTGGAATCAGCTGCCTGTGGAGGTGGTGGAGTCGCCGTCCTTCAAGAAAAGCCTGGATGAGGCACTTAGTGCCATGGTCTAGTTGATTGGATAGGGCTGGGTGATAGGTTGGACTGGATAATCTTGGAGGTCTCTTCCAACCTGGCTGATTCTATGTTTGGTGGAAAAATCCAGCTTCTGATGAATTCTCCTACACAGTGATGCTATACAGAGCTGAGGTAAATTTTGTAGAAGTGTGGTGTGGATTTAACAAGTGAAAACAGACTAATGAACTCTCCCTATTGACAGCTAGTAAAGACAGTTATGAGCACCTTCTTTTCATCACAGGCCCTCAGGAGAAGAATCCAAAGAAAACTAAAGGGATGAGGCATATTGTTTCTGTTGAGTTAAGCAGCCAGTTCACAGAAACTAAGTGGGAGAATGATGGTGCTTGCTGTATTTCCAGCAGCATATGACCTGGACATTCCATTTTCACTATAATCTTGGCAGATACCTAAGCACTGCTACTAGTTTTCATGATACAAGAAGCTTAACCAACAATTAAACAAGGCAGTTTTCAAGAGAAACACACTGGAACTATAACAAAATTATTACTATTCTGAATGAGAGAAAAAAAAAAAAAATCCCCAAACCAAGGTCTTCTGAGTTATTAAGTTCAGTTAAACAGTCCTGCTTCTGCAGGTCTCCGTTCTCATCCCAGTACTCACAACCAGAGTCCTGTAAAAGACAATCTCCAATACCTGCTGCTGAGACAGTACCTGGCACTCATTCAAGGGTAGGTATTCAGTCATTGAAATTCTGTTGCCCAGAGGTATCAGGGAGTTGATTAAAGATACTGCCCTTTAGATCTTGGTGTTCAGTGAGAACACTAAAAACCTTACTTCATATGCTAAACATGTCATTGCTGTTACTGAGAAAATCATTGTCAGTAATAGAACTGACTCAAACTACCCATATTCAGCAGTTTTTGCTAATCCTTCAGACTTCACAAGTGAATTTAACGTATTGAAGTTTAATACCACATGCTTTTGTCAATAAAAGCAGTCAGCTCTAGAATTTATATGAGTATTTTACAGGATACTACTCTGATCTAAGTCAGATACACACCAGTAGCAGGAATTATCAACTTCTTCATTCATTGTTCTGATTTTGGAGGTATTTCTACAAGCTGATATAATAAGATTCTGTGTCTGGTGTTGGCCTAGATTCCACTAAGTCTTCTGCAAGCAAATTTCTGATCATGTTCCACCAATGCATGAAAAGCATTTTACAAAGGTGTCAGCCAGCACCACCACCACCCTCTCCCCCACCCCCCTTAAAAAAAAAGAAAAAGACATATTGGTATGACATGCTTGTACTTGCCAAGATCACAGTCTCCATTATCACAGCCTAAAATAAGTCTCAAAGGGGAAAAAAAGAAAAAAAAAAAAAAAAAGAGTAAAGTTTCAATTCAGTGGAGAAGGAATAAAAGAAAACTACCAGCAGGATATAAATTATTAACAGTATATTTTGATTCAACTTCTAAAGCCACCTGCTACTGAAATGATTGCTCTAAACCCCAAAAATATGTTATAAACTTTATGAGAAGGGAATAAAGGAAGGTGATTGTAAAATCTTGAGCTGCTGTCTCTATCATTTTGATTTAGAACAGCTCTCTAAATCAGAGGATTAATCTCTAAGAACATATGCAAGAGAAGCAACGAGAACTTATAATAAAAATTCCAGTCAGTACTGGTGAAGCATAATATATCACCCTCTCCTTACACATGCCTGAAGAAAAGTAGCAAATACTTGTTCAAACTGAGAAGGAAACATTAACATGTAACATGATTATATTTGTTTCAGAAAACAAACAGATTTTGAACTGTTATTGTCAATGTCTTCTTTTAAAGAAGACAAAGGATGTAACACCATGGTTACATGGACACAGTGCAATTACTGTCTCATTAAGGAATACATAACTGGATAACAGTGTATGATGGATGGAGCTGAATACAAGTTTCAGGCACCAGTGTCAAAACATTACAGATACGCCTTGCAAACAACCCTGCTGCTTGAACAGTCTGGTTGTGAATGGAAAGAAAGAAATTTAGTCTTAAGGATTAGCAAAAACTGCTGAACATGGGTAGTTTGAGTCAGTTCTATTACTGACACCATGTTGATCCACAGGCAGTATGTAAAATAAAGGATGAAAATAGCCAGCAAACAGAAGTATTAAATTCTCTTTGTAACAGAATAAAAAAAGAAAACCTCTTTTGAATGCCTTCTCCAGTGACTCTTCCCTCCTTCCCACATGCGAGATCCTAGATCTCCATGACAGTAGTATAAATGCAATTCTTCCAACTCACAAGCCGTATCTATGAGGCTACAGAAGATCTGACCAGAGGGAATACTTACTTGGTACTCCTACGTTAATTATTAAAGCTTTAACAGAAGTGACTAAGCATGCTCCCAACAGCACATCCTGTTTTTAAAGGCTGAGGAATACAGAACTAGGAGAGGAGACCTTCTGAAGCCTGTTCTATATTTGTATTGTAATAACTATCCCAATCACAGTGGAAAAAGATATGTTCTATTGCCTTACTTTATATATAACCCAGTCCTATGCTAATTAAAACCCTTAAATGAAAGCCCTACCTCATATTCTGTGAGAAACAGCCATTCCTGTAGAGATACCAGATATTCTCCTGCTCACCAGAGCCTGAAGCACTTTTAAACATAGTCTGAAATAGATCTATGAAACTGAAATATTTGAATACTTAAGTAGTTCTAGGACTTTCAAGACCAAGAATTGAAAGTTAAGAGTTGAAGGAGTTTAAGACAGGAGCATAGGGCCTCTGTACTAATGTAGTTTTTAAATCATAAAAGCACCCTTTTCTTCTGGCATTTAAACTAACATATACATTCAAAAGATTATTAGAAATCAGGTCATTATTGAAACAGAAAAGTAACATTTCACACCATGAGTAACATTTACAGAGCAAAAAATCAAAAGAGACAAACAGTAGACTTTTATGCTTATCTAAGAAAGCTAGACAACACAAAAATAGTAAGGAAAAGAAATCCTGGAAGGCTTTGTTTGTGGTTAGTAGGGTTTTTAGGGGGTTTTGTTTGGGTGTTTTTTGGTGTTTTGTTTTCTTTTTTAATCATTACTTGCTCTTGGTGTAATAGCCTGGTTGTTGTGGCAACAGTCATACTCCATCAGACTTCCACAAAAGGAGTAGTACAGAGAGTACTAAACAGTTCAGATTTTCTTCAGTAACTGTTCAAAAAAATCACAGGATTGTCCAAGAAAAGCACTGGAGTTCTTCCTAACCAAATAATAGCATGACAACACACTTACTTACCTACCCTCCACAGCCTCTCAAACCATTTACCGCTTCAATCCATCAACCTCTTCACTCATGTTGGGGAATAAATAGCCTGTGGCTAATTACTCTTGATGGCAGGAATCACTAGGTTAATATTAACCTAATTGCCAGTAACAGCTGTGGGACTTCTCATGGTCCAGACTACAGCATTTCAACCCCTAGATTACACATGACAAGCCCCTGTAAAAGTCCATTCAATTCTTATGTGATAACTGCAACTTAATACCTACCACAGTTAAAAGTGGTAAGCCGTGTTGTGCAATAAACCTTAGTTCTTTCAGTAATTGCATGGTAGACTAAGAATCTATGTTCTATTTTCCTGTGTTTGCTGTAGATTGTGCTTTAATTTGGGTGGAGAACAAAAGGTGATTTCTCAATTTTATCTGTAAGGTGATCATTTTGAACTTAGGAAAGTCATAAAGTACATAATATTACCATAAGATAATTATGATTCTTTCCTTAAAATGGGATGTATGCACACACCTTTGGATACGCATAACATAGAAGTAATTATACTGAGTTGAGCAGAGCTACTTCCATATTAGCAACACAACAATAAATGATGTGATCTTCACTGTGACCAGGTGCAAATGTGCAAGACTCAGTCAGTGGTATTTTGCTTTGTACAGAAGGGTTCTTTCCTGTAGAAATGGAGTCTCAGTTCACAAGACTCGAAAAAAGAAATGCTTAAAGTGACCCCCCCCCACTCTTAACCTTAGTCACCTGGCAGTTTTAGCTTAATTAGTGAATGAAAACTTGAAACGTAAGAGTTAGATACAAGTATTTACACTGGCAAAACAGTAAGACTGGTCAATTTAATAGCAAGACTGAAAATTTAAACTTTAATATAATGTAGTGACTACAAAATGTGATTGAAATGTAGTTAAGTTCTACTGTAGTAGATAACTGTAGCAGTTAGTACTAAAATAAATTGCCCATGTGAAAGAAAGGATATTTCAATATTCACATGGTCTGTAGAAGAAGCTGTTGATTCTGTTCAGTTGTGCCTTCAACAGACATCCTGATTCTTGGAAAAATCAGTATGCAACTTCACTACTAAATAATAACAGTTTAATATTTTATTAATTGGGATACTATTAATATAGTCTGTGTGAGAAGCTACTGCATATTCATATATGTATAAACATAAATAAATAAATAAAAGCAGTATATATACTGCTTTTCATATATTAATATCTCAGTACTTTCCATTGTATATCCTCTGCCCATCATTGAAATATGTTTTCTTCTTGTTGCTTTACCTTCTCAAATACCATATGTAGCTCTGGTTCCCCTTTCAAGAAAGTGTACTTAGAAAGCTACAAAAGACTTAAAGCATGCTATCAAGAAAGACGAATGGCATATTAGAGCTTTCAAATAAATGACTGAGTATTTCTTTACATTAAAAGAGTCTGAGTCTTAACTTAGATCTTTCTGGAAGCTGGAAAGGTGTATTGTATGGGCATCTGATAAGCTTGCTCGTTACGTTCTTCTGTATGATATGCCCTACAGGGGAAAGTTACTGTCTAGATTGACCTTTGCTCTGATCCCTTTAGTTTTACATTAAATGTGGATGAAACTGTAAAGAACCTAAATTTAATTCTGTATTTTCTTTCAAAACAGGCCTGAGAATACGATTATTCAATTTTTCTCTCAAGCTCCTAAGCTGTTTCTTGTACATAATTCGTGTACTCCTGGATGATCCTACACAAGGATTTGGATGGTAATGTTTTGGTGTTTCTTTTTTGTGTTGTGTTTTTTTTTTTTTGTAATTTCTGCTTTAGAAACATTGTTTAACTTGATGAATTTGATGAATAAATGTTTGATATTCTGTCTTAGAATTATTTTGGAAGAATTACAAAGCTAGTCTTACATTGTGAATGGAAGTAAGAACTGAAATAACAATATTCTTTATTCACTTCCCTGCTAAAATAATCCTGGCTCTTTGCTCAGATAATGTACATCAAATATAGTTGTTGTGCAAAATTATATATTTTGATTGTCTTATCACATAAAGTTTCTAAGTATCTTACTTATGTTTATAAAACTAAAATTGCAACTATCTGGTTGCCAGTTTATGCAACAATAATTTTAAGATTTTACTTAAATACTTTTACTTAAACCCCCATAGCTCAGAAACAGACAGTACATGAAAGGGCTTTCATGAACATGACATTGGTAATAATTTCCTAGCCTTCTGCTTTCTCTAAACACTTACAAGAGAGGGAGACCAAAAGTACATTCTATACTTCAGGTGATCTATACTCATAATGTATGAGTTAGCTCATACGCAGTTGTCAGGATGGTATTCTAGATGTGTCATTTGGTACTTCTGCCACAGGTGTATTTCCATTCCTTTGTACTTACATGCAAAGATTTTTCTGCATCTTGCTGACTGCTTAATTCCCAGACCATTCCTGGCATGGTTGTTCCTTCCACCTAAATGAACTCAGCAGCCAGAGAGTGTTATCTGTATTTTCTGTATACATCATTCCCTTAGATTGTGTTGTGGTACATCTGAGACTAGTTTGTTCTGTCTGTGCCTAACATTTGTCTGGCTGAGAACCTTTACAAAAGTCACTTCTGCATGTTAAGACTCCAGTCTTAGAAGCTTTGCCAAACAAACCTGCTCTGTGCCCAAATGATACCCCATTTATATCAATGATTTTGCCCCTAGAGATCCTGAGAGCCTGATAGCTAAACGACTGCCATAATGCATTCTTGCAAATGCAGTGTTATGAAATAATCCTTTTTAGATCTGTGTCACAGCCTGATGAAGGAAACTACTCAGTGTGTTGAGACCATTGCCACAGGAAACATTAGCACCTGGTTCTTTTTAAAGTGGCAGGTTTGGGAGGAATGCTTCTCATTACAGATTTATTTCCTGTTTCTCAGAAATGCCTGCACGATTTAGTATCATTCATTTACTCCTTCAGGCACAATAGATGAGCTAAAGCCATAAAGCATCCTTAATTAATACCATTTAACACCTGCCCCACTCATAGTCAGTGAAAACAGAACTATGGCTAATCTGTAGCAAGTCATTTTCCTCTGACCTCGCTTGCCAAGGAGAAATAAGGATATTGTACATCATTTAGACCAAGATATATTCCCACATCTGTGCATGACCACTTGAAGGGAGGATTTGTGCCAGCAGTTCAAGGCAAGATAACGTCACATGTACGTAGCAGCTATTTTTTTTACATAGATCTCACCAGTTTCTTACTTAAATTACTGCTGCCCTCCAGCCCTTCTCGCAAGAGGATATGAAGTGTAGTTCAACACAGTGTTTCCTGCTGAGAGGATGGCAGGTCTGTGTGCTCTTTCTATGACAGCCTAGCCATGTGATAGGGTTTCTAGTACCACTTGATATTTGATACTTAGTTCAGCTTTTGAAAGCATCAGTTCACTGGTTTCATTTTTAAATTGGACATGCTTGAAAATAAATATTGACAAACTGTAACCTGAAATGCTTCATAATCCTTTATCTACAGACACAGAACACATACAGATCTACTTTCCAGAAGTTAACTTTGCTTTTTAAAACATCTATACATTGCCTAGGGTCTCAAACTGCTGCATGCATTTTACAGAGCACTTAATAATGTAATTAATATTCCTTTCCTCTTGTATGTTTTATGATTCTCTTCCCATATACATACATGGACTTTGTATGGATGGGATGATGACTATCAGTAAGGAATTAAACCGGAGCTGTTCCAATCAAAACTACACACCTGGAACAATTGATTGGTGAGTTCCTAATTATGAAAAAAAAAAAAAAAAAGCAAAACTGAAGTCCACATAGTGGTTGGAAGTGGTTGGACTGGAACACAAATCCATTTATGCCGGGAGTGGTGACATTTTAACATATAATCATGATGTTTCCATAGCTCTCATGCAATTACTTTCATGTTCCTGAATATTCAATATTTTGTTTCTCTGATTGCATAAGTGAATGCTGGACTGGATGGTCTTGTGAGATCTGAATACCATCAATGCTCATACCTTACTAAAACCAATTCTGACTGGAAGTAGCTTACTAACAGTAAAATATTATGCCATTGAGCATGCCAGATTCTAGCAGTTTTGTGTCAGAGTGCCTATTACCAGAGTTTACTAAATATTAAGACAACATGTATTTTTTCTAAGCTATGACACAGCCTTTATGAGTTAGATATCCTTTATGTGATTACACCGATAGCGAAAAGTTCACACAAAAGAATTGTCAGGTTTGTTTTTCTTACCACAAGAAAATTACTCCTCTGCATCTCTAGAATCAAAAGCACAAATGTCTTTATTCATTCTGGAACTATAGGAGATGAACTAGCAGCTACTGAAGCTGATAAAAGGTTTTGGCATCACTGAGTGTTGGGTTACTCCCATGTGAACTCAGCAACTGGCTCTTGATTAGCAATACAAGCAGTGTCAATACTCAGTAGATAATTACTTATGTAAATTTTGTGTATTGCTGAGAATTTTTTTTTAACAAATAAGACTGCTCTAATTTCTATTCACATGTCCAAGTTTTTTTTTCTTTTGACTTTGTTCAAAACACTAATCAGTTTGTTCTTATTTTCATGTTTGATTTCTTACTGTAATAAATAGGTCTCCTATTATTTGGGTGAATCGAAGTTTGCCTTTGTGGGGATTGCAGGTAATATGTCAATGACCAATTTGACTATTTCTCATTAGTGATTGTAGGCAATGTTGGTTTCATAGCATTTAAGTGACCTTCTTTTTGCAAACTGTCACTGTGTATGGAGCTCCCTAAAACCCATGGAAGGGTCACCCTGCAGGCTCTCTGGAGTGTTATACTTGGAAAAGTGCAATGGGACTCAAGTCACAGCCTGTATTTTAGTTAGAAAAATAACGTATTTGAGCTTTGTGCTAAATGCTGTTAGCTGAGATGGTTTAGGGACGATGCATGCATGGGGTTTTATTACTTTTTACTTTGCATTGTAATACTTAATGTCATAAGTTCTTTAGAAGTCTGTATTAACGCACATCATTTTATCATTCCACTTAAGGTGTCTGTGGCTTTAATAAGTCTCTTTGAAACTCTGCTACTCAGTTATTTAAGCTACAAGGTAAGTCCTGTTAGTTACTTTTAGGCATAATTCATCCCAAACAGTAACTGAGTTAAATGTTTTAATATAAAACTCACGTGCCTGCATTTATGCCCACACTGCTGTAGAAGCAGGAAGGTGACAAAAACACACATGTAGAAGGCAGCATATTGTCAAACGTATGAGTGAGCACAAATATCCAGAGAGTGGATTTTTTTCAGTTGTCCACTGGCACACTAACTTGAGAACACATTTTCACAGTGACCTTGGCTTTTGGGGATGGATTTTTCAAGTGTACACTTTCATACGTCTATTGATAATGCTGTGGACATGATTTTCATTGATGTCAGAGTTGTTGCTATTTGGTATCTGTAACTCAAGCTGCAGGCTTGGAAAACTGCACAGCTAAAGTTGGCCAAGAGAGTACTTCTTGGTTTTTTTTGGTTTTTTGTTTTTTTTTTCCTTTTCTTTTTTCTTTTCTTTTCCTTAGCTTGGATTATGGACACCTAGATACCTGTTTTACCCAGGCCTCTGATGCTGTTAGGTTTCATTACCAAGGGCATTACCAGCAAAGATAAAGTCATTATCCTACTCTACACAGCGTGTGTCAGGCCACACCTGCAATACTGGGTTCAGTTACAGTGCCTGCTATGCAGGAAAGATGTGGACAGGCTGGAGGGGGTCTGTTCACCACCACTCTTTGGGCCCAGCCATCCAGACAGTTTTTTATCTATTGCAGAGTGCATTAAGAAGCTTCTAAGAATAAGAAGTAGTTGCAGATAAAAGAATTTCCCAGCAGTGGAGTCTGTTACTGTTATGAAGAGTCTGTTACTGTTATGAAGAGTCTGTTACTGTTATGAAGAGTCACTGAGAAATGACAATTATTAAATAATTAAATTCCTTAGGACAGGAACCTCACCTCCTTATCTGTGTGTGTTCATGTAAAGATAAAAGTAGCCAACACTTGCAGGACATAAAAAACAGAGACAAGGTGTCTTTTTATAATCCCAAGGGAGAAAACAGGAGCGTATTATTCTCTGAAAAAAAATTAAACTTTATATAACGAAGCTCTTCATTAGCTGAGGGAAGGAGTTGAGAAGTTAATGCAACTAGAATTCTTCATTTTAGCTGTCTTGCTAACTAGGTCACAACATGTAAATGTATGGTCATATGGAAACAGAGAACTGCTTTAGTGAAAATACAGATTTACAAGTCTATATTTTTACCTGTGGTACATGATGTTAAACAGTAAGAAAAGTAGGCCAGAGCGGCCTATATTCTATATTCACATTTGACATATGTGTCTAAATCCGAGATGAACGATCTTCCCAAAATTCAGCTAGTGGGAGAGATTCCATATGTGGCATTGGAATATCACATGTACTTTTCGTCAGAACTGTATGTAAGCCTACTCTAACATGGAGTTTGTTATTTTTTAAAATTTGTTCCTTTTCCTTGAAGGGAAATATCTGGGAACAAATTCTGAGAATACCTTTTCTCCTGGAAATAATTAATGCTGTCCCTTTCATCATCACGGTAAGCATATTTCAATTAATACATTTGCACATTGCACTTTGGAATCTGCACAAAATGAATGTGAATCTTACGTGGATGACAGAATTGTGCCTATGGGAACAGAAGTTTGTCAGCAACAAGAAGATAGTTTGCTACTTTAATGAAGTAATAATACAGATTACTTTCCATTTCTTCTCTGGTAGGGAAGAACCAAAACCAAACCCCTGGAACTCAAACTACAGCACAATCAATAAAACAAACTAGCTAGATATAAAAACCTAAGAACCTTTGGTGTCTGGTGCCAAATTATCTTACATGCAATTGCTCATAAAGGAAATAGTGCTATTTAAAGTTGTGTCTCACACTAGAAACAAATTAATGATATATATTTCTCCCAAGTGATTCATTGCTGTCTGAATAGGAAAGCTCTATCCCTGAAGAGAAAAGCTTTTAACAAATTTGTTAATTTTTCTTTCAGATTTTCTGGCCAGTCCTAAGAAACTTGTTTATTCCTGTATTTTTAAATTGTTGGCTGGCAAAGCATGCTTTAGAGAATATGATTGTAAGTATGACAAAGGAAATAACTACTTTAGAGTTTCTATTTTTTTTAGTATATTGTCTTTACTGGGATCTTGTCAGTACAGTCCACTGTCCAACTCTAGTAGGAAGCTAACCAGATCTTTATTTAGATTAAACAAATGGCCAAGCATTGTTAAACTGCTTTCCACATCAAAATTAGAAAAAGAACAAGTGAAATCTTAATTAGCATGAATTGTTTCTGTGCCAGTACGGGAAAATTGGAATGGTTGGTTCTTTTGTGGCTCTTCTGTCCATGGACAATTGCAGGGAACTCAAATACTATGCTTTAATTGGTCCTTGCAGCCTTTAAATTTTAAGGCCAGACATAAGCAGACACATATTAAAGCACTTGAAATAGTCAGAATTGTGCCAGGATGAACAAAGGACTAGTTAAATAATCACAGGTTCACATCTGGCTCTTTTGCACCCTTCTTTAGGATCAGCAAATTCTAAATACATTTGAATGACTACATTTTATCAGGACACTATATAATTCCTCTACTGAATCATGCCTTATTAATTCAACCCCCAAAATAACACCTATTTTCCATTAATATAGAATGATCTTCACAGAGCCATCCAACGCACACAGTCTGCAATGTTTAACCAAGTCCTCATTTTAATATCTACCTTACTATGTCTTATCTTCACTTGGTAAGTGGCCAACACCCCTTTGTTTTTATTATTTTATATTGGCTTTTCTTCTACTGCATAGTGATAAAATAGACATTGTGGAAATCATGCATTGAAATAAACAGAGTAATAGACTTGCACTTAAAGTGTTAACTGGCACCTGGTACTACCAGGGTTCTGACACACTGGGTTTGGAAACGGAATGTGCATGCATGATGGGTAAGGGAATCATTCCCACTTTAAGGAAGGAAATATAGATGATGCAGAAAGATGGGAGAAAGGAGTGGGGGAAAATGTACCTATGTATCAAGGGTGCAGTTTCAGCAGAAAAGTCACTCTGATTTGAAGAGTATCAACAGAAGTGCCCAAACTAATGTCAGCTTCCTCTTATTGGTGGGACAGACGGAGGAAATATGCGAGATCTCAGCTTTATCACTTGGATGACCAAGTAAGGTTCCCATAAGGCGTACAGAGGACAGCTGTTAATAATTTAGATTACAGGAAGTAGTGGAAGGCAGGTTCAAACAACCAGAGTGTGTTGCTCTGAGGAAATCCTTACTGCAAGACCTTGTAAACTTAAATTTACAGGAGGTTGGGAAGCATAGAGAAAAGTCTGTTGAAGGCATTAAATACAGATGTACTTGGTTAATGAAATTCTTGAGCTGCAGATTACTGGAGGCTAGGAGAAATCCACAGGAAACACCGCTTGATTGCCCCAGTTTTATGCTATACCTTAGGAATCTTCTGTTTACCAGGGCTGGAGACAGATGAAGCAGGATACACAAATCTTTGGTTTCACCCAATATGGGCATGCATATGCTTGGATAAATGGATATTGTATATAATACAACTTGGTAGCTTAGCATGAATAATTTTCTCAGCAGTAATGCCTGAGAAATGAGTACCATATACAGGGGAACAAAAGAATAGAGGAAAGATGTGTGTTCCAAGATGGTGTACAAGGGGGCAGAGAACAAAAGAGATGATTCTGTGTGGAAGGGCTAAATCATCTGTATTTATTTCTACAGACAGGGTGCTTTGGATCAGCACACTGATAAAGTCTGGTCTGTCATTTTGGAGACAGTGATTTGATTTTCTCTTTCTTTATTTCTCTAGTTTGTTTTTCTGCTAGCTGCTGTTATATGCTGCCTAACCCTTCTGATAATGACAGTGTAAAGTAATACATGGCCTTTTCCAGTCTTCTCCCTCTCTGTCATTTATTCAAGATGAGGAGTTTGTTCTAGTCAGTGGTTAATGAGTGATCCACCTTTTGTCTTATGACTACACAACTGCATAATGACAAATGCTGCCAGTTCTAAGCAGTAACAACTTTTTGTGAGATTAAACTGCCTACTGAATATGATGGCCTTTTAAAAGGAAATTTTAAATGAATAATGACTACAATAAATGAACCAGAATGCATAACATTCTGTCACTGTAGCACTTGGACGTTTTTAATTGGCTTTAACTTTCCTTTTTAAGTTTTGACAGTGCAAAGCACACTTGACTTAATGTGCCATCACCCTTTTTACTAACCTACGTCAATATTTTACTGAACTGCTGAACAAAATATGTATCTAGTTCTCACTGGACTAAGCTAGTAACAAGAATATTTCCTAAGAACTCACCTTGATGATCTCGGGTTGAATAAGGTGTAGAAGCTGCAGCTAAACAGAACATCATGCTCACCAGCAGGCATTTTGATAGCTGACAGTAAAACATGCAGAAAAATGGCAAGCTCACCTACAGTAATCACGTCTGCTTTCAACAGCTGCAGATATCAGCTCATTACAGATCATTATATACTGACCTAGTGTTGACCCTGCTAGACTGCAAAATAAGCTAAATAGGATGAAAACACCCAATAATGCAATAACTAAGGAAATGAAGCATATTGGGAATTGCTAAGAATAGTTGTTCAAGTGTCTGTAGCTTTCCTAAGACTGGAGTTCTGCTGTTTCTTACACGAACACATATAACAACATTTTTACATTTTTTAACCCATCTATGTATGATTTTATGTTGCATAGCATATTTTAAAAATACCTACAAAATTCTCTATAGGTGGTCAAAATCAATTAGCTTAATATCTTTCATTATGTTACATCTATGCTCTATATGAAGATGCATTCCAACCTATGTCTTACAACTCAGGTGTCAGATTACATGTGAAAAATGTAAAATCTAATCTAGTATTTACAGCCAATTGGTTAGTCTCAACATTTTCAGATATTACTCAAGCTGTCCTTTGCACTGAGAATATAGTGGGAAAAATCTCCTCCTGTATTTCTGTATAGTTGACAATTTTCGATGTTTGTCACAGAGCAAACAGTAATCACACAACAGAATTTTTGCTCAATTCCAGTCTTTCATTTTTGGTGAGGATTGTTTGTGGGTCACAGAGCCCTTGAACAGGCTCCCCAGAGAGGTTGTGGAGTCTCCTTCTCTGGAGACTTTCAAGCCCTGTCTAGATGCATTCCTGTGCGACCTGCACTAGATGGTCCTGTTCTGTCAGCGGGGTTGGACTCATCTCCAGAGGTCCCTTCCAACCCCTAACATCCTGTGATCCTGTGACCAGCTCCATATAGATGTGTTTATAGATTACACACAAGGTTTTTTCCCTTTTATTCTGATGTAAAAGATAGATTTGGCTATCCCATCCTCAGTGACCTAACCAGAACAATGATAATCACTCTGAAAGATGTGTACTCTTACATAGCACTGTTCAGCAGATGCTATTGATGGAATTGGAGTGAAAGTTACAGATCTAGTCAAAGTATATGTTTTGTCATTTACCTAATGGATGTTTGCACTTGTTTGTCAAATGGAATACTAATTATTTCTGTAAACTGTACAAAAAGATTAATAACAGTGAATGATTATTTCAGGCATCTTTCTGTGACACAGTGAATCATCTATTAAGACTTATTTTGCTTTTAAAATCAGCGTTACTCATATATCATCAGTGTAATAATAAGCTTGTAAAATAGGTGGCTTACAAACTGTTTTAGATGTTCTTTTATCTTTTTCATAACTGATGGCTAAGAAGTCTACACAGACTTTATGACCGCACTAAAAACTCAGGAGGTCAATCTTAACATTTTCTGAAAAACCAATCCAGATGATCACAGAATTACAGAAACATTCAGGTTGGAAAAGACTGTCAGGATCCCCAAGTCCAACCGATAACCCTACTCTGCAAGGTTCAGCCCTAAACCATATCCCCAAGCGCCACATCCAAGCCACCTTTAAACACATCCGGAGTTGGTGACTCAATCATCTCCCTGGACAGCACATTCCAAAATTTTTTCCTAATGTCCAGTCTAAACCTACCCAGTTGTAGCTTGAGGCCGTTCCCTCTTGTTCTAGTCCAAACAAGACAAATCAAGACCTTCTGGTTTGGAACACTTGTGTTACAGAAAAAAACCCAACCAAAGAAAGAAGGATTGATCCCACATAATGTTAGAGGCAATGAGGCATTGTAATGCTCCGGTTCCCTTTATTATCAGTAAGTAGAGACAGGCAGCTGTAAGAGCAGTGCAGACCTGAAGGGAACTAAATCACCACATGGAGGTCTGTGCTTCTCTGCCCTTCTGTGTTAAGAGTACTGAGAGCCTACAGTGGCAGTTCTTCAGGAAAGATGCCTAATGGTATGTAGGATGATCTTGGAGAGTGTTGGTAAATTATGTAGTGTGAACAAAATGTGGATTTTGGGGTTCCTGTGATGCTATGTTTTGTTGTACAGCACTCTAAGTCCAGTTTGTGATTTAGGGATTTTCTGCATTCAAATTAGCACCAAATTAGGCTGTAATTCTGTCATTTAGTTTGATCAATCTAATGATCTGAAGTGATAAAGCACATGAAGTCTCAGGATTTAATGGACTAAGCAGGAGTTGAAGAATTTTAATCCCAGAATATCATAGAACATTGACTGAAAGGTCTAAGTACCTGTAAATACTACACATGTAGTACCTTGTACCAACTTGTATCACCCTACCCTTGTCCTGCGTTTTGATTGCTGGAATCAGGGCTGTGTGTATGAGTAGTTTTCCCATGAGTGTGTACAATTTGAGTTCTGATCTACTTCAGATACTCCCTTAACATTTCTTTAAGTGGTGAAACAGCCTCTGGAAGGCCAATAATGAATCATTTCTTAAAATGTCCATTTGTTACTTGTGAAAAAAAAAATTAAAAATCTCTAAATGCAATTAAAGTTTATCTGAGCTATTGCCTTCTGGGAAAAGCTGCATGAACACAAGGACAACGTATTAATCAATTTAGGTACAAGAAAAACATATTGCATACAGAGTTTGCATTTTCTTAGGTATAAAAATGTCTAAGGTGGCTTTGCTAAAACCTGCTGTGTAAGAATCACATCAAAACAGAGTGCTGGCACAAGTATTTGTCCAGCTAGATTATTTAAAGCAACAGAAATTGAAATGAGACTCCAGCTGTTTCTGATAGAATGCAGACTTCTGGGATGGGCCACACCTTTTTTTTGCCTTTGATAGCACTGAGGATCATTTGCTTATATCTGTATATTAGTACCTAAGGGCCAAAAGCCTTGATGACAATATTTAATGAAAAATTACATTAACAAAATGTAATAAAACCTCAGCTTGCTTCTTGGATTAAAGCATTTGCTTATTTTTCTACAGCTGTTGTATTGTGACAACACAGAAATATTACCACATATATCAATTTATTCTGTTACTTTTTCCTTTGGTTGATACATTTTAGACATTATTTTTACATGTCTAAGTTGAAGAGTTCAGATCTTTAAAAAGTAAATGGGTGATAAGTGATGTTAGAGGGTATAGGCTAAGGATCTATGCTACTGAACAACTGGTTAATTGTTTGTGAGAGGCAGAGCAGAAATGTTTATTGCAGGGAGGGCAGAACTATGGAAGCCCAATCAAACTCGTCAAGCATGGTTTCCATGGTAACTTAGATAATTATACAGAGATTTTCATGCTATTTCAGTTACTAATTTGCTAGTGACATAATATTTCCTTTGTTAATCTTTTTAGATGTTTCTACATAGTTATTTCCAAAATAATTAGGTCAGCATCTTTCCCATGCAACATGCAGGGAATTCTTTATGCAGCTGATGTAATGGAACATTTAAAAGTAGACACAGAGGCGAGTGAAATTAATAATAATTTGAGTAGTCTGTTTACTGTGAACTCTGGAACAAAGTCATAAATGTTAGAGAGTTCAATCTAAATTATCTTCTGAGTGTGATAGAGACATTTATAGTTGTCTTCTTAAAATAAAAAATAATGAGATCAAATGGTAGCTCAGAAAGCTGCCCTTCAGAAAGCTTCTGTAAAATGGAGTGCAAAGAACAGATAATTCATAAGAAAATCTTCCTATATTTTTAATACAGAGAGAAATATTAAATTAAGGACATAAACAAGATGATTGAGAGGTTTCTGTTGTTTTATTGCACCCTGGAAGATGAGCTGAGGCTTCAGGTACTTGTGATCATTTGAAGTTACAATGAAAGCTTTACTGATTTTCCAGCACAGGTTGCAGATCAGTAGTTCCATACTGCATTTAGGTAAAGGTGGGCAAAGTTAAATTATAATAAATTTGAAAGACAAAATAAACTTAACTATTTTTTTTGTTCTCTGTTTTTGTGCCATATAATATTCTAGTATTTTGTATGCTTTGTAACTCTATAGGTCAGGTAAATCTTCCTTCAATAATTAATGCAATGGCAATTTCACAACCCATCAGTGTGTTATCCAAATCAGCATTTTTATAATTGACACTAGGAAGAATTTTCAGCATGGCTTGCAAGAATTTTACTGTTCGACATAAATTGCTTTCCATTCTGAAAGTTTCAGCCTCTTTTCTGTAAATAATTTGTGATCATTCACTTCTGATATTTTTTTTTCTTTCCTGCTATGTGAAGATCCTGGAAATTCAGTAATCAAAATATACTTATTTAAGTAAAGTGTAGAAATAAATACAAAACCAAACTCTTGCCCAAGAGGAGACAAAATGTCTGTTAGGTTGTTTTCCAATATTTTCCCTAGTAAGTTCCAAGCAATGTAAGAATGTCTCTCAGACATCAGGTTCTGCTAATATTTGCAATAATCTGGACAACTTGTCATTGAAGCTGTGCTAAGAATATTGGGGAGTGAAACACAATATTTTGCAAAATATTGTGAAAAGAGGAAAATTAAGCAAGGTTTTAAAAAACTAAAATATTTTGCAGAATTATGAAAATAGAATAAATAGTAAACAATTTTGAATATCATAACATTTGGACTCTTTGATATACAATTCTAGAAGACTGCATCTCTATAGCATCCTTTCTTTTTTTTTATTTTGTGGGAGATTGTCCTAGTTTTGAGCCACGAGCTGCCCAGGGCAAAAGGATAGAAAAGGTATTTTACCCCTGCCCAAGGAGTGAAATGAAAATGCTCCACGCTGGATTGGAAGTTTAAATGGAAATTCTGTTTACAAATATACACAAAAGGTATTCAGGTAAAAGGAAGACATTCGCAAGTCAGGCTCAGTTCCTCACCTGAGCCTTCCAAAAACCTCCTCCCCACTCAGCCTCAGCAGGCCCAAGAGCAGCCATATCACAATCCCATGACCCAGGCCTACAGCTACTGCCCAGTGGCATAGCTGCAAATTTGCTGCCAGCCAAGACCAGGAGAAAGCCTTCTCCCTCACAAACCACAGAGATAACAGTGCACATGTCCCGAGATGGAGAGAACAAGAGAGAAAGAATTTGCTATACACTCCCTTAAATAGAGAGATACAGGAAAACATAATAGAATAACAGATTACAATATCCTGGGACAAGCTGCCTGTCACCCTGTGACTCTCTAGCCTCTGGAGAACTTTTTTTTTGTGGTTATACTGATGAATTCTTGATTTCCCATAACCTAGAAGAGAGATAACATATGATGAAACCACTGCTAATATTAGCTAATTATGGCTTTCCAATACATCTTAAACTAACACAGAAAATTCCTCAAAGTTAATCTAAATGCCATCCCATTGTTGTGGGTTTTTTTTGCAGGAACACAGCACAACATAGAATGGCTATACGGAATATAGCAACATTAACAATTAAATTAGCAAAGCCTGATTTGATTTTCTGTGTCGCAATGATGCTCATAAGAATAGGACTTGGGTCACAATGTATAATTCTGTAATTGTCACGTGAACCCAATGATATAATAGGGGTGGATTTGGGGAAAGTGATTATCAAGAGGGCAAGGATGAATAAGGAATGTCAAAGAGAAATAGAATGGCATATTCTGTTACCAAAAATTAATTACCATGCATTAATTAATGCATGCAATATGCATTCGAGATAAGTATGTCTTCAAAGGTATCAACACTTGAAAAAGATCCATGTCAAATAAAACAGTCAGAGACCAGGTTTTGGGGATTGAGATATAGGGAGAGATGGAGGCAAACTCCACAGGTCTGCAAAGGCATACAGATTTTTAGGATGTGGGTTCTCCAGTAAGCTTTCCATTGCTTTGTGAGCACATATGCACACATACACCTGCTGCTGAAGCACAGGCATGTAAGGAGATACACCTTGTGTGCAAATGTAACTGTTCCATATGCAAAAGAGGCATGTTATTTTCAGAACAGGGGTGACAAGAATAACCTGTCAAATAAAATGCTAGAACAAGAGTCTCTTAGAACACAGCCCCAGTCTGCAAATTGTGAAATACCATATCATTCTATGGGTAAAAGAAATCTTAGGTTTTGCTTTTGTTTTGGGAGGACTTCTGTAAAACCAGATAAAATTCCTGCTTTCAAAAGGCATGTAAAGGGACAATCTGACATATAAATTAAATGTTAAGAGCATGTGTCTTCCATCCCTGTTTTTACAGGAAGGCTATTTTTCACATGCTTAGTTTTGTCTTTGCAGTAAAAAACCAAACCAAATACTCACATGCGGACTTGAGAACATTTCATCATTTTAGACAGCAGAAACTAGAATGCCATGTGTAACAACGGATGACTCATTATGTTGAGGATGTTACTTCACCATTTAAAATTCAATGCCTGGCAGCAGACCATCATCACTCACAATTCCTGGCTTAAAGATGAAGTTGCCATTAGCATGCAGACTTAAGAAAAAATAAATGTATCTTTCATTGACTGATTCATCGGGCTGACAAACTATTTTACTTTGCTAAAATTTGGTGTTTATGGTGGTTTATGCTAACACATTTAACTGTCTTATTAGATGCCATCAGTTATTCTGGTTCTCCAACGAGCAGCAATTAATTATGATGATTTATGACCAGCATAACTAGTGATTTGTTCACTTTTATTGTCTGTTTCATATTCTAACTATATTTTAAGGATGTAAAATTTAGCAACGTTAATGTTTCTCAAACTAGAAAGTGAAGAGTTAAAAAAAGATGTTGATACAACTTTGGCTATGCTAACAGATGCTGGCAGCAGACACTAGGAATTATTCATTCACACTCTGTTTGTATTAAGCATAACTTTATGGAATATCGAAAGGACACCTCAGAGACTTTGGCAGAGCTAGGGATGTGATATGAGATGATCTAAAAAAAGCAGACAGATTTTAGTGCAATGAACGTTAAAAGAAGAAAGAATCTCATTTTTGTCTGGAGCTACTGTAATGTTCAGACAAGTGTTTTTTCAAACAGGTGATGACTAGAGGGGTATACAGTCATCCAAACATAGTATCATATTTGGGTGATACTATGTAAAAGATAATACATGTAAAAGTTAAATGCCCGTGGATTCCTCTATCTGTCAGCAACAGGGGTCCCATCCCCCATGCCAAAGCTGTCACATGCCAAAATAACCTTCTGATCTTAAGTAAAGGAAGTAAACTTTGATTTATTGCAAAAATGTTGTTTCTGAGCTCCATCTCTGATAACTGCTTGTGGACTTCCGCAGAAGACTTTGCCAAAATACACAGATCTGTCAATTGTCACAACAATTAAACCTGATGTTAGAGAGTGTTAAAGATGAATCTTTAAATGCTATCACAGCTCCAATGAATTTGTATTTCTAGCACTGTTAGCAGACACCACTTCTCCCTTTCCCACACAAACCAGAAGTATGTAAATAAGACTCTTTAGGGCATGATCCAGATGAACAGCACTCTGATTAATGAGTTCTGTACTTCCATGGACAATTAAAAGCTTGTCTTAAAGTTTAAAATTGTAAAGTATATTGAGTTTTGTAATCTCTCAATCCCAGATAAATAACCAACTGGATACTTCTAAAGGAACTCAGATATGAGCTAAAGTTGAACGCATGCTCCCATTCATTGCAAAAACATAGCTATTTTTTTGTGTAAGTTGTCTATTTCTGCAATTTATATGAAACCTTATATATGCCATGCCTGGGTCCCAGCAATAAGGAATAAAAAATAATTGGTATTCATTTAGTAGACACTTAAGTGGAAACCGTGGGGTGACTTTGCAGACTGTGATCTTAACAAGAAGCATGAAATGGAATTGTCATTTCCTTTGGGCACAGAATACCATACGTAGTTACCTTCCACAGCAAAGCAATATGTTTACTAATGTATTACAAAAGGAGTAGAAAAATCTTGTAAGTGATGAGGCTATTTAAAGGTATCTGGTGCATGATGGTCTCCTATGATCACATGCTTTCTATTGTTTTGCTTAACTCTACAATGTAAGAACAAAACTCTTCATGGCATTCCTCTAAACCTTTGAGTTAACTTTTCATATTTTTCAGGGCATCTTTTATTACTGGTTTACATTTATGACAAGACTCAGTCAATTGCTGAAGATGAGCGCTTAGTTTGCTTTTCAGGTTACAGTATTCTAATAGGTTGGATGTTGTGGTAATGGTTGTGACAGGCAGTGTGAGCAATCTGGCAGTGTAGGCCTAGAGCCTGACATGGTGGTAGGCCGTGCCCAGCATGAGTGCGGAAGTGGCTAGCAGTATAGCAGAACAGTGCTGTGCCTGCACTGTGTAACCAAAGCAGGGCACTGGTAGCCATAAACATAGAGAGTTATCTTGGAATGACAGGGCACACATGTATATCAACAATCCCGCGTGTTAACCAATAATCCACAGTAGTACAGTGTGTGGTCACTCGTGAGGGGCCAATGAAGCCATGCCAGCCATGCCCCCCGAGCTTATATAAGTTGTAAAGTTTTTCTTAATACGCACTTCTTCTGCGCACTCCTTACTAGCCTGTCAGCTCTACTGTCTGCTTCGCACTATGCTTGCTTTATAACGGAACAATGCTGAAGCAATAAAGGAACAATACTAGATCATATTGATCAGCCGTATTGATTCCAATCTCCCTCGTCCCCAGAGGATGTGTTAACCTGTTTGTTTCCCCCAACACAGAGCTGAGGAAAAAGCAACACACAAAATAATTCCAGGTTGAGACAAAGAGAGTGAGATAAGATAAGAATTTAATATAAATGAGATAACATAAATGCACAATTACCTTAGCCTATTTGCAGAAAAAACACAGCAGAAAGCAGCAGCAAACAGAAAAAAGTTAGCTAAAACCCCCAGCCAGGGAGCTGTTACCCCATCTCTTCCTTTCCTGCTTCTATCTCAGCAGAAGAGAGCCAACACCTAAAACCCCGGAACCCAAAGGCAGTCACTGGAACAGGAAGCCCCTTGTGTTAAAATCTGAACTACAAGCCCCGTAATACTTTGCTCCAGCCAGCACTTTAATTCTAAAGCTGGCATGAGGCAAGAGGGTTTTGAGTAACAGCAGCAAATATTTGACTTTAACCAAAGTATGCCACCTAATTATTTAAGTCACATTTTCCATACACCCCTTTGGATCATGGACTGGTCTTTGCAGTGAACTTTCTGCTCATCATGAGTCTACAGATAATGTTTTCAATAGAGACTGGACATCAGTGCAGTTGTCTTGAGACTGCCTCTACAGCCACCTATTTACCCAGCTTGACAGACACTACCCCTGTAAAGTAGCAATGCAGTGTATGCTTCTATTTTGCTCATGGTCTGAATAATCTTTCTCTGCCTTAAAAATTTAATGGAATGTTGCAGCTAAATTGAGGAAAACACTAACAGAAATACACATGCGCAGGATTTACTTCTGCTGCCCAGATCCAGCAAACCCCACTGACAACCCACGGGGGTATCTGTGTAATTATTTTTCTCCACTGTTGATTAGACTTCTGTTCTTTCCACATTTAGTTGTCAATCCATCTCTTGTCACTACCCTTCATGATCTCAAGAGTTCTCCACAAAAATAAAGATCATGACAGCACCCCAGGACTGGAATGGAACAAGCTTGTAAGAACTAAGAGGAATCAAAGAAATTAAGTGAAACTGGTTCTAATGTTGGCAAGGAGGCTACAGCTTTGACAATAACTAGTGGCCATTATTTTCTGTGTAGGTGACCTCATTGGCAAAGGTGCCAACACTGACAACACCTATGTGTATGAAATAAGTTTAAAGGATGCCTTATTTGTGCACATAAAGACACTGAAGGGAAATACTCATAATGCTAACAGAGAAAAGAACATCAATGAGTCAGCGATTTCACAGGGCAGCTCGAAGTATAAGTGTAAACAACTGATTCAATGTGATCTGACTACAGCCTTTTCTTTACCTGAAACATTCCTTCTGAAGTTTAGTTTTCCAGAAGGGAGAGCAATGGGAAGTTTCCCATTAACTAAAGTCCTCGTCTGTAAAGGTGGCTTGGAGAACAAATATGTCTTCTTGCTTCATTTTATAAATATAAGGAGATTACTGCATTTTAAAACAGCAGATCTTTGTAATCTAAATAATGTGCAAGGCTGTTATTTTCACTTCTAAAAATTATTGTTAAAAATGCTGGAGAATGTGCTTATGTTCATTGCTCAGCATTTGAACAATTATTTAAAATACCATCTTAAGTTTATAAAACTTCTTGAAAGGTAAATAATAGCAAAATAAGAATAACTAAAATGGAGTAGATTACATTCTCATTTAAGTTATTAGGAAGCATTTGTGCTCACTGATCTATAAATATTCATCTGCAGAATGAACTCCTCATTGTAAGCCTAAACATTGTGCAGTAAGAGGAGCACAACAGATCTCTATCTCTCTGTTCCTACAAAATGATAGCATTTCATAGTAGTCTTCATTTGGGCTTCTCAAAATGTTTAAGTAAGTCCATCATGTTCCATCTGTCTCCTCTCCCTATCTGCAAACCTCTCCCCTTTGTTCTCAGAAAGATTATATAAAGCACAGCAAGCAGCTGCCATGAGAAAGAGATACTTCTCATTGGCTTCTAGCCTACATGTCTGGGTCTTCTATTTATTCACCCTTTAGTTTTATAAATGCATATTTTATTGTTTTTCTCAATAAGTGCTTTTTCTCCCTTTTAGATGCCTAATAAAAGACTCTATAAGGTCAGTAAATTTATAAAATGCTGTTTCTAATAAAGAGAAATATTCCATTCTAGTGATAATCCATGACTAGTCCATGACTAGTTTTTCTTACGTTGTTATACATCACATACAAAATAATTCTATATGGAATAATCACTCTCAAGATAGACTTGCAGGACCTGGACTGAGGAGGGTACAATTTGTGAGGAAGACCACGCTTCAAGGTGGCCTCAGATCTGGCTCAGGAAAAATCAGCTTTCTGATATCAGTTCTGCATGTCTTCTAGTGATGAAGATTGTAATTGTTACACTCTGCAGCCCTTTTATACAATTGGTGATGAAAACAAACATGGATGACAATTTTCTGGAAAGTGATGGGCTTAATGCATACAGTGAGGAGTGACTGCAGTAGCATATTAAAAGATTGTGAGTGAGATATAAATAAGGCAGCAGTTCCTTCCAAGTCTACAAATAGAACTCCATTCTGACAGAGCTTGGATATAACTCTACAACGGAATATATATTATATATTTTAGGGAAATTTAAGCTGGAAAGGAAAATTTTTCACCTGTCAGCTTTCCAAAGGGCCATATGCCTGTGATTAAGGCAGATAAGACAAGCGGTACCTGCTGTGAATCACTTGCAAGTTTTAGTTCGCTGCAGCCTGTATTTACTCAGTCTGAGTTTCACAGTAGGATAAGCAGTGCAAGAAAGACCATTCTTCCTGAATATTACTCATCTGTAAATTTCTGAGAAATTAATTTTTGTTTAAGGTGTTTAAAAAAAACTTGTAAGTGCAGGAAGATAACTTGGCTTGTCCTGAAGCAGCTATTTTAATAGCAGTGAGAGCAGCAGGAAAGTTGCATTCACAATGCAAATAAAAGAGAGGCTATCAAAGAGATATAAAACCGGGTGGAAGTACAAGGAAGATCTGTGATGAATATCCTTGAGAACTAAAGGAAATGGCAAAATCTGGTAATAAGACAATGTTGACCAGCAGAAATGAAAGAATACTAGCAGGAAGATTCCAAATTGCTATTCCACAAAAAGCTTGTCCTACGTGGAACTAGGAAAGGAGAAGTTGTCAGGTTTTGAGTGTAGTGTAAGTCAAAATGAATACTTATCAATTAATTTCAATCCATTTGTTGTTAAAATATGCAATGACTTGAGTTAGGTCATTTTGTGACTAACTTGTAGCATCCTGGGCTGCATCAAAAGAAGCATGACCAGCAGATCAAGAGAGGTGATTCTGCCACTTGGCTCTGGTGAGACCTCACCTGTAGTACTGCATCCAGCTCTGAAGCCCTCAACAGAAGAAGGACATGGACCTGATGGAGTGGGTCCAGAGACAGACCATGGAGATTACTGAGGGGCTGGAACACCTCTCAAACAAGGACAGGCTGAGGGAGCTGGGGTTGCTCAGCCTGGAGAAGAGAAGACTCTGGGGAGACCTAATAGTGGCTTTCCAGTATCTGAAGAGGGGGCTACAAAAAGCTGCAGAGGGACTGTTTGCAAAGGCCTACATTGACAGGACCAGGGGCAACGGTTTGAAGTTAATGAAGAGTATGCTTAGATTGGATGTTAGGAACAGGTTCTCTACCACTAGAACAGGTTGCCCAGGGAGGTAGTTGAGGCCCCATCCCTGGATGTATTCAAGGTCAGGAACTGCAGGCTAGTTTACCACAGATAAGTGTTTGTAATGAGATTGAAGTGTACCTAGGCTAGGACGGACACAGAGCTGATCCACTGTCCATCAGAGAAAGTTTGCTTTTGGACCAGAGCTAGGGTATGCATACTGAATTGCAAGTTCTTTTATTGGAGGGGGAGTATTTTTGAGGAGAATCTATTATGATTTTGCTTATTCTCTCATTTAAAAAACAATCTTTCTTCTCTCAGAAGAAGCAGGACAGAATTTTGCCTAATCCAATGTGGTGGTTGGCCATTTTTTCTGTGTAAGGCCTTCTAGAAACTTCATCCTTCCAACTTGAGAATCTGTTTGCTGCTTCTTACTATATCGCTTTCATAAAGAGGAAAGCAACAGAATGTGGATTTGAATTCACAGTCATAGAGGACAGAGACGGAACTGGATCTTCCTTATCACCAGTAGCAGTCTAATCAATAATTACTGCTTCCTTCAAAAAGGAGCAAATAATGATAAAAAATTGGTGCTGTTTCCATAGTAGAACCTGATCTTTGAGGTTTAAAAGGTTGAGTTTCCATTTCTTTATTACTATTGGCATCTCTTAGCCAGGGCTCTGTGGTTAAAGACAGTTAAAGTCCAAGTTCAGCATTTTGAAATCTGCCAAGTATATAACTAAAGAATTTCTGTAGTGGTACAATACCAGGCTTCAGAAAGTGAATAGAATCTTCAGTGAGTTACCTCAAAACAAACCTACCTTCAGCAGACATCCTAACAGAGTCCTGGAGCTAGATTGCATTCTTTAGCATTTCTTCATACTTTGAACTGCATTCTGTCACTAGGAAATTAAATATATTTAAACCTGGTCATAATCAATACCTCTGTCTCCAACTGCTATCCTGATTCTACATTCTGGATTGGTTGCTTCTTATGCACATTTAAGAAATATTTGAATAACAAATCTTCCAATTGTTTATTCAGTTTGATCAAGGGAATGTGGGTGGTTTGCATAACAACTGTTACACTCTTGTGAGTGTTTCCAAACTACTGCAAGAAACATTAAGCTTCAGGTTCTAAAGCATAACATATTTGGTATATTAAATTAGAAGCATGCATTTGAATTTCCCATCACAGTACATATATTTTTTTTACCATTACAAGTGTATTACTTAACTATTCTTCCTCAGAAAGAACAGGTCTGTAACATTACCTAATTCTGTAACACATTTCAGGTGAAGACTGTTTGGTGTTTGAAGTATTGACTGCATGATTCTGCATAGTTACTGACCCCTTGTGTGAGCAGTCCAGAATCTCAGACTAGCAGGCTCTTAGCTGCACTGGTATTGACACACTGAAGTTAGAATGCTAAGGTTTACTTTCCTTACCACCAAAGCTCTGTGTCAATCTGAAAGCATGTGGAAATACAGATAGCTATTTGGACTCAGAGACTGAAATGTGCACAGATCTTTTTATGGAAATGCAGTGAGGTGAATCCTGCCCACAGTGGGGCTCTGCAGCCTCAGTGACCAGAGCTGTTTCATTGCAGCTCACTTCTCATTTTACCAAATGCAGCATCAGGAATAGAAGGGTTCCCACTCGGTTTCAACAAACATTTATATACAATTGGTCATTTCATAATATCCTGTTCTGCTTAACAAGATGTTCTGCAGTTTCAGGAAGCCACGTGGCTTGGCAGTGGAAGTTTATTTTTATAAGTTGAGCTTTTGCAACCATTAGCTGAGTATAATGTACTGATATTTGAGGAAAGAAAATACATATATTAGATGCCTTGGGTAAACAATAATGGTATCATCAAACACCACCATTTAAGAAAAAGATACAGTTGCAGTGCATGAAAAGAGGACTTTTCCAGCTGAAGAGAAATTCGGAATTCATTTCTAACGTGTGGGCTTGCTGTGTAGTGAAAGAAAGAGTTCAGCACCTTTACATCAGCTTGTATTCAAAGTCCCACAGAGCTAAAGAGCTTGATTTAACACCTGTTGAGGTAATCTGAGTCTTTCACTACCGTGATTCTGAAAAAAAAAGGTGAGTCTACTGTATGAAAACATATGCTGGTTTCTGAAAAGCAAATACTCTGGAAAAGTAGACACACTGGAGTGTCAGTTGAAGCACTGGTGTGGCCACTCCTTGAGCACTGGATTCAATTTTGGGGCCCTCTCTACAAGAAAGATACTGAGGTGCTGGAGCAGGTCCAGAGAAGGGCAACAAAGCTGGTGAAGGTTCTGGAGAACAAGGCTGGTAAGGAGCAGCTGAGGGAACTGAGGTGGTTTAGCATGGTGAAAAAGAGGCTAAGGGGAGACCTCTCTCTACAACTACCTGAAAGGAGGTTGTATTGAGGTCGATGTACATCTCTTCTCCCTAGCAACAATTGATAGGACAAGAGGAAATGGCCTCAATTTGAACCAGGGATGTTTAGATTGGATGTTAGAAGAAACTTCTTCACTGAAAGGGTTCTCAAACACTGGCTCTGGAATAGGCTCCACAGGGTGGTGGTTGAAACCTGTCCCTGGAGGTGTTTAAAAGACAAAGAGATGTGGTGCTGAAGGACATGGGTTAGCATCAGACTTGGTAGAGTTAGGTAATGATTGGACCTGACAGTCTTAGAGGACTTTTCCAACCTAAAAAATTCTATGAAGTGGCATTAGAGTTGCAAAAGTGGCCAAGATACTTGTAGCATTTGTTTTGTCCTACAGTATTAAGAAGCCACAATGGCCAGCAGTATCTGGTTTCTTGGTGGAGGTTTGTGGTTTTTTGGGACCCAGTTAGTAAATACATTTCAGCATGATTTACTTCATTTGTTACCCACTAAGTATAAGAAGTGTACTTCTCTGCTGACTTACTTTAAAGACAGCATAAGAACCTTAATATTCTTGCAAATCAGTGACAAGGATAGAATAAACCAGGTTGGAAGAGACCTTCAAGATCATCGTGTCCAACCCATCAACCAATCCAACCCACCTAAACAACTAAACCATGGCACCAAGCACCCCATCAAGTCTCATCAGTATTTCTCCCTCATTCCTTTCACTGTCTTGGAACTTACTATAATTCTTAAATTTTATATATTATATGTGATATATTGTACCAGATTCTGTCATGTTAACATTTTTGGGAATGGTACTTCTACTTAAACCAGGCCATTTAAAAAAAAAAAAAACATTTCCCCCCCCCCTATTTTAATGCTGTTTATGGAAATGTATTTTTCAGAAAATAAATGTCTAGGAAAAAAAACAGGTTTTATTAAAGACAATAAAATATCACATTGAGCATTTGGTTTTCAGCTATTTAAAACCTCAGTTTCACAGTGTTTGGATAGGATAGATATTTTATTATTGGTCAGAGTATTTTCTGACTGTCTCCTCACTTGTTCACTTAATGTAGTTTATGCTCATCCCTTGCCCCGTGCCTCGTCTTCAATATTTACACAAGAATTAGAGGTTCTGTCACAAAGCATTAGGGTTTTAGGTCATATATAAGGTGGTTAGGAACACCTTCACCTTTTGTGGGACCAGACTACACAGCACAGTAGTGTCTCATAAGGAAAATATAACTAACATTTGGGACGTGTATTTACTCTACAGTATTTCTGTCCTGCCTTTGGCAATTAGTTATTTACAAACAGTAGTTAGTTTTGGCATGTGCAACACCCAAGCAAACAGAGATTCCTGGAATGAGAAAAACAACTTCCCGTAAAACGAAGATTGAACTCTCAAAAGTTCAAATGATACCTAAAGTAAACATGCCTGTTCTTCAGAGATTATATGCTACTATCTTTACTTTTTGCTTTTCAAGTGCAGTAGTAGTAGAGCATTTGAAATCACACTTCTGTTCTCTAGTAGTTTTGTAATAAATTTAGGTTTAGTAATATTAAATCTCCAATTTTGTTTTGTTTTAACTGCTCATGTGGATCCGCTGTGAAAAGACAGCCTTGCTGAATTTAAAGGAAACCTAAAGTTGATATAGATAGTGCTGAACTGGGCCCTATGCTTTAATTAGGTATTTTCAGTGTATTTACTATTACAATGACTTATTTTCTCCACAAGAACAAGTCTGTGTGAACATTGCCCTTTTTCTGCTTGAAACCATTATATTTATCCAGAGGTGACCAAGTAAATTATTGTTTCTTCGTGGGATGGAAGAGGAGGAGGAGGAAGCAAGCAAGAATGATGATATAAAAATACCACTGTAAACCAGAAAAATGGCCAAGGGATGAAGTCCAAGTTACTGCATATTTCATTATGTTAGGAAAGCAGACAAGAACATAGGCTCCCTGTATTAGTACATGCAGTATTTATGCATATCTTTAAAATGCTGTTTAACATTTAATTAACAGGAAGTAAATAAGTCAGTACTACTATTCATATAATGGATTAGGTTATATTAAAAGAAGTCAGTAAGTTGTGGTGAATGAAGTAACTACTCCGTGTGGACTTGGGAATCCAATAACTTTCCACTGCCCTGTGTCTATTCAGTGTGATCAGGTAACCCAGATAGATTGGTATATGCTGTAGATGCAGAAGTAAACTTTCTTTGGAGGCAGTGATGGTGAGGTTAAAGTATAATACTCTTGAAGGAGGAGTAAAAGAGGTACTATTTAATTTGGTAGTTAGACTTTCATAAAGTTGTCTCTCGAAAATCAGGTTTTCCCTGCAGTTCTGTGATCTCGAGCTCTAGTGAAAACAAAAGAGCAGCAAAACATCGACTAAAATTAAGACTTTATAACCTAATTTTGGATTTATCATTTCTTTGTTTTCAGGGTTAGGGCTTCAAGTACAATTAGGTAGAACTGCAAATAAGATGCAAATGATTTTGAGGAAAAAAACCTCATTTGTTCAACAAGTTGTAAGAAGAGCTGATTTTATACTTCATCAAAGAAGAAATAGCTCCCACGTCTTTAATATTGTTAACCAAATGTGAGAAGCTCTGGCTCATACCCACTGAGTTCAATGAGAAACAGCTTGAATCCACAACATTTTGGATCAGGCACAAAATGGTTTTGATGGCTTCGAGGAATGGGCGTATGTAGGACTATAAGGGAGTACAGCTGATGAAATGAAATCTTGACCTCAAAAAATTAAATGGAAATTTTACCTTTCCGTTAGAAAAAGCTGAAGTGGATCATCATATAGTAACTTACTTCAGTTAAGCTTAAGTAAGAATGAGTGGGCTGGCTATGGAAAGCTAATAGCACTAATAAAGGTAGTATCTCCTTCACCAAGACTTGAGTCTTCGTATCAGGAAGCTATTAAGATTTTTCTTAAGGTTTCACAAAAGGAACAAAAAGTGAATACACAATTCTTATTTCTTGAAAGTGTAAAAAACCCCATACCATAGGGTACAAATTTTTATTGCAATTGAATCCATCCTGTCAGCTACAAAATGTAAAACTGACCCTTTTACATATACAAACACCTAGCAGTTCCACAGGCACTATCATTAAAAAAACCCCAGCATTTCTACCAAGGGTAGGATCATGCATTATGTTTTAACACCACACCATCTGCAGATACTTAACACACTCAGTGGTGTGGTGTAGTAGTCCTGGTATGTGAGAACTGTATCACTGGCTCAGTGCAATTGCTGCTTTCCTCGCCCTTGTAACCTAAATTCCCTAAGTCAAAGATATGTGTTTTAGAAATGTACCCACAAAAACGACAACTAAAGAGAAGAAAATGCACTAAGGTCATCAGGAACAATAACAACTAAGAGTTAAAACCCTGTCACAATCCTGCTTTTAAAATGACATGCAACTTCTGTGAGTAATGATACTAAATGGCTTGCATAGCTCTGCAGTATACTACGTTACTTCAAATTAACACTGGGAAGGGATTTAGCTGACAAATTTCCTTGTCTCGGGCAAAAAGAGAACTTCATTAGCATAATTCCTTACAGTCTTTCTGTTAATATTTTCAGGCACAAAAATATAATAGACCTTTTTCAGGAAAAAAAAAACCAGAAAATCTGGGAACAGTGAAATTATGGAAGGTCTAGAGTACAACTCCAGTGAAAAATGTGGGACAAATTGGATAGGAATATAAAAGCATCAGTTCTGACTGAAGGATGAAACTTACTCAAACAACAGGGTGAAAAACTCCACCTTTTTTGGAACATTTTGAGATGTGGGAAGACTACAAATGCTAGAACTGTGAAAAGGAAACTGGGAATTTGATCCATATGTTCTGGAAATGCCACTGCCCACAGCTAAATTATTTTTGGAGAACAGAACAGATAACAGAAGAACAACTGCTAAAGCTGTTATAAACACAGGGTCTCCCTGGTGATGCAAAGATCTTGCCATGGCAGATATTAATGGTGACTATTACCATCTGCATACCATATATGAAGAAATCATCTCTGGTATGTTCTAAAGTAATTACTAAAAAGTACAATATTATTTATCGGTTATCTCTCTAGTTCTCTGAGGGGAAATCATTCTACTAACTCCAAGGGGAAAAAAGGTGTTTAGGGTGGATCTCACATTGATTGAATAAGATTTAAAAGCCTGCACTGATCTAAGTAATTTTGCTATATTAGGGAAGATCATATTTGAAACTTGGGAAGCTCCTTATGGCGGTGTTTTTTCAAAGTGAAATGTGTTCAACATAGGAAATAGCAGTAAGACCTGTGGACAGATTCTGCTGCTGCTTCTCAAAACCGAATAAACACAGTGCTGATCACGAGAGAGGTAACTACCAGTTCACAGGAATGTGTGACTGGAAGGAAGTAGCTTCATTTGTTCTGCTAAAACCAAGTTCTGTACTTCCAGCAAGCAGAATCTTCCTACCAGTTGGCATCTTCTGCTTTCTACCTGAAGGCTGACCCAGGATGTTTATTCTTCTGACAATTCGATGGCCTGCAATTCTCACATTCAGTTTATTCTAGACAGTCAATTCTCATTTGAAGCAATATTATCCTTCTAGTATGCAATACCTACTCTCAGAACTAGTTCTTGCTAGTAACTGCAGGCATAGAAAGGAGTAGAGACCAACAGAAAGACTGACAGATTCCAAGAAAGCAGTATGTACATTTTCTTGGCCATAGCAGCAAACTCCCTGAAAAAGTTAAAAGAGATTTATAAAACAATTCTGAATGGTGGCAATTGTATACCATCTGTTTTGTTCTGGTTTAGAAAGGAGTTGCATCAATCCATGGTGTTCTATATACAACCTCTCCCTCACAACAGCCACTAAACAAAACCTAGCAACGGAGTTGTGACTAACATAGTCAAATAATCAACAAATTGGTTTTTTTATTACAAATGGCATTTGAATATTAATAGCACGCTTCTGGTTTGATACTAATTTTTACTCTTCTTTAGGGAAAAAAATGTCTATATTAAGCAGTTTATCAATTCTGAAAATAAATAGTTCTCTGCACGTTAAATTATCAAACTTGAACTGACCCTAAGTACAGTTTTTATTTTTCGTGTCTTTATTCATTCTTTTCTACATAGTATTTGTGGAATTCAGCATCTGGAACGAGCAGGAAACAGGTTGACTCTCTTTGACTCCCTTTATTTCTGCATAGTGACATTTTCCACTGTGGGCTTTGGGGATGTTACACCCAAGATATGGCCTTCAAAGCTGCTTGTTGTCATTATGATCTGTGTTGCTCTTGTGGTGTTGCCCATACAGGTAAATGTGAATTTTTCTTCTCTTTAGAATTATTTTAAAAGCAAAAGAGTAATAAGTGAAGTAATTTATTTGTTACTATTAATCTTGTATATAAAATGCCAGGAAAAAATCCCCATCTTCTGTACCTCCTATTGTTTGTTTTTCTTTTCCTTCCTTCTTTCTTTGTTCTCCTGTATTCCAGACTTATACAAAAAAACAGAGCACTAATAATAGTTTTTAAGTGCTGATGAAAGCTTTCTGTTCCTCTTATGTTCCACAAAACCTTTACTTCATCCTGAGATATGGGTTTGTTATTAATGGAGTAATTAAAAAGAAACAAACCCCAAACAACTGTAGCCAGCACTTTCTTTATGAATATATCATTTCCTCTGCAGGTTCTCCCTGTTTCCAATCTTGGGTTTCTCCACTTCCTCTCTTACACTTACAGCTCAGAGCTAACTTTAAATAAAAAATCTTATTAAATCTGCAACTCAAGCAAATTGGGTTCACAGCTGTGTATGTCAGGATACACACACACAAAGCCAACAGCGCGGTTGGGAATTGTTATTGCCTACTTCAGTTTAGGATTTCTATCAGTTTAAGAAAGGAAAGGCTGAATTAAGAAAATCCAAGGAGTCAATTTAATCCAATTTGTACCAAACATTTTGCAGCTCCTTAGATGAAGCTTGATGGCTGAAACTCTGAGATTACATGGGAAGCCCTGCCAAGTTGTTAACTGTCCCACACTTGAACATCACTCAAACCTTGCACCACAAGAAGGAGATGTGGGGAGACACTATGCATGCTTATCAAGGCTTATAGTAGATAAGACAGATTCATGGCTGCTAGACCATGAAGCTCCAAAGTAGCTCTGCTACTTTCACAGTGAACTAACGCTCACTGTGAGCAGACAATACCAAAAGCCTGAGAAGCTGGAAGCTCAAGCTTTCACCATTAATTTTCTTGAAGCTGTTTGAACATTTAAGTTATAATTAACTATGTAATTTCTGCTTACACCAACATATTCAGTGACACAAATATATTTCCACTCAGTAGAAATTTGGTATTGAAAATTAAAATACACTTTAAAAGTTTTGGAATTTCTTAGGAAATAGAAATTTCACCATTCAGGTGGTTCTTACAGACACCTTTCAGGCTTAAGAGCTCTGCAGTACTAGTAAATAACTTGCAATTTACTGCCCTTTCACATAAATTTACGTATTATTAGCTACTTTATTTTATAGCTTTGTAGTGATAATGGTGCTTCATATAGTTTAACACAGAATGTGGGATGCATTCTCTCCTGAGCTTTTGTCTTGCTGTAATACAAAATTGATTGTTATTCACAATTCAGTCTCTCCATCAGTTGAATGTGGATGAGAAAAAGCAGCTATCAGACAGCTATGTTGTTAAATTGAGCTCAGTATTATATGCCTATTACTTAACAAGAAGCTTTGAAAAGGTGTTTGCATGTTTTATTACAGATTGCTGCAATGGTACTGGCTGTTACGGCATTCTCTTTGGTCTAAAGGATTCAGACTTGCAATGCAACATTTACTGTCAGCCTGCATGTATTGTTCAGCTGGTAAAGGCAAATTTGCTGTATTCACAGCTGCCATGTGTTTAAGTTGTATCTAAATTTATAAGACAAATAAGAGAGTATATAGAAGGTCACCTTCAGAACATTATAAAATCTCCAAGATGAGTTATTGCCCAAACTAAGTGAAATGATGCTTCTGTCTGAGTATCTGTACTCACAGTATACACTCAGTGTGTGAAAATTTAACCTTTCATTTGAGGGAAGCATTTATGTCACGTGACTGGAAAAACAGAGATCAGAGATATTAATGTACATAAATGATATAAGGTAGAGCCATAATTCTTTTCTAAAATCTTGAGATTTATTGTGATTTCATAGATCTCCCCTGCTATTTGTGTGTGGTAGAGACTGGCTCTACTGCCATGTTTGTCAGTCACCTTATTATTCACCTCACTCACTACTTAAAGAACTTTTTACAAAGAAAAAGACATCATGGGCTAAGTTTACACAGAGTCATGAGATGAACAATGCAACCCTATTATGTCATGATGCGCTTGTAGTGCCCAGCTCTTGTCTGCATTTCACTGATAATTGCCATCTCTTGCAGTTTGAACAGCTGGCGTACTTGTGGATGGAGAGACAAAAGTCTGGTGGTAACTACAGCAGGCACAGAGCTCAGACAGAAAAGCATGTTGTGCTGTGTGTTAGCTCTCTGAAGATTGATTTACTTATGGATTTCTTAAATGAGTTCTATGCTCACCCCAGACTACAGGTGAGCAATTCTACAAATGAAAAAAGGAAGCAACGAAGAAACTCGAAACCCATTATTTTTTAATTTATTGTTTTTTTGCAGACTGAACTGGTGTTTAGTTTGTAAAACTGAATTTGGAAATAGCTGACTGCATTGGGAATCTGTACTTCTAATAAGAAATATGGAGATACTAATTTTGAATTGAAGTAAACAGACTAAGTAGCGAGTTACTGTCTGGTTGAATTATAGTAGTTCTTTTAGAAAGATTGAGAAATAAATAGATGTACTTTAAAGAAAGACTTTGAAAGACTATGTAGACACAAGAGATTGTCTGAGTGTGCACTTGTTCCCTCGCTAATGCAAATATGTGATGTGAATTGTTTTGATAATATAAAAGCTTATTTATATGAGATAATAATTTGGATTCATTATCAATACCCTTGCTACAGATGATTTCTTTTACCAAATATTCTCAATGTCTTCTACTAAGTTACCTGTGGGATTATGCTTCATTAAGTAGTGAAAAAAAAAGAAAAAGGATAAAAATCCCAACTACAATCCTCAAATTGCTGAGCAGCAATTTGATAAAGCCCAAATACAAAGTATTCCCCCAAATAATTAGCTAGTAGGAGGCATAAGCAAATGCACAAAGAAATCCCAGTTCTTCATAGATGCAAACACAAATTGAAAGCCCAACTTCAGTTAACTAGCCTGAAGAAATGAGTCGGGCAATGTGATGCACTGGAAACAGAGAAGAAAAGTCCTATACTATTTATTATAAATGAGCTTATATACATTTCCTTCACAGCTGAAATGGGAAGCTGAAAAACACTGATGGTACACTGGATTCAATGCACTAAGCTTTCTGCAAAAATCAGTGTGTGCTAAGAAAGACTTCTCTGACAAGCCTGTCCTAAGATCTCAGTCTCTCATTTAATATTCCATTTATCTCTCCTTTTCATTCGTACACACACATGTACTTCAGAGCATCCTTACTTTTCTTAAGGACTGAAGCATGGGAAACAGTATTTGGATCTGCCCATTCATGTAGAGGAAAAAATGTGGACAAAGACAATTCCATTTTGATTGTTGAAGACTTGCTACATTTCCCAGCTAGAATGACAGAAATGTAAATTTGCTCTAAAAAATGTTATGGTCATATGGCTACAAAAATGTTTCTAAATGGGCTCTGGTTGCCATCCTGGAGCGTTTTATGAGCAGTGGACAACTGTCTAGCAGTTTTCATTATTCAATATTTCAAACACATGTATTCAAATAACTTTTGTCAATTAAAGTTGAGAACTATCAAAGACTTCTTTGACATCCAGAGTCTCTGTTGGCTCATTCTACCAACACTAAATCATAACATGAAGAAGTAAATAAATAACATGACTATTCCCCTTTATTTTTTTGACAGGACTATTACGTTGTTATTTTGTGTCCTACCGAGATGGACGCTCAGGTCCGGAGGGTGTTACAAATCCCTATGTGGTCCCAAAGAGTTATCTATCTGCAAGGCTCAGCACTAAAAGATCAAGACCTGTTGAGAGCTAAGTAGGCAAATGCTGATCAATATTGTTTTTTACTTTTGTTTCACTCATGCTGTTTGATAAACAAGTTTGGCAATCAACAAAAGCTATGCTAGAAGGAAAGCTAGAGGGCATGTTTCAAGGAACAAGTATTCATCTGAACAATTGCTGCATCATTGCCTTTTCTATCTCAGTTTTTAAAGGTATTGAAACAAAGTGATTCCTTATGAAAAAGCAACACAGAAAATTCCAGAACAGCCAGTAGTTCTGCAGTTCGTTTCTGTGCCTTGAGCAAACATGGTGTACTTGATGGCACTTACTCTGATCAACTGAAGGAGAAAAAAAAACCCCAACAAAAATAATTATCACCCTTTGAATCCATTGCAATTTTGTTTTCTTCCTAAGCTGAGTCTGGTAGTATAAGCAACTACTCCACCATACCTCCATATATTATTCTTTCCATATATTTCTTCTTTCAAGGCCTTTCTCTCACCACAAACTTCCACCACTTTTAAAAAATCCTCGCTGCCAGTTAATAGTGAATGACATTAATCAAAACACATCAGTCAAGCACAGTTCCTCAACACCCCCCCACCACTACTCAATCACTTGAAGGTATGAATTCACGTAGGAGGATCATCTCTTTAAACTCTCCAAAGGGAGGGAAAGGTGATTCTTAGTAAATAACTGATTTAACTTACCTGCATTGATCTTTCTAAGAACTTATCCAGCAACTAGTATAGATAGATAAAATTAAGCCAATACCTGTCTGAGTATTTGTGTCTCTCAGCCTTCGTTATCCCAAGGGAGTTATTTCTAAGAATCTGATCTGGGAGAAGTCTGGTGAGCAATGTTATTTGTCTTCTCAGATTGTTGCCACCAAAAAAGCAACGGCTTCTGTATTCATTTGGAGATGCTTCTGTAATTCATTTGGAGATTTAGCTGGCTCTTGTTCTACACCGTAGGAAAAGAAAAATTAGGCTGTTTCCTAAAGATAGTCCTGAATTTCACTTATAATACCCTGGAGGTAGTCAACCATGGAACTGCCAGAGAATAATTTTCAACCTGTCTGGAGGGAAGAAGCGCAGTGTGAATTTAATAGAACGTTTAATATGAAATACAGCCTAGTACCTAAGACATTTACTGTATGTCTTCTTAATAGGGACATAATGTACTGAAAAGATAACAAGACACATGGTAAACTTCTAATAAAAAAAGCAATAGTTATCACCACCAAAAACTAATCAAGAAGCGTCTCAGTATCAAAATTTACATAAATGTGTGAGAGGCAATGTCAAAAGAACGCAATGAAATTTGCACCAAAAAGTAGAGGAACCCCAAAACTTGTTTGACTGCATGAGCAATGAATAGTCAGTTAACTAAGGACTGTATTTTTCCTGATACATCCCAGTACACAATCTGACTTTACAAAACCAGTATTTGTTCTAGCTTCCTACCCTTGACAGCTTCACTTCACAGATTTTTGGTGCCCTCTGAACAGTGTTCATGTGCCCAGTTTTAACAGAAAAGTAGAACAAATTCCACAGGTATCACTCTGATGTCTATATTGCTCATCAGCATGGCTGGAAACTTTGTGGCTATTTCAGCATTAGAAACCACACTGTAACTGATTAAAGCAGCTCTCATTCTCCATATAGAGTAGCACTAGAAAGTGAATAACCCTACCATGCTTCATTTATTTCTCCTACAGCTTTCTCCCATATTTTGTCATGACTTCAAATATTTTTCTTTCTCCTTCCACTTTCTTTAGTGAACCATCACAAAACTTAATCTTTTTTCAAGTATCCTCTTTTTCTTGACTTTATACTTTTTTTCCTTCTGCAACACTTCTCTTCAATATATAAAGTACCTTTAATTTCTGCCATCCTATTTTTTGTTTCAGATTCAATTTTCTAGCACATGAAAATGGTGAAATTGAAAAAGCGCTTTCAGTTAGGACATTAATAACACTTTTCTCATAAGGATACTCTAGGTTCTAATAAATGTTTTGAACACAGATGCTATTAGTGTTTCATGCCACCATGTATAGTTGCTAATCTCAGGTTATTATCCTTGCCACCTCTAGCTGAAGTGAATCAAGCAGTTGGGAAAAAACATTGGAGAAAAAGGCAAATATGTTCATATGAGGTTTCATTTCTTTACAAAACCATCTCTATATGCTGTCAATCCTAGTTACCTCATTGGTTCTCATAAAAATCCTATCTAATTGCACTGAATTTTCTTACTTAAAACATCATTAAAGTTCTTGTCTTCACAGTTCTGCTCCCATGATTAGCTGAAACTACTTACCCTGGCCCCCACGATTTCTTCTTAATCAGTGCTCAGAAGCACCTCCTCTCTTCATTGCTTCTCCTCATCAGCTGCATTTGGCATTACTATTTTGGAAATATTGATTTGCATTTGTTGCAATGATTTTACCTATGCAAGTACTTTAATGTTTTGACACTTCCCCTGTTTTTTTCACTCTGCAAGCTGCCTATGGGGAATCTACAATGACCTGACTTTATCCTTCTCTCTTCTTTATACTTCTCTGAATGATCTCACAACAAACATACATATTTAATAACTATTTCTGTAGTCAAAAAACCCAAAAGGTTGGCCAAACTATCTGACATCTCAATATTGATATCTATTCATCAACTTTAGCTTAGTTTCAGACAGTTGTAAACAGATCTTAATTTCTGCTACCAAAATAAAACCAGTATCCTACTCTGAATCATAAACTCAGAGTCATACTGCATGCTATGTAGACTGAACCTGCATCTTGCAAGTGCTTTCTCAAAACAAATTATCCTTTTTGCTTCACTTAAAACTGTATTATTGTTCTTGACATAAAGAATCTCAACTCCCTGAACCTTTGCTTCAGACCACTCTGTAGTATGTTGCTTTGTTTTCACAGTATCACAGTATAACTAAGGTTGGAAGAGACCTCGAGGATCATCGAGTCCAACCTATCAACGCAGACCTCATGACTAGACCCGTCCAATCCCCTCATGAACGCCTCCAGGGATGGTGACTCCACCACCTCCCTGGGCAGCACATTCCAATGACGAATGACTTGCTCGGTGAAGAACTTTCTCCTCACCTCGAGCCTAAACTTCCCCTGGCGCAGCTTCAGATTGTGTCCCCTTGTTCTGGTGCTGGTTGCCTGGGAGAAGAGACCAACCCCTTCCCGGCTACAACCACCTTTCAGGTAGTTGTAGAGGGCAATGAGGTCACCCCTGAGCCTCCTCTTCTCCAGGCTAAACAATCCCAGCTCCCTCAGCCTCTCCTCATAGGGCTTGTGCTCAAGGCCTCTCACCAGCCTTGTTGCCCTTCTCTGGACACATTCAAGTGTCTCAATGTCCTTCTTAAACTGAGGGGCCCAGAACTGGACACAGTACTCAAGGTGTGGCCTAACCAATGCAGAGTACAAGGGCACTATGACCTCCCTGCTCCTGCTGGCCGCACTATTCCTAATGCAGGCCAGGATGCTCTTGGCCACCTGTGCACACTGTTGGCTCATATTCAGGTGGCTGTCGATCAGTACCCCCAGGTCCCTCTCTGTTTGGGAGCTCTCCAGCCACTCTGACCCCAGCCTGTAGCTCCTCATGGGATTGCCGTGGCCAAAGTGCAGCACTCGGCACTTGGACTTGTTAAATGCCATTCCATTGGATTCTGCCCATCTGTCCAGTCGGTCGAGGTCCTTCTGCAGAGCCTTTATACCCTCTAACTGACTAACATCTGCTCCCACTTGGTGTCATCTGCAAACTTGCTGATGACTGATTCAACCCCCTCATCCAGATCATCAATTATCATCAGTCCTTCCATGTCTTACCCTTTATTACATCAAGGAGTGACCCCTGATTCTCACTTAGGCTGCAACTCCCAGATTTTACCTTCTCATAAGTCTATAATGCTGTTTTCTTCTACATGTAGGAGAAATTAGCATGCAAGTCTCATTGTGATTCCACCCATGCTGTCTCTTTAATCTAGGATGAATTTCTTAGAAATTCTGTAAAGGAATCCCAATGTTCTCAATTACATCCTCTCTTCAGTTGGTTTTCTGCTCTGATACCTGGTGTGACCTCATTTTACCGTGACCATTTGATATTCAGACATCATCACACTATTTTTTACTTTTTCCCATGTTTGCATATACTTGTATTGTCCTTTGTCATGTCACTTGAGTTTGTATGCAAGGACCTTTTGTTCTGTGTTTGTACAACACCTGAAATGGTCTCAGTCTAAGCCTAGGCTTCAATCCCTTAAACTATTACTTAACAACTAGCAATTCTATTTGCTAGCAGCAGAGGAACCAAAGATTTAGGAAGCTCAGGGTCCATTCCAGACTCCAGAATGGCATTGATGTAAGCAGTGAATTGCCTGTTCATCTTCCCCAGCTTCTTTCTCACTTTCCCCTTTCCCAAGAAACCCATTCTGATCACCCTGTTGCTCATTGTCCAGAAAGTCCTGTCTTCCCAAGGAGGCCAACCAAGTATCTATTTCTTTACATCTATGTACCAGTAAGTGAAGTGGGATTCACTGGTGAAAGATACCAAGACCTGAGGCAAGAGAGAAAAAGCAAACTTGGATGAAACCTTCAGTCAGTGTTTCCGTGCACTTTCAGCACCGCTCTTTTTATAACATGACCAGTTGAACCCACTAGAGAGCAATTAGGCATTCAAAGTTCTCAAAGAGGTCATAAAATGAAAAGTTAATTCATTTAATGCATACATAACCAGAAATGTTAGTTATTTATCCCTTAACACATTATTCAATCCATCTCCCCGTCTTTCTGCTATTAATGGGCAAGACAAGTCTGTATTATCTGCCCTGTTTCATTCATTCTTATCAATACCAACTTGTACGTATCATATCCTTACACAGTATGCAGACTGCACACAACAATGCACAGTATTTATTCACCTTTTATATTTGTGACAGATAAATATTTATTTTGCCAATTAAGCCTTTTTGAGGCTGCTCTGCTTTTATTACCTTAGCACACCTTCTACTGGCACCAGAGAAATTTTCCCAGGACGTGGTGATGAAGTTCTGGTACACCACAAGTTAGTGCAGAGGGTGACTGTTGCTGACATTCAGACAATGCATAAGAACAAACAGATCCAATTTTCTCTATATTCTGCTTTTATAAACATACAACACTATAAAGTGCAAAATATAATTCCATGGAAATATTATATTGGTATTATGTAACAAGCTTGTCTTCCCCTTTCTAGAATGGATGATGCTGAAGCTTGTTTCATCCTGAGTAGCCGCTGTGAGGTGGACCGGACAGCAGCTGTAAGTTTGGAAGAAATAACTAATACTGAGTGTGCATGCTGGTTATACTGCTGCTGCCCCTATTCCCTCTGAGGGACTGAGATGGCTTCTGCAAACAGAAGATTAAAATTAGCTGATTTATAGAGAGATTTTTTTGCATGTGGGAGGAACTTTTCTTCTCAGTTAGGAAAATGAAAAGGCTTCCATTGGATTCCACAAAGCCAGGATTTCATAAATCTATGAAACATGATCTAATGACTCATTTCACATAACTTATCTACTTCTATTTTTTTAGAAAGTAAATGACATGATGACATGACCTACCTACTAAGTTAGGATTTTACAGCACGTTTTAGTTATACATTAAACATTTTAATTTTTTTATACATTCATGCAGTATGTTATATATATTTTAAAGTACTGTAAGAAGTGCTGTACTTAAAAAAAAAGTGATGAATAAAGTTAAGTTTTTAGGAATTCTCACCTTTTTCCAGTGAACAGAATATCCTATAAACACTACCATGTTACCTTATAGATGTATTGACTCTTGGTCATTAATCATTCTAAAGGATAGTACTGTGTCAGATAAGTCTTACTCAAATTACTTTGATTAATATCAGTGTTTGCTTAGATATCCAGTTCAAAGAGCTATATTTATCAGATCAGAAAAGAGATACGTATAAATGGACTGGTATTTCCATTCAGAACTATTAAGTGTTGAAAGTTTACTAATAACAAGGTAAAGATTGAATTCAACTTTATAAATTAGTGACTGCTACCAAATAGCCAAAATATCAGAGAATATTTGATAGTTGTTTTTTTTTCTTTCATATTGTCCAATTTAAAATGTGTAAAAATGACAAGATTCTTTCAGTAAGTTTCCTTTTCCCCACCATGCTATTAGTTATTTGCAGTCAGGTAAGTTACTGTGCACAGAGGAATTGCTAATACAAAACTTCTAGTTAGATTTTCTGTGATAAAAGAATAAAACTATTTTAATATCCACTAGAACTCTTCACATGAATGACATTACCTACTGATCACAAATATCCAGGAAATAAGTCCACCGAGGAAGGATTTATGAACACAGCTTGAACTGTATGCTAAATTGTTGCACACTTGCCTCTATTGAGTTCAATCTTGACCTCCAGAGGAAGATCAGATTAAGTCGTATATCAGATTATAAATTTCCTAGCAAGAGCAAGCTAGCATGCAGTAGTGTCCTCCCTACTCTAGTCATGAGGTCTGTGGTGACAGGTTGGACTCGATGATCTTTGAGGTCTCTTCCAACCTTAGTGATACTGAATACTGAATTGTGTTTTAAGCTCTCTCCATTGAAATATATTATTTGCTGCTGCATGACAAGAAATAGCATTTTCTAAATGTTAAAACCAGATAACAAATAAAGCATGGGGAACAAGGGCTTTGCATAAGGTAGGCAGTATTTAATCTATTCTTTCACTTGCTACAGTTACTTCATCTGCCTTCAAAAGTTACTTGTTTCCATACCTGCACATAATGGCTTATCAGAGAAGGAAGAAACATGAAGTGGCAAACATAAGTTAGCAAAAAGAAAGGATTATTTCTTTGCTAGACAAATGAGCCCTGAGAAAAAAAATCTTATAAAAAATAACCCTTTTTTATGTAAATTACCAGCATGCAGTAAAAAAATATTTTATTCAAAACTAAAGACCCTGTACTTGATTCATCATTGGAGAAAGCCACTGAACTCCTTAATAATTCTTTTTTCCTACTATGTAATAGTCAAACTTACTGAACTAAGAGCTCTGAATTTGATTAACCAGCAATAAACTCCTGAAACACACTGAATTGGCAGCAAGTAATCCTGGACTAGTCAAGCAAGCAAACTGTTTGGAAGTGGCAGAGGTGCTAGGGGCACTTAAGGATAAGAACAAGCAACAGTTCTTGCAAATAACTGGGAAAATACCAGTAACTACTGTGAGAGTGAAAAATACCCTGCCCAAAGCCAACTACCTTGTCTAAATTAGCTATGAAGTTCCAAATAAATTCACTACAGCATCTCATTTCACAAAATCTGCTTGACAGTTGTGAAATGTTTAGAAATGAGAAATTCCATACAAGCAGAGCGTATGATTTACATTGCTCTTGGTAGTTTTATGCAGCTTTAAGGACAGCTGCACCAATAGAGGATTCACTTAGAGGTAAGCTGTTAATTTCTGCTCATAACCTCTCCAGAATTTATACAAAGAAAGGACAATTTTTTACTCTGCTGAACGCTCCCTACAGGGCAGACAGTGGATTCTAAATGAAGCTTCCATTCATTCTGACCACCACTATCTAATTTTAGTTTCTGAGTTGTGGCCAGCTACAACCCTCTTCAGGCAGTCTCTTTGCCCTCAGGGGACATACCAAAATGGAAATACCAAAATGGTACCTGGCACATTTCAGCTTTCAGTACAGGCTATAATCAAATCTCATCTGTCATTGTGTCTGGAGCATACAAACAGGCAGATCTTACCAAAGACACAATCCTATTACCTTCCTCTGGGACAGACTGCCCTATTGGATAACTGGCTGGCTACTCTTAATAGTGCAGTTTCTCAGCTGTAGCAGTGGTAGTCTGAGGGTCATCTAAGTTTTAAACAAGATGTCACCTCTCTCTGTTTTTGTTCTTGTTGCTCAGATTTCCTTTTTACAGGCTGTGCAATTACTTGCACCACAAATAGAAAATAGAACTGTTCTCTTTTTAAAAAATTTATTGTTTTGTTTTATTTTACTGCCCTCTAGAGCTCTGAAATGAAACGGACTTAATTTCTTACGCTGTTCCAGCTCTGCTCCCTGCTAAGAACTTCAGTGGAGCAGTACATAAGGTTACAGTTTGTCACTGGGCTGAATGTTCAGTTGTCATCCCAGTATCAATCATTATAGCTACAACTTATTTTACAGCCTGTTGTGCTTGAGAAGCTGACAACCTGTTAGGAGAGCCTTGGATCCTCTCCTGTGCCTGACAGCTGTCAAAAATTAAGAGATGCATTGAAGAAATTGCTGACCGGAACAGCTGCTGTTACTCATAGGAGTTTTCAAAGTTCATGAGCGTTTTATATCTCCCTAGCTACAGTCCTCAGCAGAGGATCAGCTCATTTGCCATAGATTCCACTGGCTCTCCATTGCTTGCTATTTTGTTAGTTAATAAGGTTTATTGCCAAAGTCACATCTGATCCACAGATCTCAGCTATAGCTCAGAAGAAAAATACAGTGACAGGTGACATGCAGCTCTTTCATAAAAATTGCCAGTTGCTTCCTTTTTTCCTTTGGAGGAGTAAGAACTTCAACAGTCAGACCAGGAATTTGTCAGCTTTCCAAAGTCTCCTACCAGAAACTTTATCTTCTCTGGCAAGAAAAAGCTCTGCCAAATTTTGATGTATCAAATGATATTTTGACATCTCAGATCAAGATATAAGCTGTTCATCTGCTACAGCAAGCAGGACAGACCTGTTTCACTTCCAGATGATGCAGTTATACAGTTATACAGTTATAACTGTACTTCAGTCTGGATGACTATTTATTTACTGATTGATTGGAGGGTATAGAACAGTAGTAGCATGTGCCACACAACACAAAATTAGCCAGTGACTTCAAGTGGACTGCCTACAGCAAATTGCTCCTCAAAAGTAAGATGCTTAAAAACTGCACCTGATGATTTAACTCAAAGAGGGGTGGGAAGAGAAGTCTCTTTGGAATTATCCTATAGATAACTTATTCATAGGCTATATAAATGTCTGAAAGACCAGTTCTACTGCTGCTTTGCTCTGATGCTTTCTGAAAATTCAGAGATGGTTGAGCTCGAGCTTGTTCCCTTCTGGTTAATCAAATGTAATGACATGAGTGGTAATCTAAATTATGCTGATTTAACAGCATCACAAGATGGCTGCATTGTGTAGGAAGACAGAACTCATGTATCAAGTGGTGTGCAGCATGAAAAAAAGTTAAATTAACAAAACTATTTAAAAACATATATTAAATCAAGGCTGTTCTTTGAGTTCTGATGATATAATTTCCTGTTACATCCATTTTAATGCTTCCAGCATTTAATACATAAACTTAAATATCACCTCTGTATTAATTACCATCAGTACCAGTGGCAGTTTTCAATCACTGACTGTAATTCGTTGAATGGAAATTACTCAGAAGATATTTTTGCCCTCATCTATCAAAGAAGCATATATTGTATAATGTGAATAGAAGCATATTTTTCCCCCCTCGTTTTCTCCATTTATGATGTGCACATATATAAGTCCTTTTTGCTGAGGAGAAATGTGAAGATTTTTCACTGCAAGAGTAGTCAGGCCTTGGAACAGGCTGTCCAGAGAGGTGGATGAGTCACCGTCCTTGGAAACGTTCTAAGGTTGTTTGGATGTGGCACTTAGCAATATGGTTTAGTTGTGAACTTATCAGAATAGGGTTAGTAGTTAGACCCTGATGATCTCAAGGCTATTTTCCAATCTGAATGATTCGATGATTCTGTGTGTGAACACAGAGAATATTGTCTGAGAGAGAGCATTCATTTGCCTAGAGGAATAGCTCCAAGATCATCTTTTAGTAACAAAAAATGTGAAATAATGTATTTTAGCATCCACAGAAGGTCTTCCCCTTATGACTCCATTCATGTATTTCTAGTAGAAAAAGTACTTGTTAACATCTCAATTGACATTAAAATAATATGGTTTGAAAATGTCAATTGCACTCTATTCCTGGCAGAGTTCCTCCTTTGTGTTCATGAGTCTGAAAGCTTTTCTTCTTGCTGATGCTGCAAACATAATGAATCATTCTTTATATTTTATCTTCTAATACCACCAATTTAATGACTAGGCATTTCAACCCAAGTATTGCTTCCTACATGCATCTCTCAAATACTCCTTTTCAGTTCTGAAATAAAAAAAACCACAAACACAACAAACCAAACAAAAAGCAACCAACAAACAACTTGATGACTGATATACCGAAATTAGCCATATTTCATGAAATTCAATAGGTGAATGCATTATCATATAGTTTACTAATATGGGATAGCAGTACTCAGCCTGCAGTTAACTTGCTCTTGACATGTGGTAACAATTACAAAAAGAGACTGGAAAAAATCTGTTGGAATCCTTTGATCAGCAGCTGGCTAAATTGCGACGTCAGTTACACAAATGTTATAGAAAAAAGTAGCTCTCTTTTTAATTGAACTGGTATTTTTTAGATTTATCTACTATTTTAAACTCCAATTCCTGATGGTTAATGCAGAAGGACCTATCTCATACAACATTCTTAATTAATTAGACATGACTTATCGCTACCAGCTCAATTTTTACACAATTCTTCCTGATCCAAATGCCATCCCTTCCAAACACTTGCAGAAAGAGAGAGGAACAGAATACCTTATTAGAAGATTTGTGGAAGCAAACTCTCTATTCTGCATTCCAACAGGCAGAACAGATTTTACTAGAAGCATAGGAAAATGGAGGTTGGAAGAGAGCTCAGGAGGTCTCTGGTCCGACAGGGGTAATTTATGCACACAGACCACATTGCCTTGGGCTTTATCTAGGTTGATGTGGAAAGTGACCCTGGGTGGAGGCAGCATGGCCTTTCTGTGCAACCTGTTCTACTGCCTGTCTTCACTGGGGAAAGGTTTCTCTTGTATCCAACTGAAGCTCTGTTTTCAACTTACATCATTGTCCCTTGTCTTCCAACTATGCATCACTGCATAGGGCCTGGCTCCATCTGTAGGTAACAGAGGGATTGCTGTCAGGTCTCACTGAAACCATCTCTTCTACAGGCTGAACAGGTTCCATTCCCTCAGCCTCTCCTTCCAGGGCCTCTGCTTCTACCCCATGACCAGTTTGGTGACCCTCTGCTGAGCTCAGTTCAGCTTACACATCTTTGCTTAATAAGGGCCTGCAAACTAAGTGTCATGTCTTGGTCTAATTTGTGATGGGTAAAGGGGGATAATCACTGTCCTCCATCACTGTGGTCCTGTTAAAACAGCCTAGGATGCTGTCAGCCTCCTCTGCTTCCAGCCCATGCTCAGCTTGCTCTCTGCCAGGAACCCCAGGCCTTTTCCAGCAAAGCTGCTGGCCAGGCAGACAGCCCCCAGCCTGCAAACCTGCAGGTGGTTACTCAGTCACACAGACAGGACTCTGCTCGCACCCTTGCTGAACTTCACTAGGTTCTTGCCAGCTCATTTCTCTGTCTCCTCTTGGCCAATCTGAATGGCAGTCCTTCCCTCAACTGTTTTGACTGTTCCCTCTAGTTTTGGTATTGTCTGGAAACCTGCCAAGTGTGCATTCTCACCTCCTCCAAGTCATGATAAAGATATTTAACAAAACAGGTTCCAGTGCAGATCCTTGTAATGTCCCACTTGCCCCAGGTCTCTGAGTAATGTCATTCACCACTGTCCTAAGACTGCAGTCATCTAGGCAGCATTTTACTCCTAAGAGTTTTTCACTCCTCCAGACATTGCTGTGTGAGCATGGAATAGCTCTCAGATCATCTTTTTGATGATCGATGACAATATTAATTTTTTTGCCTTTGTTGGAGACGTGCACCAGTTTCCACAGCCTCTCTAAGATAAGAAAGCAACAGGACAAGATTTACCTGCTCTTTTTGCACCCATCTGATCCTGTGGGATTATATGGGTCAAGTTAATCTGAAGCTATCCCTGTCTAAAATCATACACTGCTGGTGATTCTTCTGCTTGAAGCCTGCCTCAGAGCTGATAGACCTTGTTGGTGAACACTGAAAATAGCTCAGCCTTGTCTGTGTCTGCAGAATTACTGGATTTTTTTTTTATGTATGTGTATATATATATATATATATGTCTTTTAAAATATGTGATATTGCTTATGTATGTAAACATCCACACCAGCTGGTGTTACACAGTTTCAAAATTAGTTTCTTTCAAAGGATTCAAGCTGGTAAGAGGCTCTTTTTCTAATGTAACATGGTTATTTCATGTTTCATTCTCATCACCTCACACTCTTTATTCATACTCTAGGATCATCAAACCATTTTAAGAGCATGGGCAGTTAAAGACTTTGCTCCAAATTGTCCTTTGTATGTCCAGATACTAAAACCTGAGAATAAATTCCACATCAAGTTTGCAGGTAAGTGTAAGGTTTCAGCCATTTGAAACACTTTTTAGTATTTGGAAGTTTGTTTCATAAACAAAACAAAAGAAGATTCCCTCGGAATGTTTACTGGTTAGCAGCATGTTGAGCATGGTAAAATAACATGGGTTGTGTATGTGCTATCAATAGTAAAATGTCATATTTTACATTGAAGTCTTATTTATAAGCACTTTTAAAGATTTTTGTATATATAGAGAGCAAAGTTATTTTATATATAGAACACATCTTATTCTGTAATTATAGATGTAGCTTGCTATACCCATGTCCTTAAATAACTTCTGTCTACTAAAACATACTGTTACTATGGGCCAAATTTTATCCAACAAACATGAAAAAAGCCAACCTTCTCATGGGATCCTGGGAAACACTGTGGAAAGAGACATCATATATATTTTCTATATCCAGTAAAATGTGTCTTAGAAACTGATACAAAATGCAAATGATGTTAAGGAACCCAAACAAATCCTCTATTTTAAGAAGAGATAACCAGTTTTAATCTGACACTGTTTCTCTGCACTGTCTCTCTTTCTCTCTGTAAACACACACTTACATATATGTGTACGTAGAGACAGACATATTCTTGTGCAAAAACACACAGATACTTTTGTAATGAACTCATTTTGCCCATCTCTAGACAAATATGAAGTAGAAGCCAAGCTTTCCTTTTTAACTGTAATTTTGAAAATTCAGTTTTCTTGAAGGATATTCTAAGGAAGCAAAGATTGCCGATTCATACAAAATCTGAAAACAAACCCAAACAAATCTATGGAAAAAACTTTAGTCACCTCCATCACGCCAGAATGTGATGACAAAGTAAATTGAAGTGCAGAACAATTCCAGAGCAACAGTTCAAACTGTAATTTTGAAAGCTACTGAATTTACCACTATGTTGAAAAGAAAGGAAAAACCCATCAATAGCAGTTCTGAAGTTATAAAACTGTAATCTCAAACTATGAGATGGCACAGCAGGGAATGAAAGTCATGCTATTACAAGAATGATGATGCTTTTTCATCTGCCCCTTAAAATCACACAGGATAATCATTATCTCTTCTCCCTAGCCTTGGCCACTTTTCTTTATTGGTAACTGTGTTAATTTGTTGTTCCTGATTGTATTTTTAAGAGAGCTTCATTATTCTTAATGGTTTGTCTCTGTAGGAGCTTATAACTAGCCTTGCACAACAGAGGTAACCTTTTTTTTCTTTATAGCTGTTCAAAGTTTCAGGTTGAGAATTTGGATCCTTTTGTTTGTTTTATATGTTTTTTAACAGTAAACAACTCACTCTCAAATATTCCGTCAACTAGCTTAACCAATCTGGTATGTTACTGCATTCATTTACCTTCTGCACTTCCTCAAGAGCTTCAGGAGACCTTATGTGTTCTGTGCTTTGTTAGACCCCTCTATAATATTAATTATAGCAGTACTTTATCGTAAGTCTAAATATTTGTGTAGCACCTTACATCCCAAAAGAATTTCACATGGATCATAGGGATCGCTGCACCCACTTCTGCACATTCTCTCTGCACAACATTCAAGGCTGCAGATTGTCCTTCAAGATGAACTGAATTCTACTCCTGTAAAGCACAAGACATTTAAATTCAGTTTTAAATTGGGCAAGGTTATGAGCATGGTATAAACATCACCACTGGATGCTTACCTACTGCAAATGGCTAGGCTACTGATAGAGAGTCATGTGAACAATGTTTGTTTGCATACATTTTCCTAAGAGGATTCTACTGTGATTATTTATCTAATTCAGTTTTTCTGTATTCCAAAATATGTACCCTGTCCAGTGGGGGCTGCAGACCATAGCCCTGTCCAGAGTGCTAGTGAATAAAATTGGTCATAACTGCATGGAATATTTCTCTAAGTGCTTTTCCTATTATGATTCAGGACTGCTTTATTACTGCCTTCATGCAAAGGCTTCTTTTAAATTCGATATTGCTTTAAAAAATGGCTTGTTGATTCTGGAGGCTTCCCAAAACAATATTGTGCATTCTTATGAACCTGAAATATTTTATATCTTTTGTATAGTCTCTATATTTTTTTCTGTCCTTAACACACATGTTTAGAGACTATAAGTGTCTGAATTTAGAACAATTACAACCAAAGATTTGCAGAAAGTCCTCTTAACAAAAGTTTAACTATGTTGAAAATGTATAAAACAGTAGAAGCCCAGTTTCTCAGAGGCTTATATTGGGTTGACCTAGTGTCCTAGAGTGCGTGAGACAATCCTGGTTCCTTAATCTCCCTGCTTGTCCTTCAAACACATGAAGCTACAAAAAGTCATGTACCCTCAGTGTGTGCATCTGACCTTGTATTTCAGCACAAACATGAATTAAAGGGAAGATTGCCCACAGCAGAGCAGTATGTTTTTTGTAATTCAGGGATTAGAGTAAATTTTCTGAGTTGAACTTCTAACTTTTATATATTTCCTAGAAAATACATTAATTGCTGTTACCTTGAATATTCAGAAATTCTGTTCAGTCACAATTCCAGGAACTGGGGATACATTTTGACATTTTCTATTTATTCAAAATGCATCAGTGAATAAGCACAGATTGGTGAAGTCTTGACATTAAACCTTCAGTAGTAATTTATTTGAAACAAACATAGTCCAGGTGCATCAAAATGGATACCAAATGCATCTGATGATTAATCTATCCAATTACAGGTAAAAATTAGTCCAGAGGTAATGGATGGACATTTTTCTCTACCTGGTAGTGGTCATGTTAACTTACCAAATTGAGAAAAGTAAAGTTTTTCAGAATACTTCTGTCAAGTCTAGGACATTCTTACCACATGGGTGGTGCTGGAGGCATAAATCAGTATTTAAATCAGGTATGTTTTATTTTCAAGAACACTGAAGAAGTCCTAACTCACCACACTGCATTACCACATCTATTTGAGACAGACTTAGCAACAAATTTTCTGTGGAAATACATTTTCAACAGAAGCTACAGGTCTGGAAATCCTAAATAGAGTATTTCTTTAGTGTAAATGAAATCAAAATACTTCTGTTGGTAAACTGATTTGACATATTTAATATCCAGATCAAGATTAACTGAAGTTTCCTCTGGTATTTCACCATTACCATAGCTCCCGAATAAGAGTCCTGAATGTGAATATAAAACCCAGTAACATTATAGGAAAGCTGTAATCTGTCAAATAATTGGAGAAATGAGCAAGTTGATTTTGTCCTGATCTGTATCTACACAAGAACTTTACTCCAGCCCAGAGGCAAAACTTGTAATACCTCACCTCTCCTTCCATCTGGCTACAACATTTCTAGTCATGGTAATTAGGTTGCTGAAGAATATTTTACCTGAGGTTATCAAAGTACCTCTGAAAATTCAAAAACTTGAAGACATTTCTGAACTAGGTAGGGTGTTATTTTCATAGATTTTTTTTTTTACAGGGGCATAAATAGCTCACATAAGGTCAAAGTGTACAGTAGGAGTGGGAATCGTCCTGCAAATCCCAGCTCTGTGGCACTTGTTGTAAAGACATTTGACAAGATGATATGAACCTCTTACACAGATGAGATTAAGATGACTGCTGTAGGACAGCAGCCTGCTTACTGTGTGCTGTATTTTGTTAACAAGATATTTTACCTAAAATCCTTCCAGAAAGTTGATAATACATGTTAGAGAGTATAGAACATATGGAGGAGTTAAGTCTTAAGATATACTTTTCATTTGCATTGTGCCACTCATGATTTACTCACTTTCACTGATATATATTTAGGTAAGCATGGACAATTTGGTTCAATTGCAAGATCTGAAATTATAGATGATTAAATAGTTTTCCTGTCTGTTTTTTTTCTTGCTCCCATTTTAGCTATATTGCAACATTCTAATTAAAACTAAGGAGAAGTTATTTGGCAAAATCTTATACAAATTCAACAATATAGAGTATGTGCATTCCTTCAATATTAGGAAGTCAATATTCATTTTCATAAATCTTTGCCATCTGACTAATGGTAACAGGAATACAGCTATTCCATCCAAATTGCAGGCTATGCCTTACTCTCTCAAAATCTCCAGTTTAAAATTCAAATAGATTTATTAGTGGCACATGGTTGACTAAAAGAACACATTTCTGCCTGATATGTTTTCTGCAGGAAATATTTAATTGCTATAACTGAAGTATATTTAAGGGAGGGGAAAAAAAATCTCATTTTCTTCTATATTTGACAGTGTCTTTATATAACTAAATTAATTCCTTCCCTATGACATTTAAATAGGCTTTGATCTTCACAAAATGAGAGAATTAATTTCTCCTTTCAGTACTCAATGATTCTGATGTTGAAAAGCCTCTAGAAATTTCAAGAAAAGAAGTAGAGAAAGCATACAAAGTATGCCCTCACTTTTCAGTAAGGGGCATGCTTCTTATAGCTGCCTAATCAGTTCAGCTTAGGTAGTAGCTTAGTTAGAAAGGTGAGGAAGTTGTAAGGATTTCAAGGATACATTAATGCAACAAGAAGTAGAGGTATGTAGACAGCTTAAATCCAGGTGGGGAGATGATTTGCTTACTTTTACTTAGCAATTTTCATATGCCTTATGTTTTGAGCATCAGGTGTACTGCTTGCATTCTTTCCCATCTGAGGCAAATTCTGCTCCCATTAAATGTAACATAGATTAAATCAAAAGGTAAATTCAGAAACAAAATAAACTAATTAATCTGCAATAAATGCCTTTATGACCTTAGAAAACCTATAAGTTTCTTCACTGACAAGTTTTATTAAGTTCTAAGTTTTGTGCTTGTCTCTTACATCTATTTTAATACTCTCAGGTATATGTGAATGGCATTAAAGAGTAATTTCTGCTTCCTTTTCATGCCATGACCAGCACTCCACTATGTCCTGAATTTTAAGCACTAGCCATATTCATGCAATACTGGAAGCAAGTGCAGAAGATTTGACACTTTTCAGCGTAAGCCAATACAGAGCACTAGATACAATACCTCTGTTGCTTTCTCATCTCCCTCATAGAATCATAAAATCATGAAGGTTGGAAAACAATTTTAAGATCATCAAGTCCAAATGTCAACCCCATGTCCCAGAATGCCATGTCTGCTTTGTTTTTGAACACCTTCAGGGACTCCACCACCTCCCTGGGCAGCCTGTTCCAATGCCTGACCACTCTTTCAGTAAAGAATTTTTTCCTAATAGCCAATCTAAACCTCCCCTGGCACAACTTGAAGCCATTTCCTCTTAGCCTATCACTTGTTACTTGGGACAACTATTAAACGTTGGAATAAACTCCCAGGGAAGATGGTGGGTTCTCCTACATTAGACAGTTTGAAAGCCCAGCTTGACAGGGTGCTAGGCCATCTCATTTAAACTCTATTCTTATTCTGACAGGTTGGTCTAGATGATCTTTGAGGTCTTTTCCAACCTGGTATTCTATGAATCTATGAATACACAGCTGCTCTTCAGGTTCAAGGAGAGATGAGGATCTGGAAGCAAAATTTGATTGCCTTTCCCATTTTCCTAGAAAAGGAAAGGAATTGAAAATTCTTTTCAATGCAAAGTATATTGTAAAGCAGTTTAATTATTTTTTTTTTTACAGATCATGTTGTGTGTGAAGAGGAATTCAAATATGCTATGCTAGCTCTGAACTGTATATGCCCAGCTACCTCTACACTAATCACACTTCTGGTTCATACCTCCAGGGGACAGTAAGTATATACTACCATAAAAAAAAACAAAAAACCAAGCACCACCTTGTAAAAGTTTGGAAAACAGCTTACCCTAAACTCCCAGACCACTGTATTGTTTAAAAATAACCTGCATCTTTCTATACAATAAAAGTGGTGAGATGTTCTACTCAAGACATTATAATTTCAAAAAGAACACCCCCAAATATTTAACAATTTGTTGCATGCTGTTGTGCCTCTAACTAATTTTTATTTCCAATGTATTAGACTGAATCATGGATCTATCAAACAGTCCTATTTAAGAACACCAACAAGACCCAAGAATACCTATTTAATATGTCCATTTCCAAGTCTATTTTTGTACCCATATAAAAATTCCTATGCACTGAACTAAAAAAAAGTTTGTTTTTTTCCTTGCTAACATATTAAATGTTATTTGTTATTCAGTGCTTGTGCATTAAGCAGCAAGCAAACATACCTATGAAGAGACATTTTTTTAACATAATAAGCACACTGCCAATAGGGGTACAGAATTACAGTGTCTCTGCGGGCTGCACAAGAATACAGAGTCTAGTACAATGGATACTTTTTTTTTTCCATGTAACCATGGACCTGGTAACATCTTGATATTTACAAGTAGAGTTATTTAACCTTCTAATTTGCAGTATTCCCCTATGCCCAGGATAGGGAAAACTGAAATTACTGCTAGAACGTTTACTACTAGGAACGGCAAATGTCAAGATATTTTGATGGCACTCTTTGTGTAAGCACCTGTTAATAAGAAGACAACAAAACATTGTTCCCATGTCGCCTGAGAATCATGGTGAAAATATTCAATCTGCCTAGATTTCATTACCTGACATGCACAGAATACAGAACCTTTTGGAGTTATTTCATAGTATATGTACCTGAAAGAAGAGCAGAGAAGTTTCACTCAGCCATGTCAACTATCCATGCCTTTATATCCAAACTGAATACTAAATCATATAGTAAGTAGTGAAGAATATATGTTAAATAGACTTCCACCGTAAACAGTGAACTGATTACCTTTACATTGGTTCCTGTTTAACTATTCTTATGTTATCCTGGTTACGATCAGCACCTGCATTAAACAATGTAGGACTTGAGCCTGAAACTCCTATCAGTATTGACTAACTTAAAAGTACAGACTTGGAATATGGAGATACTGCATTGAATCAGCCACTTCCAACCTTCCATAATCTTCTCAAATTCTGTTCAAAGTCATGAGGAGGATTTTCTTATAATTAGTTCATGTTTCCATTCACAGAAGTTCTGTATCTGTTGACTCACAATTTTAGTAACATCAGTATAGTGACTGGGAAAATTGAAGTTATTACAGATAGCCAAATTCAAATTATTGACTGTACCTTTCTGTTCCAAGAAGAATGCCTCTTCTTTTTTTTAGGTGCATGTAACCAGGGGAGATTATCAGGGAACTCACCAGAACATTTCTTGCTTTTTGTTATTTCTGTAGTGAAAAGACATTAAGGGAGAACATGGCCACTTTCAAATTCTGGCTTCTTAATATTGGTTAATTTAGGGAGGCTATGATCCTAACCTGACTTGCATTTTAATGGAATTAAACACTCCATTGATAGTCCATAGAGTAAAACCTTGTCTCAGTTGTTTGTTGTAGTCTTTTACAAATGAAGTGCTACCTGTTCCACTGGGAATCTTATTTCCTATATTTATTAAGAAATAGTGTAATGCTGTTAATATTTCAAACTCCTTTCTAGGAAGGTAAATAGACTAAGAAGTTACTAAAAGCTGAAGGCAATACATACTTGGAGAACACAGAAGACAGTAAACAAAAGAACACAAAGAACAAAAGAAACAGTAAACAAAAAGAAATTCATGTACATAAACTAAAACCAGTTTTTCTTCTGGTATTACTATGTGAGGAGACTGGGGGAAAGAAATGTTCATGTTCAAAGCAACTTTGGCCATATCAGCTTACTATCAAAATTAAGGAGAAGCTTGTTGCTATTTATATGAACTGGCTTTAGTCTTTAATGCTGTTTTTTCAGATCAAACAAAGTAGATGTCAATAAGCATCAAAATTCTACCTCGAAACTTATTTATAATCTTACAATTGATCTTGTTTATTAATCTTAACATTTGTCTTTAAATGGTACCCAATTATCTAATCTATTAACAGAACCTTATTGGAGCTTGTATTATGATACAAAGTATGGGAAGAAATAGCCTAACTTGAACTTAATGTGGTCTTTACAGAACAGCCCCATGGGAAGCTTTTAGACAACTAACTGGAACCAAGCAGACATTAAACAGGTAACTCTTTTATTTTAGGGCAAAAAGGGAAATTTGGAAAAGTTGTCTTCTGTAATTACAGTTCTAATTCTGCTATTTTACACCGAGTGCACTGTTTGTTTATAAATGAAAATGGTTTGCTTATTTCCATCTTTAAACCAAATGTTTCTGTGCCAAAGATAGAGAGAAGTATGGCAAATTGAAGAAAAATGGGATTGTGTTAATATATTGAAAATGTATGAACAGAGGAGCATGTCCCAGTATCTTGAGATCTTAGTGCCAAGTAGCAAAACACAGAGCACATTTGTCAGTTTCATGTCCTATCTGCATGCATGCATTTATATGTATGTATAAATATATGTGTGTGTATATATATACTTATTTGTATACTTACATATATATATTATATTTGAATACATATATATACATATGAAATTACTTTGTTTAATATATACATATACACACATTTATATCCAGTAAAGCTGGTGCAGACAGAAGCTTGTTTCCACATCAAATTAACTAAAGAAGTTCACAGAAGCATGAAGTCTGCAAGTTTTGGTGTTAGCTGAGGTTTCAAACATTTTCACTAGCAGTCCACATGCATAAGGAACATTGGATGCACATAGTAAAGGATGATATGCTCTTTATCATTAATTTTTTCATGTTTGCAGTAGAGAAAAAACGATATGTACTTGTCATAGTACAGGTGGCACACTAGCTAAAATGTGCATATGGTAAATTCTAAAGATAACTGGTAAGCAAATGCAGGAAATAAAATTTTTCTTACAGATAAAATGATTGAAGCTAAATGGGTTTTCCTACATAAGGTGTTTCAAATTATTCTTTGCCTACTTCAAACAGGAAACAACCATTCTGCCATGGAGCATCTGAAGAGACTGCCTTTGTGAATAGAATGAGCATGCTGCTGGTTTCACCTGTCATCTTTAAATTGCAATGAATATACTCATTATGGTGTGAATTTAAAGTAATTGAGCCATATCTCTCCTGATACTAAAGTACATAATCTCATATGCCTATTACTTAGCAGAAAATGCTCTTTAATACACCAAAATAACTGCTGCACTTACAGTATTAGCAAGATTTGATCTCACGTACTTCTTTCAAATTAGACTATGGGACCTTTTTAATAGACATTTGTAGTTTCTGTTGCCATGAAATACTGTTATGATTGGTATAAATTTTACATTAAGTTTTAAATTATTCTCTTTATCTGTACATGTTTCAGGGACAGTCAGCAATCTTCAGAACAATGGCAGAAAATGTATGGCAGATGCTCTGGTAATGAAGTGTATCACATTAACTTGGAAGAAAGCACTTTTTTTGCTGAGTATGAGGGGAAAAGCTTCACATATGCTTCTTTCCATGCTCATAAGAAGTATGTTTATTTTCCTATCAACAATTAATTGTTCAAGCATATAATTAATTGTTTTGCCTGCAATGTAGCTCTGCATCCAAAGGTGCAGTATTACATGTTACCCTGTTTCTGGGTTTAAATATATGGCAACTAATATATTTCATTGATACTTTTTCTGTTAGTTACAGTTGGGCAGATAAAAGCTCACGTGGTTCTATACGGGCCAGCTCAGCCTGAGAGCACAGAATATAAAGAATATACAGGATAAGCCTAACAACCAGAAAAATACAGTACCGTAGAGAGGCAATGAGAATACCAGTCCCTTTCCACGTGCTAAAAAATGTAGATAAGCTTGGGGGGGAGGATGTTAGTGTATTAGTATGCTAGTGTATTTTTTTGTTATTTAGGAGTCATCTGGAAATAAGCTTCTTTTGTGGGGTACACATATTATGCTAAACACTCACTTTACAGGTGGTACCTGCTACATTTTGGTGATTGTTCAAAATAAAACCACACTGTTTCTGTTAGATGCTTACATACCTTCTTCAGGTTCTAGATCCTATATCACTTATTCAGTACTGCTCTGTGAGGTGAATGTACAAGCTAAACACAGATTATGTATATTCATATATATACAGAATGAACATATATGAAGCTTTGAACACTGAGTTTGTGATTAAATGAGATATTGTTTTGGTTTTATTTAATTATTTTCTATGACAAATACATTTCTAGGAGTGAACTGCAAAAATGAATTCTGAAAATTGGTTCCATTACACATGAAAAATGGAACAATTCAACATGATTAACACTTTTTCATATTATATGTCCATTCTTCTATTAATATTTTCCCAGAAGGGACTATTCATCTGGATAGTGAAATAGAACAGTATTAGAAGGATATTATGAAGATTATTAAAAACACTGGATTCAAACGCCTAGGAATTCATAGGCTCAGAAAAATTGTTTAGGAGATAACATTTTTCAAGCATGTTTGTCATCCAAAAGTTCTGCAAATGTTCATAATCTGTAAAATATAGAGATATAGTGGAGGTTCCTTTTTTGACAGTGGAAATTCTGGTGTATGTATAGGACTATGCAAAATGAACCATGCCTTTCCTTTTCTAATTAAGGTTTGGAGTCTGTCTGATTGGTGTTAGAAAGGAAGATAACAAAAACATTTTGCTGAATCCAGGTCCTCGATATATCATGAGTTCTACAGATATATGCTTTTATATAAATATCACCAAAGAAGAGAATTCTGCTTTTAAGAAGCAAGAAAAGCATAGAAAAAAGCATGAATCAAAACTATCTTATCATGGAGCTTCTAGGTTACCTGTACACAGTATAATAGCCAGCATGGGTAAGTAAAAAAAACCCAAAAAACAACAAACCAAGTAAAACCCCAAAACTCCTTGCAAAATATTCAGTGAGGTTAAGGCCTAAGTGTTGTACCATAGAATCATAGAATTATTAGGGTTGGAACGTACCTCAAGGATCATCTAGTTCCAATTCCTCTGCCATGGGCAGGGACACCTCACACTAGGTCAGGTTGCTCAGAGCCACATCCAGCCTGGCCTTAAAAACTCCAGGGATTAGGCTTCTACCACCTCCCTGGGCAACCCATTCCAGTGTCTCACCACCCTCATGGTGAAGACACTGGGATCAGCTTCCTCTGGAACCCACCCTTCTCCAGAGCACCAAGCACAAGCCCTGAATCCTGTGCCCAGCTCTCTGTGGGTTTTCTTTTTCCCTCCCACCCATTCTCTGACCATCAGAACTGCACAGTCATGAGGCCAATTTGTGCTTATGGGCAAGATTTCAGCTGCAGCCCGCCCGAAAGGCCTCAAACTCCTTTTGCCATTTTTGTATATTATTGTAACTAATATTTCTATTTAACTTCCAATTTTCCATGAGTGTTTTCATTTTACTCCTTTGGGGTGAAATGCTTTCTGTATGGTGCTATTTCCGGCTCAAACCAAGACAGTAGTGCATTTTAAAGTTTTTAATAGCATATTCCTAAAATTATATTAAAGTAAATATAAGAAATTATAACACTGTGCAGAAAGAAAAACTAATAAATACCTTTCTGTTTAGAAAAAAAACCTGAAAAACAATGTAATTTGGTTAAATTAATCTTTTACCTGACAATATGGAATTCAACCACACAAGAAAAAAAAAAAGAAGTAATTATTAATAAACTCTATTTAAAGCAAAACAACTGGGAAAATCACATGGGTAATTTGTTTATCGATCATAAGTGATTGTAATTTTCCTATAAGCTTCTTTAATTTAAAAAAATGGCCTTGCTCAGGAAAAAACCCAGAGGTTGTTGATATATATGTAAGTATGCATTAATTATATAAGGTATGATTAAAAAAAGGTAGTTCACAAAAAAAAAAAAAAGAAAGATATCAATGGTCAGGAAAAGTGCTAATTTGCAGGAAAGGTCTTCCTGAGGTATACCTTAAATGTTTGTTATATTGTCATGTAATAAACACAGCCAATGGAGTGTTCCTTTCAGTCTTTGGTAATCCCTTCTAAATAAGAAAATCTCATTCAAATGTTTTGACAACCACATTGGAAAAAATGCTTTCTCCAATATTTCAGGGACAGTGGCTATCGATTTACAAGATGCAGGATGCCGAACATCAAGCGGACCTACGCTAGCTCTTCCTTCTGAAGGAGGTAAAGAGGGCAGGCGGCCCAGCATAGCACCTGTCTTGGAGGTTGCAGACTCGTCCTCACTTCAGACATGTGATCTGCTAAGTGACCAGTCAGAAGATGAAACTACCCCGTCAGATGATGAAGTCTCTGCAGGCATAGAGTGTGTATATTAAATATAAACAAAGTCATTTGAAAAGCTAATATTATGTAAACAGCATGGATTTTTTTTTTTATATGCAGATCAATCCAAGCAGTTGTAGCAAGCAAGATCCATAAAGACCAGTAATAGAAGTATTTCCAATTATGATATGCTGCTGTCTGTTAGCAGTATGCTCGTATGCCTATTTCAAAAGGAAAATAAAACAGATTAACTTCCCCATTTGTTGGTGGATTTTCTATAAGCAGTTATGAAGCTCTACTTTGTGTATTGCCATTTTTTTAATAGCACTTTTATGGCCGTTTTTCTTATGTTCCATAGTTATAAAGATGGGACTCAGTCTGTAAACAGATAAATACTTCTTCCCTGAGAGTGCAGTGACAATCAGATCATTCAACAGGCCTATCGAACATTGAGGCTAGGTGTGGTGTCTGACTTCAAATAACAAAAAAGCAGTATGAGACAAAATTAATATATCTAAATTAAAATGCTTGTTAGCACATTACTTAAAGTAATGATGCATTACTAATAGAAAAAAATTAAGATTCTATCCTGTAACTTCCATGCAGATAGGCAATTATGTTTATTGGGATTACTGACAGGGAGGTTAATACTGAAATACACAATTAAGCCTGTGGCTCACCTTTTCAGCACAGTTTCCTGTCTCCAACAGTGGCAAGCAGGAGAAGCCCCAGGGAACATTATAAAGCTACAGTAGAAGCAATAAAACAAACAAACTTATATCTACAGACTTAAATATCAGGGTACAAAAGGGCTCTTATTAAAAATTAAGGCCAATTAGATTATTCATCTCATCATTAAGAGATTTTGCTGCTTTAAATTTATTCCAGCTACATTGAAAGTATGTTGTTATGGAGAGAAGTCAATGACCTCCTTCTTGGTAAGCGTTTGAAAGAAAAATGGAGAAGGAAGTGCAGATGTACCACAATTATTTCCATTGTCCTTCTTTTCTGTTTTTTCTTTCCTTAAAGGTTTTCAGTACATGCATTCAAAACACTAGGGCAACTCACTGATACATCAAAGCATTTCCAAAGATGCCCATACGAAAAATAAAACTCAAGCAAAATTCTTTTAATCCACAGAAGCATATTAGCTTTCACTCAATTGGATCAAATTGGTCAAAGCCACAGAATGTATTCCTTTGATCCTTACTGAATATAGTTCTTTTCATGTACTTGACTCTTGTAGTCTACAGATAACCACAAAATTTAGACATTGGTGTAAACATTGTATAAAGTAGGAGTGTGGTCAAATGTGTTTCAGTAATTTGCTACACTGAAAAAATGTTCTGTTCTAGGTATGCCAAAGGCTATCCTCCTTATTCCCCATACATTGGAAGCTCTCCCACATTTTGTCATCTTCTGCATGAAAAAGTACCCTTCTGTTGTCTGAGACTAGATAAGGTAAAGACAGTTCCTGTTACTGGATAAAAATACATTCTCATTTGTCTCTTGCACATGAACAGAGTTAATGTCTGGTTTCTACTTACAGATGAGGTTTGCTCAGCATTTACTAACCTGTAGTTTTTCTCATCCTTTTAATCACTAAACATTTTTGTCTGTCTATTCAGGTCTATATTAGATCATGTGATACAATTTTCTATTTCTGATGGTAAACTGCTTTAATGCCACAGCTAATCTCTTTATTAGTACCCACTGGACTTGTTTCTTGATTTTATTTTAGGGATGCCAACATAACTACTATGAAGATGCAAAAGCCTATGGATTCAAAAATAAATTGATTATAGTTGCAGCAGAAACTGCTGGAAACGGCTTGTATAACTTTATTGTTCCACTCAGAGCATATTACCGACCAAAGAAAGAGCTAAATCCCATTGTATTACTCCTAGATAACCCGTAAGTAGATGTCAATTATTCATTTTGTGATACATTTTAAAGTCATTCTGTCATTATTTCAGTAGATGATCACTCTTCACGTGGCCAACTTAAAATCAAAAAAATTATGGCACATTTATCTTTGAGAAACGTTGGTGACAAAAATAATATCCTATGGACACTGGCATATACCAAGATTGACTTTCTACTGAGTGTAAAAGGCCACAGTGAAATTAATTGCCCTTATTCTTCATAGCCAATGTTTCAGCTAAGTGTTTCTTTAAAATACCCCAACTAATATGCTAAAATTAAGAAACTTCATACACACCGTGAAAAGCAGACTGCCTAAGAGTTCCTTACCTACATGACAGTACTTCACGCAACATTAACTTAACACAAGGCATTTAGTGGCCTGGACCACTTAAGTATATCTAAAGTCATATTAGACTCTAAAATAAATAGTTCTTTAAGGCAGTAGCACACCCACAACATCCCATTTATAATTATATAAATCATGGAGATTGCTGGAATTCTTAGCTTTTTTTGCACTAGCTGTTTAAAATTTCAGAGTAATTCTCTGGCAAGGCTGATTCATTTATCTGAATGAGATCCCCCCCCCCCCCAACACTTTGGCACCGCTCTAGTACTTAAAATCACAATTTGGAAGACCCAGTTACGGAGGTGTGGATCAAATTGTGACTCAAAGGAATGATAGCAGCAGACATTTCTTACAGGTTCTGAGGCCTGACAATTTCCTTTCATGCGCATGTTTTAGTTTAAGTGATTTATTATGCAAACACCTGCTGTGAAGGGTCCCACTTTTGCTTCAGACAGCTCTTTAGTGAAGCTGCCTACACCTGTGTTTGCAAACCAGAAGCGTTTTTTAATGTATGTATTATGGCATAAGGTGGATTACATAAATTGGTAGAAAGCCTAAATTAGACTACAGGACTTCTGATGTGTAACTTTCTTGGTTAAAGAGTTGAGCATACAGTGCCCTCTAGTGCTCGTTCTCTTTTCCAGCACAGTGCCTGTCTTTACATGCCGTAAAGCATTTACAGTAAACCCACTTTTTATGAGCACAAAGTAAAAACTATAGTTGCTAATTAAACTAAATACCCTTAGCGTTGTCTCTATGCAGCATTTGCAGTGAATCCTCTGAAAGGACAGCATCACAGGGACTACCGAAAGTAGCTCAAAAGCCAGCCTGCTTTTCATACACACATGGGGTGGAATTCAGGCCAACTGGGATTTTGTAATTTGCTTCACCTAACTTAGTGTCATGGTTTTAGAGTGGACAGAAATTCTTTTCCTCTGCCCAGAGGAGTAAAAGAAAAACTCTCCACATAAGACTGGAAAGACTTGGAAATTTAAAAGGAAGCACTATTCACAAATATATATACGAAGGTACCAAAACATACAAACGACACAAAATTCATATTCAGCCTTGGCCCAGTTTCTCTCCAACCTGAACTTGCTTCCAAAAAATTCACTAGGCCAGAACCTTCCAAGACCTTCCCCAAACCAGGCCAAAATCCCAGGCCTCAATGCCTACCCCCATACCTCCCTACCCAGGCCCAAATGATGCAGAAAAATGTTAGCCAGGCTGCTCAAAGGCAAAAGCCTCAACTCGCCTGAAAACACCAGAGAGATACCAGCTCAGCATGCTGGGTGAGGAGAGGAAAAGGGCAGAACAAACAAGTGCGCCCATTTATATAAAGGAGTAGATGCAGGATTATGGGAATGAAATAACAAAACTCACACTTTTCTGGTGTCCACCCCCTGGGCTATCTGGTCCTTCTGAAGGACCTTTCTATGCTTAAGACATCAGTCTTAAACCCACAACACTTAGGAATGCAGCCTCCTTTGAGGAACATATCTATGTCTTCTTGCCACATTCCCATTTTCTGAATTCATCAAGGCAATTTCTTACAGTATTTATTACAGTATTTGTTACAGTATGCTCATTCTGATAGCTACACATCACATGTTTTAAGATTTCTGATGTTTCTTAATGTGTAAGAAGAAACAGAGTAAAATTTGTCAAAGAAACAACGCCAAAAAAAACTACAGTATCTTCAGTTTTACATTCAGTTTTTTAAATAATGTTTCATTAATGTTGTCTCATTGATGTGAATGGAGCTGTTACTACAAAACTCAAATTATTTGATTTCCACATGAAAACAAGCAGGGAGAATTTTCAGTTAAGTACTCCAAAGTCAGGCATTGGAGCACAACTTGGTAGTGTATCTTTGACATCAGTAATTGATTTCTTACACTGGGAATTGTACTGTGCCATAAAATTTCTGATTTAAGAGGTGCATTTATTAATACAAGCATGTTAATTCTGATCATTCTTTATGATCACAGCAAACTGTTGATTCACAGCTTTCTGCCAACCAATTTTCTGTTTAAGAGTAATGTAATACTGCCAAAGTTTTAAAAAGTTGCATTTCTTTTTATTTTGTTTTACTTAAACAAAGCTACCATCTTATTGAAATATTTTAGAATAGATACTGCTGTTGTGATATTATGTTTCATTTTGTAATCCCATCTGCTGCTTAGGCCAGATATGCATTTTCTGGATGCAATCTGTTGGTTTCCAATGGTTTACTACATGGTGGGCTCTATCGACAAGTAGGTGAAATAACTGTTAGAAAACTTAACATTGTAGTGCTCAGTGGTTTGTTGTGTGTATCGTCATTGCATGTTTAAGTGTGTGTTGTATATGAAGATAATCTTTGCATGCATGGTTTGTATCTGTGTGCTATAATTTGGGATTCCAAATTTCTGGCTTAAAAGGATATTCTTTGCAAAAAGTGTAACAGTGAACACAGGTTAATGTATTCCAAAGCATAAAACTGACGTTTACTGCTTGCATGAATATCTTCCTAAAAATTGCCAGATTATAGCCCTGATTCTGGTGTCATTCTGTAGCCCCGATTCTAGGGTCATTCTATGCTTAGTTACAATTTGTTTTGATTTTCTAGCTGAGTTTTGTAAAGATAGCTACAGAATGTAGACAGTTTTGACAATCTTGAATGCATCCAACAGTCTTCATCTTCCACTGCATAACCTGTCATCTACTATATTTCTGTCTCCACCTCTGCTAATATATATTTGCATATCTAGGATTAGCAACATAGAGTTAATGTAAAAATCAGACAGAAATAAGAGGAACAAGGGCTCATTAGCATTTTAGTGAACTCCTGTGTGTAGAGTATCAAATTAGGAAAGAAGCTTCCTTGCTTCACTACATAGCTAATTTTGAGTTGGGGCTACAAACCCATAATAATCATTCTTTAAGCAGAAATAAAAAAGCTATTTCCTGCCGTGAATCAACAGAATTCAAATTTTCAATGAGAATTCTGGAGTTTCAGCATTTCTCCATCTCAACTTGTTGTAACAAGGGCTTTAAAACTACTTACAACAGTGACACAGTCACAGGTTGACCATGGTCACAATCATTGTGGGATTTGCACAGATTCTACAGAGATGTTTTTCATTTTCTACAAGTCTTCCCCTAAACAAATAAAGTATCTCAGGGTATTAATATCTACTACTTTCTTGTGATTCCACAACAGTTATATAAAAGAATTCGTATCATCATCATAATTGAATTGACTGAAAGTAGTTAAGGTACTGAATAGTCCAGAGATGTTAACGTGTTTTTGTTAAAACAGAAAATTAAGGTTTAATTCCATTTACTGGGCAACCAGATCTAGAGAGAGCTGTCCCTGCCCATGGCAGGGGGGTTGGAACTGGATGATCTTTGGGGTCCCTTCCAACCCTGACAATTCTGTGATTTCAAAAGACAAAAACCACCAGCTTCCTTCCTAAAGGTGTTTTGTTGTTTTTAAAACTGAGTACATTAATAAACAAGCAGACAGTGCAGATTCTTTGATTTATTTATTTTTTAATAATGTGCAATTAATATATTGGTAATCTTTAACTAAGAACTACAATGTAAAATATGCAGACTTTCCCTTCTTATTTAATTGGTACACAATACACTCCCAAAGTGACACCTGCTACCTTTTAAGTATCTAAAATATTTGTCATTTGGCTACCTGGCATGAAATTCCATTTTCTTAGAGGGGGGAAGAAACCCAAACCACTGAAGGAATTACTCTGATCTGCTCCATTTTGTTAGAAACAGATGGCCTGCAGAAAAATAACTTGACCAAAATTCATGACTATGAAGAGCTTCATCAAATATGCCATCAAATAGTAGAAATCTGTTAGACAGTTTTCAGGTATAAATACTGTGAGATCTGCAGCTGAACAGATTTCATTGCAGTGTAGAACTCTCACAGTATTAAGAGGCACCTGAGAACCAGAATTGCAATACTAATGTTTGTGGGTTTTTTTTTTAATTCTCTAAGCATTAATTGAATGTAGGTGCTAAAATAAGAATAGCTGTTGAGCTTATGAAAGGTTAAAATGCAGATAATCTGGATCTTTCAGAATATGCTGCTATTTTCAGAGACTGACTGAAAGACTGAAAAAGCAGAAATAGACATTAATTCAGAAAAAGGTCAGAGTTCTGCTTGTGCACTGAAGTTGTTAATGTAGCTCAGCCTTCTGCAGTTAACCACAGGTAATACTGCACAGTTTAAAATAATCATTATATGATGTATTTTTTTTCTGGAGGAATGCTTATAAGGTGCAAAATAAATACCACAAATTTAGAGAGCTTTCCCTATCCAAAATTTCAAAAAGAATTTATAATGGTTATTTAAACTTAGGAACCCAAGAGGATCGTTGCTGAAAAGAACTGCATCAGGACAAGTAAGACTTAATTGATAATATAAACTGCCAAATAAGACACTTTTCACCTTGGAAGGAAACAGAAAAATGCCAAATTTAATTTTTCCAGTTTCCCCTGGAAATGATGAAATTCACCCTTCCTTCTTATTTTTGCTTACTTAAAAATGCCTAAGTTCCTAGCTGTCCTTACCATTGCAGAAAATTCATTTCTAAACTTGTCAAAGAGTGCTTTGTTTCTGTGACAAATACTCTTGTTGGAACAACAAACACACCTGGTTTTGGAAACAAATTCTAAAGCATGATGCAACTCAGTTGTCTGTGAGTGTTCTCTCTGGTCAGGCTTCACACTCCAGCAGAGTGTAAAGTTGTACTCATACACAGCTGCTCTTAAAAGCATCATTGGAACGCTCCAATTCATAGACTAACATAGAAGAGGAATGTATTAGATGCCCTGGCAAAACCTTTATTGAGATTTTGAAACTGAAATGTAACTGTGTGTAATGCTTGATATAGAATATATTGGAAGTATGATATGTGCCTGGAGATGAAGGGAACCAGCAACTCTCTGCCTGTGATCTGCAAATTCCAGCCATCTCTAATGTTTTAAGCATTCTATATTTAAGTTGCTTGTTTCTTTCTCCTTTCTCTTCACAAAAGCCTAGATGACTTACTAAGATGTGGGGTCACCTTTGCAGCTAATATGGTGGTGGTGGACAAAGAAAGTACAATGAGTGCAGAGGAAGACTACATGGCAGACGCTAAGACCATTGTAAATGTTCAAACACTCTTTAGGTAAGACATTTTGCATTCTATCCATACATCTTGTTAATCATCAAATACTTAATGCCCTTTGTACCCAGAATACATTTTTTTTTTCTTTCTTTGCCTTAAGTTTTCCATTACATGAATTTGCATCTTGCACAGACAAACTTTCTCCTACCCGGCTTAGCAATATACTCAGACTACTGAGGTGTTCTGAAATCTTGGATGAAATTGTCTGCGCCCTAGAACTGGATGATCATTTTAAAAGTCAACTGTCAGGTTTGCAGGAAGGACAAGAAAACTAGTCTTCAAGATTTATGACAAAAGTTGAGGAAAGAAGTTTTTCCTCATTGCTACAGTGCTTCATGTTGATGCTAAAGGCAGTTTGAAAAGCAGATCTTTCAAAAAGGTTAGCAACTCATCACCATGAGGTTAGGAGTAAGTGTTCACATTTTCAATATTTAGTTTTGAACAAAACTTAGGTTTTTAGGCACATGGACACAACATTATACAGGACAACAACATACTAAGGGTGATGGAGGTGTAACAATACCTTCAGTATAGTAACAAGGCTGAAAAGGCAGTGCTATGATAAAGAGGTAAACACACTGAAATACCTTGTTCATTTGTGGACCTCTCTAGATTCAAACCTCACTTTACGTTAAATCTTTTGTTTCAACAAGTATAACGTGAAAATAGTTCTTACTTGCTTTAAAAAAACAAGCCAAACCTTAAAATACCCTCTGTGAAACTTGAGGCTATGCAGTCAAGTATGAAATACCTCCCTGATTTGGAGTTCAAGCCACTATAGTGTTTCCTGTTTATTCTAATAAGACCCATACAAAATTAAGTCTTTTCAGTATTGCTGTCCTTTTCTGTGTCAAGCCTTCCTTCCACACTGGATTGCAGAGATGTGCATAGTAAAAGTCTTTTGATTCTGCCAGAGTTTTAGAAAACTGAGCTCATTTAAAATGCAAATATTTCAATGGAGATGTATTATTGATGCAGCTGAGTGAAAATGCAGTTAAATGTCAGCAAGTTGCTTAAAAGAAGCAAAATCTACTCCTACATAACAAGACAATGCAGTTCTGTCTCTGCCTTTGAATTTGTACCCAATACTGGCACAGGTCTATGGATGTTTCATAGTCACATCTAAATCTAATGTAGAAACCATAACTGAACTTAATTGTGCATCTTTCAAGTCTACTCTTAACCACTTTGTGCTGGGGTATCTCACCAAGGTTTTAACTTACATCACTTAAATTTTCCAGAAGTACATTTTGCCTCTAAATAGAAAATGAAAAAATGAGTTGGAAAAACAAAGCCAAAAAAAACCCAAATCAACCAAAAAAACCCCACCCCAAAACCCTAAACAAAATCCAAAGTACCATAGTTATTATTGTACTTTGTAAAATACTAAAAAGAAAAGAAACATCATAGTAGTGCACTATGTACCTTAAGTATCTAGCTAGAACTTGCTAATCATTCAGTTGTTTTGCACAATGCTTCATCTAGATGGCAGCTTTAACTCACATGTGAGCTATGTATCTAGTTCAGTGGAATTTTAAACCTGCATGGTACCTTTTTTCCCCCCCAGTATCAAAATAAATATCTTCCTTTAAGGCTTAATACCTTTTCAGAAAACGGTAAACTTTCACAAGCAGCATTTTGCAATTTTTTTTTTTCCCCTAGAACACATACAGTAATTTTACTGCATTTTTATATTTCATGAAAGTAAGCTTTGGGAAAAGGATTAAGGTAGTAGCATGTACCTGTACTACAGAACAAACTACATTCATTGCACTAAGGTAAATAGTTTTGTAAATTAACTTCAAAAATGCATTCAAAGGTTGTTTGTTGGGTTGGTTTTTTTCTTAATAATAGCTAATCATATCAGAAACTAATGAAGAAGAATCTGGACATAGTGGAGAATAATAGCACTTAACAAACTTTGAATGGGCTTCAAACTAGAGAAGGGCAGATTTAGATTGGATATCAGGAAGAAGTTCTTTACTGTGAGGGTGGTGGAACAGCTTACCCAGGGAGGTGTTTGGGGCTCCTTCCCTGGAGGTATTCAAGGTGAGGCTTGATGAGGCCCTGGGCAACCTGATCTAGTTGGGGATGTCCCTACGGACTGTGGGGAGGTTGGACTGGATGACCTTTGGAGGTCCACTCCAGCCTGGACCATCTATGATTCTATAAACTGTAGTGTTAAAGAAGAATTTCAAACCACTGGAGCTATGCTAATATATGCAGTTCTCAAAGGTAGCATATCAGTGAAGAAGATTCCACTTAAATCTCACCAAGTGAAATAATTCAGAAGACACAGGCTAATTTAAACCTCACTCCTTTGATTGACTCAGAGCAGCTGACGTCAGTAGGGTTTGTGGACAGGCCTGAAAAAGTAATGTAATTGTGCTGCAATACTGATTGGCCTAGGTTGTATGTTCTGACATCATTCCCTGATTTAAATAAATCCATAATGTTCCCTTGCCAGAAGATCACCTCAGAAGACAGATGCACTGTTTATAACCACAGGGTTATTAACACCTTTAAGGCGAGCAACTGTTCCATACCAATTAAAACTCTGACACAACAATAGCTCATCTGACTTTTTCTAGTTAAAAGGAATACAGAAATGTGACTCAAATGGTTTAATTAGAGGAAAAAAATTTCCCCTAATTCTGCTATAAAGCACTCAGATTTTTACCAATACCAGATTTGAAACTGATTTTCTAATGTAAATTAGTTTTCATGTCTTGGTATTAAACTGAACTGATCTTTAAAGACATCTAGGAATGCCCATTTTTTTCCTCCAAGTTGTCTATATTTTAGACAATACAATTTTAGAGCAATACAATAAAATTTCCAGCCAGCCAAAGCTTCAGTAATTCTTTGGTAGATGATACAGAATTACTGTAGTGGAAATTTATTCTCTTCCCTCAGAACTTCAGCACATTTGTTAAGCTACTTAATAAGTACAAGTTCGTACCTACAAGCGTGATATTGTCAAGATTTTAATTTTTCAATTTTCAGAAGCGCTTCACAGGTTTTTATGATACATAGCATACAAGTGAAGATGTACCACAGTTGCATCTCTAGGGTGTGGTTATCAAAAATGTCATCTATGTACTTAGACTTCAGTTCCCTACAGGCTTAATCTTCGGTAGGACATAAGCAATACTTTACCACTCAGAGCTTGTATCAGTCTGACAGCAAGAGCTGAAGAAGTAGAGAAATCCCTGAGCACGCACAGTGACTTTCAAACTACAGAACACACAAATGGTCATTCACATTCTCACCCAGTTTGCCAAGTCCATTTTTCTGATCTGAGCACATGTAATATTTGGTTATTCATAGGGACATGATAAATACTCACATAAGACTAGCTAGCATTTCTAACCTCATGGGATCATATGTGCAGAACATGTCTGGGGATCACATTATCATTACCAGTCTATACTTCGGCATCAGCAAACCTAGGAAAGTATTGCAATAATAGAGCCTTAACACTTACTGGCAGGTCATTTTTACATACTTTTCCCCACATCTAGGCTCTGCTTGAATTGCTATTTTAGTGCAGTTCCTCCCTGAAAACAAAACCAAACACAAACAAACAAATAATGAAGAAAAAGACTAAATACTTGCAAAAAGGTGCATTGGGTTCCATTTGACACTAATTTAAATAAATCCAGCTTTCAAGAAAACCACTTCAACTTCAGCTATTATACCAGCATTTTATTATGCCAAAACACACCACAGATTTCAGGGACTTCATTAAAAAGCCTGGACGTGAGCAGACACTATAGCATTATGTGAAGCCTTCTATTTGTGAATGGTTATAATTAGAGGTGTAACTGCTGCCTTCTTTTAAAATACAGGTTGTTCTCAAGCCTTAGCATTATCACAGAGCTAACTCACCCAGCCAATATGAGATTCATGCAGTTCAGAGCCAAAGACTGCTATTCTCTTGCTCTCTCCAAATTGGAAAAGGTAAGGAGATTGGCTTCCCCCACCTCTAATTTATGTGCTGCCTTTTCAACACTTTCTAATTTTGTAACAGTGAAATGATTTTATGGTTACAGAGTGAATGTAAAAATGCCCTTCTCCAAATTTTACCCTCATTTAAGCATGGGGCTTGACTTGACTTCTATTACTTTACCATGTAATATTAATCCATCAACCTTCTGGACAGAGGTGGACACACAATTTGCTAAAGGAAAATGGATAATTGAATATTTAGAGCTAATGTGTTTTTTCAAGGGGCTGCCACAGGCAATTAACATGGAAAATGTGTTAATTGACTAAAGCCTTAAAACATCTCTGGTTTTTCTAACAATGCATTTCTTTATTCCAATTCACTTTAAAGGCACTCTAATCACATATTTTGTATACATTTCCATGGATCTGTTGCAGTATTTGCATTATTGTGACAGTCTGAGAACATCAGAGGGTAATCCCTCTGCTGAAGGGCAGTCCCAGCGACCATGATGGCAGCACTGTTTAAATGATAGATAAACCTTTCATATTCTGTACATTCTAGTGCATGTGTTTGAACTTTTAAGCTGCAAAACAGGGAGGCTACATTGAGAGAAGTTTGATTTTCTTGTCCAAAACACAACTGCTAATACCTTAGATAGAGCATACAAAGTAAACCTGAGCATGTGTTTAATTTGATAAATTAAAGGACAAGCCACTTTTTCACAGCTCTTTGTTGGGGAGCTGACCTACCTCCCTCTGCAGTCAACAAAACTTGGAGTACCTACCTTTGTGATCTTTCAGGTCATATTCTAAGTTTATGAGGGTAAGACAAATGATATCCCTGTGCCAGTCTGCAAGGACAGAGAGGTCTTCCACACCAGTGATCTCTTTTTTCTCTTTACTACATCTAGATATTATTGCTTGGTTCTGTCATGTTGCCTCCCATTGTCTTCACCACAGATATCCTACTGTGTCTTAGTAAATCTGAATTCATGCCAAAATCATTGTACTGTATTAGCAAGCTGCTCACAGGCCAGCTCCCAGTTTCTTTACACAGAAACTGGATTCTTCAAAAACTCAGGCTTTCTAGATGAGATAGGCTAAGTATTAGAAGTCAGTCTTTTACTCTGTGGACAATGATGTTTACATTTCCACCATAAGATGTGATTGTTGATCTATGCCTGAAATAGAATGAAGACTTAATCTTATTTAGGTGATATTCTGAGAAGCACAAAGTGAAGAACTGTGAGGAAGCTAAACAAAAGTTGTTACACAGAGGGAGGAGCAGTTTGCAGTAGGAGGCCTGTCTGCATTTGAATTTTGCCACTCCCACAATCCAGCAAAGGCTGGAAGAACCCATGCATTAAAACAAATTCTTTCAACCTGAAAAACAATCAGTACTGAACAAATATGCTACATACCTGCAGAAAGAAACTGTAATTTGAATAAAAGGATTTTACACTTTTGACCTTTTACAAGGTAATATCAATTTGATGTTTTTATTATGGTCCTTCCAAAGCCAGCACTAAAAGTTTTTTTCTGGTTTTTAATTCCTTAACAGAAAGAGCGGGAGAAAGGATCTAACCTGGCATTTATGTTTCGACTGCCCTTCGCTGCTGGCAGGGTCTTCAGCATCAGTATGTTGGATACACTGCTTTATCAGGTATTATGAACAGTCATGTGACTTATCTTAACCCAGACATTGATTGTTACCACCTGTTTTAATGTATTTAATTATTAGATGACCCTGTTTCCTACATGTTAGGCATTACTGTCCATCCTGGGCTGCATCAAAAGATTCACTGCCGGCAGATCCAGAGAGGTGATTCTGCCGTTTTATTCTGCTCTGGTGAGACCTCATTTGGAGTACTGTGTACAGGTCTGGAACCCTCAATATAGGAAGGACAAGGACCTGATGGAGCAGATCCAGAGGAGGGCCAAGAAAATGATCAGGGGGTTGGAGCACCTCTGCTGTGAAGAGAGGCTGAGGGAGCTGGGGATGTTCAGCCTGGAGAAGAGGAGGCTCTGGGGAGATCTAATAGTAGCCTTCCAGTACCTGAGGGGGCCTGCAGGAAGGATGGAGAAAGACTGTTTGCAAAGGCCTGCAGTTACAAGACAAGGGGCAGTGGCTTCAAACTAGAGAAGGATAGATTAAGATTGGATGTTAGGAACAAGGTCTTCACTATGAGTGTGGTGGAACACTGGAACAGATTGCCCAGAGAGGTGATTGAGGCTCTTTCCCTAGAGATATTCAAGGTGAGGCTCAGTGAGGCCCTGGGCAGCCTGATCTAGTTGAGGATGCCCCTGCTGACTGCAGGGAGGTTGGACTGGATGACCTTTGGAGCTCCCTTCTGGCCTGAACCGTTCCGTGATTCTATGATGTCCGTACCAGGAACAATCGAAGGCAGGAGATAATGGAGCAGGTTCCACATCACTCCAAAAATCACTCTGCCTTCACATGAATTCTGTTGCTAAACAACACCATACTGCTTGCCAACCTCCCCACAGTCAAATAAGCAGGATTGTTTTAATAAGGCAAACATAAACTGCAGATTATAGAGAGTAATAAGTGCTTACCTTCTGCAATAAAAAGGCAGTGCCTGCTCCCACAGAGTACTGTCTCTAGCCATGAATATCAACAGAATTACCTTTGTGAGTCATTTATCAGTCATCTGCATTTTCTGATAGAGGCATCAATAACTTCAACTGTCCTGTCCTCTTACTCATGTCAACTAGACTTGCAGGTGGCCAGGCAACATATCTTGAAGTATCTCATTCTGGCCCTCACAAGAAATGTATGAAGTGGTTACAAGAAGACAAGTGGGGGAAGGAAAAGCAGCATTGAACCTTTATGTCCAAGAATCCAGAAGGGAGCTCCTCATGCAAATAAAAGTAATGCCAGTGAGTGAGGCTAATGGAAAGGCAATTGCTTCAGACAGCTGAAGATGTATCAGAAAATAGAGGGTCAGAACAAAGGTAGTAGTTGCTTGTTTCAGGATGGAAGAAGGAGAATAGTGCTCTTGCTTCTCAGCAGTGATCACCTTTCTGCATACCCTGATACATAAGGATGCCCAAGCAGCAGCCTCCAGCACTAGCATTTAAAGACCTTGCTACACAGACTAAGCAGCACCATGGGCCATATAGTTTGCTCTTCTAAGCAGCTGCCTACTTTGCCTGTACCTAGAGATGGCCTGTGAAAGGTTTTGTATTAAGGTGCTAGACATTAATTCAGGGAAATTAGTTTAATTAGTAATTTGGTGCAGGAAAGGTGTTGTTTCAATTCTACTTCCAAATAAATTGCCTGAAGGCAAGCTGAGCAGAAGTAGAAAAAATCCTGGCATTAAACTTTTCTCCAAAAGTCATGGCTATATAAAACAGTTGATATATATGAAGAGGTACCAAAATCAGATAAGCCAACAGATAGGAAGCTGTTCATCAAATTCTAAATGTTTTAGAAATGCATATATTTACTTATAGGATGTACTTTTATTCATGTCTCAGCATATCAACATCACATATGGTTTGATTAAGACACTTCTATAGAAAGATCTGTAATCACCAACTCCTTCCAGCACATAAAGTAACTTCAATATTTTATATCTGCTCCTCAACACAATCAGTCATACTATGACTTGACAGAGTAAAACCACTCATTAAAAAGTGTTTAAAACCTCACATGCTTATTCAGATTCAACCCATTTTTTATTTGAACTCCTAACTGCTCGAGTGAACTGTCATTTTTTCTAGAATTATCTTTCTTATTCCAAATTGCAAATACTGTGACAGCAAGTTCTCTCTGTTCTTTTGCATGGTCCCATCTTTTTCTGTATGACATCTTCTGCACACAAGAAACAGAATAAATGATATGGGAAACAGCGGGGTTCATCAAGTGCTTCCTATTTTAGGCCAAATGAAAAGTCTGACTGCAAAATGAAAACTTGTTCTAGCGAATCCTTGTGAATGCAACTTGGTAATCTAATGGTAATTCCACAGCATAAATGAGGCAGCAAAGATAACAAATAAGTGAAGGATAAAGCCCCCACATTCTTTTCAGGAAAATGCTCATTGGCATTGACCCCATCACAACTGTAGGGTCACCAATCCAAAAATTAAAATAGTTGAATCACAGTGTGTCTAATTAAATCTGCCTAGCTTCTGAGTTCAGATGCTGTAACTCTAAAGGGTTTATATAATATCTTTGTAAAATATTTCTTTATTAAAACCTATTTGCTAGCTCTATATTTACTTTAAGCCAAGTTGTCTTGTTCCTACAATGACTGCTAGCCTGACTTTAGAGCTGCTCTGCTACCCCTAAGAAGAGATGGCAATAAACAGCCCTACCACAGTCAGCAGAACATGCACGTGACCCCCTGATTCTGGCAGCTCAACTCATATGGAGAAGAAATATGTGTGATTTTAGCTGATACATTGTCTGTTTCTGGACATGGCTACATTTAGTTTTATTTCTAAGTTTTAAACAATCAGCAGAACACTTCTGTTAGCAGAGCAGCAAACCTGACTTAAGATAAGGCAGATCAACCCCTAAAAAAATACATGATGGAGGCAAATGGCTTGTTTCAATTAAGGTAATAGTGCTTAGTGCTCTTCCCCTAGTATCACCCACTACTCTGTCCTGCAGACCCACCTAACATAGAACAGCATTTCATCTGCACAGAAGAGTTCATTATTGTAATTTCACACCTAACAAGTCTAACGCCTTATATCCATTAATTTACGTCTGCATTCATCTATGCTTTCATAGTGCTGTCTTACACCTTGGACTCTGAATCATGTATGCGCATTGCAGGCATATGCAGAACTAAATGAAAACAATTATTTGGTGTAAATAGATCCAGCACAAAGAAAGGGATAGCTATTTCTGCAGTGATTAATGTGCCTAAAAGATGAAGAGACTGGTTGTAAGCACAGATGTACAGTTTCTTTGAAATTCACACGTGGTGCTAATGGTTACCTGTTCATCTGTTCATTAAAGCTTTTCTCTTTGTTTTCTGTCTCTCCTGTTAAAACTCTTGCAGTCATTTGTGAAAGATTATATGATTTCCATCACAAGACTTCTGCTGGGACTTGATACTACACCAGGATCTGGGTTTCTTTGTTCTGTAAGTTATGACAAAAAGTTATTACAGAATAGCAGAGAAGATTTTGTACTGTCCAAGAGACACCTCTACTTTCTCTGTAGGGCATTTCCTTTTGTGAGAGTCCAAAAAAGGCCATCTGTTTCCTTTTTCATCAGGGGAGAAGACAAGAAAATCAGATAGAAAACATACCTGGGTTTAGTTACTTCTGCAGTAAAAAACTCCACTCTGTAAAGCACAAAGAAAATTAGGAAAGATAGAAAAAGAAGGGGAAAGTGTGTTTTTTATGAAATAGCAGTGGTAGTTCAGCAGTCAGTTTTTAAAATTAAGTATATAAAAAACCTAGGAAACACTATCTGTATTGTATGACCTGGCTAGCAGTTAATACACAAGGCTAATTCACAACACTCATTTCCACCACAGGCCATAAAGGGCAGAACTGGATTTTGCACGAAGATGCAATGTAACAAATGACTTCAGGCATCAAAGCTCAAAAGGCATCTTATGTCTGTCAGTACTCCCAATGCAGAGTTTGGTTTTTTATATCTACTTTTTATATGTGTATACACACACACACAAAACCATAAACATTTCTTTTTTATCAAAAATAAATCCCAGCTTTCTCTTTTCTCTCATGCTTAGTGTATTACTTTCCCCTCACTCCTTTGTCCCCAGATATTCAGCCTACAGCCTAGTAAACAGTTATCTGTCTGCATTCAAAATATTTGCTTGTTCTTCCATCTGTTCGTCAGCAGTTCCTTACTACTGCCAATAGTGTGTTCATTTTTTTATATTTTAGTCAGATGTGGACACTGGATGAAGGATGCCATATACATTTTTAAGTAATTTGAAAATAGTCATTTCATAAGACTGAGCCCTTTGCACTGCAGTATCTCCCAAAGAGGGTGAGAACAAAAGAAACAGTGTCTGCAAATTCAGTGGAAGTTCCAGATCTGTTGTGGAGCAAAGCTGCAGATACTACAATATGATCATTAGCAGCTAGAGTTCAGTTGTAAAAGAATTGCAAGAGCAGTGTTAGTAAACAAGTGATAAGCCCTCAAGAGTTAAAAGTCCTCCTTCCTATTATTATTTGTTCAGATGAAAATCACAGAAGAGGATCTATGGATTAGGACATATGCCAGACTATATCAGAAACTTTGTTCTTCTACAGGAGACATTCCAATTGGAGTCTACAGGACAGAATCCCAAAAGCTTACCACATCAGAGGTATGTCAGTTGACTATACTTTTCTTTGATCTGATTGGAGACTGTACAACATTCTTCCCATTCAGAAGAACGGGAACCAGTTACTTAAGATTGCCATATCTGCCAATGCAGGGAATTCCAGTAACCCCCAAAGGTGTCCCTCTCTTGACATTTAACTTAGGGCTTACAGTCAGCCCCAGACTTACTCTACATACTGACTTTCATTCCTGTGTTCATCTACAGAGAACTGAGTGATGGAAAACAAGGGGGAGCTCAGGCACAGAGAGGACAGGCTAGGGTACAGATAGCTGTAGTCTGAACCTGCATGTGGTGACTAATGGTGGTATCCATTGCAAGCTGTATTGTCATGTCCTGTATCATGTGTCACAAGAATGTCAACATTACCTGTCAAGACAGGTGGCATTTCAGTGTCCATGTAAATTTCTAACTAGGGATGAGCAACAATACATTAAATGCCATTAAAAGTACTGTGGGATTTCTCTAAATTTAGCTGCCTAGCAGTGGTGATTTTTTGTATATATGTATTTATGTGCCTGCCATATAGATGTGTACATTTCTCACTATGTTATGTAAAACATTACAAAAATACTTTCTCCTGACTATTTAACATACTTTGTTTTACTTGGACAGCTTTTATTTCCATCATGGATAAGGCATTTATAGATGTGACCATTGACACTGCCATTTCATTAAACCATGGCTCAAATACAGCTCTAAAATACAACAGTGAACAGCCTTTTTCTTTCTTCTGAAATACTCACAGAGTTTACTGATTTCCAAGACAGACAATTTGTATTTTCTCTTCCATATTTTGGGAAACTGTTACAAGGCATTAAGCCATGTAAATGCCTAACTGCAAGATTTGCCTTGGAGGAAGTATAAACATTTGGTGAAAATTAATTTAAAAATAAAGTTGCAAAAAGCTCTCACGAAGTTCACTAGTGCCTTTCTTTGAGGACCTCTGATGCTTCTACAGGTGGCTTTTACAGCTCAGCCAATGGACTGTGCCACTGCAGTCATGTTCTTCTCATGAATGATGAGCCTCTAACTGCAATTTGAAACCTTGTGTATATCAATTTGGCTTTAAACAGGCATGCAAACTTACTTGGTATTGCACACTCCTGGGAGCTGTCAGTTAAGGGTTGGTGAGTCACAAGAACGAAATATGCCAATATTAATATCTCCATATGTATGATTTCTCCTTTGACACCTACTATGCAGATAAGAAGCCCTCCCTTCCCTCTGGCAGACAAAATGTAATTTCTTTAAAAAGAAATCAAGTTTCCAGTGTTTCAATTACTATACAACCAGCAAACCTAGCCTGCCCTCAAAGAGACCTGCACCTATGCCTCCAATTATATCTATTTCATTTAAAAAAACCCTAACAACCCAGTGAGCAATTGTGTCTTCTCTAATGCCTGTGTATCGTTTCCTGTGGTTCCTGCTAAGTCCATGTTTGTTTCTTCACATTCACATCTGTTTACATTGTGTTTTTTGTTTTCTTTTTCCCCTTCCTTTATCAGTCAGGAGAAATGGCTTCACAAGTAAGTATTGGCTTATTGTCTGCCTGTTTCTGAGTGTCATGGTTTAAGACTGGCATGCAGGAAGTACTACAGCTGCTCATTCAATTCCTCCCAGTGGGATGTGGAGACAATCAGAAGGGTAAAAGTGAGAGAATGGTTGGGTGGGGGGTTTTTGAGATATTTTGAGATAATGACAGTTTAATCCATACAAGAAATGGAATTATGCAGTGGATCATCCTTGAGTGAATAAAGCTTAAAGAACATTACTCTGGACACAAGCATCTTATTACTAATCTGAAAGCTGACAGACTGGGGACTTTAAAGAAAAGCCCAGTGGCATTTGGTCTCTATTGGGCTTGTCCCTATTTAATTCTGAAGATAAGAAGTCGTATTTACAGTATGGTAAAAGCCTGGATGCTAAGGACCATAAATGCTAGTAGATAAAAATCTCCAATTTCATCATAAAAGGAATATATACCTGTACTTAACAATATGTCAGACAGCTGTTGGAGAACAAAAGCGTTCTTAGAACACCAGAAGCAGTTAAGGCCTATTGGTACACAGAACACTAGTTATTGTGACATAAAAGCTACAGTTAGATAACAATAAGGCATTGCTTCAGAATGGAACAGATGAATCTTCACATTAAAACCATTTCCTATTTCACACACGGCTCAGGGAGCAGCAAGGCAAAGGAACAAAGATCCAAGAAACTAACTGATGTTTAGTATTCTGCTGCTGCCATTCACATCCACACTGACCATCTCAAACATGAGCACTGGTGACTTAAGTAAATATTTAACTTTTTTACCTTCAACTCACCTGTCCCACTGTTTCAAAAGTTCAATCTAAGGATTTACAGAATCACAAGACTTGTTCTTTTACATAGTCTCTCCCAATTGGTTCAAAACTTGTGACTTACCCTGCTGTAATAATTAGGATGAGTGGTCTCTACCTTTCCAATACTACTGCCAGCAAGTCCAGATGGCTGATTCATGAAGACTTGGACTAGGAAAGCTACCAGTGTAGACAGGGTGAAACATAAAAGCTGAGATGATCTTCCCAGATTTGTTCACACCAAATCCTATGAATCAGTAGCATCTTATCATATGGACTATAGTTTGTCTACAATAATCAAACAGCAACAGCATAGTCAAAGAGCATTCATATACACAGGGATTCAGGGTTCTTTCTTATGCCTGACCCAAAACATCAGCTGAGGCATCAAAAAACTTCAAAAATCACATGAATTTAAAAGAAAATTCTCCCTTCCTATTGCAGGCTAAGCTGAAGAGCCTCAGTGAGTTACTGAGTCTTTGCATGAAGCTTGTTGCAAGATCCTAGCCTAGAATATTTTAAAACGTGATTTTACTTGAAGTACTGCAACTTAAGCATATTTAGTGTTCATTTATTGGTATTTGAGACACAGGTAACACATTCCACTTGTGATCTTAATAGAGTACTCAAAATGGTGCAGCCAAACTTGGAATATTAGTTAATGAATACGCAACATACATCTGAAAAACAGTTACAGAACTTGAATTTCTCAAATTATGCACACTTGGAAGAAAGTGAAGAAGTCCTTACAAATAGATTCTTAGATTCAGGAAAGGCAGTATCAGAAGGCTAGAGCTGATTTCAGAATCAAAATAGAATCAGGCAGTAAATAGCAATTAACTGCTTTTTCACTTGAAAACTATGAAATGAGGTTTTTCCATAGCAAGTCAAAGCCTAGTAAAGGGTGCCCAGCTGAGGGATACTTGCTAAGGGCCAACAGCTGAATATCCTTAACTCCACTGCAACCAATCCTCACCTTCAGCTGCGCTGCTGAAAACACCTACAGCTACTTCTGTTTTTAAAGCCCCTAATCTTTCTTGTGGTTTTTCTTTCAAGTCTCAAATCTCTATCAGTGTGGAAGAATGGGAAGACACTAAAGACACCAAAGAGCAGACGAGTTACCGTAGCAATCACCGCAACTCAACATCTAGCGATCAGTCCGATCACCCCTTGCTGCGGAGAAAGAGCATGCAGTGGGCCCGGCGCCTCAGCAGGAGGGTACCAAGGCACTCTGGGAAAACAGCTGAGAAGATAAGCCAGCAGCGAATGAACCTTTACAGGAGATCAGAAAGACAGGAGCTGGCTGAACTTGTGAAAAACAGAATGAAGCACCTGGGCCTTTCTCCAGCAGGATATGGTATAGTTACAATGATGCGTATGAAATAAATCAATAGGCATAAACTGCATGACGGATTCATAGAAATATAGCATGGTTTGGATTGGAAGGGACCTTAAAAATAAACTAGTTTTAATCCTCCCTGACATAGGTCCCCCTAGGGAAACTTTCCAATAGACCACTTCCAAGGAGGGGGCATCCACAACCTTCCTATTATCCAATCTAAATGTATCCTCTTCCAGCTCAAAGGCCTTCCCCCTCATTCTGTCATGGATTCAAACTCCATGAAGTTCAACATGGTCAAGCACAAGGTCCGGCGTAGGGGTGAGGGCAATCCTGAGCACAAATCCATGCTGGCAGATGAGTGAATTTGGAGCAGTCCTGTGGAGGATACAGGTGAATGAAAAACAGTATGTGAACCAGGAGTGTGCACTTGCAGTCCAGAAAGCAAATCACGTCCTGGGCTACATCAAAAGAAGCATGGCCAGCAGGTGGAGGGAAATGATTCTGCCAACCTGCTCTACTCTGGTGAGATCCCATCAGGACTACTGTGTCCAGCTCTGGGGCCATCAGCATAGGAGAGACATGGACCTGCCCAAGGAGGGCCACAAATATGATCAGTGGGCTGGAGCACCTTCCCTATGAGAACAGAGTGAGAGATCTGGAATTATTCAGCCTAGAGGAAAGAAGGCTGTAGGAAAACCTCCTTGTTGCAGCCTTTTGGTACTCAGAGGGGGCCTCCAGGCAAGGTGGGGAGGGACTCCTCTTTCTCAGGGAGTGTAGTGACAGGATGAGAGGTAATGGTTTTGAAGTGAGGGAAGGTAGATTTAGATTAGATCTTAGGAAGAAATTCTTTACTGTGAGAGTGGAGAGGCACTGGAACAGGCTGCCCAGAGAAGTTGTGGATGTCCCCTCCCTGGAAATGTGCAAGGCCAGGCTGACCTAGTGGAAGGTGTCCCACGGCAAGGAGGGTTGGAACTGAATGATATTTAAGATTCATTTTATAAAATCACATTAAAATTGGGTTGCATTCAGAATTACTGTTACTGAAAGATACAAAAGAACTGGTTTAGAACATTTAGAAAATGATAAGATACTTTGAGAGCTGATAACTCAAAACATACTATGTCAGATCTTTTCAACTGTACTGGAATTGGAACTAAGTTGCTAAACTTACTTGAAGTGACTTTATCACCTGACACTTGTTGATCTTTTCTCAAATTACTTTGTCAGAAATCATACTTTTCATGAGTTGCTTGTAAATATAATTAATTTGGTATGCTGCTTTTTTTTTTTTGTCCTCTAGATGAAATGAATGATCATCAGAATACCCTTTCTTACATCTTGATCAACCCTTCTCCAGACACAAGATTAGAGCTGAATGATATAGTGTAAGTTCAAGCACAAAACAAACAAACAAAAATGGTCTGCAAAATTACTTGTTTGCAATTTCTGCCTGATGGAGCTTAAAGGACAATGAATGATCTCACTGTCTTTATTGAACAATTAAAACAAAAGCACTTATATTTCAAGTAATATTTTCAGACTTCACCTTAATAACTCCATATTTCTATCTAGCCTATGTGCCTTAAGAAGTGGGCATTCAATAGCAGCACTTCGGTTTTATAGCCAGGAGATTTTTGTCCCAAAACATTTAATATCTTGAGCCATGATGTACTTTCAAATGGAGCTGGCAGTAACACTCTTTGTTCTCTTTCATTCCAGGATTAGTACAATACATTTTCTTGCTGTCACTCGTCCTTTTCTTATTAAAAAAAGTCAACAACCCTTCCCCCCAGCAACACCACCACAACCAACCACAAAACAAGAACAAAAACCCAACCAAAATAACAAATCTCAAAACTTCACTAGTGGCTATTTGTTCCTTTGTGTTTGGTTGGTTGTTTTTGGTTTTTTTCCTGGAGATTAACACTCTCCCTATTAGCTCTGAGGCTGGTGTTGACAGTGCCTTGTAAAACATCCAATTCAGAGTTGCAGTTTCAGTTCCAAGAGCTGAAACTGGGAGTTCCAAATTTCAGCAGTCTGCAGTAAGATCCAAAGAGCACACATAAGAATTTCCTGTGCAGTAGTGCTCTAGCCATGCCTAAGGGAAGAATATGACCACTGAGATTTGGTAGCTGTGCTATCAGGGCAGTTATTTATTTGTTATTTATCATATTATCATCTTTATTGTTACTATTATTATGTTGTTTATCATATTTCTGAGCTGCCTAAAATTTTATCAATGTTTATCATTATGAAAGTCTTGTTCAATTTTACTCAAGAGATACTGTGATCTACTTGCTACAGAATTAATCCTGATGTAGTACTTGTGAATTACATATTTCAGGTACAAGACTTTTGTTTAGTTACTCTAAAAAGAAACACAAACACCTAAATTTTACTATTAAAAAAAAAAAAAATCAAGCAAGAAAAGATTTTTCATGTGTTTAAACAAACTTCATTTGGATTTGATGAACAGAGCAGACTCTGGATTTACTAGAAATTCTTAAAAGTTCATCTCCAGGCGAAGAATGTCAACATCAACCTTTTTATTTATTGAGCACAGTGACAAGAATTATCCACTGTGTTCTCACAAAATTCCTCAGATCTTTTCAACATTACAACTGTATGTACTTATTTTATCTTTAACTCACATTAAGTCTTTTTAATAAGAGTTATAATTTCTTTTTATAGATACTTGATCCGACCTGATCCTTTGGCTTATGTTCCAAATACAGCACCCAGCCAAAAAGACAGCTTCTGCAGTACAGTGGGGCAAGACACCAGGGAGGAAACACAGCTTTGATATGCAACTCATCACAAAATTAAGGGAGTTTTATACATGTTGGTTGTTTCCATTGGCCATTTTGACAACTGAGTGGTGAATTTTATTCAGATTTTAGAAAAAAATGACAGTGGGTAAGTGACTGAAATGTGGTGTCTAGAAACTGATTTAAGGGATTTGCAGGCTTGTGGCCTGTTCAATATGATAGTTGAACTTTGTCAGCTTAAGAGAATTCTGACACCTCCTACTATTTAACCAATATGAACAAATTATTTTAAAAGTGACAGATTCCATCATGTGTTTTGCTTAGGTGTTTCTAAGCATATTTATCAAGGTGACAGCATGTCAGTGACTAAGCTTCTACCCTATGTCAGGAAAGATTAGCTGACTCCCATAGAGAGACCATCATTTGGAGTAGGGAAGATATGAATACCTAAAGCCTCCAACATGGCCTTGTGTGTCAAGAATACAGATTTTGAAAACATTTTCAATCTCAGCCTGTCATCCATTTAGATCACAGCAGGCTGGTTTGAGTCCCATTTAACCTCCGGGACTTGAGTGTCAGTTCTCTGGGTTTACACAGATCAAGTTTAATGGCACAGCCTAGTCACACTGTAACAGTTGAGATGGGAGGCATATGCACTGAAAAATTGGCTCAGGAAGCCACCTGGAGGAAAACCCTCCTCATCTCACACAGGCAACTCTCCATGTTTGCAAAAAGTGAGAAGATGCTACCTGTATGAAGCTGCAAACAGCGGTAGCTCCGGTGAAAGAAACCTGAGTAGACAGATACAAAAGTGAGGGCACCCCTCCAGGGACCAAGTCACACCACATATCCTTCCCATTGCCAGGAATATGCCAGAACTGCAATTGCCCAAAGTATGTACATGCCCAGTCACGCAGATTACTCAGATGTGATGTCTTCACATTAAATTACCTATCAACACTGAAAAGTAAAGCAATTAATAATCTATTCCATAAAACGAATGCAACACCATGTTAGGTGCAAAGGCGCCATGGATTTGAAGACCCTGTTTTAGCATTAAGGCATTTGCTCACGTATGACACATCTGAAGTTGCTACAGAATCTCCAGTCTACACGGACAAAAAGGCCACAATTGGTTCAGCTTCCTACAGAATTAAGCATGCCTTTACCTGATCTTTCAAAATTACCTTCTAGCTTTGCTATCTGTCACAGAGGGAAGAGCCTGCTTAAGGTAGAAACTCTGCTGTTATAATTACCCATATAGGACTGGTACAAGAAATTTGGCAGGTGGTCTACAAAGCAAAAACAATTTTGAGTTTCATGATGTCCTCTATGTACAAAAATTCAGTCAAAACTGTTCATATTCTCTTCTATATTATTTGGTCACATTCATGTTAGGAAGGAGAGCAAATCTGCTATTATTCCCTCCTTTCCTTTTAATTCTTCCAGAGGCTAATTAATCTGTTCTACATTGTGTATTAGAAATCCTAAACCCACAATTACACACACAAAAAAGGCTACAGAGGTCTGGAGTAGACTAAACCCATCAGAAGGCCAAGAGTATCAGTTCTAAGAGGAAAAAGATTAACTGGAAAGAAAGGTATCTCAGCAGTGTTTTTCTAGTGACATTAAAGTACCATCAGGGATCAGAAGGGTTTCAATGATTCTGCATGGAGTCCATTTATTGTTCAGTATTTTTCCACACGCAGTATTCATTTCTCAAATTACTCACAGACAAAGACAAAGTATTGGAGGGGGATGGGGGAAATGAAAGAAACAACTGAAACAGTTGTGCAGGCTGAAGTCTACAGGCATTTCAATAAAAGAGAAGAATGTGTGTAGTACAGGATCTCAGCCAAGACCTGTCACAGAAGTTGTGCCAGAAGAGACTGCGTGTGCAGTGTGAATAACTTGCTATTTTTAATGCTTTCAGTGAGAAGACTGCAGTCCAGTTGAATAATTTTTTTAAAAATACAAGTACCTTACAAATGTTCACTCCAGAATCTAGGAGGATCCTTTGTTTCATACCACGGCCCTTTCTGACAGTCTCAAGTAGGCAGACAGGATGCCAGAAGCATGCCTACTCCTCAGATGGCAAGCCAGACGCTGCTTTTAGTGCAGGGCACACGCTACTCAAAGGCATTCCCTGTACATTGCCTGTTGTACCCACCATATATTTAAGGACTCTATGCCACGAGGATCTAAATCTAGGGCTTAATGCCTCACACTTAACAACCTATAAAGTAGTAGAAACAAGCAGTCAGGTGTAGCCATGTTTCCAGCCAACTCAGCAGAATTGCTGCTCGGCTAGAGTTGAATAGTAATATCTAGCTTGACCTGATATTTCTCCAGGCTTAATGAATTTCTAATTGCTCATTAGCCCCAGAAGATTTGCTAAAGCAAACACAAAGACAGCTGGAAACTCTTGCAGTTTCTAAATGTGGTGACACGAGAATGGAATGCAATCTTTCAGAACAAATATTTGGTTCTCCTCAAAACCTTAAGGCAAGATAAGCAAGGTAATAAAAACTAACAAAAGCTTCTTATGAAGCAGAAGTTCTAATAACCCATGAATAATCACAGAGTGCACTTGGTTGGAAGGGACCTCTAAAGGTCATTTAGTCTGATACCCCTGCAGTAAGCAGGGACATCCAACCAGATCAGGTTAACATACCACAAAGATGAGTTACTCAAAATATACTACCTTTCATGTTGAAAGCAGAAGTGCTCTGCTTCCTCTAGAACAGCTTCACAAGCAGCCCCCATTCTAGTGGGATTTAGACCTTTCAAGAATCACCCCTGCATTAACTGTGAACGAGACAGTGCATACATTCGGAGGCTTGATGGGGTGCTTGGTGCCATGGTTTAGTTGTTTAGGTGGGTTGGATTAGTTGATGGGTTGGACACAATGATCCTGAAGGTCTCTTCCAACCTGGTTTGTTCTATTCTATTCTACATCCCTGCAGTGACCAGGGAGGCGAGTCTTGAACAGTCATCCTACATGCAATCTTACGTCCACACACTTCCTTCTCAGAAACAATACTAATCTAGTTAGACACCAGATTAAGGAACAGTAATCTCTGGGGAGATTGCTGGGGGAGGGATGATGAAGTTCTACATCAGCGGGTCCAAATGACTGTTGAAGAGAAGAGTTGATAAGAATTATTTCAGTCTGTACTTCACTGCATTTTTTTTTCCTCCTGATTTCTACCAATAACTCAAAGATGTCCATCTTGCCCAACACTACCGTAACAAGTGCCAAGCAATCTGGTATCCAAAGTCACAATCCCACTGAAGAAAGTACTAGGACATAGTAATTACTTCATTCTCACAAGGGAGTTTTCCAGGAAAATGTGATCTGCCTATGGAAATGTGTCTTCTAGTCTGCAATAGCAAGTCACAAAAAGCAAGTTGATGGAATGCAGTGTGTTTCCTTAACCAGCTCCAGAACCTGCATTAATTCACAAGCAGAAGTAAAAAGCATACAGTTTGGGGTTTTAAAACCTGCAGTAGAATGAATTAGTGAAGTTCTGGGGACATTTTGATTTGGCAATTAAAGGAACAGGTATTTCCCAGCATACATGTTTCCCCTCCTACAAACTTCCTACAGCAATTACCATTTAACAACTTTAAAAGTATACAGAAATATATTACTGGATATTTCTTCTATGTCTTTGTTTACCAGTGCACCAGTCAAATGCTAAAGAACAAATAGATCTCAGGCTTCAGTAGTGGAGGAAAACTGAAATGACACGAGGAGAACCCAAAGTAACACAATTCTCTAGTTTCTAGGCAGCTAGGGCTGGCAGTGATTGTTCTGCAATTTTGGGGCACTGATGCATGAGGTTTTTGCTGCATTGAATTCCACTTGATATTTGAGGGCAATCAGTCACTACAACCTGGAAATGAATGAGTATTTAAAAAAAAAGGCACTGTGTAGTGGCATCAAGTTGTACAAGGTTATATATAAAAAATAATACTTTTTGAAGGCAATGATCTAAATGCAGAATTTATAAAATAAAGCAATCTGTATAAAACATTGTTGTGTATTCTTGATACTGTATGAGAGACAGCCACTTGGAAACAGACATAGACTGGATAAATGTCTAAAGATGTTTTCAGCCACTGTTCCTTGTGCTTGATGTAGAAGATACATTTTGTATTCAGAGGCTGCAGAACAGGGCCCCACTCGCTGTCCTGGGTGAAGTGTAGCTGTCCCTGTTACGTGGCCATTTTGGCAACAGAGCTGCCTCAGGACCAGCACCAGCATGCTTGAGCTGAGAGATCTCTATTTTGGTTGCTTTTTGGGGCTTTTTGGGGTGGAAGGAGCTCAGCAGACAGCGAGGACTGGTAGGGTTGTCCTCTTGCATGCCAGCTCGGGATTGTGATGTCAGACGCGGGAAATTTGAACGCGGCTGGGCTGAGCCACGCGACCTCATGTTGGCAAGAGAGCTGCCTTCGGGCCGGACTGCAGCTAGTGGCATGTGCTGGGTCAGCCGACTGCGCAGAAACCTCTGTGGTAGCTTGGACAAAATGTAATAGTAAGGTGGAATATATATATAAACAGTAGAAACCCTAAACTTAATCTTGCCTGCCTGAAGGGATCCAGCCATGGCAACGACTTGACCAAAGGCTACTAGAAAAACTAGGTATCCAGACAGAGCCCATGCACAAGCACACAGGTGTCCAGGCTGCCAGCTGCAGAGAGTGCTGGAGCCTGGCACTTGGAATGGAGGGTGATGGAGACAACACCTGTGTGAGGTGTGACCAAGTGAATTATCTTCTCAGTCTGGTGACCGAGCTAAAGGATGAAATATCAAGGTTCAGGGCTATAAGGGAATGTGAAAAGAAGTTAGATATGTGGGAGCAGGCTCTACAGACCTCCCCTGTTGAGGGAGACAACCCTGGAAAAAGGTGGGGAGGGGTACAGGCCCCTGTTAGGAGAAGCATGGGGAATCCATCCTGGCCCTCTTCGCCTCCCCTGTTGTCCTTGCACAGTAAGTATGAGGCCCTGCAGGTTGAGAGCAATGTGGATGAGAAGGCAGAAGAGGAACCATCGGAGGGGATGCCTAAAGCAAATCAGTCCCCACCAACCATCAGGACTAGTGCCATAAGGAAAAAGAGGAGGGGGATTGTTGGTGGTGACTCTCTCCTGAGGGGAACAGAGGGACTCATATGTCGTCCTGACCCACCCCCAGGGAAGTCTGCTACCTACCTGGGGGCCAGGTAAGGGACATTACCAGGAGACTACCAAAGCTAATCCAGCCCTCTGGCTATTACCCATTGCTGGTAATCCAAGCTGGAAGCAACGAGATTGATAAGAAGGACACCAGGACAATCAAAAAGGAATTCAAGGCCCTCAGACGATTGACGGGGCGGGAGCTCAAGTAGTGTTTTGCTCAGTTCCCTCAGCGGCAGGGGTGTACAGTGAAAGGAACAGGAGAACCCATGCCATCAACAAATGGCTCAGGGGATGGTGCCAGCAGTGGAATTTTGGGTTCTTTGATCAAGGGGCAACTTTTACCGCACCTCACCTGCCGGACCTAGATGGGGTGAATCTATCTAGAAAGGGCAAGAGTGCTCTAGCACTAGAGTTGGGAGGGCTTTAAACTAGGTTTGAAGGGGGTGGGTGATTAAACCAGTCTCTCTGGAGAGGAGAGAGAGGAACATAAACTAGAGTTAGATGAGAAATCAGCAGCCCAGCTGAAGTGCATGTATACCAATGCACACAGTATGGGTAACAAACAAGAGGAACTGGAAGTCTTGGTTCACCAGGAAAACTATGATGCAGTTGCCATTACAGAAACATGGTGGGATGATTCACATGATTGGAGTGCTGCAATGGGTGGTTACAAGCTCTTCAGCAGAGACAGGCGAGGGAGAAGAGGAGGAGGGGTGGCCCTGTATATTAGGGAATCTCTTGGTGCCACAGAACTTGAGGTTGAGGATGAAAGGATTGAGTGTCTGTGGGTTAAAATCAGAGGGAGAGTTAACAAAACTGATATCCTGATTGGAGTCTGTTATAGACCACCCAACCAGGATGAAGAGGCAGATGAAATATTCTATAAGCAACTGGAGGCTGTCTCAAGATCATCAGACCTTGTCCTTGTGGGTGACTTTAACCTGCCAGATATCTGCTGGGAACTTAACTCAGCAGAGAGGAGGCAGTCCAGAAGGTTCCTAGAATGTATAGAGGATAGCTGTTACGTGAGCCTACCAGGGGTCTGATTGGACAGCAGCACTCTGCTGGGTTAGGAACTGGCTGGAGGGCCGTGCCCAGAGAGTGGTGGTGAATGGTGCCACATCCAGCTGGCAGCCAGTCACTAGTCCTATTCAATATCTTCATTGATGATCTAGATGAGGGGATTGAGTCAGTCATCAGTAAGTCTGCAGGCGACACCAAGATGGGCGCAGGTGTTGATCTGTTAGAGGGTGGGAGAGCTCTGCAGAGGGACCTTGACAGGCTGGACAGATGGGCAGAGTTCCAGGGCATCAGATTCAACACATCTAATTGCAGGGTTCTACACCTTGGCCACAGCAACCCCATGCAGTGCTACAGGCTGGGGTCAGAGTGGCTGGAGAGCAGCCATGCAGAAAGGGACCTGGGGGTACTGGTTGACAGCTGGCTGAACATGAGCCAGCTGTGTGCCCAGGCAGCCAAGAAGGCCAATGGCATCCTGGCCTGGATCAGGAACAGTATGGCCTGCAGGAGCAGTGAAGTCATTGTGCCCCTTTACTCAGCACTGCTTAGCCCACACTTTGAGTCCTGTGTCCAGTTCTGGGCCCCTCAGTTTAGGAAAGATGTTGATTTGCTGGAATGTGTCCAGAGAAGGGCAACAAAGCTGGTGAGGGATTTGGAGCACACGCCCTGTGAGGAGAGGCTGAGGGAGCTGGGGTTGTTTAGCCTGAAGAAGAGAAAGCTTGGGGGAGACCTTCTTGCTGTCTACTACTACCTGAAAGAAGTTTGTAGCCAGGTGGGGGTTGCTGTCTTCTCTCAGACAACCAGCACCAGAACAAGAGGACAGAGTCTCAAACTTCACCAGGGGAAGTTTAGGCTTGAGGTGAGGAGAAAGTTCTTCACAGAAAGAGTGATTGCCCATTGGAATGGACTGTCCAGGGAGGTAGTGGTGTCGCTGTCCCTGGAGATGTTCAAGAGGTAATTGGACGTGGCACTTGAAGCCATGGCTTAGTTAGTCATGAGGTTTTGGGTGACAGGTTGGACTTGATGATCTTTGAGGTCTTTTCCAGCCTTATCGATTCTATGATAGGGTAGGGATTTACTGCACCACAGGATCACATTTGTGATGGCCCTGTTGTCCACAATAACTCCACCAGTCTCCAATTCCTTGCTTAATTTTTTTTTTCCCCCTCTCTCTCACCTAAGACATCTCCACATCCTTCTCCTCTTAATCTAGGATTATTGTTCAGCTCTGCTGCCAGTAGACTAGCTTCGTTTTTCTGGGCTGTTCCTGTTGCGCAAAAGCAGCATTATCGCTAGCCTATGGATTCAGATATCCCTGGAGGTTGGTCTTGCTATGGATACTAATCTATGATTCCAGGTAATGCTGTGAGGTTTTCAAAGATGTGTTAATGAGGCTAGGATGCTCATTTATTAGAGATTTGACTTCAACAATATTACAGCTACACATGAGTTTTGTATGTAATCCTCAATCATTTCATTATTGCCATTTGAAGAGCTGCGGTTTGCATGGCCACCCTCACATTACCGTAGAGGCAATAAACATCTTCTAAAAGCATTTAAGGAATTTGGCAGTTTGAATAAATGAGGGGTTCTATACAGCTGAAGACCAATCAATTCAGATAAGCTAACATAAGCTTTTTGTTAAATGGAAACAGAGACCAAAGAATTCAAATCATCCAGGAGCCTTTCAGACATTCAGCATACCTGACAATCACTTCACTTTAGCTATGCTTTGCAGTGACTAGGTCATACCAAATATTGTTCTCTCTCAAGCAACCTGTTTCCAGGCTGACCTCTTCAAATCTGTATGTCTAGAAGGAAGGGGCCACTATACTGCAGCCTGAGAAGAGCTCTCAGGCTTTGAAAATGTTGATAAATGTTGTCTGACCTGAAAATGTTACCTAAATGTTTGGAAAACAACCCCTGTTATGAGTGCAAATCAATATCATATCTGAGGCAAGAGATTACTTCTTTATCAGTTTGTAGTGGTGTTTGTTTTCTTCTGTACTTTGGATGAATGCATCCATTAAAAATCTAAAACTGCACTGAAATAAAAGGTGGCCAAGGGGAATATATCTATACAGTAAATTACACAAATGGTTGGTTTAAATCAGATAAAACTTGACCTAAGGTTTTATACCCTTCTCCAACATCTTCTAAAGTACAGAAGTCCACAAGATAAAGATCAAGACAACAAATCTAAAGTACAACTGATTTTAGTTCTGTGTACTGACAGGCAGAACAGCAAACAACATGCCAGCAACCATAAAGGCAATAACAAAATCCAATTATCAGTTACCTTTTTCAGACATAGCTTTAAATTACTTCTGCATGCAAAATATATTACATTTTTTACCAGCCAGCATCAGAAATGAAAGACATTAATCTTCTTGGGCTTGTATTTCCTGAGATTAGTCTTACCTGAGCACAAGATCCTGATGCAGAAAAGTTATTTTTCCAGTACCCTTCCACCTACAGCAGCTTCTGATATAATTAAGGCTTTCTTGAAAAAAAAACAAACAATTGTACTGAAGAAGAAAGAACTATGCAGCCCAAACATCTGCCACAGTGCTCACAATCTCTGCCAGGGCCATTTGTAAATCATCCCCAATCAGAAAACTCACCTGTGTCTGCAAACAGCCTTAAACAACTAGCGCCATTTCCTACACAGGGCATGTTGATTTCATCTGCAAACTACAATTTAAAGATTTCCCCAATGCACAGCAATATAAACACGAATCTCAAGTGCTTTTGTATTAACACAGAATCCAATCTCATTCTTTTTTAAAGAGCCTTTATTGCGCTGGGGACAGAGGAAAATATTTTGAACGGGCTTAGAACATATTGCAGAAACAAAGCAGTATTTAATGATTTGTTCTGTTTTTCCCTGCCAGATACACATTCTTGTTTGCTAGAGCCCACTTCATTCTAACTGCAGAGTCGTAGTAAGTGTATCAATTGGACACACTCAGTAAACTTCTCCAAGTAAGCACTCTTTCTTTGGACTTAATTGGAGAATTTGCATCGTTAAGTATTGTCAGCTTTAATAGGCAGTATCCTGAAGAAAGTCCTTTCTCAGTAAGAATTATTATTACTGAACTATGTCTTGCTTCTCCTCCATATGCCACTGCAGTCATTCAGAACCTCAGCATGCCTCAGGTAAATTCCTATAATCATATCACATCATACAATAATAGGATAATGCTGTTTGAAAGGAAGCTCAGGAAGTCTCTAGTCCCCATCCCTCCTGCTAAAAGCAGGCTGCTCAGGGCTTTCTCTAATTGTAGGGATGAAAAGTACAATCTAATCCTTACCTCTATGTCAGGGCAGATCAGCTAAGATATTGCTGGCACATCACATAGAGTTAGAAGATGGCACAGAGGTTTTCATTGTTGGTCATTTTAACCAAGACTCATGCTTTTATCTGGATTCTCTCTCTAAATGGTTCAAATCTTTGTATTCTGTGGACAACACATAGAAAAAAACCTGCTTACCAAGAAGAAAAACCAAAACTCAGTACATAACCTTGATCTCTAAATATGAAATTCTGAAAGGAAGTATATTTTGGGTTGGTTTTTTTTGCTGAGCAAATGCAGAAAAGGTTATTTTCACCACAGGAAGACATGTGATTCATTTAACGTTCTTTAATTATTAAAGACTGTAATGTATACTCATCAAATGACAGTAGGGATGCACACATTGTATACTCACTTTCTCACTTCAGCTTTGGTTGATGTATTTGCAACATGAGTGACGTTTTGATAAGGTTCCTGCAAAGTTAAAGGTTGGTGTTATTTTTTTCCTCAGCTATTCAATTAATCCAGCCAGTTGGCCCACTCAGTCATTACTATAAAGGTCTCTTAATTTTTACTGGAGGAGCAGATAATTTATATTCTTGGCTAGAGAGGAATCTGGAAAGTAATTTATCTGTGTAGACATTTTGACTGAAAATTTTAGGTTGCCAGGTTATTAAGCATCATCTTATTTCTTTACAAAGCTATGAAGACTTTTTGTACATGTCTGTGTACCCTGAAACAGAATTTAATACATCTCCTGTCACAACACAGTCAGCATTTTCCTCTTTTTTTATCAAATCTCCATAATAATAAGTGATATCTTGTGTGTGAGGTGTTCTTTGTATACGTAAATACAGAGAGTAATAGCAGCTGCATACCCTAACAGAGATCTGCCACTTGCTAATATTAGATTCCCTGGGATCTAATTCATCAGCATAGGCTATCATGTATGCTTTCTTCTTCAGTCACACTGAAATGTCATCTGAGTAAATGGAATGAAGACTGATTGCATCTGAGCAATACAAATTTAACACATTCACTGATTGTTGTTAATTTAAAACTGGCTTTCATTGTATTTTCATTGTTTGTTCTTTTTTCTTCAGTGTAGCTGATATGATCTCTTGCCATACTTTGGAACAGTGTAAGAACGATACTGTTCATCCAAAACAATGTAATCATTCACTTAATAGAGAGAGCCTGCTTTTCTGAAGAAAAATCCTTTGAATGGAACCCAACAGAAAACCTATACCCCTGAACCTTGAACGTTATCACTGCACAGATGCTCTAAGAAAACATCTGCTGCTTTGTCTGTTGTCAAACAAAGGCAGGCCTCTCTGCTATGGGCCTTGCTGTTCTGACATGTGCTCCTGCTTCTGCAGTGTCTTCCATGTGCTCATTTATCCAAGTGTGTTGAGATGTGGTTATGTTATTGTACAGATGAGGAAATGAGACCCTCTAGATGTTAAAGAATGGAAGCACTAAGTGGAGGTACTATCTGCATTTCCTCTGTGTTACGACAGAGCCCTACATAAACACCTTCCAAATCTGTATCTTCTATCATGACACAAGTACTGATAGTTTTTGAAGCCAGGTCCCAGAGAATACATAGCCAGTACTCTGCCCATTTCCCTAATCCAAATGGATACATTCCCATGCTACGCTTTCAACTCATTACTTCTTGAACCACTGGAAATAAATACTCTTTCTCTGTGAAGAGTGACAATTTTTACCTTCTTACTTCTCAGACTTCAATTATATCCTCAGTTTTGTCATGTTTTCAGAACTTCTAACCATTCCTTTTTGTCCTGTTCAGTTCTCTCCAGTGGATTGACATCTCCGTGAAAAGACAAAGGGGAGTCATCAGGTGAAGCTTAGCACTGGGGGAGTAGAACAGGATTACTTCATGTTTCTTCCAGGCTTTCTCTGTTTTGGTACAGTCTGGGAAAACATTTATCCTGGTTGTAGTTATTAAACTGATGATCCCTGTGGTCTGCTATTGCAAGAACAGGTATGACTTGTGACCTGTGCCATGCTGGGACCCACTTCCATATCACTGGGCAGATTAGCCAGTATCCACTGGCTAGGGGGAATGGAAAAATAACTAGAAATGGGTAGATTCAGATTGGATGTTAGGAAGAAGTTCTTCACTATGAGGGTGGTGAAAGACTGGAACAGGTTGCCCAGGCAGGCAGTAGAAGCCTCATCCCTGGAGGTTTTTAAGGCCAGGTTGGATGTGGCTCTGGGCAAGCTGATCTAGCGTGAGGGGTCCCTGCCCATGGCAGGGGGGTTGGAACTAGATGATCCTTGTGGTCCCTTCCAACCTTTACAATTCTATGACTAGTTCAGATAAATCCCTACTTTACCCTACCATTCACAACCTCATTATTTTGGTTCATCATTCCAAGCCCCTTAGGAAGTCCTGGTCAATGCCAAATTCCATTTTCATAAGATACCACTGCAAGGTACACTCTGAGCTGGATTTCTAGACACTTACAGAATCCCTTCATGGTAGATTCTTCTGCCCCTAGAGCTCTTTATCCAGTGATTATGCCCCACACACTAACAACAGCAACAAGCACCCTGTCATTAGACCCTGGGCCTCTCATCCAAAAATGTGAGTGTAGTTTCCCCTTACTTCTGGCAAAGCAAGATCTTCAACAAACTTGCACTGCTTCTTACACAGATTGCAAAAATATTGTAGCTTCCATTGCTATTCAGAAAAGACTTAGGTTCTTTCTTGAGTTTGGCTTAAGAGACCTGTGTGATGATTGTGTCAGCCACTGTGACTATAGACAGGACACTAACCACCCTCCTGGTTACCTCTTATTTATACACAATGTCACAGAAGATATTTGACATGTTAGAGAAATACGTAAGATGCCATTTAGGCTGGGTGCTTCCAGAGAGAAGCCATGGAGTTGAGACCTCCAGTGTCTGGAGTGTCCAGCCCAGTGGGTGGACACAGGAAATAATGTATTTCCAGACAGCTAGTTTATAATTAAATATCCATGTAATTATTTTCTTAAAAGTACCAGTACAATAAGGCAGAAAAAACAAGTAGGTTAGACAGAGCCTAGGAAAAAAACCCCACATTTATGAAATGATCATAAATAACATTTCAGAAATTTTCATTTAATGACATTTACCTTTCTCTTGTTTGTTGCAATGTCTCTGCATTCTTAAGCTAAATTTACCATGGGCATGAGAATCAACACCCCATTGATTTTCTTTACTAACTTTAGCACATGGCTGGGTTTTTATAGGAATTAAGATAAATTAGAATAGAAATTCATATTAGAGACATTTGGCTACTTTATGTTTTTTAATTAAAATTTCTGACAACAGTTTAGTTCAACTACAATGAAAATTAACATAAATTTGATTATGTGTGTTTATGTGTGGGTAGCTCATGAAGAGCTAGTCTTCAGGATTAGTATCTCCCTAATGCCTTATGTGGTTTCCTGTAAAAGCCACAGAACATTCAACTCTCTTTCCTCCTCTCCTGGTTAATCATGAGCATGTATAATTCAATTCAGATAAAAATGACATTTATAAAGTTTTGTTATTTGCTAGAACATGAGCTCCTTGTTCTGTAGCCACAGCAGGACTCACAAATGGGAAGTCTTAGCATTGTTGCTCAGTAGTCACTGGCTGTAATTCAAAGGGCTTCTTCACTGTGGGGATCAGGAATGTTTCTTCATCAACATAACTGGGTGAGCCTCATGCTTTTTCCTATGTGGATCCACCACAGGGAGTCAAAATACAGGAGAGGTAACCTGGAGTCCCTTTTAGCTGGGAAAGGCACTGAATCAACTCTCTTCCCTCCTGAACACAGTGCTACCTTCAAATCCCGTGGTTGCTCCCACATTTTTTAATGCAGCTACACAGTGCACACTCATCAGATCTTCAGAAGATGAAACCAAAATGCTACCTCGTTTGAATATTCTGACTTAGAGGGAGTTTAGAGGTGAGCAGCATAAAAGCTATCAGCCTTTCCCAGACAGTTACTGCTGTCAGCATAGTCAGAGGTACTATGCAGAGCCCTTGAGAAAGCTCACCAGTTAAAACAAAGACGCCAATGGATTTTTCAGATGCTGTGGGAATAGACTGAAGCTTAATTGAGACTTGTAGTTTTAAGTGAATTTAACTGTATATATCTGACTTGCACTTTAATCTTCCTTTATGCTGTCTATGCTCTGTTGTATTTGGTAAAATGCTTTCACAATCCGAAGCAACCCTGTGTTTCATACAGACCATGGGGATGTTGCTCACTGGAGCACTGGGGCTCCTAGGATTGCAGAGTAGGAGCTATCTGATCCAGGCATGGTTTTACAACCTAGATTTTCAGATTTGTAGTTCTTTTATAAACCTTTGCAAATAAGCCCCCTTAAATGCAGGAGAAGGATCACCCTCATTTAGGACTTGTTAGGAAAAACTAGCCTGTATAAAGAATTACATTCCAGCTGGGCAACTCTGCCATGAGTTCTAACCATATTAAATCGTCATTTTCAGACAACTACAAAGAAATGCCAGCATAGTGATCTACTTACTGCTCATCATCTAATGTGGACAAAGACATCTACAAATCCAGGTGTGAGGGTATTTGTCCTCTGGTTGTTTCAAAAACACCACACCAAGTTTTATTTCTCTAGCAATGAAAGTATGCAAAAAGATAAACATAATGGAAGGCAGGGTTAAATAAAATTTATAAAGCACCTCTGTTTTCCTGATTGGGAATATCTATCTGTGCCCTTCCTGTTAAGGTCTTTGACTTTCTGCTCAATCTCCAAGACTTTAATCTCAGCCTGACAGTTAAGAAGGATTCCTTCAGAAGATAACCAGCAAGTTGTTATAGCTTACTCAGGCAGTTGCATTGCCAGGCCTTGACAGCTTTCAGCAAAGTTAGTCTAAAAGGACAAAATTTTGGTTCTCAAAAGGTACTTAAAAACAGTATCTTCTTACAATGGTTATTAAAAAAAAAAAAAAAGGGTTTGTTTGAGGAAGATTCTCTTTGAACTGTATATTTCAAGGAGAAGCAAGACATTACACTAAAATTTCTTAAATTCTCCATTAGGCTAAAACCATAAAGTCTCTGAGCATGCACTGAAACCCAGTAATCATAACAGACCAAATGCTACTGTAAACAGGAATCACTTTTCTGGCACTAGTGCTAATGTTTGGGTTGCACAGAACAGAAAATATATTTCACTTGCTTTGTTGAAATACTCTAGAAATTGTACTGGAGGTTATATATAACTTGTTGAAAGCAGAACTCCTAACAATTCTATGCATCTAATGTGTATTTCTAATACATATTTCTTTAGAGTAGTTGAATGCTATCTGAGCCTCTAGATGGTGGTGTAATATTGCTAATACCGACAGGAAAGCTCTGCAATGGAATATGAATAATTTCACTTTAATCATTGGCCAAGACTCAGCTCATGTTCCAAAGCAGTTATAAAAGATGGGCGTTACCACTCTCCACAAAACTAGCTGGTTGTTTCAGCCCAGGATTTACTGGGAAACCGCCTGATTTCCATCGTCTGAATTTACATTCCTATTGGAGGTGACAGCCAAATCATTATTCCCTAGCACAGATCAGAGCTAAAACACTCCACTGCAGCAGAACAGGAAATTTTCTATGTGCTCTGGGAGGAAAGAAAATTGAAATTGTCATTTTAGTCTGGTGCCTAAACAGCCATCACTTTTTGCATCAGCAATCATTTAAACTAAATTTTCAAAATCACTCCTATAAAGCTTAAAGAAAGCTTAGTTTCCTCATCTTTAAGAATACCACAACAGATGGACTGAACCTCTATAAAGACCTTGTGCGCAGTACAATGTACCTAAAACAACAAGGCATTGTTGACCTCTCTGACCATGTCTGAGAGTGGATTTTGAAATGAGGAATAAGATTCCCTTTTAATTAGGCCATAGGATTTGTTGTGGAAGGGTGTTCCTAGCACACTGCATTGTGGCATCCTCTTGACTGGATTGGAATTCTCAACATGGGAATTGCACGACCTCACTTGTAAAAGAGTACTTTACATTGCTCATGAATGAATAAAGAGGCCTTAATCCAGAAGTATCTCTAATGTGAGACACACAACTACAAAAATCTCTTTAGTTGTATCTAGAAGTCAGAATCAATGACTTCTGAGTGAAACACATTGCTCCTATACTCTGTAGCTCTCTTGGATTCCACATTTCTGAACCTAACCAAACATCAAGGAACAACAATCCTGGAAAACAGACACACTTTAGTGCCACATAAAATAGAAAGAACTTAGGAAATCAAGATAATTACCAATGTAGTTTCCTAAACCAGGTTGGAGAAGAGAAGGCTCCAGGGAGGCCTTATTGCAGCCTTAAAAGGGTTTATAAGAAAGATAGGTACAGTCTCTTTAGCAGTGGTTGTTGCTACAGGAGAAAATAGAATGGTTTTAAACTGAAAAATAGGATATTGAGACAAGATATAAAGAATAAGTTTATTTTGTTTAAATGAGGGTGGTAAGACACTGGCACAGGTTACTCAGAGAGGTGGTAGATATCCCATCCCTGGCAATGATGAAGGCCATGTTGGATAGGATTGTGTGTGACCTGATTTAGTTAAAGATGTCCCGGCTCACTGCAGCAGGGCTGCAATATAAGAAGGCAAATATAAAAATAAATTTTAAGTTTCTGATTCTATAATTTGATGAAAGAAGCAAATGGTCTTTACAAGATGGCTGTTTACTTTGCCTGTGCATGTAGAAGGGTCCTTTAATTTGTTTTGGTGTCATCTTCACAGTCTTAGAGAAGAACTTTTCTTTACAAAGCAAATGGATCAGTGAAATGAACCTGGGTTTTATAGATGACAGGGAAGCACCTCAGTCAGAGACACATGCGTTTTTCACCTTTTTTACCTCTATTGTAGGGCTGCAGAGGGGGAGAAAAGTTATGGTGCAGCTGAAACACATTTGAGAGTGGATAAGATCTCCAGGAAACTGTCAGCACTGGTAGAAATAATTGAGACCTACTCATGAAATCCTGCTAAGTCAAATTTTCTCTAAGGGCATGGTATGAAGGAAGGCAGGTTTTGTCCCTCTTGTTCGCCACTCTGTTTCCTCACAGACATAGTGATATCCTAAGTTATTTTTTCCCCCTTTCTTGTAAATAATAGTAAATGGTTCTTCTGATGGGCAATTCAGTTTATTGCTTACAAGAGCCATCAGGTTATGGATGCATTAAAGTGCAGCAGGAATGAAAGAACTATCACCTCAGTGCTTATGGTGTGTCCAAAAAGCTTGGATATTTAGTAGGCTGCAATATATTTTTTCACTACAAGTCACTCACAACTCTCTGTGCAACAAATTATTCTGCTACCACTAATCTTTTCTCAGATATCAAAGGCATTAATTAAAATGCAATTGAATGCACCTTCTGGAGGTTTGCAATGTTTTTCTCCCATTCTCTTGTATGTAGAAATATATGGTAAAGAAGTCCCTCTTCAGGGTGAACTTCAGAAAGGAGTGTGAAACTATTTTGACAGTCTCTTGAAACAGCCCTGAAACAAATGTCACACCAACATCACTTTAGCATTAAGGTTATGTCTGTGTATGTCTGAAGATATTAAGTGGGACATGGAACTAGTAAAACTACGATTTGAGTAAACTACCATTTTATTTTCTCATGCTTCTGCTTACAGTTCTCCTTTCCTTCTTCCAGTTTCAATTTAAACTTTATGACTTGTGTAAGAATATTTATTTCAAATTTAAATCCTAACCCCTGTAAAGAGGCTACAGACTGCTCCAGAAACAGTGGTCTTAGCACTTCTTTAAATTTCATGTGGAAAGATTAACCCCCAAAAGATCCCTTTTATGCACATACAATAAAAGGTGGAAGGCCCTCTACAACATAAAACATAAACTTTATTTCCTACCTGTCTGACTGCGTTGCAACCTAATGTACTTTACGTTAGCTATTACTTCTGCAAATTCTCATTTTCTCTGGCAAATGATGCATGAAAGCTAGAATCACCACAGCTTAATGGAATAAGCCTCTTATCGGTGTGATATATCAAAGGCATCCCTCTCTGAACATCTAAGGACAAGAAGGATCACAAGTTCTAAAACAATTTTAGCAGAATTCACAATAGGGTTTGAAGTTTTGCTCCAGCTGTTTACTTCTTCCTTGCTGTGGAGACAGTGCTCACTGCTATGCTGCTCTTTGATTGTTGTACAAGCTAAAGTGTGCAGGGGGTCAGCATGAGGTTACGGCTAAGAAACAATGTCAAGGGGGATTTTTCTGTCCCCCCAAAAAACTCAATTAATTTGTATCCATTGGGGAATCTTGAAAAGGAAAAAAGAAACCTAATTCATGAGTATTTGAAATAATAGATATCATAATATATAATTAAAATAACTGTAAAAATATTATATGAATAATAAAATAATAAATGACTGATATAAAGGCAAGGAAGAGACTGAAAAGAGTTTTGTAAATCCAAGGCTGTGATCACAGAGGTTGTGTCCAAGGAAAAGAAGCACAGGTTTGGGGTAAGCTGTAAAGAAAGGTGATGCAGGAGAGAGGAGAGAAAGAGAATTCAAGTAAATGACTACCTTGACCCGGACTGCTTGCCTCTACATCTCTCCTGAGGTTGTGGTAACAGTATTTGGTAGATGTTAAGCTAGAGAATGATTCAAGTTCCATTCTGGAAAATAAGAAGCAAAGAGGCAAATGAATGTTTTTGTCCGTGCTTAATGAAAACAAACTTCAAAGTATTCCTAAGGTACTGTTGAAGTGGGTGAGGCAGTACAGGATTGTGCCAGAGGTTCAGGATAGAAGAGTGTGGATCAATTCAGGAAACATTTAATCTATGTCCTCTTTTTGTGCCATGTTGAAAGCCAGACTCCAGTTTTCATTTCCTGATATCCTATACTTATGATGTTATGGAAGAAAGGGAATCTGAACATAACTGTTCAGGTGGCTGCCACTTATTATTTCCTTTTCCAAACTCTGATTTTCATTACAAAATTGCTTCTTAGCTACATCTTCTAACCATATGGAAATTTAGCTTAGACAGAGTCTGTTTCATCTTCTTAGTTGCATCCTCCTTTTGGATTCAGTCAAGCAGCATTTTTCTCTCATGAGAAAATCTGTATGCACTTAACTAGAGCTCTGGGAATCACCAAAAAACCTAATGAGAAACAAAACCCACAGGAGTGAGAATGCATCTCAGTTTTTTCTCATCCAGTTCTATCAGAGAATACAATAAAAGGGGAAACACATGAAGCATTCAACTAGATTTACACAGGAAGTTTTGAAGCTGTCATTACTGAAGAGCCTTAAGAACAAATTAGACAAACTTCAGCCAGGAGTGTTAGCCTGCTTTAAAACATAGGAATGCTCCTGATGATCCCTGAAGGTCTTTTTCTGTCCAGTTATCCTGTAATGCCTACAATACACCCATTTCCAAGTAGTTATTTAGCATCTCTTACAAAAACCCCAAAGTTTACAACTATACAAAACATTCAGTCGACCTTTGTTCGAAATAATTCCATCCCCCCACCCCCTAGTCCCCAATTTATGCTCTTCAATCAGAAGATTCAGAGTTCCCATTAATTTCTGAGATCTTTCTAAAAGCATCTGATTTTGTGCCTCCTATTCTGGGAACTGATTGTGGTGGTTCAGGCTGGGTGCTCCCCTGCTGTGGCCACATGAGACACATCTTCGGTGTCCCAAGAGTCCAGCCCAGTGGGTGGACACAGGAAGCTGCATATTTCATCCCATAATGTCCTTCTCCCTACAAAAAACACCAGCAGAGTCCTGCACTTCTTCTTTCTTCCCTCACCACTCCTATGGAGATTGGTCCCTAACTGGTAATGGTGGGGGACTCATCTCATGGCCTCTTGGGCCTGGCTAGGCGCAAGGCCGGGGGGAAGGGCACTCTCAGAGCTGGCCAGCTGAGGTTGGCCTAACAGTGGAAGGGGGGGAGAGGGGGGGCAGAGAAGAAAGAGCCCTGGGGGTTTTGGGTGCACCCTCAGGTGGGGAGAGGGAAGTGTTGGGATGCGTTTTTTGGGTATGCATTGGGATCTCTCTGTGCTTGTGGTTCTCTGTAAAACATTCATTGCTCTTCCATTTAAACCTTCCCCCACTTTTGCAATCTGTTTGTCTGTCTCATTTTTTTCACCTGAGGTGGGAGGGAAGGGGGGATCGGCCCTTCAACCCACCACACTGATCTGTGTCATACAAAGAAATCTGCATTAAGCTTTCAGTTTTCATTGTACTGACTTGGACTATTTTTTTATTTTTTTTTTGTACCCTCTAGGACATCTTTCTTGTTTTGAGAAAATGGCTCTGCCCATAAAACAGCTTATACTCCAGAGTAGTTCATTATTATTACTTCAATCTAATTCTGTTGTCATTTTCAGGTCTTTCTCTGACATTGTGTTTATCTGGGATGATTTTCTCTATTTTATCAGATTTCAGCAGCTCTGAGGTGAATCAAAGAAAGAGTAATTATTTCAGCAAAAACTCACAAAGTGTGAGAGCTGCTGAAATTATTTGCCTTTTTTTTTTTTTTAAGAAGCTGGAAAAACAGATTTTAAAAAGCTCCTGCTGTTGCAGCAGGATATAGTCATGTCAGTCTAGAAGACTGTGCTTGAGGATTCAGATCACAGGGGAAGCAGCATGAATGAGAACAGGACACAGATGAAAAAGTGCTGAGAGCTGGCAGGTATGCCAACTTCTTTCCTACATAATGAAGGGGGTGTACAGCTGGAGGCACAAAACTATTAATTCATTCCTTTCACTGTGAGGCCATGAAGGCTTTATTTTTCTAACACCTTATTTCTGCTGGACTTCATAATGACATGCAGTTTATTTAAACAGCCTTGACTATTGAAGGTAAGAAGAGTACTGCCACCAGCCTGCTATGAACTTAAATCACATAGACCCCGTGCTAACAAATATGTTTGTAGGAAAAGCAACCAAGGAACTACTCAAGTACTTAATGACACTTTCAAATTGCAGATAAACATCTCGACGGTTCCAAATCCCAGTTCTGAGGAGATTTTAGCTAAACTTTTACACACCCTGTGACAATGTGTATTTCTTCTTGTTCTATTACTGTTTACAGCAAACAAAATTATTTTGCTTTGGTTTGTTCATCAGTTGTTTGCACATAAATTTCTCATGGTCATGTGGCTGAATGAAAATGTTTATCAAACATTTTGAATCAATAATACCTGTCTGCATAGATTTTACAGCTACTCAAACTGATGCAGTAAAAATCTAAGCTTCATTTAAATGGATGATGATGGATGAGTCAGAGACCAAAATGATCTGACTCTGATTCTCTCTCCTGGAGAGACAGGAATTTGGAGGATCAAGATGAATATCAGCTTAGGGATAGATGTCTTTAGCAGGATTGTGCAAAGGAACTTGAAAGTGATGGCTCCTCAGGTGACTGTCCTCTCTGAACATCTCCTCAGGGCTGCAGGTTGTTCCTTCAGAATGTGGTGCCTACAGTAGATATATAGTTTTCAAATTCCTATGGGCTGTTCCTGTTTATAATGCTCAGCACTGACTGGAGGATGCTTTTATGTGACAGTTGCTGCACACTTGTCATTGTTTTACTTTGTGCATGCATACCATTGAGTCCTGGAGTGCAGAACAAAACACTGAGACCACAAAGTAAGGAAAAAGGGAAAGAAGAGGCAAGCCTTACACCAGCAGCAATCACCTCCCATGAGAACTGACATAACAACACTGGAATTTTCAGGTATGAGAATGGCATCATGGGAACAGCAGCATGATGTGCTACTTTGTGGAGGAAGAAAAGTATAAAACTATAGGACTTGTCCAGATTCCTTCCAGAATACTAATTGAATAACTAAAAAGATAAGCAAGGTGTCCCACAGTCTAGGGAGAATACAGGTCCCTGCAGATGCCAAGCACCTTTGTTTTTCAGCAGACTTTCTGTAATTCTCAGTGGGTTGTTTAAAACTTATGACAATGCCATTGTGCCAAGAAAATTACCAGATTCATTTCGAAGAACATTTGAGAAGGGATGATGCAGTGAGTCAGTCTTTTTTAGTTGTGATTTATGGAATCAAATCAGGAATCTTTAAACCTGGTGATATAAACTATATCATCTTTATATCTAGGGGAAGACCCAGATTCTTGACATATCCAGGACATAAGTTGTGTCTGTCTTTCCTTTGGTTTTTAATCTTCAAAGTATCATGACTTGCTGAATATTACATTATTTTTCCAGTTTTAAAAGTTCTGAAGCACTGAGCAGAAGCAGCACTATATGATACATGCTATCAATTACAGAACAGAAAACCAGCACTTTAACCTAGAGGGTCCAAAGTCACTTAGAACCTATGTAAAGAGGATGTGTAAACTCAAAGTTCAAGAATAAAGCAACCTGATTGCTAATCACAGTGAGAGTGATCACAGAAACTAGTCATAAATATTGAGCTGTCTCTATCATGTTTGATGATCCCTTTTTTCTGTCAAGAAAAACATGTTTCTAAATCTTGCTATACTGAGAATACTGAGTCAATTCCTCATCTATATACATCTACCAATGTAAAGAAATGGCTGAAAATCAATGCTGCTTTCAAAAGTCAAATTATTCTTTACAGGACCTTCTTCCGCTGAAGGTGAAGTTGCCTTATCACACACTGATAATGCTGTAACAAGAACTTAGTGGATTTAAATGGTATGCAGGGAAAACTGTTCAAATGCAGCAGTACATCCACTAATTTCAAACAAAACAAACAAACAGATGTATTTAGGGAAAGGTACATAACCACACCATCCTTATCAGTATCCAGGTAAATTCCATACTTTTCTCACTACCTCATTAGATTGACACTGCAGCAGAGATAGTGCACCTAGATAGTCAACCCCATTCTTAATGGCCTCTACTGACTGATCATACATCATTTTCTTACTTGTGCATCTCATTAACTGCGGTGGCTTTCACACTGATGACAACAAGAGCAGAATCTCACTCCTTAAAATAAAAATCCAAAGTAACAAAAGGCATAAAATGCAATTTAAGTGGCACCCAAAGGCAGCCACAAATCTGTTGAATTAGCAAGGTGTGAAGAAAATAAAGCCTGTGTTTCCTGGATGATTTTTAGCTGCCTTTCACTGGCAACAGATATTGAGTCTATTTCAGTCTGTTTCATGTGTCTTTATAGGAACCACACACCCAGATCTCTTTTTCAAGGCAAGTTGACAGCTGGAGCTGGCAAATAAAAAAAGGAACACATCCTAGTTTACATACCAGGTTTAGAAAAAAAGGTAAATCACTCTCTCCCTGTTTCTCTCCATTGACAATAAAGGAAAGCAAGAGAACAAGTTCAAACACAGACAAACATATCTCGTATTTCTGACGGCTGTTGGAATGGATCTCATCCCTTCCCAGCTCTGTGTTCACTGATTACTTACTTGTGCTACTTTCTTTCTGTTGTTATGGTTTGTATTCTTTTCCATTCCAATCATATAAGTAATGTTTATTAATTACATTTATTATTTGCCTCAATGACCAGCAGTTAGGTGTAAATTAATAACTGCTCTAAAATGCAAAAATAACTTTGCCCTCTTCAATTAAATGTCAAACTCCATTTTAATTCCATACAAAGTAGAGATTCCCAGTAATCAGACAAGAATGTCCAGAGAGGTGTTAATTTGTATTAATTATATAGATATTATTTTTATATTAACTGTATATAAGCATTATAATATAGTAATTGTATAATAGTAATAAGCATTAGTTATGTTGCTGTGTATAGAACACAGATTCCATTTTAACTGCAAATGGATACATAGCAAGGTGATTTTTCTGTTTTGCGTTGTTTTAAACAGAAGATTACCCTAATACAATAAATTAGGGCAGAGGGGAGGAGGAATCCATACATATATTTTGCAGAAAACAAGTAGCGATCATAAACTCTTTGGGAATTTGAGTAACAAACCAGTCAGCAAAGTCCTTCATAAAGCCTGTGGTTTCAATTATTTCTAGTTATTACTATGAGGTTACTCAAATTCAGTTCTAGGTGCCAAAAGGATGCTGCAGATTACACAGATGACTTGTTTGAAAATGTATTGCACTTGCAGGCTTTTGATAACTGTGACTTTAACCTCTTATCAGTTCTTTCTCATTTTGTGAGAACTAAACCACTGTCACAGTGAAGATTTACTACTCAATTCAACACAAGCCCCCATGCCAAGTGGACTCCAGATGCTCTTGCAAGCCTAGTCCTTTTGAATACCACCTCTACCAGCTGAATCATTGTCAGACAGTTGTTGTGTGTTCTACAAGATACCTTTAATTCTGCATTTTCCGTTCTTTATTTTTCAGGTTACTTCTCCATCCCTACTATTTGCTACCATTTTTACCTCTTTTCCACTCTGATTTGGTTTTTTTTTTTCCCATTCTATCTCCTAACTTCTAACCAGTTCCTTCCTCTAGTAAAGGCCACCAGAAACTTTTTTATTCTCAGATTATGAAACTCTTTCTGATTTCAATCAGATGTCCATGAATTGTCTCTCCTCCTACCTGACTTGAAACAAACCTGAGGGAAGGTATGTAACTGCTCTCACAGCAGGGCTGCTGAATTTCACTTGTAGCTCCCATAAGAAAACATCAAAATGGAAAGTTTAAGGAGATGTAAATCTTGCTTATCAGGGTTTTTCCTTTAGCTGAGCCCAGGTCTCTGCCTGGTTCCTAACCAAAACCTTTTAATCTCTTGCCTTGCCCCAGGTATGCAATCAGTGCATCTAGAATCTAGAAATAAGGAGTATGGCTATATCTGCTGTTCCTTTCCCAAAGACACACACTGCAGTAATTAAACACTAATTTTAAAAATTAAAAGGAAAAAAATAGAGGTTTTTTTTTCACTCCTTCTGTATCCCTCTTATTTCAGTAGGTATTTATCAGGGGTCAAAAGATACAGAATCAAAGATTAGTGTATATCAGCCCAGCCAAAGCTGATGTGGTGGCACAATTCCTCCTCACTCATGGGCTGCTCGGTATGGGGTGCAACGGAGGAAAAGGCAGAGGTACATAACACCTTCTTTGCCTCAATTTTTAATAGCAGGACAGGTTGTCTTCCAGACAACTGACCTCCTGATTTGGCAGATGGAGTCAGGGAGCAGAATAGTTCTTCTGTAATCCAGGAGGAAGTAGTTACAGACCTGCTTAGCCACTTGGATCACCACAAGTTCATGGGACTGAGCGGTATCCATACTAGGGTGCTGAGAGACCTGGCAGATGAGCTGGCCAAACTGCTTTCCATCATTTTTCAACAGCCCTGGCTCACTGGAGAGGTCCTGCTGCGGCAAGCCTCACCCACACCATGCTGGCCTTTCGGGAGAGGAAAGCTGGCTTGGGGGGACAGGGAGGACGTGCCATTCTGCATGGTGAGTGCCTGGGTCCTGCCTTGGTGCACTGCAGTTGCAGATCTGCCCTGGCTTGTCTGCCTGGGATTTAAATGTGCCACTGCAGCAAGTCTCTGCCCACCCTGCACTGGCCTCTTGGGAGAAGAAAGCTGGCTTGGGGGGATGGAGGGGATGTGCCGTTCCACTTGGTGGGTGCCTAGGTCCTGCCTCGGTGTGGTGCAGTTGCAGTTAAGTAAGCCAAGCACGATGTTGTGTGCCAGGGGCATTTCTGCTCCTTAAATAACTTTTTTCTGTATTGATATGTTTATAGGACTGAACTAGCAAGCTTGTATTGGTTGAAGAAAACTGGAAACAAATGGGGGGAAAAGGGCAATAGATTTTTGTTTGGAAACCCTGTTTTCAGTCTTTAAATCAAACTTCTAAAAAGTACAACTTTTCATCTAAGAGAATTAATCCTGATATTTCTGTCATGGGGGAAGTGGTTTGGTGGCTATCATCCAGATGCCCACCAAAGCCATTCTATCATTCCCCTTCCTAGATGGACAGGAGAGCAGAAAAATATAACCAAGTGACTGTGAATCAAGATAGAAGCAATTTCATAGGTTGAGAAGCAACAGCGAAGGCTTTGTGTCAAAGCAAGAGTAAACAAAGACTTCATTCTCTGCTTCCTATTGGCAGATGATGTTTGGTCACTCTCCAGGAAGCAGGGCTTCAATATCATAATATCATAGTATCATAGTATCAGTCAGGGTTGGAAGGGACCACAAGGATCATCTAGTTCCAACCCCCCTGCCATGGGCAGGGACACCCCACACTAGATCAGGCTGGACAGAGCCTCATCCAGCCTGGTCTTAAACACCTCCAGGGATGGTGCCCCAACCACCTCCCTGGACAACCCATTCCAGGACTTCACCACTCCCATGGTGAAGAACCTCCTCCTCACATCCAGCCTGAATCTCCCCACCTCCAGCTTCATTCCATTCCCCCTAGTCCTATCACTACCTGAGATCCTGAGAAGTCCTTCCCCAGCCTTTCTGTAGGCCCCCTTCAGATACTGGAAGGCCACAATTAGGTCACCTCGGAGCCTTCTCTTCTCCAGACTGAACAGCCCCAACTCCTTCAATCTGTCCTCATAGGAGAGGTGCTCCAGCCCTCTGCTCATCCTCCTGGCCCTTCTCTGGACACGTTCCAGCATCTCCAGATCCCTCTTGTAATAGGGGCTCCAGAACTGGACACAGTACTCCAGGTGGGGTCTCACCAGAGCTGAGTAGAGGGGGAGAATCACCTCTCTTGACTTGCTAGCCACACTTCTCCTGATGCAGCCCAGGATCTGATTGGCTTTGCGGGCTGCAAGTGCACATTGAGAGCTCATGTTGAGCTTCTTGTCCACCAGCACTCCCAAGTCTCTCTCCTCAGGGCTGCTTTCCAGCCAGTCACTCCCCAGCCTGTATTTGTGCCTGGGATTGCCTCGACCCAGATGCAGGACCCTGCACTTGCTCTTATTGAACTTCATGAGGTTGGCTTGTGCCCACCTCTCCAGCTTGTCAAGGTCCCTCTGGATGGCCTCCCTTCCCTCCAGCGTGTCTGCTGCACCACACAGCTTGGTGTCATCAGCAAACTTGCTGAGGGTGCACTCAAAACAAATGCCCCTACACTTCTTTCACTTAACTCATATATCTGAGCTGATGTCCTGTGGTATGGAATACCCCTTTGGTCAGTTTGGGTCAGCTGGCTCAGCTGTGTCCCCTCTCAAGATCTTGCCCACCCCTCAGCATACTCTTGGGATAGAAATGGAAAAGCATAGCCTGGGTACTTGGCTCAGCAGTAGCCAAAACACTGGTGTATTACCAACACCCAGCTGCAGCACTGCAAAACACAGCACTAGAAAGATGCTATGGGGAGAATTAACTCCAGCTCAGCCAAACCCAATAGGTAAAAGTAAACTTTAATTTGTGCAGATAGTGTCAATGGTTGATTTTTTTTAGTTTTCTTCACTTTTACATCTGAAATGGTAACTTTGAATGGAAGCCAACCTGAACTGCTTTGATTTGTTAATTTGTTTACTGCAGCAAAACTAGAAAATAAACTCAATTAAATAACTCAATAAAAACATTCCCTTGCACCTAAAAGTAGGACAGGACAGCAATACAGATTTCTTTTCTCAGCATTACTCTTGCTTTTTAAATATTTGTGTGTTATATGTAGAAATTAGTAACTTCCAAGAGAGGCAACTTAATTATATGTAGACCATGATATTGGTAAAGCTGATTTAAATCTCTGGCTTGGTTCAAGGAGAGAATAGTTTCAAAAGCAAAAGGCAGCATAAGGTCCAAGGCAGCTTTAATGCATAAGACTTGTGACTGGCATCTATCAAGAAAGTTAAATGGTTTAATTAACTCTTACTATTCCACAAAGTCTGTGAATGTGAACCAGGTACTTAACCCATGAGTTAGCAGACTGAAGTCTATTTTATATTTATGTAGCAGGCCACAGAAACCATTCCTTTTTAAAAGGATTTCTTGAGGAAGGAATCCAACTGCTTCCTTATTTCCTTGGCTGTTTCTTACAGCCACAGCTCTAAGTTATAGCGGTGGAAGACAGAGCTAGCTGTCATTTCAGACAGTATTACTGAAGAAACTCCTAGGGAATATTCTCAGCATTGGTTCTCATAGCAGTTTCTGCCTTGTTTGGAATAAAAAAAAAAAAAACAAAATAAAAAAGGAGGAAACTATCGCAGGAGGGAACCAAATCCTTTAACTCTTACAAACAACAGTAGCTTCTTCAAGTTACCTTCAAAGATAATCACTGAAGCTTGGGAAAATGTAATGGATTGGTGAGGATACAGGCAGAGAATCCCCACTTATATCCACAGTCTCCTGAAACAGAATGAGGCACTCTGATAGGCAGTGCATTATCATATCTCCATCTCCCCACCTTGACAGCTCTCAATGGTCTCAATTCACAAAACTCAAACCTCCCTGATCCTTTCTCAGAGCATCACTCTTGCTCTTCCAGCAAATTTTGCAAAGCAACGTTTCCTCAAGAATGAAAACAAGTGGTTTAGCGGGCTTTTTCACTCTTTGTTCTTGCTGAAGCAGTGATGAAGTACCTTGATGAGGTTCTCTTACCACTGAATCTTGAACACGTAATTTCACTATCCTGATCCTAGCACCTTACAATGCTAATTTCACTTAAGGATGAATGATTTTGTATAGAGAGTCATCATTTTCTCTCTTTGGAAAAAGAAAAAATTAATCCAAACACTGGGGAAAATCCAATCTCTAAGGATTTCAAGAACAAGGTTTCTATTGTATGAAATCTTTATCAGTGTGTCTCATTAGACGGCTCAGTCTAATGTGGAACAGTCTTTAACCTTCCGCTGTGCAGAATAAGTGATCGACTAGTTGCAGGACTTCAAACACTTTGCTTAATCATGTCTCATTATGAGTCCTTAATGATGGAAGATGGAGGAGGAAAGACAGTCAGATTCTTTCCATATCCTCTTTGAAATAGCTTCAACTGACCTTTCCTAAATGACCCTCAGATTAGGTTCCTAATAACTTGTAATGAATATTTTCTATGTGGCATTCTGAGTCTGAAACCTGATGTCTTCTTTCTAATACCCAGCAATTATTGTATTCAGTCACAGTTGTTTCATGAACATGACTTCAACACTGCATATGGGGCCTGATAGAATTAATTTTTTTAGGAGGTGTAATATAAGTGCAAAATGCTATTGTAAGGAAAAAAAGAAAAAAAAGAAGATATCAATTGGTGTTAGAGATGCAGAGTGTATTCAAAATACCCTGCTATGACTGCAGGATTAATCTGTAACAGTCTTCAGCAAAATTTATTAAAGGTTATTACGAATGAGTCACACTGCAGAATCTGTAGAGAGAAATTTCATGCTGTCTTTCATCACTGTTGCGTGCTAAGTTTACACAAATGCATGTTTGCATTGGCATCGCATTTGTAATTTGCCAGTAACAGCATTGCTTATTGTGCAAGCATAACTGTGTGCAGATTTGACAGCTAAAATTCCTTAACTCTGTAACAGCAAATTTCTTTTTTCAAGGTTTAAGGAAGCAAAAATGTTATATCAGAGGCTCACAGGATGTTAGGGCTTGGAAGGGACCTCTGAAGATCCTTAAGTCCAACCCCCCTGCCAGAGCAGGACCACAGAATCTAGCACAAGTTGCACAGGAACACATCCAGATGTATCTTGAAAGTCTCCAGAGGAGACGCCACAACTTCTCTGAGGAGCTTGTTTCACTGCTCTGTGACCCTCAGTGAGGAAGTTCCTCCTCATGTTGTGCTGGAACCTCCTGTGGTGTAGTTTATATCCATTGCCCCTTGTCCTGTCTCAGGGTGCAAATGAGCAGAGCCTATCCGCTCCCTCTTGACCCCCATTCCTCAGATATTTATAAACATTCATTAAATCCCCTCTTAGTCTTCTCTTCACCAGACTAAACAGCCCCAGGTCTCTCAGCCTTTCCTCATAGGGCAGCCAGTGCTCCAGTCCCCCAGTCTTCCTGGTAGCCCTGTATGTGTATACAAAATAGACCTTTTCACCTCAGATTGATATATGTGAGTGCAAAAGTTCCCGTTATTAACAGGAAAGTCTGTCATTTAGTCTACTCTGAGTTTGAGCTGTTTCCAATGAATCTTTTAGTCTAAAATATATTATATATGTAGGTAGTTAAGGACTGGGATATAATCATATGTTGTTGCAACAAACATCTTTGCATTGGTTGTCTTCTCTGTTTTTTTTTCAGGATAAGTATTTACTTATCTTGTTCTAGCTGTAGTGAAATTTCAAGCTCTAGTCCTTCCTGCATTTTATTTCAAGTGCAGGCCACAGGAAAACAGTGGCTATTTTGCCTTTTTACTATTATTAGTGCACTTACAGTAAGTCTGTGATTCTTTAACTTACTTGATAAATGCAATTTATTTGAATATTTATGTAATTTTTAGTGGTGTTTCTTCTGATTATTATAGTTTCATATTTCAGATGTAATGCTTTGCACAAAGAGATGTGGTTTAATGCCTATCTGATTAGAAGATCTAAGTAGCTTGCCATTCCGTGTCCAGTTCCATGGTTTTAAGCAGAATAAACTGAACTGATGCACTCTGCTCAGAAGTCTGAGGAATAACCATCTGTGCCAGTTCTCTTGGGATACATCTGCACAGGCCCTAGCAGATGTGGTGGCTTGAGCACTGTCAGTGAAGACAGCATCTCCAAATTATATAGTTGCCAAACTAAAAGAAACCTCTGAGCACGGAGGAACCTTTTGTTTTTTCTCTCTCTTTGGAGACATATAACTTAACTATTGGATCCTTTCTCATGAAAAGAGCAATAGATATTTCTTGCAGTAGAGGATTGTTCCTCGAATATCAAGACATCCATCCAAGTTATGGTAGCACCCTTAAATTTCACAGCACTTTCTCACGCTATGGTAGCACATAAATGTCTTCAAAACAGTTCTGATAATATTTTTTAAAATATGGGCAAAACTTCTATTTTTCTCTAACTGCATGTTGAGATTGGCTCATTAAATAGAAATGGGTACCTGTTGAGAGTATCTGCCAGAAATGCTGTGCTAGAAACAGATCCATCAAGTCTACTTCCCAAGCAATAACTTTAATACTAGACTGGTCACTAAACAAATTCAGTTCCAACTAATAATGAAAATTTCCAAGTTTTAAATCAAGGTGGTTTGCAATATGTTACTAAAGCAGATAATTTACAAAATCAAATTGCAAGGAACAGATCAAAAGTATTGCTGGCTTTGACTCACAGGCAGAATTTCTGCTAAATCTGCGACCTTTGGAGTCTTCAACTACTTATTAAACCTGAATTTTCACCTCTGAATTTCTTTACAGAGCTTACTTAAGAACGTATAGCAATCCCTCAGCTAAAGGTCACAAAGTTATGTGGTGTTATCTGAGGTTTTATTATTGCCTGGTAAACTATGACATTTATAAAATGTCAGCATCTGAGAAAATCAGGCCTATAGCCTGAAAAAAAAGCCCTGCTTCCTTTGGCAATTCCATCAGTGGTGGTTCAGAGGTATGAATGTAATCACAACAAATAATACAGCATTCTCTCTTGTTTTACAGCTATCAGCAAGGGCTGTTCTGGTTAGACATGCATGTTAGTATCCTTAGGAATAAAAATTGAGCCATACCATACTTTCTTTAGAGCAATTGTGCCATTTTCCATGAGCATGCAAAGCTCTTTCTTGCCAGAAATTACAATGAATTTGATTCCTCCTGGAGGAAGGAACTACGTACAATGAAGTAGTGCTTTAGCAGTCAAGTACAATCCTTTCACTCCTCTCCAATGGATTGCAACCTGGCTCAGGGAGGGGAATAGAATAGAATAGAATAGAATAGAATAGAATAGAATAGAATAGAATAGAATAGAATAGAATAGAATAGAATAGAATAGAATAGAATAGAATAGAATTTACCAGGTTGGAAAAGACCCTTGGGATCATCAAGTCCAACCTATCACCCAACACCGTCTTATCAACTAAACCATGGCACTCATCCAGGCTCCTCTTAAACACCTCCAATGATGGCGACTCCACCACCTCCCTGGGCAGCCCATTGCAATGGCCAATCACTCCTTCTGTGAAGAACTTCTTTCTAACATCCAGCCTAAACTTCCCATGGTGCAGCTTGAGGCTGTGTCCTCTTGTTCTGTCACAGGTTGCCTGGCAGAAGAGACCAACCCCCACCTGGCTACAACCTCCCTTCAGGTAGTTGTAGACAGCAGTAAGGTCTCCCCTGAGCCTCCTCTTCCCCAGGCTAAACAACTCCAGCTCCCTCAGCTTCTCCACATAGGACTTGTGCTCCAAACCCCTCCCCAGCTTTGTTGCCTTCTCTGGACACATTCCAGCAACTCAACATCTTTCCTAAACTGAGGGGCCCAGAACTGGACACAGGACTCAAGGTGTGGCCTAACCAGTGCTGAGTACAGGGGCACAATGACTTCCCTGCCTGTCCTGGCCACACTATTTCTGATACTGGCCAGGATGCCATTGGACTTCTTGGCCACCTGAAGACATTGCTGGCTCATGCTCAGTCAGCTGTCAACCAGTACCCCCGGGTCCCTTTCTGCGTGGCCGCACTCCAGCCACTCTGACCCCAGCCTGTAGCTCTGCATGGGGTTGTTGCACCCACTGTGTAGAACCTGGCACTTAGATGTGTTAAATCTCATGCTGCTGGGCTCTGCCCATCTGTCCAGCCTGTCATGGTCCCTCTGCAGAGCTCTCCCACCCTCTAACAGATCAACACCTGCCCCCAGCTTGGTGTCATTTGCAAATTTGCTGGTGATGGACTCAATCCCCTCATCCAGATCATCAATAAAGATATTGAACAGGATGGGGCCCAGCACTGATCCCTGGGGGACGGTACTGGTGACTGGCTGCCAGCTGGATGTGGCACCATTCACCACCACTCTCTGGGCTCAGCCCTCCAGCCAGTTCCTAACCCAATGCAGAGTGTTGCTGTACAAGCCATGGGCTTGTCCAGGAGTTTGCTGTGGGGGATGGTGTCAAAGGCCTTGCTGAAGTCCAGGTAGACCACATCCACAGCCTTCCCCACATCCACCAGGCAGGTCACCTGATCATAGGAGGAGATCTGGTTGGTGAGGCAGGACCTGACCTTCTTAAATCCATGCTGGCTGGGCCTGATCCCTTGGCCATCCTGTAAGTGCTGTGTGATTGCACTCAAGATGACCTGTTCCATAATCTTGCCTGGCACTGAGGTCAGGCTGACAGGCCTGTATTTCCCTGGTTCATGCAACCAGTCCTTCTTGTGGATGGGCATGACATTAGCCAGCTTCCAGTCATCTGGGACCTCTCCAGTGAAGGGGTGGAGGGGTAGCCCTGTACATCAGGGAGGCTCTAGACACTATGGAATCAGGGATTAAGGATGATCCAGTTGAGTGCCTGTGGATGAGAATTAGAGGGAAGGCCAACAAGGCTGACATCCTATTTGGAGTCTGTTATAGACCACCCAACCAGGATGAAGAGGTTGATGAATTATTATATAGGCAGCTAGAGGTAGTCTCAAGATCACCAGACCTTGTTCTCATGGGCAACTTTAACCTGCCAGATATCTGCTGGGATCTGAACACAGCAGAGAGGAAGCAGTCTAGAAGGTTCTTAGAGTGTACGGAGGATAGCTTCTTGTCATAGCTGCTGTGTGAGCCTACCAGGGGTAAGGCTTTGCTTGACCTTCATTTTACAAACAGAGAAGGGCTGGTGGGAGATGTGGTGGTTGGAGGCTGCCTGGGGTCCAGCGACCATGAGATAATTGAGTTTTCAACTTGCAGCTAAGCTAAGAGGGGCATCAACAAAACCTCCACTCTGGACTTCCAGAGGGTGGACTTCTGGTTACTTATGGAACTAACTCAGACGGTATCTTGGGAAACAGCCCTTAAAAACAAAGGGGTCCAGGAGGGCTGGACCTACTTCAAGAAAGAAATCTTGAAGGCTCAGGAACAGACTGTCCATATGTATTCTCAGAATCATAGAAACATTCATGTTGGAAAAGACACTCAGGATCATCAAATTCAACCATTAATCCTACTCTTGGAAGTTCACTCCTAAACCATATCCCCAAGCACCACATCCAAACCACCTTTAAACACATCCAGGGCTGGTGACACAACCACCTCCCTGGCCAGCACATTCCAATGCCTAACCACTCTTGATGGGAAAAATTTCTTCCTAATGTGCAGTCTAAACCTACCCAGTCACAGCTTCCCTTTTGTTCTATGACCAATTACCTGTGACAAGATCACCAATCTCTTCACAACACCCATTCAGGTAGCTATAACACAGAATTAAAAAACCAACCAACCAACCAAACCAAAACCAATCAAATAAAACCCCCCAATATTAAAACTTGTTCTAAAAGATATATACTCTTTGCAACATGCTTTAAAACAGGCTAATCTGAAGTTGTAAGGAATTTTCCCTTTTTTTCATGTTTCTTTTCTGTTGAAACAAAGTTCTAAGAGCAAGCCCATGAATTTAATCAAAATCTCCAAATTAATTTGAGGAATACTTTCCCACACACATAGTCCTGTTGCTTTTGCTACCTGTCTCAGTTACAAATCCTAGCCATAGGGGTTTTTGTATAGTAAAAAGAATTGGCTAATCTAGGCTGCTGTGTACAGAGGCAACCACACCAGCTGTGAAGTTGTTACTTGCCAGGCTGGGACCATTTCCAGATTTCTTGTGGGAAATCTTGGTGCACAGTGAAAAACAAACAAACACACAAAATCCCCCAACCCCCCCAACATCCTATGATCTGTTGGCTGAACTACAGCTGAATTCAGAGGTCCTGCAAGAATTCACAGCTATGGGATCTCTGGAGAAGCTTTCACATTTCAGAAGTTATGACACCAGCCTGATAATATGGACAAAGTTACTGTTCTTTCACATTATTCTTAGATATTTTGGAACTGTCATTGTGTAAACTTTAAAGCAGACAGATTATTACAAGAAAAATGTTCTATTCCACAAGCTGCCATTCTGTTATTACATCGATTTCCCCTCCCCCACCCCCAGCTTCCTGAAAGCACTTCAAGCCACTTATGTTTCAACCACACTACATAGAAGAGTGCCAAGCATGGCACTCCCATGGCATTCCCCTTTTGACTTAATACAAATACCATTTCAATAAGATATCTTAATGTAGTTGAATAGCTTTTAATTTGTTTTGTGGAAGTTATTGGTGTTTATGTATAAGCTACATTTTGTAACCCATTCAAAACACATCTTGGATTCTTTGGCTGTTATTCTGGGAGCATCAGTCAGGGACATACATGCACCTATGTGTATGTATGTATTGTGCTCCCTCTCCACTGCACTCAGGTATATACAGTATTTGTAAACCTTCTACAAACTCAGTAAGTCAAGCATAAAGGACTGTATGCAATAACAGGTTATCTACAAATAAATATCCCAGCTCAAGCCCTTGTTCAACAACACATGCATGCTCTGTGAATTAACAAACATCTGTTTGGTCTAAAACTCTATATGAAATTTAAAAAAGAAATTATCAAAGATTGCAGATTTGGAGTACAACAACAACAGAAATTTTTTCCAAATGGTGATTAAGCATCCTTCTTCTTCTTCCAGGTATTATTTGCTAACCCTTTGCAACCTCTTTGCAGCCCTTGCAGGCTTCTCGAGGTACGTTTAAGGAAGTTGTAGGAAAAAAATTAGAGAGCCAAAGGCCCAGTTGGAACTTAAGTTGGCCACCTCTGTGAAAGATAATAAAAAGCATTTTTACAAATATATTAACACTAAAAAGAAGGGCAAGAAGAACCTCCACTCCTTATTGGACCTGGAAGGGAACACTGTAGCTAAAGATGAGGAAAAGGCTGAGGTCCTGAACACCTTCTTTGCCTCCATTTTCAACAGCAAGGCAGGAGTTCAGGATGAAGTGGCCTCCTGAGCTGGATGATGGGGTCAGGGAGCAGTGTAATGCCCTGGAAATCCATGAGGAATTAGTTCGGGACCTGCTGAGCCACTTGGACACCCATAAGTCCATGGGACCAGATGGGATCCATCCTAGGGTGCTGAGAGAGCTGGCAGATGAGCTGGCCAAGCTGCTCTCCATCATTTTCCTCCAATCCTGGCTCACCGGTGAGGTCCCAGATGACTGGAAACTGGCCAACGTGGTCCCCATCCACAAGAAGGGTCGGATGGAGGAACCTGGAAACTCCAGGCCAGTCAGCCTGACCTCAGTGCCAGGGAAAGTGATGGAGCAGATTATCCAGGCAGCAATAACTGCACACCTGAAGGATGGCCAAGGCTCAGGTCCAGCCAACATGGATTTAGGAAGGGCAGGTCCTGCCTCTCCAACCTGATCTCCTTCTATGATCAGGTGACCCATCTGGTGGACATGGGGAGGCCTGTGGATGTGGTCTACCTGGACTTCCGCAAGGCCTTTGACACCATCCCCCACAGCAAACTCCTGGCCAAGCTGTCAGCCCATGGCTTCTACAGCAACACTCTGCATTGGGTTAGGAACTGGCTGGAGGGCCGAGCCCAGAGAGTGGTGGTGAATGGTGCCACATCCAGCTGGCAGCCAGTCACTAGCACCATCCCCCAGGGATCAGTGCTGGGCCCCATCCTCTTTAACATCTTCATTGATATCTGGATGAGGGGATTGAGACAGTCATCAGCAAATCTGCAGATGACACCAAGTTGGGGGCAGATGGTGGTCAGTTAGAGGCTTGAAGGGCTCTGCAGAGGGACCTTGACAGACTGGACAGATGGGCGGAGTCCAATGGGATGGCATTCAACAAGTCCAAGTGCCAGGTGCTGCACTTTGGCCACGGCAACCCCATGCAGAGCTACAGGTTGGGGTCAGAGTGGCTGGAGAGCTGCCAAACAGAGAAGGACCTGAGGGTACTGATTGACAGCTGCCTTAACATGAGCCAGCAGTGTGTTCAGGTGGCCAAGAAGGCCAACGGCATCCTGGCCTGCATTAGGAACAGTATGGCCTGCAGGAGCAGGGAAGACATTGTGCCCCTGTACTCTGCATTGGTTAGGCCACACCTTGAGTACTGTGTCCAGTTTTGGGCCCCTCAGTTTAGGAAAGATGTTGACTTGCTGGAATGTGTCCAGAGAAGGGCAACAAAGTTGGGGAGGGATTTGGAGCACACACCCTATGAGGAGATGCTGAGGGAGCTGGGGTTGTTCACACTGAAGAAGAGGAGGCTCAGGGGAGACCTTCTTGCTCTCTACAACTACCTGAAAGAAGTTTGTAGCCAGATGGGGGTTGCTCTCTTCTCTCTAGCAACCAGCTCCAGAACAAGGGGACACAGTCTCAAGCTGCGCCAGGGGAAGTTTAAGCTCAAGGTGAGGAAGAAGTTCTTCACCGAGAGAGTCATTAGTCATTGGAATGGGCTGCCCAGGGAGATGGTGGAAGTGTTTAAAATAAGACTGGATGAGGCACTTAGTGCCATGGTTAATTGATTAGATGGTGTTGGGTGACAGGTTGGACTTGATGATCTTGAAGGTCTTTTCCAACCTGGGTAATTCTGTGAGTGGACGTGGCATTTGATGCCATGGTCTAGTCATGAGGTCTGTGGTGACAGGTTGGACTCAATGATCTTTGAGGTCTCTTCCAACCTTAGTGATACTGTGATACTGTAACATGCTTATGGGAATACTCCAAAGATCACAGTTCTTTCAGGGACATTCACCAAATTGTACATATTGCAAGCAATAATCCAAGTGTCCCCTTCAGGTCTATCTATAGTAAGCCAGTTATGGATTTCCACTATGAAATCCAGCTTAACAGTTTTGCTTGTTTTATTTAAAAAAACCTGGATCTTTGTTAGTTGTGCTACCTTGCAGAGCAAATCTTTACACCAAGAGTGGCTGAGGCACATCAATGAACATTAAATACTTAGAGATTCTGCCTCTGCCTTTTCCCTCCACCACCCTTCATGTAAAGTTTTATAAGGTGCCACCAAAGTGATTCTGAACAGATAGCCTACAAAGGAATAGCTCCTCACAGTATCTTTTAAAGTATTACCTCTTTATCTACAACCATCTATAGAAAGGATGCTAGATTTTCATGCACAAGCACCTGACAGAAAGATGAAAGCTTTAGCCACAGGGTCACGTTCTCTACTTTCACTGTTCTTCCAAGGCAAAGCATTCTTCTTCATTCAAACCACTATTTCCCCCTGGTATGCTTCCATCTGTCCACCTCATTTTCTTCACATGCTTGCCTAACACTTCTCCAGAAATAAGAATTGCTCTTTCATTTGGCTTCTGTCTCGCACTCTGGAAATGTTATCCATTTTCCCTCAGCCATCTTCAATTTTTGTGAATTTTTCTATCATACCATAATGAAAAGTATTGAAGTCATGTTACTGTCCCAAAGTGAATAACCAGGACCCTTTGAAAAAGAGCTTCAAACCCCTCTCTCTCTGTGACATCCTCATATGTCTGTCACAAATAAGCAGCTATTTTCTGGGTAGAAGTTGTAACCAGCTGTATTGTTCACACTGACTGAAAGGGCACACATATATATGAGACATGTATAGCTCTACACACTTCCAAAAAGACCGGTTTAGGTAAAGGCTGCTCTGTTCTCTACTACTAACAGGCAGTTAATACTGGATTGCCACTACAGCATCTCGGCAGATCTTGACCTTGAGTTTATTTTTCATTGACAGCTTACGGAGCACACAAATCAAATGAAGATGCTATATTCTTTTGTTTTAATATCTGTCAGGCACTAGAGGACCATTAGACTGTACAGCTGTCTAGTTTATGACTTAAGACAGAATTTCATTCTTCCCTTTGTGGATATGGGAGATGGTAAAGAAGGAGAGAAGGGCTGTTGCATTTCCATTTCATCTACCTGGGAGTCAGAGGGAAGCTAAGTTTCACAAGCCTTGAAAAATGAATATCTAATTCTCTGTTTCACTTATATGACATATAGCATTTACCTTGCCCTCCATCAGTTTTCCTTGTTCAGTTTCATAGTGATTTGCTGGCCTTACCTAGGGGAAGCACAGGGTGAACTTTAATGCTGCTGTGTCCTGAAGGATACAGATCTTGCTGTTGTGAAAACTGAACATTTTCCTAACTGGGTTTCAGGTGAATATCAGCAGCAGAGCAGAAGACATGCAGGTGTGCTACTGGTTGGGAAAAAAGCGGTTCTCCTTATTGAAGAGGAATCAGAAATGAGGCAAAGTGGAACTGAACTACTTTGTTTTAAAGGAAAGATATTTATTGTCTTCTAAAGTTTAGACTTACCAACTGCTTTGACCCTTATTTTACCTCACCCCCTGACAACCAGTCCTGAGAAAAGACTGGTAATATTCACGTATTCACAGCCATGTGAGATTCATATCTCATGAGTCCCCAAAGACTTTTGGAGATGTACGTAAAGCACTATCTGAGGCCATCTGCACTGCTAGTCCTCCCTAGCTGAACTGAATGCTACTTTTGGATGTTCAGCCCTTCCAGCCATCTTAGTCACAAGTTCTGTCAGAAAGCAGAATAACAACACTTTTTCTGTAGGCTAAGAGTGATTTGTTCCACAAAATGCCACAATATGACAAAGATGAATGAAGAGAAGATAATTTGCTATCAAGGTAACACACATCATCTAAATAGCAATTAGTCGCTCCAAAGAGAATGGCTCATCAGTTACATCCTTGAAGTTAGAAACAAATCCAGAATGGTTTTGATGAGGTTCAGCAAGTCACTACATGAAAGAAGAATTTCATTCTATTTCAGAAGGGTGATGAGTGCAGTTTGTGGTCACCTATTTTAATTATGAATGGTAATCATTCCCTCCAAGAAAGCTTCAAAAATCTTATTTCTCCATAGAAAAGAAAGCAAGTTTTCAGTTAGCTTCAGAAATTACAATTTTATGTCATTAATGTTTTTAACTTCATGGTTCAGGCTACTTTATTTTATTACACAGAAACCAACACGTTAAAGGTTTGGCAACGTTTGCATTGAGCAAACAGTCATACATCCTTTTTCCAGACAGATTAATGAGAGATTTTATGAAGGGAAGTGTTCATTTAGGAATTATGTCTGAGACTATATTGCAAAGTCTTGTCTATACGAGTATATTAAAGGTGATAAAATATTCAGAATTACTTTAATGAATCTATTCTTATCTCTCAAAGAACAGAAAGAGGGACAATTCATGCAGTTAGTGCTTAATGGGAAAGGTTTATGTGCTGATCCAGACTGTTTTGTTAACCTCCTTCTAGTTGATTCATTATGTATTATTGAAAAGCCTCTCAGAAGATGCAGCATGCGAGTTTCTTTCTATAAGTCAGGCAAAACAGCTAATGGAGTAGAGGTGCCCTGGTTTTATACTAATTACCAATATAACCCATGCTTCTGTGTCATTTACCATGTATTCAAGTTCTTATAGGTACAACCATTTATTATTCCTTCTGTTTACAGGAGAAGGAATGGGGGAAAAAAAAATTCAAAGTATATTTAAAGGTCTCACATCATTCTTTCCCTGAAATAGCCCAGCCCCAACTTCTTCAGGAACTCAAATGCTAATTGCCAATGACATGACTCCTATTTTTAAGTTACTCCATCTGCTCACGGAATTTGGAAGTTCAATAATTTAAAAACTACAACAAACAACTGAAAGAGCATTTCACTGCACTTTTTGGTCACACTGTTTTTCTGTGCTGGGCATTATCAGAACTCCTGATGACCACAGTTGTTGTTTTTTTCTTTCATAGCTTTCTTACACTGGGCAAAAAAATGCATATAAAATAGCAGGCACATAGAATTAAGTGAAAAGGTTTGTTTGGTTTTATTCCATTAGCTCTGATGAAAGAATGAGGATTATTTTTCATTAGCTTCAGTGGCAGTGATTTTATTCTAAGGCAGATTTTACTGGAACGACTTCAGCCAAATCCATTTATATTTTAACTGAGAAAGAGTGGCAAAATCCTGAGTCTTTTAGTCACATCTCTGTTGTTGGCATTTGGTGTTTGTTGTTTTGTTGTTTTTTTTTTTCCCAGCAATGACTTTGCTTGTGTTGAGAAGCCGCACGTCCTCATGGTGTTATATTTATCCCCCATTTTCATTCCATTTTGCCACAGTAGACTGGATTTTCTATCCAAACACTGATGGATTCACTTCCATATCTTTGAGTTTACTTTTTAATTTTTCTGGTAAGTCAGAGACAATTTGGCAGAAAGGTCTTAATGGTAATGAATAACTTTATTTTTCACATGACAGTGAAGCATGCAACATCATTCAAGCAAAGGACTGAGAGCTAGGTGATTTGGGTCATCAATCAGCTATGAGCAACCCAGTTAGAACCGCCTCCTCTAACAGCCAATTTAGATTTCACATATGCAACATCCATGGAAATCAGGTCAGTCATCTGAAATGCCCATATCTGAGTTTCTCTTACAAGCTTTGTGAGATAAGTGTTAAAGCCTTTGTGAGACTTTTCCTCCCAATCTAAGACAGAAAATGTTTTGGTTCTTTTACAAAGATATATTATAACACATAACTAATTAATTTAATCTACCACTATTACTAAATAATTAAACCTCAAAGATCCACAGAGGAAAGCTGCTAAGAAAACACTATGATTAAGAAGCTAAGAAACCAACAATGCATGATAGCAACAGCAAGTAGTTCTAATGAGGTCACAACATAAATTTTTTAGCTTCTCTCTGGATCTAATAATCCATTTGGATTTGAAAAATAATGGCAACAGACATTTCCTCTTTTATGATTATAAGCAGAAAGCATGAAAAGATACTGTCCATCCTGTTGCTGCAAATTCTGACACCAAATAGCTAACAAAATCCTTTTAGCAATTGCATTTCTGTCAGAAAGAAGGCATTAAAGGTTTAGAAAGATTAGAGAAGAAACTGATTTAGGGTTTAACATTATCCTCTGACCTACTACGTATAATGACTAACATGTTTTAAGATTAGAGGGCATGACCAGACAGGATGTGGAAAGGTTACATCTGAATTATGCAGAACTTTTAATTGCTGACTATTGCAGGCAGATTTAATCAGAAATACACTTCCTCTACCTTTGATACTGCTTGTCTACCACAAATGTGGTCTCACTTACTCATCAGTTCACAGTGATCTCTTTTTGACTGTGGAATTATCACCTTTTTTTTTCTCCAATGAAATTTTATTTGTGAAAAAGGCTTCACAAAATTAAAGTGGGGAGGGAGAACTATCTGAATCATCAGTTCAGAATGCAAAAACCTCTCAGACTTGCTAGAGCCTAATGAAAACACCAAGTCTTAACAGGCACAGAGGAACTCTTTTACAAATTAAACCCTCAAACCAATAGGTCATTTAACACTAGGGATTATTTTCCTTCAAATCTACTGCCTGCATTATATTCAAAGAGCACAGAAAGTAGTAATTTTGCTTATAAGTTGGCAAAACTCCTGGAAAATGGGAATATAAAAGCAAAATATATGGTCTTGGATTTGACATAACATGTTTTACACATTGAGCAATACCAAGAGCGATACTTTTAATCTCCTCACAAAATACAGGTCAGTGTTCCCTGGTGGTCCATGAACAGCCTCTATTTGAGCAGTTCTACTGTCACTGGAATTCTGCATGCATAGAGGAGGAGTATAGTTTGGATCAAATGATCAGCTTAGTTGTCTGTCAAGAAAACATCCCTTATGTGCTAGTCTTATGGAATCCTCCCAGCAAAACATGAAGAGAAAAATTAGCCTTGTACTGAAAGCTCGAAAGGTTAGGTCCAACCAGCCAGTGATACTCTGGTGGAGTAAGAATGCAAAGAAAATATTAAAAGCACTTTGCATCTTTCTTTTCTTTTTCTTTTCCTATGTTTTTTTAATGCAGAACTTCAACTCTGCTATGATTAGATGTTTGAATAGCTGTTCTGATGTCCTGATGACATTTCTTAGCAAACACAAAAAATAAAAAAGGGGGGAGGGTGACATGGTTGTATTATGAAATAGGACTTTCTAAAATCCACCTTATGCAGTTACTTTCATTGGTTGGTTGGTTTGGTTTTAATTTTTATTATTTTAATTTTTTTTCCCCTGTAAGAAATATTTTATGAATGGAATGCATTTCTTTAGAAATATGCCAGTAAGGCTATTTTAATTACATTTGTACTACAGATCAAGGCTACTTAAAGATGGTACAGACATTGATGGAACACTGCTCTACCTTTATACAGCAGGTAATTAGTGACAGAACAAGAGGGAACAGCCACAAGCTGTGACTGGGTAGGTTTAGAATGGACATTAGGAAAACATCTTTTAGGAAAAGAGTGGTCAGGCCTTGGAATGTGCTGCCCAGGGAGGTGGTTGAGTCACCAACCCTGGATGTGTTTAAAGGTGGTTTGGATGTGGTGCTTGGGGATATGGTTTAGGGGTGAACCTTGTCAAATAGGTTTAATGGTTGGACTTGGTGATCCTGAGTATCTTTTCCAACCTGAATGTTTCTGTGATTCTGAGAGCAGCAGACACCACCACTTTCATTAACATGTGATTTTAATTTACTGCTGTGCACTTTACCAGGTGCAGGTGACTAACAGGAAAGCTGAACAGATTTTAATCATCAGACCTCAGCTGCACGTCAACAAGAATTTTGCTGGATATGATTTCTGTAATAGTTTCTCCTCCTTAGAACAGACTTTTTGTGACTGAGAAGATAAACTATGAAGACTTGCAAAGTCTAAGGCTGTTAAATCCTTGTCTCACATTTTTCAAAATGGGTTTTGTAAATTTCTTACTGGCAGGCAACCTATTTAGTCTGTTGACAAACCACCATCACTGCACGTTCCCAAAGCAGTTCACAAAAAAATAAGTAGCGCTTCTCTTTGATCACCTTGCGATGGGATGGCCTCAGAATATCACAATGACAATTGTGAAACAAGCTTTTTTCTACCGATTTCACACGCCTCTGTGTCCTTTAATAATAAATGGTGTGATTTTTCATTTGTAGTGAGTTATAAGATACTTCATCCAGGAAAAAGCTGAATGAGATGAGCTCAGGTGAAGCCTACCACAGGGATCCTGAAATCTTCAGCATGTTTACAAGTGTGGAATTTTCATAGTTTCATATTTTCATTCAGGGTTGGAAGGGACCACAAGGATCATCTAGTTCCAACCCCCCTGCCATGGGCAGGGACACCCCACACTAGATCAGGCTGGACAGAGCCTCATCCAGCCTGGTCTTAAACACCTCCAGGGACGGGGCCTCGACCACCTCCCTGGACAACACATTCCAGGGCTTCACCACTCTCATGGGGAAGAACCTCCTCCTCACATCTAGCCTGAATCTCCCCACCTCCAGCTTCATTCCATTCCCCCTAGTCCTATCACTACCTGATATCCTGAGAAGTCCTTCCCCAGCCTTCCTGTAGGCCCCCTTCAGATACTGGAAGGTGACAATGAGGTCACCTCGGAGCCTTCTCTTCTCCAGACTGAACAGCCCCAACTCCTTCAGTCTGTCCTCATAGGAGAGGTGCTCCAGCCCTCTGCTCATCCTCCTGGCCCTTCTCTGGACACGTTCCAGCACCTCCACATCCCTCTTGTAATAGGGGCTCCAGAACTGGACACAGTACTCCAGGTGGGGTCTCACCAGGGCTGAGTAGAGGGGGAGGATCACCTCCCTCGACCTGCTAGCCACACTTCTCCTGATGCAGCCCAGGATCTGATTGGCTTTGCAGGCTGCAAGTGCACACTGAGAGCTCATGTTGAGCTTTTTGTCCACCAGCACCCCCAAGTCTCTCTCTTCAGGGCTACTTTCCAGCCAGTCACTGCCCAGCCTGTATTTGTGCCTGGGATTGCCTCGACCCAGATGCAGGATCCTGCACTTGCTCTTATTGAACTTCATGAGGTTGGCTTGTGCCCACCTCTCCAGCCTGTCAAGGTCCCTCTGGATGGCCTCCCTTCCCCCCAGCGTGTCTGCTGCACCACACAGCTTGGTGTCATCAGCAAACTTGCTGAGGGTGCACTCAATGCCACTGTCCATGTCCCCCACAAAGATGTTGAATAAGACAGGTCCCAGGACTGATCCCTGAGGGACTCCGCTTGTCACTGGCCTCCACTGGGACATGGAGCCATTGACAGCCACTCTCTGGGTGCGGCCATCAAGCCAGTTCCTTATCCATCTAGTGGTCCACTCATCAAACCCATGTGTCACCAGTTTGGAGACCAGGATGTGGTGTGGGACAGTGTCGAAGGCTTTGCTCAGGTACAGGTGATTTTGCAGGATCAAGCCTTGACTACAGGTAGAAGCGTGTGATATTCAGCAGGAAAATACTTCTAACAACTAATATGAGCTTTAAGAATCAGTACTTGAAATTAATTATTCATGTAGTTCACTGTTGGTAGTGCACGTCCTATATTTCTACTCTTTGTCTTAAAGGACTCCATTTGTCTATGTACACCCAGCAAGAAACCAAATTGAAAACATAACTTTAGTCAGACATTTCACTTCATAGATAAAAGACAACATACTTCCTAACCTGTGCTAGGAAGGAAAAGACAAGCCCCTAAACAAGAAAAGACAGAGGGGGAGGTAATATATGCAAATACTTCTAATTGCTGGGTTAAGCAATCATGCATAGACATTTGATTCCAGTTGTCATCAGCTGTTGGTTAAGGCACTTACAAATAATGCCATCAACAGCACAATTCCTGCTTGTGTGACTACATTAAACACAACTGAATCCATTTTCTGAACATCTTATTTTCAAAGAACACTTTCTATGAACATTTCTGTTATGAACTTGATCTGTTCTAGTTTTAAAAAATATATTTAGGAAAATTTTTCAACATTCTACTGTTAAAATTGCAGGAGCATGGAAATTAGATATCAGTAGAAAAATCAAATGCTTTCTGGCTTTGCTGAATGTATAAGATGATGAAGCAGCACATCTGAAAATAAAGGCAAAGATCCACCTCATCAGTACACAAAGCAACCTTGCTATAGTAAGAGACTGAAGCTTTTATTGATGAAGTAATTAATTTATAAGGACACATTTGAGTTTGCATTTCACAGATAACAGGATTTAATAATGAGTGTATCTCCCAATGGGTAATTGAACATAATTCTGTCATTTTATCAACAGGAGTGCAACATTTTCATGTTCTAATTCCAAGGAATATAACATTAACTTATTGCCAAATAGTCTACATCATGTTAATTAGACCTAATAGCTGAGTTAAGTGATATTCACTGCCATTAGTATTTATGACACTAGGCACTTAACACCCTAATTCTGCAGGCTATTAATTTGCCAGTAAACACTTGGGATACTCTGTGATTCTCTGCTTTGCTGCTAAGAGGTGCACCATGGTTTCCCCAGGTCACAAAGAGGGTAGTTGGTTTTAAGCAAACCTTTTGCCCTCCCACACATGGTCCATCATTTGCCACTTCAGAGCTCTGCAACATCTCTCCAATACACTCCTAGTCTATCACTTTCCAAGGAGTCTTATGAGGCTTTTCAAAACAGGCATCCTCAACAGTAACAAAGGAAATTCCCCTGTAGAAACCAGGCTTTTCTGCATGGTCCAAGGGAACTGGAATGCGAACAGTGACTTTTCCTTGAACATTTACCACCTCTAATGACTTTGGCTAACTCTGTGGCTATACAGTATTTTGAAAAGGTGTACCCAGAAGCCAGGTACCTTACATGAGAGAGAATAAGAGGCCTACAAAATTCAGAGAAAACTAAATGAAAGAAATGCAAAGGTTAATGAGGTCTTGAAACCTCCTGATCTCACTAGCTATACAAAATTATAAGAGAGAAAAAAAATAAAGGGAAAAAAAAAAAGATAAAAAGAAGACAAGGGAGAGCTCAGAATAATCAGAGAATAGTTGAGGTTGGAAGAAACTTCTGAAGGTCACCTTCCCAGCAGGTACTTAAATTTTCTTCTCATGGAGTTTCCAAAAACTACAATGCTAAGAACAGAACTATACAGAAATACATCTCTTTTAACAGCTGGCCACATAGTCACCAGATTGTTTTCCTAAATATGTAAAGCTTCTTTAGGACAGAAGAAATTAAACAGCCTCTCTTTCCCAGGGATCAGCCCTGCAGTTTAGATTTCAGTTGTGATCTTTTGGTTTTGTGTTTGTTGTTTTTTTTTTCTTTTTTTTTCTTTTTTTTTTTTTTTGTGTGTTTTTTTTTCTTCAAGAGCTGAGGAATGAGGAAAACTTGTGTTTCATCTCTATGCTTTTTCATCTCTGTTTTCTTTTTGAAGTATAAAGAAGTCATCCAGAGCATGTAGTAGCCTAACGGATCATTACATCTCCAGGCTAAGAAATGCTACAGATGTGAGGAATTATATAAATCTGTTTATTCCCAAATTAATTCTGTATGGGAAATCCTGCAATGTTTACTTTCCTTTCTAGGATCTGAAAGTGTAATGGAAACTACAAAATAAGAAATCCTATGTTCTATGCACAGCAGCAGAACAAAATTCAGTGCACGATACTCACCAGAATAGAATGATCTTGTAGTTTTAAAAGTTTTTAACAGTTTTTAACAGTTCTGTGATTATCAGCCATTAGCCTTAAGCTGTACAAAAAGAATACTCTTGTAATGAAAGAAAAAGAACGCAATCTACTTGGTTTCCTGCCTACTCACATGAGTCTTTTACAAGTAGAGATTCTATGAAATAAATTAATGGCTCTCATATATTTTATCTACCATATCTCTAAAAGAAATAAAAATCAAACAGCATTATTACAGAAACATTATTACCAAGTACTAACAGTGTAGAATAGCAGCCGTTACATTATACTTTAAGAATAAACAGTACCGGTATAAGTTAAATTCTGTTCTAACTCCATGCATCTTTTAACCATGGGATTAGATTATTTATGCCAAAAATCTGTGCAGCATGGCCATTCAACCATGACAGATGTGGGCAAGCAACAATCAAGACAAAAATCAATAGGATAAGCTATGCAGTGAAAAACAACACATGATACTTGGAGAAAATGATAAAAAGATAATGAGGCCATTGTCAGTCAAGAAGGCTCAGAGAGCCAGACACAAATAAATATATGCCCAGTGGAGGAATGGTCACTCACATCTGAACTAAGAGTTCTCAAAATATCTACATAGCTTTTACTTAACACTAGAGTTGAACTGAAGATATCTAAGATCCATGAAGTTCCTTACTTTTAGCAGGCATCTAAATTTTTCTCTCTAGTCTTGAAGAGATGTGCCACCATGCTGATATAGATGAGCAGTTTCAATGAAAATCACCATTCAAAGGAAAACTTAGGCAAGTTTGGGTTTTAAAATAGATAAATTCATCTTAGGTATTCAAAGGATGTGATATTAGGAACCTTTCTGAATTATAGGGGACAATAATGCAGCAAAAGTAATATTCTGACACAAATAACCATAAGATGTATGCTTCCTCAAATGGTATTAGAAGAAAGACAAATTGCTTATGTCTTCAATTACATGAAGTGTGTAAGGAAATTATTAAAGTGTATACAGGTAATTATCTGGAGTATAGATGAAAAGATATTTAAATGCCAGCAATCCCATTAATTTTATAACAGAAGACTGAGAACTGGCAGAGTAGAGGGTAACAAACCATGAACGGCTGTCACCAGAGGCTAATAGAGTATTAGGATGATTCTGGTTTCATAAAACTAGTTGGCATTGAGGTAGATGTACAAACAGAGAAGTGAGTATGTACAAATCAGTGACATCCTCAGATCAGCTCTGTCAGCTACACTGTGGAAAGTGATTCATGTTGTGACTGCAGACTCTACTGCCTGAACTACATGGTTCACAGACAGGACAAAGATCTATCATGATAATGCAAGTCATCTAATGTGCTTTTATAGCAGGGATTTAATCCAAAATCTACCTTAGAAAAAAAGAATACTAGATTTGTGTAAACCCTAAAAGAAAGTATAAAAAACACCAGGAAAAAAAAAAAGTTAATGGTGCTATGGTTCAGTAGAAGTAACATTTCCACTCTGACAAAGGATTGCCCTGGTTTCAGCTGGAATACAGTTAATTTTCTTCAAAGTAGCTGGCACACTGGCATATTTTGGATTCAGGATGAGAACAATGTTGGTGACATACTGAGGGCTTAGTCATTGCTGTTCAGACCCAGTGCAAGACTGTTCAGCTTCTCATAGTGCTCTGCCAGCAGAGGCTGGATGTGCATAAGGAGCTGGTGGGGGACACAGCAAAGACAGCTGACCCAAATGAACCAAAGGGTTATTCCACACCATATGATGTCACTCCCTGTTTATGAATAGGGAGGAGCTGGCTAGAGGACATTGTGCCTTTGGGATTGAATGGGCATTGATCAGCAAGTATTGTGCATCACCTGATTTGTATATTGTCATTATTATTATTATTATTTTGCTTTTCTGTCATATTAAACCATATTTATGTCATCCCATGAGTTTTGGTTTTTTTTTCCTTTTCCTCTTATTCTCTCCCCTAGCCCATTGGCAGGGGGCAGGAGGGCTGGAAAGGGGAGTGAGTGAGCAGTGCGTAACTGCTGACTGCAGTTAAACTATGACAAACTTTGAAGACCATAAATGAAAAGCTAATTAATTACCATTATAATTGAATAATTCAGGTATGAGATCCATAGCATTAGCCCAAATTTTCCATCCTTCCTGATAGCCTCACTTTCTCTTGCTGGGGGAGTCAGTATACACAAAGTGGTGTCATAGGAAGAGTGATCTGACATTTGTTTGTTCATAGTTTCTTAAGATGGATCTTCCACTCATGACTTTCAGAGGACACTAGATTCAGACTGCAGGTAGATGCTAAGGATACCAGCCTTAAAGGAGGCAGCAGAAGCTAGAGTCATCCTTCCTACATGGAAATATTCCCTCCCCAGTGCAATGGGGCAGATTAAAGTAATCAAGTAACATTTAATTGTTCTCTTTTGTTAAAGCAGAAATGGCAAGACTGGCATTTCTGTGACACAACGTGACAAATTATTCTTTCAGGATTCAAAACTGAGTCTACATTCTCTCACAGTATCACAGTTTGTTTACTACATATGCAGTAAATTCAATTAATACGTATCACACAGATTAGCAGATCTTGTTATTTTAAAAGCACTTAACTTTTGCTTTCATTTGTAAAAGTAAAATATAGAAACAGTTAATGCCTCTTTTTATATTTCTTGAAAGAAATTGCATAGTAAGGTAGACCCCAAAAAAAAGTTTTTTCAAGGAAACAATATTGCAGATACAGCGCAGAGAAAATCAAATAGATTTTGATTAATGGTCTTCAGAAGATTTTCAAGATGTGAAGAACAGTCAGTGATTTACCCCCAGCAATGAATTTTCACAGTATCACAGTATAACTAAGGTTGGAAGAGACCTCGAGGATCATCGAGTCCAATCTATAAACACAGATCCTATGACTAGACCATGGCACCAAGTGCCACGTCCAATCTCCTCTTGAATGCCTCCAGGGACGGTGACTCCACCACCTCCCTGGGCAGCCCATTCCAATGGTGAACAACTCGCTCGGTGAAGAACTTTCTCCTCACCTCGAGTCTAAACCTCCCCTGGTGCAGCTTGAGACTGTGAATTTTATCCCCCTGTCTGTGAGAACAGACCGTAAGAATAGCAAGCAAAACAAGAAGAAAAAAAAAGAGAGAAAGGGAAAAGAAAAAATCTGGCTTGATTCCTACTGAAAGCAAGAGCATACTCCTGGGGACAGGGAAAGGTATGTCTTGTTTTATTATCTTCTTCTGAAAAAAACTATGAAAGGGTTTAAATTAATAATATTTACCTGTCTCCAGTTTTCAGTTTCTTGATAATTAGAAGAGAGTTTTCATCCCTTGTCAGGCCAAATATTATGTGGAAGCCTAATGACGCCACCCCCAAAGCATCATTAGGTTACTTGATGGAGGATATGATTTATGTATGTTATAGAAGCATTTACTCCAGGGAACCTTTTCAAATCAGCAAGAGCAAAATTTTGTTCTCTGGTAAACAGAAATGTAATGACAGGCTATTAGTTTTGGGTGGCTGATGTTTGATTTCCCGGAGTTACAAAGGCAGTCTGCTTTTGTTCGAATGGCATAATATATTTCTGTGATGGAAATAATTAATTACTGTGCAACTTAGGTCATTACTGTGCTAGCAAACACAGTTCAGTGGTACTTTTGCACATATGTAATTTTTTATAGGGTAAATCAAATTCCACTCATGTTTTCAGAAAGAAAAAAAAGAAAATGCATCTCAAAATCCCTGTAGATTTGCAGAGAGAAAAATTTTACTTTTCAGTTCTGCCTAAAAACTTCAGTCTCAAAGAAGTGCAGTTAGACAAGGATTTAATTTCTAGCAAAAGGTTAAGGTAGAGAAATGCATTCATTCACAGCTACTATTGCAGAACAGTGTCATCATCTGTGGTTAAACAGCATCCTTCAAAACAGATTAATGGGATGGAGTCCTTATGTAGCAGAAGAAAGAGAAAATAATAAAAAAAAAGGAGTTTGTGTTTGATCCCCGGCCTGTAGTACCATTTTCTCCACTAGAGCCTTAAATCTAATGAAAGCAGGAGTGCTTGCTGAATCCCTTTCTTTGCAAGGTCTGTTGCAAAAGGAAAATATACAGAATATCTCCCTAATCAAACTTTGTTAGGCTTAGCGTGGAGACCAAGGAACACCAGAATCAGGCACCCATCTACCACTTTTCCAGGCAACCAGCACCAGAACAAGGGGACACAGTCTCAAGCTGTGCCAGGGGAGGTTTAGACTCAAGGTGAGGAGGAAGTTCTTCACCGAGCGAGTAATTCGTCATTGGAACAGGTTGCCCAGGGAGGTGGTTGAGTCATCGACCCTGGAGGCATTCAAGGGGAGATTGGACGTGGCACTTGGTGCCATGGTCTAGACATGGGGTCTGTGTTGATAGGTTGGACTCGATGATCCTCGAGGTCCTTTCCAACCTAAGTGATACTGTGATACTGTGATACTGTGAATTTTGTAAATTACTTCTCAAGTGAAATATTTAAACTGATGATAGAAGAACAAAAAAACCAGAAAACAAACCAAACACAAAACCAAACAAACAATGCCAAACAAGCAGAAAAAACCCAAAACAACCCAAACCAAATGTTTGAAGACAAACTATGCTTGGGATACACCGAGTAAAAGACAAGTCAGTTCTAAGGCACTTTTATCAAGTAACAGAATCCATGACGAGGCAGCCTGTCAAACTGACTCAACACTTAACTCATTCAGTTAAAGTTTTCCTTGTTAATGGAAAAGAAATGAAAGAGAGAGAGGAGACAAATGCAGGTAGAGTGAGATGAGTTTATCGAATTGCAGTCTTTAGTTTTAAGGATCTTATTAACCCTATTCTATTGCATAAGTGCAAGAAAAGACAGCCATTCATACCATTACTGTGATACTGTGAAGTATCTGTCTAACATATAAGCATAATACCACTCAGGGTTAACGCAGCCTGGCAAGTAAAAGCTGTGAGCAAAGATCTTAACAATGTGTTTTTCCACTAGTGTGGTATGGTTTAGAATTACTGGAGATAAAGTATTATTAGATTGAGGTTGTCTGAAGTTGTAACATCAGGGTTTCTTATTACAAGAGTGATGTAGCTATGGCAAATTTTATTGTGAGATTTGTAGAAATGCAGTAATTTTGCTGGGCCACAATACTTCAGCTGGGAGACAAGCATAAAAGCAAAAGACAGATCCATTGCCTTTTTTTAAATGACATCTTGAGGTCACCCACTTTTAGGACCTGAAGATGCACAGAACCTACACAATTCTTGCCAATCATGAACAGAATGCAGATACCTGAACAGGAGCAGACTAAGGACACATAGGTAGGCTATGATATACGGAAATGAAAGAGAACATGTAGAAAACTTTGATGTCTCCTTTTCTTCTACCAGGTCATGTAAGCAGAGCTAGAACTACTTGCTTCATCATGTAAGTCATAAATCACCCTTTACATTTTGTATGACTCTAGAGGTTTCTCCCTTCCCCTTGTCAGTTTAAGTAATGTAAGAAGTTTCTAGTGCAGAAAGTGTCATTGTCAGCAGTTGAGGCTTCATAGATATAATGAGCAGAGTAGTAATACCTACAGTAAAATATCCAAGATGTGTAAAGCTCAGGGTAAAAGGCTTAAGCCTTTAAAGTTCCCTCATGTATTCCTCATACAGGTCTGGTTGTTGGTTTGTGGGTTTTTTTTCCTCTTTCCTTCTGCCTGTGATATGTCAGAAATCTTTGCTTTGCTCCAAAAAACTCTGTGTAATGTGACTTTATGATTAATAACCACTTCTGTCAGACACCATATATCTGCAGAACTTACTTTGAAAAAAACCCCAAAAAATCTCAGAAATAATGTCACAATATTGGGTATAAACATTCTCTTGGCAAAACAGCACTGACAGCGTAGAACGGAATTCAGGTATCCCTGCATTCGTTCACTTCACTCCCTCATCAAATTGATATTAATAGAAGCAACCTTAAGGCCTGAATTAAATGAAATTCCTGAAGGTGTCCAAAAGCATTTTGCTGCCCTTAGGCTACCGGGCAAATCAGGTGCAGTTACACAGAGTTTTATTGTGAAGTAATTAATTTACATTCCAGGTTGTTACAGGCACAAACTCTAGCCAAATGCTTCTAATCCCTAGGGCTCCAACTAACTTCATGACAATCATGCCACTTGGTGTCATATTTAGTTTCATTTGAAATGCAATGCTCACATGTAAAATTTTCTGCTTGTAAGGTGTGGTTGTTTTAAGCTATAGGGAAATTTGCAGACTATTATGGTGTGGTGGTGGTTTTTTTGTTTGTTTGGGTTTTTTTGTTTTGTTTTAATTTTTCTTCTGGTGGGTTAATATGTGGGATATGAGTTTCTTAATACACAGTTTGTCAGCTGTGAATTCCTTTCCAGCAGTTGAAAATTTTGAGTAGCTTGAACTATTCTTAAGAAAAATTTCAATTATTCCTGGAAAAGAAAAAAATCATCCTAGAGATAGTAACTCAAAGTGGATCTGAGAACAGGTGAGAACAGGTGGAAATGTGACAAGGAACTTGGCAGTATCATCCTACTGATAAATATTATATTTTCTTATTTCACTTAAAAGGATAAGGTTAGATATGTTCAAAGCATACTGCAAGGCGAAAATTCACTGCATTTTCCAGATCAGTGAAACAGAGGAATGTTCATCAGCAAAATGATTTTGGACATCAGGTCCTCACAAAACCTCTGGCATTGGAGCCCTAGTGGACAGCGTGTTACCCATGGGACAGCAATGTGCCCTTGTGGCCAAGAGGGCCAATAGCATCTTGAGATGCATTAAGAAAAGTGTGTCCAGCAGGTCTAGGGAGGTTCTTCTCCTACTCTGCTCTGGTGAGACCCCCCACTAGAGTATTGTGTCCAGTTTTGGGGTCCCCAGTTCAAGAGAGACAGAGACCTGCTGAAGAGAGTCCAATGGAGAGCAGTGAGAGTCATTGAAGGACTTGAACATCTCTCCTTTGAAGAAAGACTGAGAGACCTGGGGCTGTTTAGCCTTGAGAGGAGAAGGCTGAAAGGGGATCTAATCAATGTCTATAAATATCTGAGGGGTGGGTGTCAAGATGAAGGTGTCAGTCTCTTTTTGGTGATGCTCAGTGGTAGGACAAGGTATAACAGGTACAAGCTAGAACACAGGAGGTTCCACCTGAACAAGAGAAGACACTTTACAGTGAGGCTGACTGACCACTGGAACAGGCTGTCCAGAAAAGTTGTAGAATCTCCTTCTCTGGAGACTTTCAAAACCCACATGCATTCTTGTGCAGCTTGCCCTAAGTGATACTGCTTTGGCAGGGGGTTTGGACTGAATGATTGCTAGAGGTCCCCTTCCAACGCCTAACATGCTGCGATTAGATTCTAAATTTCAATATGACTTGCCACACCCTGCAGTGGCAAGAGGTAAACTTCAGTAAACTCCAGAAAACTGTAATCATAAATTGTCTACTTTGTTCTATAGCAAGATATGACAACATGTTATAGGGAACCACTTCTACACTGCAGGCAAGTGAAATAAGTTTACAGACAAGTGAAATAAGTTTACAGAAACAATTACACAAAGTCCCAGAGCTCTAAAGAAGTGGTGAAGTGTAAAGAATACTAATATGTAACCTGAATAAACAATATCATCACACACTCTACTGAAATTCACAGGTACTTGAGGGGATATCTGCCTGAAAGCTTCATGAACAATTACAAAAAGCTACTTACATATGCATTTCCCAACAAATAGCAGCTTACACTATAATGACTTTTTATTTTAAATTTCAAAGGCTTTTGTAGAGTGCTACATTGCTGAGTACATGTCAGATGCATTTCCTTGGAGGCTAGATGTTTAGGTATTTAAATTAACAAAAGTGGAATACAGATATTTTAACCTAGAAATCTCATCCATAACAAAATTACTTTAAAACTCTCCTTTTTTTTTTTTTTTTAAAGATGCTATCTTTAGTGCCCAAGACACAATACTATGTTATCCCATGTTAGGCATAGCAATGAAGCAGCTTTTTTTTTTTTCCCTTTTCTTTTAGAAGGTACTGGGTTTTGCATAACTTGATCTTTTGTATGACAACAGGCCTTGCAAACTTAAGACATTCATGCTTTTTCAACTGGTTTAATACAGCTGCTTCCCTTAAAAGGCTCTGTAACATCAGTGATCAATGTCTGATAAACATATGTTCAGCTGCCTGAGTTGTGAGCTGCAGGAAAGACCATTTTTTATGGTCTGCATCCTCTGAGTGGATCAATTTAACTACTTATTCTCTGTTACCATAGTTTGTTTTTTTTTTTGGGGGGGGGAATCAAAAACAAATCAACCAAAACAACACCAAACCAAAAGCAAACCAGTAAAAACTTTTCTGAGGTCCAAATAAAACATTGTACAAAGCTATCTATGAGTTACCTGAGACAACTCTTGCAACCCTTATTGGAATAAACTTTTCGGAGTTTGTTGGGTTTTGGGGAGGGTTTTCTGGAGAATTCTTCCAAGATCACAAGAGTAACAGAACTTGATCTCTAGTAGCCTCACAAAACTTCAAGATAAATGTGTGGTGATACAGTTTTACATTAAGTGTTAGGAAAATGAGCTGAGTAGATGTATGCTTCCTTTCCCCTTTTTCTTTTTAATGTAAAAAAAGTTTAATTTTGAATAGACTTAGACATTAAAGTGGGGGGAGGGTTTCAGGTGCATGTATGTGAAAACATGTATTTTTGCATATCAGGTGAAAATGTATTACTCTAAATATAGCCATATAGCTAATGAGAAAATCATCAATCTGCAATTAATGCTTCAGCCTCAAACATTATTCTTCCATCATACCATAAGACCTCTACACATTGTGATGTTTCCTTCTTTTAATCTTGGCCAAAGAAACTATTTAAAAAACCAACCAAACAAAAAAATCCAAACAGCACCAAAACCCCCAAACCCAAAACTGACTGTAACTCTATTTCAGTAACAGTCTGAGCTCAGAACTGTAGCAAATCTTGGAATTAAATGCTTGGAGAAATACTCTTACTATAAGATGAGAGATGGACAGAAAAATGATCTCTCTGTTTTCCTTTTGGATAAAAACCAAAGCTATTTATTTTTCCTCCAGCTCACTCAGGCACTGAGGTTCAGGTGCTAACTATTTCCTTAAGCAGATACAGTAAGTTCAGCTAATAAGACAGGCCCTTAGTGTTATTAAATAAGGATACATGGAAGATTATAACTTGCATTCACATAATTATACTTGTGCAGTGTTATCTAAATAATAAAATCACCTCTTAATTTTATTTTACTGTAGAGATGTGGAATCTCTTGTTTTCCATAAATTTCATTAATAACCAGTTAATTGTGCTGGTGATTTATTTATTTATTTATATTATATCATTATTGCATTTCATAACAAGAACACTTTCAGGAACTCTGCTCTCCAGTCATAGAAAGAATGAAGACTGAATTTCTAGCCTCATCATAAGACAAAAACCTGATCATTTTCTACCAAACAACCTCAGGCTAAACAATATCTCAGGTCTCCAAATGCAAAATGCTCATAGCATCCTCAAAAGGAACATTCCTCTTGCACTTTGAAAATTACTGCATCTACTAATTTTTAGCCATATCAAACTATATTACCTCTGGTCTTCATCTTCAGCTGGTATGAACTATTAAAATTCCTCTACTGAATTCATATTATTATTGCTAATTCACTCTAACAGTGTTTCAGAAAATACATGGAGGTTTTAATACATCTCATCAATATCCCTCTGCCTCAACTAATGTATTGGGATTAGTTTGGAATTAAGACTATCCCTCACCTGCTGGAAAAAATAGCAATGTCTTAACAGAGCAGATGAGGAGCTCTTCTTACCACCTCTGAAGTTACTTATTGTGAACTAGAGGCTATAATTAGAATAGCAAGTTAAGCTTTCTGTTATTCAGGAAAATGAACTCTTGCAGTACACAGTTCTAATACACAAAAATGATAAATTAAGAAATTAGCATTATTATTATTTTAATTTTTTTTAAATATAAGTGTTTTAGGCAGTAGAACTTCCTTGTAAATGCAAACTCCACTTCAAAATCAAGGAAGAACTAATCCCTCTTCAAATTAGTTATGGTGGTTTATCATTGCATTAAAACAAAACAGTCATCTTCTCTTTTTTGCGGTTCAAATGTACGCATTATTATTATTACTGGATATTTTTATGCCAAAGCACATTAGTTGTCTACTTTCCATCATAAACTACAAGACCTGAAACATAATATGCCATTAAATTTCAAGCATAACTTCAGTCACTTGGGGTAAGGCAGGACTTTATTGTCATGGAAGGATGAAAAGAAAACCTAGGTGGCTTTGTTGAGGCCTTGTGGTTTTCTTCTTTCTATTGAAAAGGACAATAACTACTGTTGTAAATAATATGGAGTAGGAGAAGTAAGGCTGAACAGCCAAGTGAAAAAATTTGAAATTCACTGAGGCATACTCCCTACCCCCTGTGTAACTAGATCATGATTCTGCTCTGCTGCACCACATATGATTCATGCTGCAGTATTATGCCACACGCTACTTTAGGAAAGAAACAAAATTACTGTAGCTGCAGTAAAATTCCTAAATTCTTCATGGGTTTATGTGACTCACCATAAACATCAAATCTCTGAATTCTAGGCATAGGAAACAGAATAGGCCAATTCAAGCCATGGTTTGCTAGGAAACTGTGGTAGTTTTAGGCTGTGCATAGAAAATGTTCCACAGATTGAGTAGAAAAGTAGTGGAATATAAATAAATCACCACTGGATGTAAAAGGGAAAGTAATTATAAGGTCTAAATAATCCCCTTGGTCAGATAACTAACTCTCTTTTTCAACTTCTTTGCTCTATCTGGTGTTTCTGCTGTCTTTCTGACCTTGGCTGTGCTGCTTTGTTGTGGTCAAGTACTAACAAACTACTCTCTGCTCTTATTTCTCATGCTCTCTACAAGAGGGAAGTGGGGGGCAACCCCCTGTGTTTTCCCGGGGTGTGTGTGTGTGTGTCTGTGTTGTTCATAAATTGTAAATATTGTATATTTTATACATATATTCATCACATTCCATATTTCTAGATTGTAGTTTTGTTGTAAATACAGCTTCATTTGCTTTCACCTGAGCTGGTCTGGCACTTTTATGCTGGAGGGAATTTCAACCCACCACAGAGACTAACACCCTATGCAGAACTTCAGGCACAGCAAGTACAGTGAGGATGAAAGTCTTGCTCTTCACCATGTCATGCTGTAGAAATGGTAAGGAGATTCTCCTCCTCCTGATGAAAAAATTAGAAGTTTATATTTTTGAAGCTGGAAGTCAAATTTAAAATGAATAGGTCCACTCTTTTTGGATGGCTACTGCAGATTTTTTTCACCAAGAGCTTCTGGCATCATCTCAGTTACAAAGGCAAGATAATTGATATTGCAGACAGTCACAATTTAAATTTTTTCTAACAATAGAAATATACTGATGCTGCTGTTGGAAACAACTTCAAAAGCCAGAAGCCAATCACTGTGAGCTTTGATGGTAATAGATATGAAATTTATCCATTCCTAAGACTATATAACTGATTCCTTTCTCAGATTAAAAAATGCAGCTGATTAAAGTATTTTTCTTCCCTTCCTCCTGCCTTTCTCAGATACATCAGCAATGACAGACTGCCCAACAGGTTTCAGTTAGTTTTGGGGCAAACCCCAGATCTTTCTAGCTAATCAGTTTAGAAATTTTAAGAGAAAGATGGGAAACATTTTGAAATTCATTTCAACCTGAATGATACATTCCTTTGTATCTTAAGCATTTTATAGATCAAGAGCATATATAGAGTATAGGACAACATTTTACACATATTCAAGGTCAGAAAAACAGAATGGGACAGTGTTAATTCTTTTTTTCCTTGAATAGAAATAAATCTCAATCATGACTCTGTAAAGAAATCATGTAATTATTTTTTTTTTTAAATAGAAAACAATCACCTTTTGCTTCACCTGTTGAAAGACAGTCATGGTTACTCTCTGGATATGAGGACAAAAGGCTAACAACCATTTGCTCCTCTGATGTGTTCCTGTGTAGTTTCAACTTCTTTTGAAATTATTTCTCTATAGCTACCTTGGAAAGTTATGATCACTGAAAGAAATTAATAATAAATTATAAGAAATATTGAACCTTGTTAAAAGCAAATACCTTTTCCCTGAAGAGTAATGTAAAAGATTTTAGTTTTGCTTTGAACATTTTTTGGGAAAATATAAAAATATTGGTTAAGAGAGAATGTAATGGAAGGGGAAGCATTAAAGTCAATGTGGTATTCCTTTTACTCTTTACTCTTCTCCAGAATTTATCAGAAGCAATTTTCAACAGTTTAATCTCCTGCTGTTCTGACTTCCTATATAAGTCATAAGCAAGTTGGGATTTCTGTGTTTCAAAGCCAAGCTAATCCTTTTCATGGGGAATCCTTGTCTTTATTTCCTACTTCAGGTACTGAGTAGTACCAGTAGGAAGATTCTGTAATGGAAAAGAAGGACTGGAGCCATGTGGAGGATTTTGAACTGGACACTTCAGACAGGCATGGCCCCCTCCACAACGTCAAAGCAGAAAATACACTGGTCTACAGGCTTTGTGAACTATGAAGAGCTGCAAAAAATACATCACTGAACCTCCTGCATTTGAAATAAAAAAAAAAAGGTCAAAGTCAAGCAGCAGGGCTATTGAGTCTGTACCTCTGTCTATCTATTCCACGGCTTTTACCATAGTTCAAGGATGCCATTTTCCTTTCAGAAACTGAATCATCCCTTATTCCACATGCTCAAATAAGCTAACTAAGGAAAGGCTTCTCCCAAGTAGAAAAGTTCCCATGGGCTTTACAAACATAAAAGTAAACAGCACTTCAGCAGAACAGTTGCTTATATATCATTGCTACTTGGATAAGAAGAAAAGGACACCTTATGTAACGTTGATGAATCTACTAGAGTCAAATATAAAAAAACAGATAGCATTGGTAAATAGCTACTAAGATAAAATTTTCACTTTGTTGAGGTATTTTCATTCACAGTTATTCTAAGTTTCTTAGATGAAAACAAAAGTAACAAAAACTAAAAGCAGATAACTTCATAATAAGGTTATAGTGGGTGAGAAGATGGATGGGAGTCAGCAATGTGCACTTGCAGCCCAGAAGGCAAACTGTCCTGGGCTCCATCAAAAGTGTGGGCAGCAGGTTGAGAGAGGTGATTCTGACACTCTGCTCCAGTGACAATTCACCTGGAGTACTGTGTCCATCTCTGGAGTCCTCAGCACAGGAAGGACATGGACCTGCTGGAGTCGTTTCAGAGGAGGGCCACAAAGAAGATCAGAGGGCTGAAGAGGCTACAAAGACAGGATGAGAAAGTTGGGGTTGTTCAGCTTGGAGAAAAGAAAGCTCTGAGGATCCCTCCAGTATCTTAAGGGAAGCTACAGGAAGACTGGGAAGGCACTGTTTAGAAGGGCATGCAGCAATAGATGGAGGGGCAATGGTTTTAAAATAGAGCAGGATAGACTTAGGTTGGACATTAGGAGGAAGTTCTTCACGATGGAGGTAGTGAAATACAGGAACAGGTTGCACAGAGATGTGGTGGAGACCCCTTACCTGGAGAAAGCCAGGGTCAAACTTGATGGGGCCCTGAGAAACCTTATCTTGTTACTGATGTACCTGCTCACTGAAGTGTGGCTGGACAAGATAACCTTTGAGGGTATCTTGCAACCCAATACATGACATAATTCAGTGATACCTGCTGATTGAAAATACATGGGTGCTGCTGAGAATTACAATAATTTATTAATTGAAGGATTTATGTAATTCTCAAGTCAAGGAAATAGCCAAATAGAGGATAAGTATCACTTTTCTTGTAAAATACTGCTCCTTCCCAAGCCATTAATCAAACCAGAATAAGCTAGAGTTTTTCAGGCAACAGAAGAATTCTTTGTTCCCATAATTAATCTCTTTTGATATTTTATTGCAATTCACCATAAGGTGAACATCTATCATTTGTGATACTGTGAATACTTTCATTGTATATCATTAACAGGCAGACTCAATTCCAGAACTTTGAAAGAAGTCTTGCAATAAGTTGTATTTTAGTATCAACAGAGCTAAAACCAAAAACAACCCAAACAAACAAAATAGAAAAAAAAACCATGTTCAGTAAGAGGAATAAAGAAACCTTTGCCAACTTGTACACAAAGACAGTGTTTCTCTGAAATTCATAAATTTATCTATCTTTTATGTTGTTGGAGTGAGTTTGTTTGGTTTATACTTTGTTTTAAAAAGAAGTCACTAGCTGTAGCTTTTTACCACATAAATGCTTTGTGTTTCTTTATAATAGAATAGAATGAACCAGTTTGGAAAAGACCTTTGAGATCGCCGAGACCAACCTATCATCCAACACCAACTAATCAACTAAACCATGGCACCAAGTGCCTCAGGCAGGCTCTTCCTAAACACCTCCAGTGATGGTGACTCCACCACCTCCCCGGGCAGCCCATTCCAATGGGCTATCACTATTTCTGTGAAGAACCTCTTCCTAACATCCAGCCTAAACCTCCCCTGGTGTAGCTTGAGACTGTGTCCTCTTGTTCTGGTGCTGCTTGCCTGGGAGAAGAGACCAACCCCCACCTGGCTACAACCTCCCTTCAGGTAGTTGTAGACAGCAATAAGCTCTCCCCTGAGCTTCCTCTTCCCCAGGCTAAGCAACGCCAGCTCCCTCAGCCTCTCCTCATAGGGCTTTTGCTCCAAACCCCTCCTCAGCTTTGTTGTCCTTCTCTGGACACATTCCAGCAACTAACCATCTTTCCTAAACTGAGGGGCCCAGAACTGGACACAGGACTCAAGGTGGGACCTAAGCAGTGCTGAGTACAGGGGCACAATGACTTCCCTGATCCTGTTGGCCGCACTATTCCTGATACTGGCCAGGATGCCACTGGCCTTCTTGGTCACCTGGACACACTGCTGGCTCATGTTCAGCCTACTATCAATGAGTGGTATTGCTGACAAGCTGTCATATTCCCCAGTTACAGTCAATTAATCAAACATCTTAGGAAGATAAAAGCTTGTAATTTTATATAGGTATACCTTCAGAGAAATCTAACTTAAAATATAACAAAATACATAGACTCATGTATGGCAGAAAAGAATAAAATTGTTCCTTGAAGTATTGAGAGTGGTTTCCAAAAACTATTACAATAAAGAGAAAAAATTACGTAAGGAATTTTCATTGCAGGGTTTTGGAATGTTACCCAATTCCAGAATTATAATTGGTTTCTAAGGAAAAACAAAAAAAGGTTAAAAATTAAAATATTGTTCATAATTACAATAATGTCTTTTTAAATGCAACATGATTCACACAAATGGAAACTGGGTAAATGCAAAGGTTTTGAGAACAGGTACAAGCTTTCATTTCATAGTAATTAACTTGGTATAGTTCTACCACTTTGGCCTGTGGCTTGCATTAAACTACAAAGTGGATTTGTCTAAACATGATCTAAGTGTACTTTCCATACTTTTAATTCCAAATTTTCAAGGGGGGTGGGGGGGAAGTGGATTTCATTTTATATTTTCCTTACATCAGAACATAAGTTCAAAGGGAAGCACAAAAAGCTCTTTGCAGACCATAAGCTTTTTTAACCTTCAAAGGCAATGCTTTTCTGCTGGTTACTTTAATTATTCATGATCACATATAATTTTAACATGGTAGAAATTAAAATGGCACCTGACAAACATTCCAATCAGGGCGTATAATCTGTTTCTAAGTAACGTTTTATCCCAAATAGGAACTGAAAATACCTTCCCATACTAAATGAATACACGTTTGTTTTGATAAGAACTCTAGGACAGGTAATAACACCTTGTAAGATCTACATAATTGCTTTTTTTTTTTGCTTACATGAATCTCTTTCACCTCTGACAAACTTTTTATGACAGATCACAGAATCACAGAAAGTCTGGGCTGGAAGGGACCTCTAAAGGTCATCTAATGCAAGGCCCTCTGCAGTCAGCAGGGACATCTTCAATTAGACTAGGCTGCCCAGAGCCATTTTGAGCATCACTTGGGATATCTCCAGGGATGGGGCTCCAACCACCTCCCTGAGCAACCTGCTCAAGTGTTCCATTACCCTCATGGCAAAGAACATGTTCCTAACAGTCAATCTAAATCTGCTCTTCTCTAGTTTGAAACCATTGCCCCTTGTCCTATGACTGCACTGCAATATAGGAGCCAGGAGACTTCAGATGGAAAGAAGGAACATAGCACAGACTAGAAAAGGGAGAAAGAAAAAAGTGGTCATGTTTCTGTAACATAACAGAAATAACTAATCTGTGTACAACAATTTAGGGTCAGTGAGAAATAAAGTGTGACTGAAATCTGCTGGACCTAAGAGAAGCACTGCAGGAATGTAAAGCTAATGCCCCAAACCTTCATGAATCTTATCACATAAATGAAGCTTGAAGAGTCACAGCTGCAGATTCTTTTCAAACTAAGTATACCTTCACAGTAACCCCTTTTATTTAAAGTGCCTCCTCTTACTCTACTAGTGAGTGAAGCACAAAAAGATCCTCCTTAGTTTAATTGAGCCAATGGATCAGATGCACACACACACAAAAATTATATTTTTTTTTTTGTCAAGGTCAAATGCAGCTTCTCACTATCACAGTATCACAGTATCACAGTATCACTTAGGTTGGAAAGGACCTCGAGGATCATCGAGTCCAACCTGACACCGCAGACCCCATGACTAGACCATGGCACCAAGTGCCACGTCCAATCTCCCCTTGAACGCCTCCAGGGTCGATGACTCAACCACCTCCCTGGGCAACCCATTCCAATGCCGAATGACTCGCTCGGTGAAGAACTTCCTCCTCACCTCGAGTCTGAACCTCCCCTGGCGCAGCTTGAGACTGTGTCCCCTTGTTCTGGTGCTGGTTGCCTGGGAGAAGAGGCCAACTCCCTCCTGGCTACAACCACCCTTCAGGTAGTTGTAGAGGGCAATAAGGTCACCCCTGAGCCTCCTCTTCTCCAGGCTAAACAATCCCAGCTCCCTCAGCCTCTCCTCATAGGGCACTAGCCAAACACCCTATTATTTTGTGTTACTAATCACACTTACTGTCTAACACTATTCCCTCTCAAACTCTTACAATCCACAATTAAATAAGCTCAGATAAGAAGACATCTGCAGTAAAACTGTGTTGACTCTAAATAGAGCTGTGCCAATACACACAGGGAAAGAACCTGCCTTCTCTGCTGTTTATTCTTCTGTATCTTTTCTCAGCTATATCAATGCCTTTTTATTACCTTTGGTTTAGTAAATACTTCATGGGTTTTGAGACTGGGTTTGTGTATGTTAAACATGTTTAAGATGAACTGTTCAGTTGAAATTATCCAAATAATTAGATGCAATGTGAAAGGTTTTTAATTGAAATATGTGTTCTGTCAGGATTTGAGAAGAACAGATTGCTCTCACTATCACTAAGAGAAAGCTTTCCATGCCTCTTAAATTACAGATCATTTAAATTATAAATGACATAAAGTGAAAGGAAGCAGTAGAACTTCAATCTTCCTTGCATGGTACCAAAAAAACCTACTAAGAGATGATAGGTCATTAATAATTTTTTTGCCATTTTTATCTTTCAAATTTCAGAAGGGTAAACATATTTTATCCAAGTAGCTTCATATTCCAGCAGACAGGAAGACTTATCTCCTTTACAACATCCCTTTCTGGCTTGGCAAACAGTCTGGGCCTTCTGCACATTCCAGCCTGAACTTCTCCAGAAGTTGAGTAAAACCAGTAAATGTTCTTGACAGGTTTCTCACTGCAATTGGTAATTTTTAGCAGCTGAAATGGTTTTGTTTGCACTAGAACACACTAATTCCAGACACTACAGTACAGGAGGTTCCACCTTAACATGAGGAGGAACTTCTTCACTGTGAGGGTCACAGAGAACTGGAACAGGCTTCCGAGAGAGGTTGTGGAGTCTCCCCTGGAGAAGTTCAAGACCCATCTAGATGTGTTCCTGTGTGATCCGAACTAGATTCTGTGGTTATGTGGTCCTGCTCTGGCAAGGGGTTCCCACTTGATCTCTGGAGGTCCCTTCCAACCCCTAACATCCTATGATCAAAGAAGAAAGGGACAAGTGGACAAATTTTGAGTCAAGAGAAGAGAAAATGAAGGATTACCAAGACACAGACCCAGAAATTCTGAAAACTGACATGGATTCCATTAGAAATCATGCTATTTTTCAGAGCAAGTACCAATAGAACAACACCAAGTGATAGTTGCCCATCCCAGAATCAGTTTGGATGAGAGAACAATGATCCCTACACTCACCGTGTCATAAAAAGAGTTCAGAGGAATACAAACAAACAAACAACAACAAAATCCCAACTCCCTACAATCAGTTTCTGAGAATAAAAAGCAAATCGCCTCAAAGCCCTCACTCTGGAATTATCAGGAATAGGATAGAAATTAACATAAGCTACTCTAAAATTAGAGTGATTCATTTGCATTTCCTCACTGAAATGATGCCAGCTATCTATGGATTGTAAAGTGTTAGGGAGAGGTCCAATTAAAATAAAAAAAAAATAAAAAAAGACAATTTATCAGAATTTTAGAAAAATAGACTAATGGAACTATGTGATCATAGAATAAACTTAAGAGGTTGTGATGAATATTAAACAGACCATCCCTCTGGGATCCATCAGTTTCCAACACACTACTGTCCAACTTCTCGAAAGAATCTTGGATCTTGTATGATACAATTCGGAGAAACTGCTGTGTGAGATTTACGTACTAGAGTCAAGAGTTAATAACATAATTTGTGTGTTGTGATGTGTGCTGACATTTCTGAAACATATTTCATCAGCACCCCTTCTGCTGTGATCCAGACAGAAGAAAACAGGTATTTGGCAGAAGAAATAACAGTAGTTTTAAACTGGCAATTTTGAAGTTAAACAGAAGTAGAACATGGGTTTTTTTTCTACAATTCCAATTCCTACCAAGGAAATAAAAACCAAACCCTGCATACTGATAAAACAGTGGAGCTTAGGTTCAATGCTGGGCTTACATATGATGCAAATCAAAACACAGAAAGGCAGTTTTCCACATAATTAGAAATGTGGTCTGGCCTTTCTGTTTCAGAAATTCCTAGCCCCTGTAGCTGAACAAATGAGGACAAACCTCAGAGAAAAGGTTCATGAGTTTTTTTTGAAATATGAAACAACATCTGCATGTATAATTAACATGAGGAATGTACAATGGCACAATCTAAACTCTGGAAAGCCCTGAAAATCTGCCAACTATGAAGCAGAATGTAATGTATAAACAATCAGGTTGTAAAGCAATTTAGAAATTCTAGAAGTGATGTAATTTTCATTATCATTCATGTATCGCAGGCAAGTAATAACGGTACCATGAGGCATGACTTCTTTATTAGCATAATTTTCTTCTTGATGCTACCATTATGGTTTTCTTATGTTGACAAATGACTGCTGCCCATTCCTACACCTGCTACACTCTCCTTTATCTCCATGAACCTCCACAGATTCATGTGATTTTTAGATGAATACCATTTATCTATTCTACAGCAGAGTTTAACAATTTCCAGAGGCTGTGAAAATGGTGTTTAAAACACAGAGCTATCATTACAGAGCTATACAGGTTTTCTAAAACTCTGGATCCTACAAACTGGATTTGAATACAGCAGACCCTGTAGCAATCTGAGCCCAGACTTTTAAGTCCTTCACTACACTTGCTTGTAATGCTACCTACCGAAGTATCTTACATGGAAATAATGGAGGCTTGCAGGTAGGCAGCTCATCAAGTCTACCTGTGTAAGACTCCCTGATTTCTGCTTCAGCAGATTCAAAGATCTTCTGTGACATATCAGCTATAACCATCATCCAAAACTGAAATCAAGTAAATTTTGTTGCGGTTTCTCTTCAATTGGTTGCCCATAAACATACTGTTACTCCAGCTACTTCGGTGACAATTTTGTATATTAGTGAAATAAACTTCCTGTCCATGAATTCCAACAGCAGTCTATATCTTTGTTCTAAACATGACATTTACTTACCAGCCCCTTCCTAGAAGCACAGGCAGAAATCAGCAAGTTGTTTTGGTATGTTTTGTTTGGTTGGTTTTGTTTCTTACTTTACAAGTGACAAACTATTATTGGCAGGCTCATTTTTCAAAGTAGGGCAACTCCACTTGTGGAAAATCACAAACCAGCTGAATCCCCACCTTGCACAGATGCACAACATGACTCACCACATTCTTCACAGAAATTTGCAGAGAGAGAAGTGTGTCAGAGTGCTGATGAGAATATTTTATTTGAAAATATGGAAATTTTATATTAAGAAATGCAAAGTGTTGGAGAGAATTTATCAATTCTGACTCAGAAAACCAAAGTCTACAGTTCTAAGAAATTAAGAAGAAAAGTGTTGGCATTTCCATTTTGGATACTTAAACAGTGCAACAAAAATTTCTCTTTATAAATTCTGGAAAAGAAGTGAGCTCTAAAAAGTGAAAATAAATCATTAAGACTCACCAGAAAACAGAATTCTGAAGCTAAGACTTTGGCACACAGTTGTGTGAAGTCCTATGGATATGCAATATTGTATTACTTCCTGATCCTTGGGAAAGGTTTGTTTAGGTTAATTATGTGTTCTGTGGACCAGTACATAATGGGTGGCTACCAGGATGATGGAGAGTCCCTTTCTAACAAGGAGTGCCATGGAAAAGACAAGATGGGGATCAGTTACTGCTGGGGAGATTCCCATTGGACTCCAGAAGAAAATGTTTCTGCATGAGAACAATTAGAAACTGAAATCATCTCCCAGGAGAAGCCCTACATTGGACAGCTGGAAGACTCAGCTTGGCAGGGTGCTGGGCCTGCTCTTTTTAACTATGCTGTGACCTAAAAAAGTTGCACCAGATGATCCTTGAGGTTCCTTCCAACCTGGCATTTTGTGATGATTCTGTGAAATATAATCTTCATGTATATAGAAAACAAGGGTTCTTTCCATCAGACACTTTGCAGTACCATGTTAAAAAAGACCCTAATCCTGTAACACTTTGTACCTTCTGAGGAAAAAAAATTATATATATCTATCTCACAATAAATCTATCTATATATAGCACAACACTTTCACATTCTCAGTATTTATGAAAACCATTACTAGTGAATCCATTAGCTGCTGTCTAAGGATTCGCTAACTCATTATTACATAAAGATTTTTATTTTCTAAAATGAACTACTCTTGCTAATGAGAAAAAAACCCCATTCAAATGTTAATGAGTACTGAAAAAAAATTACACTGGAAACTTCTGTTCTTCTTTTACTTGTGAAGAGAAAGCAAGCTCATAGAAAAAGACAATAAAAAGAAAAATAGTTTCCCCTTTATCCTTCTCAATCAATAGGTTAATCAAAAGAATCTTAAATTACATGACATTGGAATGCCCTATAGAAATGAGCCACTCTAAGATCTACACTGTCTTTCACCAAGGACAAGATAACCTTCGACTAGGCATTAGATGTAGTGTACAAAATTGATTGGTTTTCTTTAAAGAAAATATTTGTAGGCTAAATGAAGAGAAATCCATCTCAAAAGATATAGTAAAATATGACTTTTCTCTACTAAAAATAACTCTCTTAAACACTGAAATTAATGAACACAAGCTTGAGATAGCATTCTTAAAGTGTTTTAAAAGCAATTCCATCACACAAATTTGAAAAAGGAAGGGAGGGAAGAAGAATATTATTTACATGAGAAAGTATTTCAGTTCCAGAAAGAAGGTTCCCCTTTGACAAACATCAATGGGAAACCATTAACAGTTTTGTTCTTATATTGTAGAAAATAAGACTGTAATCTAATTAACAAACCACCTGTCTGCTAAGCAGAGAAAGCTGGTACAGATTGGCAGCCTAAACACTGAATGGAGTCTGAGACTCCTGCCACAGCATCAATGGTGATTGCCATTAGCAGGTTGGGTTTGATATTGGTTTTGTATATATTTGTATCTATTTAGTTTTATTGTTATTACTTTCATTAAAGTAGTGTTAGTTTTCTTTTCCAAGGCATAAATCTCTCTGCCTTATTCCCTTTCTCTTCCACTGGAAAGAGAGATGGATTAATAGAGAGCATCTGTCACTTCTTGAGTGGCCAGCCCAGGCTTAAACCTTGACAAGACCCAAAGAAAGACCTATAAACCAAAAAAAGACCTATAAACCAAAAAAAGACCTATAAACCAAAAAAAGACCTAACTGTATAACTTAGAAGAGGAGGAATCATGTAGCACATTAGAACAAAACAGATTGCATTACGAAATAAAGGACAAGGAGAGAGAGTTTGTAGAAGTGTTCTCAAAACAATTTTTTTATTGAATTCTCAAAATTTCACAACCTTCATATTCTCAGAGATCTCAAAAGCAAGGAAGGCAAAAAGAAAGCTTATTTGACGATCTGATATTGTTGCAGATTAAGGACATATAGGCTTAGCAAATCAGAACCATACTAGCTGACAACTAGAATTTGCAGCTATGATTTCCACCTTAAAGCTTTATTGTTTAAACAAGCACAGCAAACTATTTTTTCTGGCTGCTCCTCTATTGCATTCACAAAGAGGCCTGTCAAGGGAAGTTCTGTCTTGATCCCTGTGTAAAAATAATTGCTTTCTATTGGCCAGATAAGTTCCCTCTGAAAATCTTTGGGACAAATTCTCAGTGATTTTAGGTGGTGAGGATTTTAAAAAGTACAGGGTTTTCTAAATTCATGATAAAACTATGGCAAGTAGAGAATTTGGCTTTGATTTCATTTATGAGAATAATTTACTGAATCTGCAGTTCAAATAAATTTGTCTCCATTTGTTTCAGAACCATTAGAAACATCAAAAAGAAAATCCTGTTTTCAAATAATTTACCAGGTAAATCATATGCTAAGGAAAACTTTTGAAGCCTCTATTAAAGCATAAAATACTGAAAACTTCCAAAATGAATATATAATTTTAATATCAAATACCCTAGGCTGCTATTGAAAGTGCAAAAATATTGTACAAGCTCAATGCCAAAGGACATTTAGCATAATATTTTAAAATAAACGGTAGTATCTGAAACTCTGACAATTTCCACTCTTCAGAAGATGCACAACACATTTGCAGAGATCAGTTTTATGAAAAGAAGTCAAAATATACTGAAAAAACATTTGGTGTGTGTGAAGCAGAGGATGTGTAAGGGAATGTTTCTGTCATATAAAAATGACCTAAGAAACCCAAGCAACTTCAGAAGCCCTACACTGTTGTAAAACCTCTCTTCTACCTCCATCCTCATTATGGTAGATGGATAAGAAATTTCATGCTAGCTTTTAGATGATAATGCTGGCTTCAGATGAAACTGATATTGCTCCAGCATTTCTTAAACCTGTGACAAATGAATGTATTTAAAGTGAACAATTCTAGATAGAGATTTCCTGCATTGAACAGGTATATTAGACGAACTTCCACTTTGTCATGAGTATAACATATTTCATAGAATATTATTAATATCATACAATATATGTGGACAAGTCCTGTGACTATTCATGCTTTTATGGCAATTTGTGGCATGGATTAGTTAATTTATCTTCTTGAAATAAGTCTGACAGAAACAATAGAATAAAAAGTCAACGGGAATCTTAGTACAGGTAGGTTCTTTTTCTTTGTCCATATTGCTCAAGACATATACTAGGGAAGCTGTATGCCCCTGCAGATCATTCCAGTTTTCTCTTTTTTATCCTATGTTTCTATTTTTAAACTGCTAACATAAGTTTCATTAGGTTAAGCTTTTGAAGTCATGACCAGCTAGTGCTGGCAGTACTGGACATGACTGAAGGAGCACAAAAGTTTCCCCCCAGTATAAAAAAGACACTCAGCTGGCAGAATAAACCAGCCTGGGATTTAGTTCAACCTAAAGAGAAACTTTGCTGGTATGTTGAGTTTAAATTAATGAGTTGAGCTGGATTTCATGGAATTCAAGGGTATAGCTGTAATTGTTGATGCAATGCAATGCGTTTGAACAGCTTCTCAAACCAAATTTCTACACAGATGATGAAAGTATTCTTCTTGGTTTTGCTCCAGAAAATCATTATACTTGCTTCAACTAGGCTGCAACAATAAGCACTATCCAACAGAGCCTTCAGCAGCCAGCTGATGTATATGCTTCAGGTCATAAGATGATAAAAACAACCAGTGAGGCTTACAGTCTTTTATCACAGAGCATTCAATAACACATACAGCGTGCACTGAAAGCAAATTATTAGCTCAATATTGCTACCAGTTTCAGTGAGAACAAAACTGCATTTAAGAAAAAAAAAACCCAAATCCAGTTGCATTGCCATTCACAGGAATACATATAGCAGATCCTTACTGGTTTGATCCCCACACCTTTTTACATTTTGGTAGCAGTGGTACAGCTTTATGTATCCAGCAATCCACACAGACGATCAGACAGGAGCTTCTCCAACTGAAGAAACAAACAACTGAGCAAAAACTTCATACGTCCATCACTGCCCATAATGTTTCTAGTTCAAATACTGGAAAGAGGGCTGTAGATGTATAAATTCAGTGAGAGCCAAAAGTAATTTAGCATAATTCAAATTGGCGTTTCTCGTATTATACCACAGAGCAATGGTATACGTGATAAGCAGTGCAAATCAGAAATGCCTGTCAAGATGAGAAATCTTGAAAATTACATAGGTCAGAGAGGTGAAAAACAAACATTGACAGTAATTATAACATTATAAAAAAGAAAGAAAAAGAAAAAAAAGGCGGGGGGGGGGGGGGGGATCTATATTTCGCATCATTTCTTTTCCTGTGTAACTGTTATGTACATGCAGTTGTTACTTTTATCCTTTATTTCTCCCATGCAGGGGATGTTACCAAGACTGGTGTAACCACTCATACAGATAATATTTAAATATTTGTCCCCTTACAAATTCCTTTTCTTGACCATCATTGTTCACTGTAAACTCCAAACAGCTGCCATTCCAAACAGATTCTTTAACACCTTAACATTTATTCTTCCACATCTAACGTAGTTTTCTTTTGAATTCATACTATTCTAGTATCATCAGTTTTACATCTCTATTTTGCTGTTAAAATTTGGAAGCAATTTAATTCTCACCAGCATTTTCTTTTGAATTCATACTATTCTAGTATCATCAGTTTTACATCTCTATTTTGCTGTTAAAATTTGGAAGCAATTTAATTCTCACCAGCATAGGGAGGTGTTTTTAGAAACTGCAGTGACAATGGTCAACTGCTGATTGCAATGCCCTAAGACCCAGCTGCAGAAAGAATCCTGCTTTCACTGGTGCAACTCACCCTCTTGATTGACTAATGGCAAAACTGGGAATAATCCAAAGCACGTAGGCAAGTCACATTTGTTTTATGCTCCTGTAATGCCACTGACTCCAACACCACAGTTACTCCTGATTTACACTGCTATAAATCAAACTGCAATCAAAGTCTGGGAGTACTTTTGGGAGTCAAAAGCTGGCATTTCCACATAATTACTGTTCCAGATAGAACTGCAGTTAATGTCCTACTTGTTTTTCAGAATTCTTGCATTGTACTTTTCATTTCCACTGATTTAGCTATGTAATTACTTTTCAGTGGTGGCAACAGCAAACAGAATTTCTCCTTGCTATCAAGACAGCATTTGTTTTGTCAGTTACAGTAACTGCATGTGTCACTGAGACTGAACAAATAGCAGGGGCAAAAAACAAAACCAAACAAACACCCAAGAGTCAGCCCCATAACAAAACAAAACCAAGAATAACCCCCCCAAAAAGAGCAGAGAGAAACAAACAGAAAAAATGCTACCAAAAAAATTAATTTGAACAACAGAATGTCAGCCCAAAAGTAGAATCATAGAATTATCAGGGTTAGAAAGGACCTCAAGGATCATCTAGTTCCAACCGCTTGTGATGGGCAGGGACACCTCACACTAGGTCAGGTTGCTCAGAGCCACATCCCACCTGGCCTTAAAAACCTCCAGGGATGAGGGTTCCACCACCTCCCTGGGCAACCTGTTCCAGTGTCCCACAACCCTTACAGTGAAGAATTTCCTCCTAACATCCAATTTGAATCTAACCTTTTCTAGTTTTGCCTCATCCTCCCCTTTCCTATCACTACCTGACAACCTATAAAATTCCTCCTCAGCTTTCTTGCAGGTCCCCTTCAGATACTGGAAGGCCACAATAAGGTCTCCTCAGAGCCTTCTCTTCTCCATATTGAATAGCCCCAACTCCTTCAGTCTGTCCTCATAGGAGAGGTGCTCTAGCCCACTAATCATCCTTGTGGCCCTTCTCTGAACACACTCCAGCACCTCCAGATCCTTCTTGTAATAGCATCATCAGAGCAAAACCTATACATACCGAGTAACATATCTCAAGTGAAATGATTAATACTAAAAAGAATAAAATTATATTTCATAATCATAATGACTCAAGAAGTTGGTTTTGAGACAAGAGAAAGCAGAAGGAGAAGAGAGGGTATTTTAAATGCAAATAATTCCCATAGCAGTTTATGTGGCAACTGATGAAAATGACACTGTTGAATAAGAAGACTCACAGAGGCACAAGAATACCACAGAGGCAGCACAGAATTGAAGGTGCCCTCCCTTCTCGCCCCCAAAAAATGAAAATAAAAAATAATAATGAAAAAAAGGCAACACATTTTCCATTTACTTCAGGCACTGACAATAAACTGGTCAGGGCTACATGAAACTCATTATGAGCTCATTTACATTGCTATGCTTTGTGCTGCTGTGGATAGACTGATAGTCACCTCATCTGAGAATTTGTACATTATACTGTATCTCTGAAGCAGCAGTTTGTGTTTCAGGATTACTGGTGCAATCCTATCAAATTCAATGCTGGCAATATGTAATCCTGATTAATTTCAGCATTTTACAAGACCAAAAAGAAATCAGCAGAAGTCAAAACAAGTAGATGCTTCTGAGGATTTTAAGTCACATATACTTACTGAATAGAAATTTAGAAATTGTGGAGAATTCTGCTTCCACAAATGGAATACAATTTGGTGAGGAAAAAAAAAGTGCCATAAAAATGAATCCATACTTTTTTCCTACTAAAGCAAATGTTTCTAGCTCAAGGACAAATTGCCCAACCTGTAGAATTGGATGCAATCACTATTGCTTTACTGCTTTTACAGTTAATAGAGAAATGCAAGAACTAGACATTTTAGAAGCCCTTAACTCGATACTCTGCTAAACACAAACCTAGGATTTAGGCATTTAAAAATGCATTAACAAAGCCATCTAAATCTCTTAAATACAAAATTGCAAGTCTAGTTCAGTGGCCACTTTAAACTCTATGTACTTAAATTATCAAGGTGGCTAAATTACTTCAGCTATCTGCCTTAAGTATCTTCCAGCACCTAAAATTCTATTTTGAGGTATTCTTGACAACCTTTTAATCACGGGTAAATAACTTAATGTTTAAGATGAGTCGGGTTCTATCAACTTGTCATACTAACTTGTTCTACAATTCTTTAATTTCACAAAAAAAATTCTTATATTGCCAAAATCTTTCTTGGAAATACATGGTGTGGGGACAGAAAGGAAAGGTAAGAAGAAAAAGGTAAAAGCTGCTCGGCACATCTGATCTACAAAATAATTAATGCTCAGAGGACCTTGGTTTAATTCATGCATATGCCCAAGCATAGAAGAGCACAAATCTTCAAGGAAAGCACTAAAAAGTATCTTAAACTCTTTAGGCTATTCTGTAAAAGTGACACTCTCCATCTTTCTGTGAGAAGATTCAGTAGTGGGAGTGACATTAGGCAAGTAAGAACACATGTGATGATTTTACATGAGCCAGTTCAGCACTCACCTGTGACACACGATAAAGTGGGGAAGTGACAGAATCCTGTAGCTTCCCTCTCAGGGAATGGTTTTAAATATTGAGCTCTAAATTCAAACCTATGATTGCAGATTTCATTTCTCTCTGTCTCAAGAAATCCTTTTTTGTTTTTTACCTCGTCAAAGGTGTACTGCTACAAGACACAAAAATTGCCGTTCAATTGACCTCTCATACTTCACAGAGAAGTTCCAAACTCAATGCTTAAGAGTTACTTTTCTACAGTCCCTTCAAAAAACAAACTTGCTGTTAGGTATCTACTTCAGAAGAGAGTTCAAGACTCTGAAAATTTGGCAGGAAGCACATGTCATTCTGCTGAGACAAGACTCTTACTATTTCTCAGTGGTTTTCAGATAACTACAGTCTGGGTCTTTTACAATTTCACTTTAAGAGGACAAAATTTTTGGGCACTGTTCAAAAAGCAAACAGCTCACACATAAACTAGTGTCTCTACAAGAACCTAGCCAATGCTTTTATAAGGAAGAATTCCAGTTCTTAACAAATAAAGGATTTTTAAATTAAGCCTCTCATCTAGAAAATGTGTAATATAAGACCTTCCAAAACAAGCTCAGAGCTAATTTTTTTTCCGTTAAAATATTTCACCTATCTTCTAAACATTTTATTATACACCCGTTCTGCTCATGGTAAAAGCCTTGGTGATTTCAATAAAAGCATTTAAATAAAGATAATTTCAGCGTTTAAAGTAAGAAAACCAAAGAGCAATTAAACACAAATTGCTATACAATAATGCTACTACTAAAAAAAAAAAAAAAAAGATTCCACAGAAAAATTTGAGACGATTTTAAAAGCATGAAAGTATTTTTGCTTGTAAAAGATATCTATCAAAAACTGATACTGAGGATGTATTTCTGAGCACACCCAGGAATGCAAAATAAAATTATGTACAAAGCAGTGTACACATTCAGCAACTATGTGTGAACACTGTGCCAAATCTCATTATTTTAGGCCAAAAGAAACATCAGAACATACAAACCGGCAACCACATTTTCAGAGGAAACTGTTGTACTTCAAGTCAAACATTTGCTAAATTATGTCAGTGCACTGAAAAATGCCCTAAACCCTCCTTATCCTGTCTAGCTGTATTTTTCATCTTTCCCTCTATCTCCTCTTTTGGTCTCTAACTACAGTTCCTCTATCTGCTGCTATTCCCTGGAGCTGAGAGGACTAGATAAGAGTTGCCTGTGACGGCAGAGAGTGGTGTTAAATTATCTAGGGGTAGAAGAGACCACCACGCTAAAAAAAAAAATCATGTGTGCACTGCTAATTTCCATGCAGGCTTGTTTAAGTGGAAGAACCAGATGCATAAACCCTTTAAAATAATTACACCTGTGGGTTGGGTGGGTTGGGGTTTTTTGCCTCCATCAGAACATCCAAGCCAGTAAACAAACATATAAATGGTGCATTTTAATATCAGTGTATGTGGGGAGAGGACTATATTTATAGCAAATTTCACTGAATCACAGAATTTCAGGGGCTGGAAGTGCCCTTGAAATATCATCCAATCCAAACCCCCTGCCAGAGCAGGAACACCTACATCAGATTACACAGGAATGCATCCAGGTGAGTTTTGAATATCCCCAGAGAGGGAGACTCCACAACCTCCCTGGGCAGCCTGTTCCAGTGTTCTGTCACTCTCAGAGTGAAAAGTTTTTTCCCTCATATTTACATGAAACTTCTTAGGCCTCAACTTCACCCATTGCCCCTTGTCCTGTCATTGGGCACCACTGAGAAGAACCTGGCTCCATCCTCTTGGGACTCACCCTTCACATATTTATAAACACTGATGAGGTCACCTCTCAGTCTCCTCCAAGCTAAAGAGACCCAGCTCTCTCACTGTCTCCTTGTACAGAAGATGTTCCACTCCCTTAATCATTGTTGTGGCCCTGTACTGAACTATTTCAAGGAGTTCACTGTCTTTCTTGAACTGAGTGGCCCAGAACTGGACACAATATTCCAGATGTGGCCTCACCTTTCATTTCAAAGACATAAAGACATATAAAAGGTATCTTCCACATATACCATGAAAACAAAGAATCTGAAAGTTTCATACGCTGTGCAGTTTGTCATCCTTAAGTTCTGAAAATACAAAGCAGCTGCCACTTGAAAGACTAAACTGAAAATTATGGCAGTAGCATGGGAAAAACCCACATGGAAACAAAAAATTGGAGGGAAAAAAAAATCTAGTTAAAAGACATACTAAGCACAATTGTATACATCTGAGTTTCTATGAACTGATCAGGAGATCCATTGTCTTTATTAAATAAGGTTTCTTGCCAAGACTACCGATACACTTTATTAAACACTTACTTGTTTACAGCCTGCAGACACCTGTCCATTGAGAACTGGACAGAGACCAGCTAGAAGAGTTATCCTCACACAACTAAAGCTCCATATGTTCAAAGGGCTACAGGAATGAACTCTGCTAGTAATTCCTCACAGTGTCATCCTTAATTTGGAACATCCTCATCATGGGTTCACTGCAGAGCAGAAGGATGGGAGGGAGGCATAATAACACTCCCGACAGTGAGCAGAATAGCAGTGCCAAGGATAAGGAACTGATAACCTTGCTATTGTTCCTTTGAAGTTTGATGACCAAAAAGACTTCTGTTCTGTCAGGAAAATCTATGCATAAGCATAGCTGCTAACACAGTATAATTAGTATTTTTTTTCCCTCTTCTAAAAATAAATGGCTGTAGCTTTACCTTTTTCTATTGTCAGTTATATTAATAGAGACAAGCAGAGAATCTACTCAACATAGAAGTGATAGATATTTTTTCTTTATTTATTTTAAAGTAGTAGGTAAGTATTACAGTATCAGGTATTTTAATCACCCTAAATCCTTCCTGTCTCATGGGAGCAACCCACAGATACTGTTAAGGACAAGCCAAAAAGAGGCTAATCAGTGTAGAATAGAGACTTGTTTATTACAAATATATACATCACTTTAAAAAAAATCTAACTCTTAATCAGCATGAAAAGAGTTTTTGAGAGAAATTATATGGAAAAGTGATGCTGAATTTTGCCCTTTATGAAATTTTTATTTTTTTTTTTTTTTATTGGTATAAGCAAGTGGACAGGTAATATTGCTATTTGTGAAGGTAGGAATTGACAGGAATTCCCTAGGCAGGGCTGATCTCAGTCAGTATGTTACTAAACTACCAGGACAGATTTCTGTTTGTAGAGATATACACTGCATATGAAAAGCAAGATTTACAAATCATCCCTAGGGTAGGAAAGACAATAATGTAACACTAAATTGGCTATTAAAAACCAACTCTCATTATTTTCAGTTGGAAATATTATGCTCTTTCCACCACCCCACCCCCCTCCCCTCTAAAGATGGTGTGGTGGGTAAACGCCCTTTTCTGAAAACAAAAGAAGAAAGCAGGGTGGAGGGCTTGCAGGTACTTTACCCTCCCTGAAGGGCGTTTCCCCCTGGGAAAGCTGAGTCTGTTCCACTACCCCCTCCCTGCCCAGCTAAGGTATCAAAAGCAGGATGTCATAGCTGTTGGATCTCCTTTTTGGCTCCTGCCTCTGCTGGATGAGAGCTACTGCAGCTGCCCTCCTGCTCCTCAGCCACGTGGCTGGACCTGATCCTTTTCCCTGCCGCCTCCGCACCTCCTCAGAGAAAGACTGTTTTTGTATTATTCTTTCCTGTCCCCCTCCCATCCATTCTTGTTCCTTGCCCTTGCGAACCGTTTTTTTTCCCTGTTATTGTCATATATATAATTTGAAGAAAAAATTGTTTGCCTCTCTACTTCCAAGCTGACTCCAGATTGTTGTTTAGTGGATTTGCTCCTTACCCTTATTTTTCCCTCTCCCTGTTTGGGGGGGGGGGGGGGGGGGGGGGGGGGAGGAGTAGGGGAGAGATTCTCAGCCTTTTCCCCATTTGAGCTTTTAACTCTCAGTTAAGGCTCAAACCACTACAGATGGCAAATGCATAACATTAACACACGTAAGACGACAAAGGGACAGTTTGATTTTCCACCCTTCTCTAACTGAACAAGTACGAATCAAAGCATTACAGTGGTTCCATTTCTACACGACACAGTGGGTCTGTTGGACAAATTTTCATCACCTTGAAGATTTGGGTTACAGAAACATCAAAGAGCAAAGCACAGCACTGAATAGAGTAAGATGATTACAAAGGGGAATTTTTTTCCACTAAATTCTCAATTCACAAATACAATGCAAAAAGAAGTTATGAGGCCCTCATGAATAAAAACCCCCACCATCTAATAAATAAATTTGAAAAATACATTGTGGGAAAGGCCCAGAGTCCTGAAAAGAAGTTAGCATCTCAAAGGAACTTACAACAGCAACAGAACATCATTCAACATTGTGAACAGTCATGAGGTTCAGAAGGCATTGTTAATGCAAGAGGATGTGTAATAATAGACAGAAAACAATCAAAAGCAGTTGAATACACAGGAACCAAAGCCACCAAGAAACCAAAAAGAGGGGCAAATGGAGGTAAATATTAGGTGAACATTTTGGAAGAGAGACAGGCAACACTGAAGCTAGTAAGAAAGATGACAAACTAAAGAACAGCAGAAGGTATTTTAAAAATAAAACATCCAAAAGAAAACAAGACAATGGCCAAAAGAGGATTAGATGCAGCATCTTTATCAGCCCAGTGAAAACCAAAATTATAAAGCCTTTGAAATGAACATAATAATAATACAGAGAAAACAATAGATTAAATACAAAGCAAATCACAAATCAAGATATATTAGTTACATTCAAGGCTGTTTGCCATTCCAGGCAATATTTCATTTTCCATTTCTGTTATGGGACTATACTTTAATGCAAACAAATATGCTGTATCTTCAACCCCCCCACTCTTAAGAGACAACTATTAAGACTCAAAAGGTAGTATCTCCTAAGCTAGCAAGGATACAGGTGCTTTGAAAAAAATTTCTCTTCCTATGGCACTATCTATTCTAAGACTTTAGTACCAATTAAATTACTTAAGAACTAGCTCCCTATTAATTATGCAAGATAGCCACCACTCTTGTCAACCCTCCTTGAAAATATAAGGACTTGAGTGAAGAGAAAGAGCTGGTCTGTGGAGTCTGGGTATTACACTCCTAATTACTTTAAAGGTTAACATTACCTAGATTATAAACTATTTAGTGCCATGAACTTTTCTCACATGTCCTTATCACAAACTACCCAAGAGGCTCTAACAAGACAGATGTTTTTAGGTCACTGCTACAACATATATTAAACAGTATTGCTGTGAACATACCAGTAAGAACTGAAGAGACAGCAGAAGAAAAATTCATCGTAGAGACTGAACATTAAGCTCATTTCAACCTGGTTGTGAATATTGTGTTGTGAGCTGTATTTCATTGCACTTTAAATGGCTATTGGTGATGTAGTTAGATTAACACCTATACATTGGTTGTTATAGTAAATCTCAAATTTAGGTTGTGTGTTCAGTTGAACTAATTTCCTTTAAACATCATAATTAGGGCACTCAGTCTTAGATGGTAATGTGGCACACAAATTCAGACTAACAGTTTTCTGATCATTGTCTAATAATTCTGTGTGGCCTGAAGTGAAAGCTTGTACCAAGAGAATGCAGATATCTCTCAATTTGTCCATATCTGTGCATCTATAAAGATGTACTGTGTTGGTAGATGTGTGTAATATTTATCAATTTTAAAATGAAATGTCAGTGAAACATTTAATTTCATAAGAAAGCAGCAGCTTTCAGTTCACAGAGACTGCAGAAAAAGATGGTAGGATTTACTATTACTGAAGAATCATTTCGAAGTTCTCACAAAGACTTGTCCACTGGTGCCCTTAAATATACAAGTGACCACAGTTTACTTTTTATAAAATACCAACAGTTTAGTGCTAAGTAAGGCAGAAATAAAGGCTAGTTTGAATGTCCTATACTTCAAGTGAAACTGATCTATCCTTTCACAAAATTTCATATTTGTTAACTTTCCTTAGACAGGGTTTGCATCATAAACTCACTTAAATCTTTCTCTTATTTCTTTATTCTGTACTTGCATTTTAATTTAAAACTGGATAATGTATAAGGAAATGGTTTTCTAATGAATAATGTGATTTATGAACTTTGGATCTTGCTTTAAGTACGTATGACAAGTCAAAGAAAAGTAGACTCTTTGTTATTCACCACCAAAACTGGAAGGTCCAAAACCTCAAGTCTTTTACAGACCATGTCCAATTTGTGACAATATTCTTCTACTTTCCCAGCCATGTACATTTTGAAGAGATCAAGGCAATCAGCAGTTCAGTTTTGCATTTCACTTCATCCAGCAGACAGGCATAGCATCTTCCTACCCACTCTGTCATACTAAGTCTTACACAGCACTCTATGTGTACAAAAAAAATTCCACTTGTCTATGGAACATGCAAACACAGTTAATCCTAGAAATTCTGCTTTTCCAAGGGAAATGTGATTTCACAGGATATTAAACCTCTTTTAAAATGATGATATTTTGAGACCAGAGTGCTTCTGATTATTATTATTATCCTTTTAGTAAAAAAAAAAAAAACAAAAACCAAAAAACCAAGCAATGCTGCTAAACAGATGTTGTTTTAAATCCTCTTGTGAGCACATAGGAGGAGTTCCACCTAAGAACATTTTCATGTCTGAATAATACTCTAAAAAATAAAACAAAACAAAAAAAAAAAATTAGTGCTCTACAGATTTTGAACTTTCCAGTTGTCTAAATAAAGTATAGCAATAAAAACCTGTGCAAGATGCTACAGTAGCTTAAGCTTTTCTTACTAAAAACAAACAAACAAACAAAAAACCCCACCCCACCCTACATAGCTAAAAGCAAGGCCTAAAAGCTGCCTGAATTGTTCTTCCCATCCTGTATCCATGAAACTGATTAATCCTATCCAGGTGCATTGCTTTTCATCTGTTGCTAGTGAATTGTCAGGATTTTTTACTATTATTAATTTATTTTAGATCATTCATGCATCCTTTAGAAGAAGGATGCTAATGGCTTATGAGGCTCATTATGACAGTGTATGTTAGCCTGATTTCAGGACAGGTACTGCTGAAAAAAAATACTTATTAATTCAGTCATAATGAACAATATCAGCCATTGCGAGAAAATATCACATGTGGAAGGAAAAACACATGAAGCTGGCTGAAAAGAAAAAAAAAAAGTGGTGCACATCAAATATTCATTGTGCTCCTAATTAGTATTCATTTCTAGTTTCTCCTAGTAACAAAAGAATGTGACAAAAAGATATCACTTCGCTCACCAAACTTTCCCTTTTCTCAGACTATAAAGAACATGGCAACAAAAGCCAGTTTCTCGGTGTGTTTATTTCTATGTATTAATATATTTCAGAATTTTCTGAGGAACCACTTCAGTCCAATGCAACAAATGCTAGAGGCAACAGTAGGCTATTTATGAAAATTTTCAGCTGAATAGCTTTGCCATGTGATTTCAACAACTGTCAGTACTAATAGAAGAAGAAATTGTACATTAAAATCTACTTATTTCAATAATCTAGTATGTGCTCTAGACTACCTCTTAGTGTTTCAGTTTGTCTTTCCCACCCCAGCCCTGACCATTCACAGAATCACAGAAACATTCAGGTTGGAAAAGACCCTCAGTATCACCAAGTCCAACCCAGAACCCTACAAGGTTCACCCCTAAACCATATCCCTAAGCACCACATCCAAACCACCTTTAAACACACCCAGGGCTGGTGACTCCACCACTTTCCTGGGCAGCACATTCCAACGCATGACCACTCTTTCCCTAAAATTTTTTTTCCTAATGTCCAGCTACCTACCCAGGGGCAGTTTGAGGTCATTCCCTCTTGTTCTATCACTAATTACCTGTGAGAAGAGACTAGCATCGTCCTGGTGCAAGACCAGGAAATAGGAAACAGAAAAATTAAATTCACTTCTCTATTCACCCTGTCTGACCAGCTGAACGCCTCAGTTACTTCATGAAGGCATTTTAAATGGTAGGCATTTCAAATGGTTGGCATTTCATTTAAACCAGGCTCCTAGGATCACTTTTACAAAGGTCCATATTATAATTTCACTAAGATTTTTTTTCAGAAGTCATGCCTCATGTCACCCTGTATCAACTGACCTTTGCATTCTGCATGGCACCTTCTCCTTAGTACTGCAGCATTTTTCTCAGGGAATGGCAGAACACCAAAAGTGAGAAAAATAGTCAGAAATATGACATAAATCACTGATAAAATACACTGTCAGACACCATACAAACAGAAACCCCCGTCTGAGGAGCTCTGATCTATGTATTTTGGCATCACAGGATTATCTTAACTTTTTGTCAGACTGTTGCCCATGCCTAGCTGGCATTGGAATTGTCCAATGAAGAACCAGCACAAATTTTAGGATAAAGTATTTATCCAATGCACAAAGTCCTAATGTTTCTGCAGTCTGCATGGCCTCTAGTCTTAGCCTCAAGTGATGTTTACATTACGGTGTTGTGTTTGCATACATAGATGAATGGTGATGTGTAGAACTGAGGATCTCTCATAAAGATCTAAGAGCAGTTAAATCACTACAGTTCTTTCAAGAGCATCCTGTATATACACAAGGGCTTCAGAATATGTAAAAGGAAAGTTTTGATTACAGGAGTTGTGTCCTTGTTGAGAACACTTTCCACTTGCTAAGTTTCTCGAATTTCTGTTTCTGCAGAAATGTGATCACAAAAAATTTCATCCTGCAAATTTTGTGTGACAGAAATAAACTGTAGGTGTTAATATGTCTATTTATTTAATATGTATTTTACTACTAGTTAGGATTATTATTAAGTGAAAGGTTAAGCAGAGGTCATGATGTAATCATAACATTTCTGACAGAAATTTGATTTGTTGCTCAAAATAGACTCAAAAGTTAGACATGTTAAGCAGTTAAGTATAGATCTGGCAAAATAAATATAACTAAACCAACACATATAGAATAGAATAAACCAGGTTGGAAGAGACCTTCAAGATCATCGTGTCCAACCTATCATCCAACACCACCTAATCAACTAAACCATGCAACCAAGCACCCTATCAAGTCTCCTCCTGAACACCTCCAGTGATGGTGATTCCAGCACCTCCCTGGGCAGCCCATTCCAGTGGGCAATCACTCTCTCTGTGTAAAACTTCCTCCTGACCTCCAGCCTGAGCCTCCCCTGGCACAGCCTGAGACTGCGTCTTCTTGTTCTGGTGCTGGCTGCCTGGGAGAAGAGACCAACCTCTGCCTGTCTACAACCCCCCTTCAGGTAGTTGTAGACAGCAATAAGGTCACCCCGAGTCTCCTCTTCTCCAGGCTAAGCAGCCCCAGCTCCCTCAGTCCCTCCTCATAAGGCTTGTGTTCCAAGCCCCTCACCAACTTTGTTGCCCTTCTCTGGACATGCTCCAGCAAGTCAACATCCTTCCTAAACTGAGGGGCCCAGAACTGGACACAGGACTGGAGGTGTGGCCTAATATATATATAAATTAGAACGGTGATTAGGTAGGTGGAACTGACCCTGGGTTGATATTGATTACTTTGATTATACGGAGTAGTACACATGAGGGAAGGATCCTTCCATCTCACCTGTCTGTGAGGAAGCAAACTTTGTCATTGTTCCATTTGGTTATTCTGTAGATGATCAGGAGGAACTGGCTCAAATAGTTTTGAGTCCTGAATGTTTGTAAGCAACCTAGCCAGGAAGACAGGTTTTTAAGGAGGAAAGAAGGAACACAGGAGCATGTGAACAAAACCCAGGGATCCTGTAGTCATTCCTACATATATATAACAAAGAACACTCCTAGCTGTCTGCCACACTGGCAAGCTATTGCCACCCTTACATCTATCCCTGCTTCTAGTGTTTGCTTTCTTTAATACATAGCAATTTGTGATTCTGCCACATTAGTTCAAGCCTGTATAGCACATAACACTAGGTGGAAGGGAATTTATAGCAGTGATTCTAAGAGCATCTGCTTTGACAGGTCTTTTCATGTTAAAGGCAAAGCAGTAACTAGTAAAATCACCCAAAGCAGTGGAAGTCTCAGGCTAGATGTCAGATGGCTCGGAGGAAATAAAGGCAGACAGTTTTAATTGTAAATGCTATACGCCCCACACAGGTCTGAAACATGTTTCTCTCAAGAAAAAGGGAAAAACAAAACAAAAACACAACCCAAAAATGTTTCTTTGTAAGACTATTATAAAAGCCTGGGATGGTAGAAATACAAGAGTACTTCCAGAAACTGCATTCAATTTGACTTTGATTTAACTGATCTCTAAAGAGGCCTGTAGCAAGTATACAACCTGTAAAAATTTTGATGTAGTTGAACTCTCACACAAGGCTGACAGTCAATCAGCACTTGCTGCTTTATCCAGTTATCCAAACATCTTAACCTTTTCAGTCAAAACTAAAGGGATCACATCTGATGATATTTATTTCTACTTCTACCTTCAAGCCTTCATAAATGCATTTTGAATTACCACCATGATGTAGCATACCTCAGAATACAGGTAAATATATACATACAATTCAGTACATAAAAGGACCTAATTTAACAACTCTCTTGTAACTCTTCAAGCTTTTACATACTATTTTATTGAAGTTTGTTAACGCAGGAGAAGAAATAAATGTTTACCAGATTCAGACTTTAATTACTACTGAAAAATAAAGATTCTTTTTTGAAAACCACTATAGACTGCAACAGTAGCAGAAAGTTTTAGGAATGCTCTGAAGTTTCAAATTCAGGGTATTCACTTATTAAAGGTTTGGTGGCTAATGGATTGCACATTTACTACTGCAGGAAATGGTAAATACCCTTAACAATTAAAAAAAAAAAAAAAAGAAAATGAAAGGCTGCAACAATATAAATTAAACACCTCCATAGGTTTGGGCAAAAATGTATCTTAAAAAAGAAATAAACAGTTATAAAAATTTCTTCCTTCAGCTTGAGAATCTGTTAGCAAAATCAGGCACAGGCCACGGGATTGCAGGTTTAATATCTTGTGTAATAGTAGTGTCAGTGGTAAATACACTTTTTCGGTTCGGTAGGTAGCAGTAAAATAGCAGTGGGCTTGAATTATTCCTCATCTGAATGACATTTTTGAACTACAATATAATCATTAATCACATGTGACCCTTATGCACAATAAAAAGTTTGCTCAGACATTTCACAAAGTTTGCTTAGTTGAAACTAAGCAAATTTCAGTAAGAAGGCACAAAGGGTTCTCCATTTTCTTATTATAATATTTCAGATGCAAACAACAATCTAATCACCGAGGAGCTAGCACCCAGAGTAATTAACAGCTCTGAAATGAAGGAAGCTCCTTTCCTATAACTAAAATTATACAAACTGTCAGACCTTTCTCTCAATTACTTTCCCTCTATTCCTCATGCATATAACTCCCTGAATTACACTACATCAGTAAAAAAAGTATTGACAACTGCAGGCAGAAAATGAAGGAAATTTTCATTTGCAACAGAGACAAACAAGTGTACAGGTAATTTACATGGCATAGCCTGTACAAAAGGTAACAGGCTTAATCTCTGCATAGCAGACCAAAAGCAACACAACCACAAGTCTGGAGGCTTACGCTGGTCCGCACAAAATAAAAGCCATGATTTCAGAATTTAATTTTGAGAAAGTCTTTAAATGTGAATTACCTTTTGAACAAAGCCTCTGCTCTGCCCTGGTGAAATCACACCTGGAATACAGCATCCAGTTTTGGGCTCCCCAGTTTGAGAGGGACAAGGATCTACTGGAGAGAGTCCAACAGAGGGCTACCAGGATGACTGGGGGACTGGAGCACTGCCCTATGAAGAGAGGTTGAGAGCCCTGGGGCTGTTTAGTCTGGAGAAGAGAAGACTGAGAGGGGATTTAATAAATGTCTATAAATATCTGAGGGCTGGGCATCAAGAGGGAGGGGACAGGCTCTGCTCACTTGCACTCTGTGATACAAAAAGGGGCAATGGATATAAACTGCAGCATTGGGACTTCAGTACCTGCATTTGGGTTGTCCCACTTGTAGAAATGATGATCTATTTAAACAGCTGGTATGCTAGTGACAATTTGTAAACACAACAAGAAAAGCTGCTGAATTTCACCATAGAGCTCTTCAAAATGTAAGTGCTTCTCAGCACACAGCTGCATGATAGCCAGAGATACTACAAGCAAGACAGGTGAATAGAAATGAAACACTAAAAAGAATTCCTGCAATCAGAGGCTGCGTACAGTTTATACCAATACCACTGTAAGCGACTTTGCCAAACCTATGGGTTTTTTAATACACTGAGTTATGGAAGAACTTACAGAAGGTAAGTATTAAGTCTTGAATTGTACCAGAAAATTAAGAGTGATTTATCTTTGTCAAAATCAGCCTATTAAAAAAAAAAAAAAAAAAAGGAAGGGAAGGATCTATTTTTAAGCTGTTAAAGTGCTGGACACAAGTCTCACTTCAAATCCTCTAAAACTTTCCAGGGGTAACAGCATGAGAAAGAGTCCTGTGTGGAACACCCAACAGCCACATCTGGTTGTGTGCCCATTTCAGTCTTCTTTCTGAGCATAATGTACAACCAAACCTCCTACTTATTTTACTATTCCATCTGTTTAGGCACATTCTGTAACTGCTCTGCATCATTATGCTGGCACACAAATACTGCATCCAGCAAAATTTTAAGACTCATCATAAAATGCTATTGTTTTTTGCAAATAAAATAGCAGTAATTTAATGATTGTGAGCACAGGCATCAGAGTGAAAAAGAATTCCTGTGCTGTGATGGATAACCAAGATATCTGTCAGTGTTTCCTGATCATATGCTTGTCCTTATGCTACTGACTTAAACTTCAAAGGTAGAAAGATTTCTTCAAAATTCAACTCTAAAGAATTCCTTATTTTCTTTAGAGGAAACCTAATGGAATCCTCTTTTCCATTCTCAGCTTCATGCCAGCTTCATTTGCTTCGTTGAGTGTATTTTTTACAATGTAATATATCCTACTATTAGCAAGACATCCTTCTTTGAAACTCCCATCTCTCTCCTGCCTCTGTCTCCAAAATTAAAGACTGAGCTAGACTACTATTATCTGCTGTATAGGGAATAACATTTAAATGATGATGAAACAGTGCTCAGGAAAGTTTTACAAAACTCTGGGGAACAGAAGGCACTGCAAGTCTTTGTTTATTGCTGCTCAACAGATAATAGATTGTTCAGACGACATTTTAAAAGGTTTAGGTGTTTGGGTTTTTTCTAGTGAAAACTAATAGAATATTTTAACTGTATCTTCAACAGATTTATCTGCACAATATATTTCCTTGTGGGATCAAAGTGTTTACCTCTAAACAGGACAGGGATCTACTTGAGAGAGTCCAAGAGAGGGCTATGTGGATGATTAAGGGACTGGAGCTCTGCCTTATGAAGAGAAGCTGAGAGCCCTGGGACTGTTTATTCTGGAGAAAAGAAGACTGAGAAGGGATTTAATAAATGTCTATAAATATCTGAGGGCTGGAGGTCAAGGAGGAGGGGACAGGCTCTGCTCACTTGCACCCTGTGATAGGACAAGGGGCAATGGATATAAAGTACAACACAGGAGGTTCCAGCTCAATATGAGGAGGAACTTCTTCTCTGAGGGGGTCACAGAGCACTGGAACAGGCTGCCCAGAGAAGTTATAGAGTCTTCTCTGGAGACTTTCAAGACCCATCTGGATGCATTCCTGTTTGACCTGTGCTAGATTCTATGGCCCTACTCTGGCAGGGGGGTTTTACTTGATGATGTTCAGAGGTCACTTCTAACCCCTAACATGCCGTGATCCTGCAAACTGTCTATAACTCAGTGCTTGTGAACACATCTACCTATTATAAAGTAGCTTAAATATTTCCAGTTATCTAAATAAATAACATAATCTGAAAATTCTCTGCTAAACTTAATGCCTGGGTGGGGTTTTTTTGTTTGTTGTTGTGTTGGGGTTTTTTTGTTTGTTTGTGTTTTTTGTGTGTGGGGGGAGTTGTTTGTTTTAATAAAATATAATCAGCCTTACACTTCTCTTGCAGAAAGAATGTCACCTAATTAATCTGCCCAGTTTTGCATCACAGGTTACAGATGGCTGAGGAAAATGATAACTAATTTCTGTACTGATGTTTGTTCAAGTTACCTAGTGAATTAATGAATCTATCTATTGAAATTGGGATTAATGTGTTGAAAACTCACAGATTATGAAAAAAAAGTAAATTATTTACTATGCAATGAATTATTTTTTAAAAAATACTATCAGTTTATTTTGTTGCACAGGGCAATAAAGTAATTTGTTGGGGGAAGAGCCATGAGAGTGGGGGAGGGCTGGTGGGAAGAACTCAGGTGAGAAAAAACTTGTAGCAGGAAGCAGGACACAGAGTGGGAGGGGACAGATGGAGGGAAACATGCATGGTGAAAACAACAATGTTCCATCTTCAATAATGTCAGAAACTACAGGAAAATGTAATGTACCTAGAACAAAATAAAACTTTACTATTAAGCTATTTTGCCATCCCTGACTGCTCAATACAAAACTGCTGACCTGAAAAGCAAAGGCTGCATGCAGGTGTACTTTCCACTTTATGTGATGCTGAACTTTTGACTAGTCTTGAGCTCTAACGTCAAGCAGACACCTCTGCCTCTCTGAATGTCAGAGCACCTAAGCCCAAAGAACTGAGCTCAGTCAAAAGCAGCCATCAGCTAATGAAACAACAGAGCACCAACATGAAATGCCCAGGAGCAGAATGAGCTCAGTCAGGAGAGCCTGTTGGTTATATGTCCTGGGCCCCACCCACCACCCTTGGGAAAGCAGCAGGGGAAACCACCAGAATGTACAAAGGAAGCCAGAGGAGCAGCAGTGAGTTCTCATCTGCCTTCATCTCACAAAAGGCTGAACAGAGAAACCACCTTTACGGTTCTTTTACTGCAGGTACACCTATCGTATCAGCTGGCCATTTGGACTCACCCTCATGATCACCCTGGCTGAACTAGAATCCCATAACAGAACTAGATGGGTCCCAATAGACAGAAGCCACACACAAAAGCCATGGAGATGCAAGAAACGTATCAGAAACTGTATCAAACAGCCTAATTAACATGTAAGTAGCTAGAACAAAAACAAATTGCAAAACAACAAAAAACATTCTAGTACATGTGGCGATAAAAAAAGATGAAGTCTCTGCCTGTCTCTGAAAAACTCAAGAGGAGATCTGAGCTTACAACTGATGTCTTTGGGGTACCTGATACCAAAGAGAAATATACTATCAGACAGAAACCAGACTGCTCTGGAACACAGATGTCTTCAGATGTTCTCACAGAACAAGAGACATTAAGAGAGGTACCAAAGAAATCTTGAGGATACAATGAACTCAAAAGGAAATTGAACAAAGTACAGATATCTTCAGGGGACCAAGGACCAAACTAGAGATGTATTAAATGGCTGAGAGGACAGAAAGACCAGTAGGTGTAACAGATGTCAACTCAGAAAGGATTTTAGGTGTAGAAGAAGAGTGCAGAGTGCCCTTCTGGCTAAAAAAAAAAAAACCTCTGATGTGTAGGAAGTGCCTTGTGAGAACTTGACAGAGTCCTGAGGGGGTCAAAGAAGCCCCAAAGAGAACAATGAGGACATTTTAAGGGGATGAAAAAAAAAAAAAATTGAATGCTTTCAGGGAGGTAAGAGCTGAAATGAAGGCATCTTAAACAGTGAAGAGGAAAATGAGAGCTCTAAAGTGCACCCAAAAAAAAAAAAAAAAATCCAAAAGGAGCTGAAGTCCTACAAGAGTTCTGAGAAGTACAAGAAAATACCCAGATGTTGTTATAGAGGGTAGAGAAATTAGGAGGGGGCAGAGTAAGAAAATGCTGCCTCTTCTCTCCCTAGCTACCAATCTCATATATAAAAATACAATGTTCCAGCCTCAGGCAATTTAAAAGATCAATACCATCTGTTATGTATTACTGGCAAATTACATACTGGCATCTTTACATGTTGTTGCAAACCCCCCACATTATTAGCATATTCAGGATTGGGAATAGCACAGATTAGTCTTCCCTAACTACAAAGCTACACCTGCAGTTTTTAATACTGATCCAACAAATCCTTGCTCATGAGAATACTTATTATGCATGTGAATAGAAAGTACTGTTTTAATTCCCTGATTTTCCATTAGGCCACAACATGCTTCCCACTGACTTGTACCATATTCAGGGTCCTTCCCTAGGGCTCCCAAGCAGGTGGATAAGAGCTCAGATTACTCAAAAAGACTTGCACAGCCTCTACCTCCTTGCCACACATGGCAAACTTTGCTGCTTTGTATTGCACTACATGAAGACAGCAACACTGCCTGCTCAGTACCTCTAGGTGGGTGGAAATAATTGGTACCTTCTACATGCGGGAGCAAGTACAGGAATAGTAACTGTACTGCTCCCACATGACCAACACAGTCATCATTTTTCTCAGTCATATGTTTGGGTGGAAACCCAACTGTCCCTGAATTGCAAATCACTGTGGTGCTTGTAGGACAGTTACAGGAGCTGCTGTAGCTCTCTCTCATATCCTTCACCATATGAACTGCCTTGAAAGCCCAACCCCAGCAGACAGGATGTGGGGATATGTAGGCTTTATGAGCAATTTCAGTTCAGTCCTTTTGGGAATATAACACAGTCACTTTTCCTTATTTTTTTTTTTCTTGCATACAAATAGTCTAGATGCATAGTTCAAGTACCAGATGCCTGGAGATATTTTGCAAGTTAAGAGAAGCCTGCATTTTTTGTAAGCAGTGTGTACCATCTTGCATTACTGAACAAGACTCTTCAGTAAATTTAAACATAAATTAGTGAATTTACTTAAAGCGTGATTCCATAGTTTAAATGTTTCACCAGTGAGTGTTACTCAGGATATTTTCCTAGTTCAAATTGCAAGTTGTTGGGTTTTTTTTTAATGAATAGAAGACAAAGGAAGTTGTTGAACAAAACACAAAACGTGGTGCTTACCGAGCTGACTCTGTGCTGTGGAAATGATGCTTCAGATGAAATGAGTTTTCAGCTGGCTGTCCTGGAAAAAGAACATGGAGAGCTGCATTATTATGTGGTACTCTGAGATGACAAGGTGACACACAAGGGAATCATAATGTGGCCCAGCAAGACTTATTGCCAGCTGAAGCTGCAGATAAAATTGTCACAAGTTCACAGAATGGTTCCCTGAGCTGACATCAAGTGATAGATTAGTGTACTGCCAAGAGAGTAAATATTTGAATTTCTAAGAGCATTCTGCAAATGCAAATAGCCTGAGTGCACTACAGACAAAACACACAGGATTTCTATTATAAAGAAGTAAGGTGTCAAAATAAAGTTTTGAAACACAATCCATGGCATTATAGCACCTTGCATAACCTGTTGTGCATTTCAGCAGCAGTGTCCAGATGCTTGGTAATGTCAAAAGCAGCAAAGAGCCCCACATGACAATGGGTTTATGCTTTACTACACAAGTGAAAAATAGTATAGTTCTCTGACACAGGGCTCTCCTTGGGTCTCCAATACCGTCATGCTTTGTGCTTCCTTGACCATTAAACAAGATGTGCAAAACCAAATGTTTTAACTTTTTTAAACATCAGAAGGAAACTGACTGCTAGTGCAAATGACTTAAGTGCTTTGTGCTGAGAAATGACAGGCAAAGAAAATTTGAGTTGTCACCATTGTTTATTAGAAACAAGTGTTGAGAGAATGGTAACTCAACTCAGGGCCAGTTTCAGGCTTGGTGACAAGTGTGGATCCTATGGATTCAGCAAGAACTGGCAAAGGTCCAAAACAGAAGCCTTGTGCCAAGTGGGAGAGACTAATCTTAAGGAAGAAGCCCAAAGCAGATCTCTGGATACAAAGAACTAAATAGACAATAAGATACAAATTCCGTGGATTAGAAAGAAGGATCTGATTGCAGAGGATGTCCACAGAGAAGGACAGAGACTGTGCTGTGAAGTTTTATTTAAAAGAGACACTAATCCCAGCACGTATGTTGAATCAAAGAAACCAATAAGAAAGCTGTAGGCAGTGGGTCAGACTGTGGGGGAAAATAGATAAATCAATATAATTTAACTCAGCCTCAGCCCACTGGCTAGAACAGGGGGGTATTTAATTTTTTTTTCTCCTTCCCCCAACATGTTATCAAACTAATTCAAACAATGTTTTGGACTGCATCAGACTTTTAATTTGTTAGGTTCCTTAATATCACCTTTCACTTCTAAACAAAGCACACTCAGAACTATCAATCTCCATAGTAGCAATTTGTTTTGTTTTGTTTTTTGTTAAATTACCTTTTGTTTATGCGGCAGGTTAGGCTGGGTGCTTCCTGGTCTGCCACATAAAGTTACACCTCCAGTGTCCTGAGTGTCCATTCTTTTATCCCACGTGGGGCAAAAGAGTATCTGTCCAGCCTATCACCCAACACCATCTAATCAACTAAACCATGGCATCAAGTGCTTCATCCAGTCTCTTCCTAAAAACCTTCAGTGATGGTGACTCCACCACCTCCCTGGGCAACCCATTCCAATGGCCAATCACTCTTTCTGTGAAGAATTTCTTCCTAACATCCAGTCTAAACCTCCCCTGGTGCAGCCTGAGACTGTGTCCTCTTGTTCTGGTACTGGCTGCCTAGGAGAAGAGACCAGCCCCCACCTGGCTATAACCTCCTTTCAGGCAGTTGTTGACAGCAGTAAGGTCTCCCCTGAGCCTCCTCTCTTACTGCTGTTTTTACCTCTCAAATAAACCTCACATTAATTGATTTTTTGACTTATCCAGTAAACTTATTTTAAAAAATAATTAACTATTTTATAGTTGTATTGAAATTATTTAAAGAATGGCAAAATGCCATCTACTGTTAAGATTATTGTACTTTGACACAGTATTCATCCAGACACTTGATAAGAAAAATGTATTATCATGTGGCAGAGCAGGATGTGGCTTTAACATTTTTCTTGCTTTTTTTGTGCTTACATTTATGTGACAGAAAAATGCATTCTTCTCAGTTAGCAACTTTAACTGTCTTTTTTTATTTTTTTTAATCAATATTAAGTCCCTTTTAAAAGGAAATAGAAGAGATATGAAAAGTTTGAACTCTGCAGAATCACTTTAAATGTTTAATTTCAGTGACGTAATCAGATACAAAAGTGACACTAAATAACACACATTTATTTCTTGTCCAGACAAATATTTATACAAAGGAATCTTAAGTATTGTAATGATAATCTGCCTCTAATAATGGATTTAATTTCACAGTAAGAGAAGGTTAACGTTAGATGTTAGCTTTAACAGTAATAGTAATATACTCCCATCCCAAATAAAGCACTCATGCTTATAGTAATACATCAGCATCACCTTTCACAAAGTGGATGAATAAATGGCAATTGAAGACCATTTTGAGAGGGAGAAGAAAGAAAACTTTTTTTTTTTTTTAAATGGAAAACAAGAAAGTGAAGAAAGTAAGTCCTGTGATAGCAGATATTTTTCCAATTAACTTTTGGGGGATATTCTGTCAGAGAATCTTTTGTATAAATCCTAATTAGCTGATCCAATGTCCTTTAATTCTCATAACAATAGCAACTCATGAGACTCAGTATATGCCAATTAGATCTCTGGGTAGGAATGACTTGCAGGATTCTTTTGCTCCCCTTTATTGAAATGACAGATACTATGTCCTTCACTAGCTATTCCCTTGCCCATAAAAGAAAGATCTCCTTGGATTTTAATGAGGTTAAAAGAGGTACAAATTATACCAAACAGCCATGTAAAATACTGTTTCTGAAAATAAAATATTTGATAGATCATTTAAAGCTCATAATTTTAGAGGAATTGCTGTGCTTCTGTTGTAATCCTGAACCAGTATTGAGTGTTTACAACCTTCCAGTTCTCTATAATGTTTTATAGTAATACTAAAGCAGTCCACTCACTAAAGACCTAACCTTAGGCCCAAAAGAAAGCCTAAGCAACCAATCAGCTCTCTGTGTAAGATGTGCAGCTGTAAAAGGTAATGAAGATCTTGTTTTCTGATTTCTCCCATACTCTGTTGGAGTCAGAGTTTCTAATAAAAGTGTCACATCCATCATTCAGTTCCATGTTCTGAGAACTGAATAGAATGGAGTCAGCACCAAGATCACAGTATCACAATACATTATAGGTTGGAAGGGACCTCCAGAGATCATCAAGTCCAACCCCCTGCTGAAGCAGGACCACTTAGGGTAGTCCTCACAGGAATGCATCCAGGCAGGTTTTGAATGTCTCCAGAGGAGTCTCCACAACCTCTCTGGACAGCCTGTTCCAGTGCTCTGTCACCCTCACTGTAAAGAAGTTTCTTCTCATGTTGAGTTGAAATCTTCTACGTTCAAGCTTGAACCTGTTGTTCCTTGTTTTATTAGCGTGCAGCACCAAAATGAGATTGGCCACCTCCGCTTGACACCCACCCCTCAGATATTGATAGACATGGATCACATCTCCTCTCAGTCTTCTCAAGACTGAACAGCCCCCACTGCTAAGTTATATCCTGGTTTCACTTCATATACTGAACCCTCCCCTATGTCTACTGTCTCTGGCAGCAAGTAGAGCCAAAGTGCACTCTCCCATGCAGTATGTTTGTGTGGGAGATCAAACAGTGAGCACGCTGTTGAACAAGCCACTCATATCCTAGGTAAAATCATCATTATTTTTAAAAGAAAGGTATTATTCTACATCTAGATAGTAATATATTTAGCTAAGACTATGAATGTCCCAGGAAGCTGAAACTGTTCATCATACCGCAAGAGTGTCTTTGCTTTATCTATTTAAGAAATACTTATCAGCAGCAAAAGTTTCTCAGACTAAGTTTGTAAAGAACAACAGAAAATTATATACTAAAAGTGCAGTGATTTATATAACCCCTGCAAAGGAATGATTCCTGATGAGTCCATACTCAAGACATTGCTAATTAAGTGAAAATTATGCATGCCATGATAAAATAGCTGTTTTCCAGTGATGCTAGCAACATCTACTATCATATCTTGGACAGCAGCATAAAACTTAATTTAACACTGAATTTCACTCTCTTCTTCTACAAGCATTGTGCAATCCATATTGCTAGGTTGGCCTTTGAAATATCTACAGTAGAGGAATCCTACAGAAGAACTCAATCCTGTCTGCTGTATGGGTTTGATATGGACATGAAGAGGAGGAGGAGTCAGTCTGCCTTCTATGTAATTGTGAAAGGTTTCCAGATTTCCACGTTAACTATGAAACCTCTAAGTCACTATAGCTCAGGAACATTTCTGCTTTATAATACAGTCCACATTTACATAAAACCAGAAGCCAATATCTCTCTGCCTAATTAACACAAGCCATTGTTTACAGTCTTACCAGTTCCACTTCTTGAGATCACATATCCCATCAAAGTCAGAAAAATGACAATACTCAGAAAGGGTATTTCAAAATGGAGGAGTCAAACTGCTCAGCATGGAGTAATGAACTACTCATGAGAGACAGGAAAGGAAGACTCTGGCTCATTAGGATTTTTAGTCAGATACAGAAACAGATATTTGTTGATTTCATTTTTTTCCTGAACCTTAAAGAATCTCAAAGAATATGAAAAATAGTTTTAATGGTCCAGAAAACCTTTGGAACTGATTTTCAATGCGCAGAGTTAATCTTCACCCAGACACAAACAGTAACTGTAGTTGGCTATGCACAAACTTCAAATGATTTGTTACTTTGAAGTTTGTCAGGTATCCTCAGGCACCCTGGACTGTAACATATCCAAATAAGAGAATAATAGACAGCAACAACTCTGTTGTACTCTGAAGCTGCTTTACAGAACCTATGGCTTACCTAATTGAGGGTTTGGACCAGTACTGAAATTACAAAATGCGTATGTGCATTGAAAATGATGAAACTGTATCTGTATTACAGGAAACTAAAAGCATAGGATGAGACACATAGGTCATAAAAGGAAAAGAAAGAACTAATTATTGAAGAAAAGAGAAATAATTAATTAAAATGATGAGCTTACAATCAGAGTTAGAAAAAATAAAACTGAAATCCAAGCAACTCTTATGTGCTCTGATTTACATCCAAACAAACACAAACTCAGCTGTGTGAAGGAAATATGTTGAATTTGCCTTTTTTTTTTTTTTCCCCCCAAGCATCCTCTCCACATAAATAAGATGCACATCTAAGCAGTTAGAAAAGTGGCTATGCAGCATTCTCTGTGAAGCATGCAAGAACCAGTGCAGCATACACATTAGCCCTGCAGTTTGCAACCAATGTGTGGCTCTCGCTGGAATCAGTGCCTAGCAGCACTGAAATCCTTGATGCAGCAAAAGGAAGGGAACTTCAGCATTTGCATTGTCTGTAACCCCTTGCAGCACACAGCTCTATCAAGTGCAGGACAAGCCCCTTCAAAGCCACAATAAATAGAGCTCCTTAAGATATGGAAATACAGTACAGGTTTGGAACTGTGTACAATGCAATATCACAGGTTGTGTTTCAAATAGGAATGAAGTAGACAGAAAAATAGCTGAACTGCTGGGCTCAAATAGTTGTAATCAGCTGTGTAAAGTCCAGCTTTAAGGCAGTGACAGGTGGGCAAGCCAGAGGCTGCTCGTGGGCCCCATAGTATTTGCTATCTTCATTAATGGCCAGCACAATGAGAGAGTGCACTGTCATCAAGACTGCAGATGATACAAAATTGGGAGAAGAGGTTGATACACCGGAGGGTTGCACTTGCATTTAGAAGGACCTCAACAAGGGCCAAAGAAGAACTCATAAAGGTCAACAAAGAAATGCAGCCTAGCATGGGGAAAGGAATATCCCTATGCATCAGTCCATGCTGGGGTATAACGACTACCAGATGGAAAGAAGCTTGGCAGAAAAAACCTGAACAGCAGCCAGCAGTATGCCCTGGCAGAAAACAAAGGAAATAGCCACCTGGGTTGCCTTAGTTGGAATACTAACAAATTATAAAATAAGCCTACCAAAAATGTGTTTGCTCTTTGTTATTCTTTATTCTTGTTTTGCAAAGTGGTGGCAGGGGAAATTCTACTGAAGAAGTTTATTTAAAGAGAATCACAGACTGGAAGCAGCTTACAACCAACCATTATTTCATGCTTCCTGACAGATATTGATTATAAATGTGATAGATGTTTGCCTAAAGACCCTGTTCTGAAGCATCCCTAGTGCTGAAAACAGTGTTGAATTGATATGAGAGTTTTTGTTTTGACTAAGAAGAAAGTTTCACTTTCTCTTCAGGTTATTCAACCCATTTATTGAGCCATTAAATTTTATATCAATGGCAAATAGAAAATATTTTCACAAGTACAAGTTAAAATGTTTTAACTTTCCCTATTCCCTTTTTTTCCTAGTCAGTTTAGATGAATAAAAATCTGACTATTCTGTTGATGTCGCTCTTCACATCGAGTAAATTCACACCCCGTAGGCAAACAAGCCTAGTAAAGATTTGTATTATATACATTTTCTCATTTAGAACAGCTGTACAGAAGTGAGTACAGTGGCATGTCATTACACATCACTATTTTCTCCTATCACTGCATTTTTGGTGTGATTGAGGAGTGTAAAGCCCCTTCTGTTAGAGATTATTAATCACTCCTTAAAATATGGTGACTGATGGCAACATTGCATATATGGGAGAGAAGATTCATACCTAAGCGTATAGAAATACAGTAGCTAAGATCTAGCAATAGAAAATGCTATCAAGAAAAGCTTATGGTAGTCACATTTAAGAAGTGCTTTACATAGAGCGATAAAAGTTCCTGACATCCTGTAACTGTTTCTCTAATCACAGAATCACCAAGGTTGGAAGAGACCTCAAAGATCATCAAGTCCAACCCATCACCACAGACCTCATGACTAAAACCATAGCAGTATTCTAAATATTTACAACCAGGATTATGTTTAATATTCCAGAGATAGATTATATAACCCTAAAAATGTAGCAGTTCTTTTTCCCACTAGTCCTGCTCATGCCGAGAGACCTGTTTGAGTTATTACATGACATTCATTAAAGTCAGGCATACTTTTATTAGCCTTTTCAAGACATATATATAATGATTTTTCCCTAGTACCAAATCAACATGAAGAAACTAGGTCAGGATACTCTAATAAATAAAGAACAGTGTAGAATTTCACAGAAAAGTATTACATTCTTAGGAAAGCATCCAAAGGAATACATATGCTTTTCTGATGTTGAATCTGAGGTATTTCTGAAAAGATGATTGTTCACTTCCTCTTAAAAAAAATTACTCTGAATTATGCTATCAGCTTAAATAAAGGTTTGAAGTTAGAATTTACCTAAATAATAACACACAGGGCAAGTTACTTGTATAAATGACAAACAATAACATAGAAGGCTCTGGAAACTTCTAAAATAGCCCTTTGATCAAGACATTCAAGCTTAAACAACAACTCAATTACATCCAGTCTTAATGTTCTGTTTCTTCCCATGCACACTACTGGCTCTGTATTACCTTCCTGTCCTCTTTCTGAATTACTGATTATTGTGTGACTGCACTGTAATCTGTAACATTAGGTACCACTTAGATATGCAATGGCATTTTTAAGCAGCAGCACTGGACGTAGAGGAAAAGAACATACAAGTTTCTTTTCCTGATAATCCACAAACTATTAAAACTTGGCAATACCATTTAAACAAAACTGCAAGAATTAAACAGAATGTTGCTTGGCGAACGGACTCCACTGTGTTGTGGTCTGGCTTAAATATTTTTCAGGGTAATAACTTGATAGTCCATTGCATTAGGAAGAAACACTGAACATTTGTTTACTAGATCCTTGTCAACAAGTAGTCTGAGTCATAGCACTTAAATCACAATTCAGACAATGGGAAACTAAACTGAGTCATACCTTGATACAAATAGAACAGCAGAGGAGTGAAACCCATCAACGCATACTCTAAATTCACCATTAGAACACTACCAAAGATATCTTGGAGCTTCCAATCATTAATGGAGATTTGGATGACAAGAAATACATAATCTGTTATTATGTAGAAAACATCCTGACATGCTAATGTACATAAGTGTTTGAAATTTAATGAAATTACTCTCACTAGAGCAATGGAACAAAATGAGTTGAGAAACATGAACTTAATGAACAATGACAGAACAATATTTGATACGAGTTCACCGGCTTGCAGGATGTTAGGGGCTGGAAAGGACCTCTGAAGATCGAGTCCAACCCCCTACCAGAGCAGGATCATAGAATCTAGCACAGGTCACACAGGTATGCATCCAGATGGGTCTTGAAAGTCTCCAGAGAAAGAGACTCCACAACCAATGTGAAACTGTGTTATAGATAAGGGTGAGAGGAGGGTTCTGTTTTGAAGATATTATTTTCAGTGATCTTTGAACGAAACTTGGATGTATTTTACACTGTAAAAGTTTTGAAACAGATTGTAATGGAGGAGGAAGGAAGGTTAAGTGATCAGTTTACACCTCATTTTTCACTTCAGAAATATTCAGACTTCAAAGACTTATTCTAACAGTATCTATTTATTTTGGTGGTTTTGGTTCTTTACTTGAAATGATGTAAGCATCAAATATTCAACAGTGGTGACCTTTGCCAAAACCATTAATTAACCAAGCTATTAATAAAGACTAAAGAAAAAGGCTGATAACCTACAAAGACAAAAACTGGAAAAATCATCTTTCATTTCACCCCTTAAAATTCAGTGTTTCAACTCACAGTTTTCACTAGTTTGTCAGTCTCTTTTTTTTTTTTGTCAGGATAAGATAAACTCTAACACCAACATATAGATGAACTCTGAAGCTTCAACCTATGCAGAATTTAACAGTTTAAACAAATTTTACTCAAGGGTCATCCACTCTGAAGCCAGGAAAGGATGAAGTACGCACTTCATATTTCTATGGAAATGACCTTTAGAAACACATTTGCTAGATTTTGGTAAGTAGCAAGGTTCTATTTCATTTTCCTGATTATTTTTTTCCCACTTATTTACTCTACAGTTATATTAAGTGTTCATAGAATCACAGCATTGCCAGGGCTGGAAGGGACCTCAAGGAATAGAATAGAATAGAATAGAATAGAATAGAATAGAATAGAATAGAATAGAATAGAATAGAATAGAATAGAATAGAATAGAATAGAATAGAATAGAATAGACCAGGTTGGAAGAGACCTTCAAAATCATCGCGTCCAACCCATCAACCAGTCCAACCCACCTAAACAACTAACCCATGGCACCAAGCACCCCATCAAGTCTCCTCCTGAACACCTCCAATGATGGTGACTCCACCACCTCCCCGGGCAGCTCATTCCAATGGGCAATCACTCTTTCTGTATAGAACTTCTTCCTAAAATCCAACCTAAACCTTCCCTGGCGCAGCCTGAGACTGTGACCTTTTGTTCTGGTGCTGGTTGCCTGGCAGAAGAGACCATCATCTGCCTGTCTACAACCTCCCCTCAGGTAGTTGTAGAGGACAATAAGGTCACCCCTGAGTCTCCTCTTCTCCAGGCTGAGCAACCCCAGCTCCCTTAGCCTCTCCTCATAGGGCTTGTGTTCCAAACCGCTCACCAACTTTGTTGCCCTTCTCTGGACATGCTCCAGCAAATCAACATCCTTCCTAAACTGAGGGGCCCAAAACTGGACACAGTACTCGAGGTGTGGCCTAGCCAATACAGTGTACAGGGGCAGAATGGCCTCCCTGCTCCTGCTGGTCACACTGTTCTTGAGGCAGGCCAGGATGCCATTGGCCCTCTTGGCTGACTGGGCACACTGCAGGCTCATGTTCAGCCTACCATCAACCAGTATCCCCAGGTACCTCTCTGCCTGGCTGCTCTCCAGCCACTCTGGCCCCAGGCTGTAGTACTGCATGGGGTTGTTGTGGCCAATATGCAGAACCTGGCACTTGGATGTGTTAAATCTCATGCCGTTGGATTCTGCCCATCTGTCCAGCCTGTCGAGGTCCCTCTGCAGAACCTCTCTACCCTCCAGCAGATCAACTCTTGCCCCCAGCTTGGTGTCATCAGCAAATTTACTGATGATGGACTCAACACCCTCATCCAGATCATCAATAATCTAGTTCCAATCCCCCTGCCATAGGGAGGGACACCCCACACTAAACCAGGTTGCTCAGAGCTCCATCCAGCCTGGGCTTCTACCACCTCCCTGGGCAACCTGTCCCAGTGTCTCACCACTCTCATGGTGAAGAATTTCTTCCTAATGTCCAACCTGTTGTGGACTTCTAAAATAAAAATGCTGTTGTTTTGAGGAATAGCTTGTTCAAGTTGTTTTACACATAGCTAGCAGTAGATTCTATTTAATTTCTTTTAAAATATTCAAAGTGTTTGGTAAAAACAATTGACAGGAATATAATAGAGGCTTTGCAAGCACTTGAAAAACCAGCTTCAAAGACCAGGAGTTGGGAGGCTTCTGCATTACTGAAACGGTGGTTCTCAGTATGTCTTAGATTACTCCCTTAGTAGTACCATTTAAAATTACTGAGCACAATGAGGGGAAGACTTACAGTGAGTAGTGTAATTTTTAAACTAGCAAAATCTCACTTGCCCAATTAACCTTGCACTCACAGCACAGAGATATGTAGAACTTTTATGTCTTTTTTGTTGTTCTGTTTTACAAAGAATTTGCACTGAGAAGGTGCCTCTCTTCTTTTTCTGTCTGTGCACCCTATTGCTGGGCCTTCCATAACCATTTCTTTTTTTTTTTCCTTGGACATAGCACAGATTTAACTACTACTGAATAATCCAATATCTTACAGAATGAATCCATTTCCTTCAGGTAATATTTGGTTCACAAGTATAATCATATTTTATCAAAAAACACAATGAACATTTTTCTACTAGTGAAACTCAAATGCATTTATATTACAAGTTGCCTGTTTGAAGCTTTCCTGCCTCTTCCACTGTTTACATTAAGAAAAGCAGTGCTTATCGACAAGGATAAGGAGAACAAGTGATTCAAGACAAGGTAAATTTTTAATGTTGTCTTTTACAGAATCACAGAAACATTCACATTGGGAAAGACCCTCAGACCAAGTCTACCCCAAAACCCTACTCTTGTAGAGTCACCCCTAAACCATATCCCCAAGCACCACATCCAAACCACCTTTAAACAGAGCCAGGGTTGGTGATTCCACTACCTCCCTGGGCAGCACATTTCAATGCCTGACCACTCTTGCTGAGAACCAGTTTTTCCTACTGCCCAATCTAACCCTACCCAGTGGCAACTTGAGGCCATTCCCTCTTGTTCTATCACTAATTACCTGTGAGGAGAGACCAGCACCACCCCCTCCACAATACCCATTCAGGTAGTTGCAGGCAGCAATGAGGTCTCCCCTCAGCCTCCTCTTTTTCACACTAACCATCCCCAACTCCTTCAGTTGCTCTTCGTCAGAGTTATTCTCCAGGCCCTTCACAGCATCCTTACCCTCTGCACTCACTTCAATGCCTCCACATCTCTCTTGTATCAGTGTGGTGGTTGTGGTTTTAAAAAGTGCTGTTACTGCAATAGATAAGCAACACTTTTTGAAGTTCGTGCATTCAATAAGCATCATTGAGCTACACACTTGGGCTTTTTTTTGGTTGTTTTAAATCTGTTATTGTGCACCTGATAATGTGCTTCCTGAATTTACCAGTGAAAGTCTTGTAATCTGAGTGGCATATAAAGAGAAATCTTTTTGTACTGGGACTCTTATGAGGCCTTTTTTTTTTTCCTCTAAAGAAAAATTGACCACAGAAGTGAAGCTGACAATGATGTAAAGTATGGAAAACCTACTGGCAAACAGGTATTTAACTGCTTTTAACCATAAAGGTCATCATTATAAAGATAGTAAATTACTACTACAAAGGTATATGCTGTAAATCTTCAGAGCTAAGGAGACATTGGAAAGGAAGGGAAGTCAACAATCTGTCTCAAATGGCTTAGAAGGAACTGGTTATCATTTAGGGATGGATAATTATCTCTGGCTATATCGCATACTGTCTTCTGCAGGCATAGTAACATGTTCCATACTGCAAAACAGATGGTCCACATTCACAAAGCTTCAGCTTTATTGAGATAACCAAGTCAAAGCACAGGGATGTATTATGAGGGGAGATAATTTTACATCATCAGGTGCTTGGGTTATAGAGAGATATCATTATAACAAATTTGCATGTCCTCTGAAAAGGACATAGCCTTTGAGCTCATATATGTATAGTTATTTTGGCTCTTTAACTGGAGCTACTTGCTACAACAGAATGTATCATGAACCAGGCACCCTGGTGAATCATTAGGGCACAGATGCTGCTTCTTCCTTGTGGGCTCCTGCCTGACAGAAAGGTAACCCCGGGAGAAAGAAAAAGAAAAAATAAGAAGTGCTCTAAAGCCTCCTTTAACTATCTGATCTGCTGTGTTGTGACACCACCTGGAGTGCTGTGTCCAGCTCTGAGCTCTGATGTCCCCAGCACAGACATGGACCTGTTGGAGTAGATCTAGAGACCGGAGAAAGAATAATGAGAAGAATGGAACACATTTCCCATGAGGAAAGGCTGGGTGAGTTGAGGTTGTTTGGCCTGGTTAAGAAAAGGCTCCAGGGAGACTATAAGAAAGATAGGGCCAGACTTTTTAGCAGGGCCCGCAGCAATAACACAAGAGCTGAAGGTTTTAAACTAAAGGAAGGGAGATTTACACAAGATATAAAGGAAAAAAAATACTTACAGTTAGGGTGGTGAAATGTTGGAATAGGCTGCCTGAAGAGATGGTAGATCTACATTCAAGGTGAATTTGGATGGGGCTTTAAGTAACCTGCTCTAATTTAAGATATTCCTGCTCATTGTGAGTGGATTGGATTAGATGACCTTTAAAGATTCTTTCCTACCCAAATCATTCTGTAATTCTAAATCAGAGAATAATTGTAGTTGGAAGGGACCTTGGAATTTCATCCTGTCGAAACCTCCTGCTTGAGCAGGCTATGCAGGACTAAATATTACCTCTTTATGGGAACATGAGCTTCTAGGAGGTATCCTACTACTGTTTGGCTTCCGTAATTTTCTTAATATAACAATATGGTCACATTGAAAATACTAAGCAAAGAATAATAGAGAAATTATGTTTTGAAGTTATCTTCCATGCCCTACTGCCTTTTGCTACTTAAAGTTACCTGCTGAACACAGCAGTGAGTGAAGGATTCATGCAGAGAGCAGCTGCCTACCTTGGAATAACATGTGTTTACATTTTTTTCTTTTTTTTTTTTTTCTCTTACAGGTAATTTTGTCTTTACAATACAAAAATCCTCAGCTCCTCTCAAGGACAAAGCTCACAGCACCAAGCTGATTGAAAAGAGATTTCCTGATTTTTTTTAATTATTTTTTTTTTTTTTTTTAAGATAGAGAGGTTTTGGGTTGTTGTGTTGGTTTGTGTTTTTTTTTTTTTTTTTCCTTTCTCTAATTTAAATATCTTGGATAATAAAAATAAACAGATGGAGTAGAGAATACAGCGCAAGGATGCAAGCCTGTGAAAAACCACATTACACTCATTTCTTTCTCAAGCCATTCAAATCCTGGGTGTTCCATAGTGTAAGGAGGTGCTTATGAACTCACATACACCCAGTTCACATAATGAAGACAACTTTTATTGCTATACAAAGCCAGACCTGCTGACGTATTCAGCCTTCTCTGCAGACTTCCAATGTAAGGTGCATCTCAAGCCATTGTAAACTGCTGATTGTGATATTACTGGCACAAGCAGTGCCCACTTTGCACAGGATCAGCATATGGTTCTGTGATGGTTGAAATTACCTCCCAAGTAATTTGGAAAACTAAGCCTCCCCCAAATAATTGCTCAGACCAGCTCAGTTTTGGATGGAAGCAAATGAAGCTCTATCTACAAGCAAACCAAAATCTAGAAATATGAAATGCAATGGATATATACTATATATATATATATATTTAATTTTTTAAAATATATATATATTTTTACAATTCACAAACAGCAGAGAAACTACTCAGACTCCCCTGGATGGATCCAGGGGACTGTTCACCACCTCCTCCACTCCCTCCCTCCTTCCTGTTACCTCACACAGTGGTCAAAACAGAGATACCCTGGCAAGGCCATAAGAAGAGAGAGAGAAGCTGCAAGCAAAAGTGACAGAAGAAGAAAAGAGAGAGAACTGCTTCTGCCTCTACTCTATATCTCATATCAGCAAGCCAATGAATGATATAAACTTTACCATTATTTTCCATTTACATCCAATAGTAATTTATTTTCAGTCTTTGCAGTCAGGGACTAGGCTAAAGTTCCCCTTCAAACTGTAACAGGTTCCCAGCCTAACTCCAGGTCAGAGACTTGACAGAGACCCATAGCACTGCTCTCCTGTAAGTATCTGCAGCTGATTATAATGCAAATTCAGGAAAGGATATTTAGTCCTACACATCTATGAAGAAATTTGAAAGATCAGCCATAAAACACACTCACAAAGAACTTGAAATCTAGGTGCCATTAAAAACAGTACCCTGCAAACCAGTATTAAGAAAACTAAAAAAAATATTTTTAAAAAGTTACATACAACTCCAACTTAAGCAAAAAAAGTGAACAGAAGGCAGATAAGTCAGACAAGCAAACAAACAACCCAGTGAATGGGCTGTTTTGTGTTCAAATTGAAAAATTAAACAATTACACCCAAGTCACTACATCGAGCAACAAACACTTCACCGGCCAAAAAACCCCAAAAGCAGTAAAATCTATGCATAAATTTCTAAGACTGGTGCCTCAGCTGCCTTGACACATATTTGTGTACATATGAGAAGGGAGCAAGCAGCTCTGATTCCCCAGTGCGTTGCTCCCATTTTTCTGACTAGTACTGCTTAGAATGTGGTAGATCCTGCTATGTGTATGTCAAATGTGCACTTTTTGGTGCCTCTATTGCCCGCAGCCCTTAAAACCATGAAGAAATTCTTTGTGCTAATGCTAACACTGCTTATTGTAAAGCACAGAAGCATCTATTGTCTTGGAGTCTCTGATGTTTAAAACCTTCTTCGTACATTTGTATTAACAAATTCCACATGGGGGGAAACCTGATACAAATTAAGGCATATCTGGTCACAAATTTCTTCTGTTTTGCCTGCTCATTTTCTCTTTTCCTTCCCTTTTTCCCCCTCCCCCTGCTTTTCTTTTTTTTTTTTTTTTTTAAAGTATCACACAGTATGCTCATACAGATAGCAGCCACTCTCGTACATTCAAATTTTCCGCAGCCTTTTTAGCAGCTGCCATTTCAAACATCAGCTAGCATGAGTTTTATTAATGAGACTAAGTCCTTCCTGTGGCTGTAAAACTGTACTGATAAGAAAAGCATGAAATTTTCTCTTTTTTTTTTTTTTTTTTTTTTTTTTAATTTTTTTTGTTTGGTTTTAATTTTTTGGGGTCTCTTGCATTCTAAGAAATAGATTAAGCTGTGAACAGAAAGCATAGGTATTCATACCTATATAACCACTAGATATAAGCACTAAAAATAGTATTCTACCAAAAAAAACCTAGATATAATATTGACTGGCAAAAAGGAGGGTCAACGTAAAATAATATGCAAGATGACATGAATGGTCCACAGACTCTGAGACTTGTTGAAATTAGGACCCATTACATATGAAGGTGCCTTTTTATGAAACAAATCAGAACCAGTAAATTACTGCATTCCCCCCCCCCCCCCCCCGAAAACTCAGGTTTTGACATTGTTGATTAATACATTTGAGTAGATTTTTTTTTTTTCCTTCCCTATTCACGTTAGCTGAGTAGGCTTTTGGCAAGGGTCAAAAGAGAAAGAGCCTCCTTTGATGAAGTTTTCCCTAAGTCCCTATGCTTAAGCAATGCTATTGCAATTCTAGTATGGATTGTGCTCTAAGGGTACCCTCTGTCTGCCCCCAGAATGAAAGCGTTTAGCTGACTGGAAAATCACAGAAACATTCGCATTGGAAAAGACCCTTGGAATCACCAAGTCCAACCCAGAACCCTACTCTGCAAGGGTCACCCCTAAACCGTATTCCCAAGCACCACATCCAAACCACTTTTAAACACAACCAGGGCTGGTGACTCCGCTACCTTCCTGGGCAGCACATTCCGATGCCTGACCACTCTTGCTGAGGAAATTTTTTTCCTAATGTCTAAACCTATCCAGTCGTAGCTTGAGGTTGTTCCCCTTTGTTCTATCACTAATTACCCGGGAGGAGAGACCAGCACCAGCCTCTACCTTGAGCTAAACTCCAACCACTGTGAATGCAAACTACTTTTTTTAATCTGCTTAGTAGTGTTGCATCTAGGAGCAGCAAAAGCAGCAATGTATAAGCTACTGTTTCTCAGGCTGACAGATCATTCAAGATCTTTCCAGTTACACACTCCTTTTCACCTTCTTGTATGGAGAATGTCAGTTGTGACAAAAGTATGCAAATTTAATTTAATGCTTTAATGGTTTGTGTCTTATTAAGGAGCATGCCTTTTCTTTCTTTCTTTTTTTCTTTAATTAACTTTGCAGAAGATGATTTCTGACCATTTTGGAGTCAAACATGTGTTTGCAATTCATAAACTTGCTGAAACCAACACCTTGCTCTTTCTGCTGACACTTGCATACATTGCTGCCCTGCAGCAGATGGCTGCAGAGCCTAATCAAGAGACTTCATACAAAGCAACAAAAATTATAAGACAGGATCTGTAGTTACCACAAGAAGTTACAGAACCCTATGTGTAAAATACTGATGTGTGTAATTCTTGCAACGCATTTAATGAGCTTGTGCCACCCTAAGAAGAAATCTTTCTGGTCAGGATAAGTTGCAGCAATGCACAGATCAGACAGTTTTTAGAGCCCAATCCCTTTCTGAACTAGATAGGGATAGAAAATTGTCTCTTCATTTCCTTGTATTTCCTATCCTATTGACTACTTTCACCCCATACTTAAGTCAGACTATGGGCTCTCTTTCTGACTGGTTTCTCTACACTTCCTTACACTTGGGACACAGACAAAACAGAAGCCTGAGAAGAGAGACAGGAGGACACCTGTAGATACATTAAAAAAAATTATGAAAAAACCAAACCAGCAAACCCCAAAAACCCAATACAACAAACCAAGCTTAAAGCTTCATAAAAGTCAACAGAAAATTCAGCTTGAGTGCAACTTAAAGATTCAGAGATTGCATCAGGTTGGAAGGGACACTCAAGGATCATCTTGTCTAACCCACCTGCAGTCAGCAGGGACACATCCAGCTAGAACAGGTGACTCAAGGCCACATCAAGCTTGACCTTGAACATCTCCAGGAATGAGGCCTCAAGCCCCATCCCTGGGCAACATGTCCCAGTATTTCACCACTCTCATTTTGCAGAACTTTATCCTTAGGTCCATCCTAAATTTCTCAAGTTTTGCTTTACTGAAAGTCTATGTGTTTTGTTGTGGTGGAGTTTTTTTGGGAGGTGTTTTGTTGTTTGTTTTTGGTGTTTTTTCTTTTTTTTAATTCTGTTCATCAGCTTTTAATTACTAAAAAGACCACCAGAGATGTAATTAAGCAGACACTATGGTAAATTTCTGTCCCTCTAGAAGATGAAATTCAAAGAAATTCTGCTACATTTCCTTGACTTGGCTATATGATTCTCGGGTATGATTCCCCCTCCTCCAGTTTTGCTTAATTATACAGTGCAATCACTGTGGAAAATTGCTGCCTTCATTTGTTGAGTCAGTTAAAAGGTTGCCTTCTTTCCTGGAATTATTATTTACGAGATCCAGAGTAATTTTAAATTTGATTTAGATTTTTTTTTTTCCCAATTTATATATTTCCTTAACATTTTTAACTCCAAATCAGAGTAACTACATCTGTACTATATGTTCAACTCCCAGTGGTACTGGATTCTAAAAAACACACCACTAAGAAGCAAAGACTGAAAATGCAGAAAGGGCCAGGACACCATGGTGTCACTTTTGGCAGCAACACACTTAATTCAGAACTCACCAAGGACATTACTTATGGCTGGACAAGAGCTCAAATAATAACATTAGGCTTTACAGTAAATATCTACAGATGATTTCTAAGTTTTTGAGGTGGCTGGAGGGGGTGTGAGTCTTTTTATGTTTGTTAATCATGAAAGCTCTGTTAATGTCTGAAAAAGGATGACTATTTTAATCACATTCACATGAATAACACTCACTTAAAAATCTGATCAAATCCTTGCATTTCATTTGTGTGCTGTGATTCTTCAAGTTGGCCCTCCTGTGACTCAATCAAATTTCAGCTTTTAGGTTAAATCAAAATCTAATCAAGTCATGGCTGATACTTCGCTTTTGCTGCAGTTTGCCTGAAGTAAACATGCTTGTTTATTGAAAAGTGATACTGCTTGACTCACATTTCAGAGAAACCTGCAGAAATACACCAGCAAAGCTCACAAACTGCTTTGGAATCGTAAGTAAATATTAACTAAATGTGGGAATAAATGACGTAATGCAAATGAGCAGTGACTATTAGTTTTTGCTAATGCTCCTGGTCCCAGAAAAGCCTAAAGGAGTACCTGATTGTCCTACCTGTATCAAATTAAACATAGTGGGTATACACAGTGAAGTAAGACAGCACCTAGACATTTAAGATTACAAAATCCTAGCATGATAGAAGTTGGAACGGACCTCTGAAGGTCATCTAGCATGACTTCCATGCCAAGGCAGGTATATCTAGATCAGATTGCACAGGAACACATCCAGGCAGATTTTGAAAATCTCCAGGTAAGACTCTACAGCCTCTCTGAGCAAGAAGTTTTTTCTTAAACTCAAGTGTAATCTCCTGTGTTTAAGTTTGTACCCAGTCCCATGCTCATGACCCTCCTTTAGTTATTCATATATAAGATCCCCTCTCAGTCTTCTCCAGGTTAAAGAACCCCAGGTCTCTCAGCCTGTCTTCATAAGAGAAATTAGGTAAAAAACCTTTCACTGCACCTGCCCCCACAAAGTAATCTGTTCTTTTTAGCCAAGGTTTTATCTCCTGCTTCTAAATCAGTGCAAAAGAAATGAACACAGGCTCATTCCATTGCTCTTCCCAAACTCTGTTTTCTCCTGGGGAAATAGCGTGCCCCTGTTTGCAAGAGCACTTTGTACTAAGGCTGAATTATTCATATATATTAAATGATAAATACAGAGAAGAGGGGAAAAATCCCACCCACAGAAATTAATGTTATTTATCTTATATGGAAGTATGTAATTTCTTGAATTTCCAGTCTAGAGAGGTTGAGGCTTGGACTAGATGATCTCTCAAGGTTCCTTCAAGCCCCTGACATTCTATGATTCTGTGAAGGTGCAAGCAATAGCTCAATGTTTTCCATTCTTCACCACTGTGATACTTTATGTTTTACAAGAGAGCAGTGTCCAAGACGTTAGAAAAATGGACCCTAGATTTAGTCTTCACAGAGATAGAGCAGTGAGCTTGTGCATTCATTGAATTTGCCTGTGCAAAACTAGGGCTTCTTTAATCTTAGATTGAAAAGTAACTAACATGAAATCAAACATCATAATCAATCACACTGGGCTTTGAAGCAGCTACAGATGAGGCTTAATGGTCTTATTTCTGCTGTCAGATATTTAACATCTTTGAAATAGAAGAATGTCCTCAGATTTAGATAAGTGAAACAAACATGCAAGCAAAAAACCCCTTCTATTAACTGCCCTGAAGGAACACAGTAATAAACAGTAAGTGTCAGATCAGGTGCTCTTTCAGAGTAGTTTATACAAGATCTGTTTCAGAAACAAAATTAAAGTTATCTATGAATTCTGGTAAAAGTAGCTTTGTTCAGAACTCAGCCTGGCCATCCTGTTCTGAGATCTGCATGTCAAAGGGCAAAGCAGAATACTCCATAATGCGTCTTCCTTCTCTTTTTGAGCATGCATACAAGTTTAGATATAAAAAAAACACGCACAAGATGTTTTCTTTGCATCAGTTCTTGCGGTACGGAACTATTTTGCATGATCTGTGCCAGCTTGTTAATATAAACCAAGCTTGTTTCTCATAAGTCACAAGAGGGATGGAGAGAGAATGTTTGCAAGGGCCTACAGTGACAGGATGAGGGGCAAGGGCTTCAAACAAGAGAAGATCAGATTTAGATTGGATGTTAGGAACAAGTTCTGCACTATGAGGGTGGTGGAACACTGGAACAGGTTGCCTAGGAGGTGGTTGTGTTCCCATCCCTGGAGATACTCAATGTGAGGTTTGAAAGGGCTCTGGGCAATCTGATCTAAGTGAGGGTGCTCCTGCTGACTGCAGAGGGGGTTGGACTAGATGGCCTTTGGAGGTCCCTTCAAACCCAGACCATTCTATGAAGTCTATTTAGGCAGACAAGGCTATTTCAGCAAAGGCCAAAAGCATGGAGCCTTAGTTACCAGAATAACTATCTCAATTTTCCTACAAGGCAGTAATTAAAAAATTCTTGGACTAAAAGCCCGTATGAATTCTGAAAACCCAGTTTCCTTAATGCAGTTCACCCCTGAGCAGCACAAAGGACTGAGCAGAACACTTGACAAACAGCTGTATCGATTCACAGTCCCTTCCCAGAAATATTTTATGCCTGCACGAATGCACCAAAATATTATTAAAATTCAGTGGAAGCTGGATGACTAATTCCTATCAGAACTTTGAAAAATTCCAATTAATGAACTTGGGAACGCTGAGGCGAATAAGTGAAAATGTAGTTATTTTTAATTAAAAGCCACAGAGCTAATAAGGACAGCAAGCATCAGAAAGTGCATACAAAGCAGACATCAACTAAGCAGAACTGGCCTACATAAGTCATTTGTAGATGGAGGAGCCTTTCCTAGAATTCTTTTCATCAGCACTTGACTGCTTTTTTGTTCCAGCAAATTACGTTTTGTTAGAAAATAGCAGTTTCACTCTATGGGAGTGACAGAAGATCAATAAAGTCACAAATATGAGGAATGTATAATATGTTCCTTCAGAGCCAGGAATATTGACAGTGTGTATGACAGATTGTTTCTGTAGCGTTGGAGAATGTTGTGACATGCTAAACAGTGCAGCTTTTGCACTTCCCAGCTTACTTTGAAAGGAGGAAAAAGTTAGATTGCTTTAGAAAAAAATTAAAAAAAAAAAAAATTGTAAAACCTTTCATGTTAAGATTTTCAGAAGTCCAAGTGATTAAACAGGCAGGAATACTATGAAATTTCTCTATGCAACATTGCAAATTTGTGAGTCACACTTTTAAGTATATTTTAACATAATGTAATATGCATCTCTAAATTGTTGCTTTTTTTTTTTTTATTTGTCAAAGAAACTGAAAGCAAAATTAGTTTGAGAAGAGCAAACCAAAGTGTCCTATTTAAAATGCCGTGAATTTATTTTTTAAAATCTCTAAAATCATGCCTGTATATCTTAAAGCAAAATGTTATGGCAATCACCTCCAATGAATTTGGCAAGTAAACCTGAAGGGTGCCTGTAAACGGAAGGCTAAAGACACTACAAAACTCATTACATATATAATTCTGTTCAGAAACAATTAAAAAAAAAATATCTGAGACCAAAGACAACTCTGAAGAGACTGTGACCACAATTACAAAAGCACAGAAACATTCAGGTTGGAAAAGACCCTCAGGATCACCAAGTCCAACCAAAAACCCTACTCTACAAGGGTCACCCCTAAACCATATCCCCAAGTACCACATCCAAATGACCTTTAAACACATCCGGGGTTGGTTACTCAACCACCTCCCTGGGCAGCACATTCCAATGCCTGACCATTCCCGCTGGGAAGAAAAGTTTTCCCTATGTTCAGTCTAACCCTATGCAGTCGTAGCTTGAGGCCATTCCATCCTGTTCTATCACTAACTACCTGTGAGATGACACCAGCACCAGCCTCTATACAATGTCCTTTCAGGTAATTGTAGAGAGCAATGAGGTAAAAAGCATTGATAGATAGTCATGATCAATAATATATTACAGAATCAGAGAACTCTCAGGGTTGGAAGGGACCTCAAGGATCATCTAATTCCAAACCCCTGCCACGGATGGGAAGACCCTCCACTAGATCAGGTTGCTCAGAGCCCCATCCAGCCTGGCTTTAAAAACCTTCAGGGATTTGGCTTCCACCCCTCCCTGGGCTACCTGTTCCAGTGTCTCATCAGCCTCATAGTGAAGAACTTCTTCCTGATGCCTAATCTAAATCTACCCTCCTCTAGCTTGCATCCTGTTATAAAACTAATAAAAGTGAGAAAACCCAATGATGTGTATACAACGATACTCTACAGGTAAGGCATGACAGAACTTGACCTAAGTTGTTAATAGTAACATGTTACTGAAAATTTAATTCTTAAATGCATTTAAATATTACAATAGCTACTGAAAAATGAGTTGCTTGAAAATATTTTCTGTGGCACCTGCTGCAGTATAGACTCTGTTTTCAACCCTCAAGTGACAAAGATACAATTACCATTAAAAAAAAGTCATGAAGCACCTAGGGAAATATGTCTTGTAGCAGATAAAAATAAATTACATAATTAGCACTATTTAAAACAAAGTACTGGCATGACTCCTATGACAAAGTATAAAATGGAGTGCATTTTTATGGGTTATTGATGCAGCCCTTCTCCTCTAAGGCGAGTAAATAAATCCAGCTTATTTACAAAAGACAGGTTGAGAAGAAGACAGCTTATTTATAACAAATACTACAATTATCTGGACAAACAGACATTTCTTTTTATTGGTAACTTATTTACAGTCCACTTTTGAATTGGATTGTTTTAACAAGAACTTGATATTATTAACCACTGCACATAGATGAAAGATTATATGCCTGTTTTAATGGGAAAATACCTTTCATACCATGCTACTAAGATCAGCATGGACAGCAGTCTTTCCTGAGTTTTTCCTTTTTTAAAGATCAGTGACATTTATGTTCCCTCCAGAGATGTCTTGCTGAACAAAAGGCTGTACATAACAATGTATGGGAACAAATCTGCATAGATTACATACAGGTGATGCTTTCAAAAAATAACAATGAAGGCAAGCTACTCTGAAATGTGACATAGGATTGATTACTGAAAATTTTCAATATTAAGACTGACAGTGATATGAAAGTTTCAGATGATGTTTCAAAGGGAGGGAGAATTTAGGACTTTTTACAGATTGATTGTAAATAATGAAGATAAACCACCACAACTTTGGCTGAGCTTCCAGTGACCTGTTGCAATTTTTGCCTTGTGCAGCTCTGCCAGGAAAATAACATTGTAATAGGCTATGTAGTTACAGGAAGATAATCAGACAACAGTGAAAGCTATGTCACCACTTTCCCGTACTATTGATTCATTACTATCTTATACTCTCCCATGATTCATACACATTAGAGAACTTTATTCCTTTTTCAGTTCTTCAGCAAAAATTGGGAAAAAATACATTAAAGTCCTGAGATTTATACTAGATAAAAATTTACATAAGCTAGAGGAAAACCTTAAGTATAGTAAAGGTGTTTTCTGCGCCTCCTATGATCCTTCTATGCACCGAGAAGTTGACTACTTGGCTAGTCTTTACTAAAGGCTAGCACCTCCCCTACAATATTTCTGATATGTGACAGAATACTACAATCAAAGGGATTATAATCATCATCATCTTTATTACACTCTGGTATTAAGTTAGTATACTACTAAATAACATGGAGCCATTTATTAGGGATTAAAAAAAATGTGTGCAATAATGTGGTGTATTCAGAGCGACTTCATTACTATTACATTGCAAATCAATCCTGAGACTCTTTAATGACAAAGTTTGCAGGCTCTGGTGAGCGGCAGCTGTAGCACTTACAGATGTCTTCTTGGCAGAAAATGCTGTAAGTGGCAATTGCACAGTCCATAGAGAGAGATAAGCACCATAATATTGCAGCTATATGTACAATGCAACTATAACAACTGTTGAAAAGAAAATTTCAATGAATATATAGGAATAATAGATGGCAATAATTAGAGTCTATGACAGTCTGGGGAGACTTGCATGTCCAGGAAGATTGATTTACTAAATTAAGTCCAGAGAACCTAGGAAAAGAAGTGGAAAACTTTATTTGTATCATTTTGGTTTTGGTTCCCCCCTTACTTCATAACCTACAGGAAGTCGTATGCTGATGATTACTCCGAAAGGGAGTGGAGTGTGCTATAGAGTGGGAATTACCACATGATAGATTTCAACCTTCCAGAAGCAGAATTAGTTAGGTGTCTGCATGCTTTCAAATCTACTAGAGTCTCTAGATGGTACTATAGCATATTAACCACACACATGTCCTGCTGTTTTCTTTATAAACAACAAAATTTCTTCCACTTTCCTGGAGCACGGATGAGACTAAAGAAATTACATGGGCTGTGTCACTGTCAACTTGGATGTGTTTTTCCATAAGCCTGCATAGTATTTTATGTGATTGGGATACATTTTTCCTGAAGGTGTAAGAAGGTTTACTAACAAAACAACAGCTGCATTAAACATCTGAGGTTAAAAATCTCAGCATCACAGACAGAAAAGACGTCACACAGCCAGTGATTCTGGGCATTTCATAGCACTGTGTTGAGACAAATCTACTGAAGAGGAGAAATTCACTGTGGCTGTCGTTGATAATTCTGAAAGTCCTACCACAAAGTCCTGAATGGAAGATGATTTTTAGTATTTTAAACCCAAATGCTTAGACTCTAAATAACTAGCAACTGCAATTTGAAATGACATTTGGCATAACTTGTAATTATGAATGGAAAAGTGCTGATAAAACATGGTGAAAAACACATCACAAACCACAAATATCCTCACAGCTGGTGGCATTCACACTTGTTAAGTACAACTGACACATGCTCTCACACTGCTACCTTTCTTCCCTTTTTGTCTTGTTTCTGCAGAGGAGCCAGCAGATGGTAAGGATAAAGGGCTGGCTGTTGTTGCTATAGTTAGTTGCAGTGAAATTGAGGCAGTAGTAGACCAGCCTGGATACAGAATGGGTAGAGTTCTGACTGCCACCTCTTCAAACAACCTAATCCTTTCCAAGCCCTGGAAAGTATGGCAAAGTACACAAAATCATTTCTTGTTTAGGACTCAGAACTAGCAAGTTGCTCAAAATATAATTATTGGAAACAAACTTGGGAGGATTATTTTTCTGTGGCAGTAAGACAAATTTATAGAAAGCCACATCCCTCATTTTTGACTCTTAACAGTAACCATGGTCTTGATGTTATTTGAGGGACTGGTGCTACAAGAACCCTGTAAAAGACTAAATGGAAGATAGTAAAAGCAACATTCAAGATGTACTGATGAAACTACCCTATTTCTTATGGCATTGCTTTAGAGACCTTTTGCATAAGCAGATGAATGTATTACATACATTGAAAGTATTGTCACTACTCTATTGTCCAAAATGAAATCTATTGTTCCTGGAATATAGGCAGAACTATTTTTGTTGCCTTCATTTCAAAAGTCAGATTCAGGTTTGTTTTTTTCTGATAGTTATTTTATAGAAAAACTAGGAAATACATCAGTCCTATTCAAGTCACATCTATGTCACTGCTGATACACAGAAGAGTCAATACTCTTCTTCCATGTTTTCCTGAGCTACTTCACTTGCATGGGTGTATATCGTTCACCTATTAGTAACATCTCCAAAGGTTAGTTTCTGTGTTTGTTGTCATTATGCATACACCAAAGCTGGACTTCAACTGCATGTCAGTCACTGTGTGTAATCCTACAGCTCAGTGAACAATTACATAGGAAAAAAAAGAATTAACTGTTTTTCTCATCTGACAGAAATCTGTATGTATTGTTTTAGGTATGTAAGGTGTGTGGAAGAAAGTATTATTGCCATCTCAACTGAGCAAGGAAGAAACTCAGTCAAAGTAATTAAACAGTTGTTCAGGCAATCATAGATACCTTTTCCCATGTGTCAATGATGCCAGACTCCATATTACAGTGTTTTCCTAAACAAAACCATGATGAAATATTACTCACTCCTCTCCCCTGGGATTCCCAAACCTGTGGAGGACTGTTTCTTATAGCAAAAAACCCCAAACAAAACAAATTAACAAAGAAAGCAGTGCTCTCTTTACACCGTAATTCTTTCTTACTGCCTACAAACAAGACTCTCTCTCACAGTAGCATGTAGCTTTAAATGTAACCTTAAGAAAGGGGTTTGTGTAAGATGTGCCATCAGAATACCAGAGCAGTGCTCCTGAGCTGCCTGATTCCTTCTCAGCTTCCTACTCTTTCTTACAGGAAGCTACAAACTACTGTTCTATTCCCACAGCTGACCAGGTCACAGTCCAGACTGATTTACTTAATCCAGCTATCAAAAGCAGATGCACAAAGTCTAAGCTCTATTCCTTCTGAATCAATCCATGCACACTAAATTTTGGGAAGATGATGTTAGCAGCAGTGCACCCAACTTTAATCCCCAACCAGTCCTTAGGTAATTTTTAGCACAGCAAGGAGAGCCCATTTTCACTCCCTTCACACTCACTGACTGTAACCAAGTTTCAGTGCCTTTCATGCCACATAGATGTGGGAACATTTTTTAACCATTCAGTTCAGACCTATAAAAATCCAGATGCAATCTGCAACCATCCCCATCTCGTTTGAAACTCTCAAACCATGAGGTCAGTTTCCTTCAGTGACTTAAGTTTTAGGCCTTTTTTTTTCCCCCTCCATTAAAAACTAAATGAAAAGGAAAGACATCTCATGAAAGTGGTATGAGGTAATGGAATACATTCTTACCCTATTTTATTTAGAAAGCGAGTGCTGCTGAGTTTACTCATCCTGCGTTATTAAAATTTGACAATAATGACAGCATGCCAAAAAATATGTCTTTTGTTGTTGCTTTTCAGAAAAAGCTGTCATGGTCCTTTTTGATGCCTCAAATTTGTAGGCCAGTGTACTCTGTGCCTTAAAATCTGTTCCATGGGCTCATTGAGAAATGATCTGTGTAACAATCAAGGGAGGGCTCAGTCCCCTTTTGTCCATACTAGTCTATCATGGGAATTTTCACTTATTCACTTTTCACTTATTCACCCAAAACTATTAATTTATGCATCTATGAGGGGAAAACTAAAATCTATATCACACAGAATCATTCAGGTTGGAAAAGACCCTCAGGATCACCACATCCAATCCATAAGCCTACTCTACAAGGGTCACCCCTAAATGATATCCTCAATCACCACATCCAAACCACCTTTAAACACATCCAAGGTTGATGACTCCACCATCTCCCTGGGCAGCACATTCCAGTGCCTGACCACTTGCTGGGAAAAAATTCTTCCTAATGTCCAGTCTAACTGTACCCAATCACAGCTTGAGGCCATTCCCTCTTGTTCTGTGACTGTGAGGAGACCAGCACCAGCTTCTCTACAATGTCCTTTCAGGTAGTTGTAGGGAGCCATGAGGTCTCCCCTGAGCCTTCTCTTTTCCAAACTAAATGTGTTTTACACCTTACAGTTTGACGGTTTGGTTTTTACCATTTCCATGAGTTACTAGAGTCTGAGGAGACTGCCAAACAAAAGATAAGGGCTGCAGGAGACAGTAGCCTGCGGGTGATAAGGGCTGTGTAAGGAATATCCCTTCCTGACTTTTGGCTGCCAGGTCTGCTGTGCCTCTGCCCTGATGGCAGCACTCCTAGCATGAAATGGATCAGCCAATGTTTGAGCAGGGCCTGAGTGCACAGTCACAAAAGCTCACCTTTTCACATGGCTGCAAGCATAAGAATGATAATGTTTGCTAGAATAGTTGCATTGATTTTTTTTTAAGTGAGAAACAATTACTTTCTGGTGTTTAAATTCTATTACTTGGATATTTAGTAATTTCCATTTTAAAAAGTACAATTTTCTGACAATTTTTTTTTTCTGCAGCACAATAATAAATATAATTCTCCCATTTTAAAAGATAATTAAATATTAAAAATTTAACCAGTTTAAGAAAAACAATAAATGTAGATGTCTTTATGATATTAGACATTGTGTCTGTATTGAATTTTCATGAGTCATAGCAGTGATAGTTTGTTTACCAGCATTAATTTTTTTTCAGTTTGATTATTAATAAAACACTAAATTTGGAGCTTCATAAACAGCAATGTTTAATGTGTGTATAGGGGAGAATTTTCAACCCACCACTATACTGGACACAAAAAATCGTTCTATAATCTCTTCACCTTACAAATGGTAAAATATGAGAAGTTGTATTTATGCATTCCCTCCTACATGCCCATCCCTGCATGCACTAATGGATTTAGCAGTGCCTGACAAAGTAATGGCATGGGAGTGTATACCTTTATGAAGTTTGAACCATTAATTGCCAACTGTTTTAAGTTGAAAGCACTACAGTGAACCTGTAATTCCACTCTAAATAGTTGTTGGCTAAAGGATACTCTTAAGTATAAGGAAAACTGAATTAAAAGCTTGTATAATAATGCAGCACTGACCATATTACAGTCTCAAATAGCAGTAAATTCTTCAGGAAATAAGTTTCTATTGATAAAAACATTATGTGTTTCCTATTCCATCTCAGTTGAGCTTGGGAATGAAATTACTGAAAGTATTAAACATTTGAGGAGATGAGAGAATGGCTTTTCATTTCAAGAGCATATAAATTGAAAATCAATCAGGAAACATCAGAGTTAGATGCAAATTTTAATGAATTGTAGCTAAATATTTGCTTGTATTTTAGATGTTTTGTCTGCATAGCATATGATTTTCCTCCATCATCTTCTCTGTAAATGATCTTCTTACGAGACAGTTTATAATACACAGATTTAGGAGACAGTCAAGGGAAAAAAAACAGGAAATATATACTATTGTTTTATATCTCTTGAAAACTAAAACAAAACCCCAAAACCAACCAAAACACCAAAAAAACCCACCCCAAAACTAACCCCACCTAATGAGAACCAAACCCAGCAAAACGCCATACAAAACCCATAAGTAATGTCTTCATTTTAACAGAGACAAGAATTCAAAAGGAATCTTCAGAACTAGATTAGATTCAAAGCACAGATCCTCTGCACCACAATGCTGACTTAATATTTCTCAGCACGATGCACATTAGTAATGTGCTGGGTACAGCTCTAGCATTACCGCAAGCACAGCAACATGAGGATGTAATGCCAAAGGGAGTGGTTCATCTTTAAAGCTGCCCTGACATCAACCCAAGTACAAAATGCACTTCCAATTGTATCACATAGAGTCTCAGAAACATCCAGGCTGGAAAAGACCTCCAAGATCATCAAGTCCAGCCATTTTGCCCACTCCACGCAGTCTGTCACTACACCATGTCCCCAGGCACTAGATCTATATGGCCTTTAAACACATCCAGGATGGTGACTCACATGGTGACATCCCTGTTCCAGTGCCTGATAACCCTTTCTGTGAAGAAATTTTTCCTAATGTCCAGCCTAAATATCCCCTGGTGCAGCTTGAGGCCATTCCCTCTCACTCTATCATTAGTTACCTGTGAGAAGAGATCAGTGCCTACCTCTCTACATACTCCTTTCAGGCAGCTGTAGAGAGCAATAAGGCCTCCGCTCAGCCTCCTTTTGTGTAGGCTAAACACAGCCCCAGTTTTCTCAGCCGCTCCTCACAGGACCTGTTCTCCAGGCCCTTTACCAGCTTAGTAGCCCTTCTCTGTACCCACTCCTGTGCCTTCTGGAATGTAGTCTCAAATTAAAAACAAACAAACAACAAAAAAAAAGTTTCCATGTTTTAAACAGAGCATACTAAAAAAATGTATTGCAGCATGTAACACAACGTTCTAGGGATTTCTCCTAGATAAAGCCATTTAGTCTTCAAACTGGGAATTCAGTCTTAAAACAAGTACATCTTAAAAGTATCTCTTAACTGGAAACCACTTGGTTTTTATGGATACTGTGGTGCTTGTTATGTTTTGTCTACGACACATGAACCTTTCCTCCTACATAAATTCCCACTTCTGCAGCCAATCTCCTGGGTAACTCACAGGAGGCAGGGTACAGTGTACACAATTTATCATGTAAGGCTCTTGAACAAACAAAACTGAGCTGACTGTAGTTTTGTCCTGAGTTGCAACACTGCAACAGAATAGGCTGCCCAGAGAGATGGGGGAGTTACCATGCCTGGAGGTGTTAAGAAAAATTGTGTAGACATGGCACTTTTGGATGTGGTATAATGGCCATGGTGACATTAGGTTGATGGTTGGACTCAATGATCTTAGAGATTTTTTTTTTTTTCCATCCAAAACAACTTGGTGATAGTATTGCTCTGATTTAACAAATCATAACAATGTGAAAAGCCTAAAAATGGGAAAGAAACCATTGAGGTATGGTTTGAGATAAACTACAAGATCACAAATGCCTGCAAGATGTGCATGCTATAATGCACAATGCATCCTGATAGTTTGCAAAAGAGCTATTAAACAATAGGTGGTCTTTGTTCATCATTCTAATTCAAGCTCTGCAGTAACATGTTTTAGAGTTCAGGTGAGTCACAAGCAAAACTTAAAGGCATATAGCGACAATTCAGATCATATCTGGCAAATATCAGCTGCATTCAAACCAGAAAAGAAAAGATATATTCATTCTTTACATAACCAATTCAAGTTTAGGAAGCTGGCAACATAAGGACAGTAGCATTTGCAGTACTGCCAATTTTTAAGACTACATTTACTACCTACAGACAGAATAAGATTTTATATTGTTAAGAGTGAGACTAAACAACATTGTTTGCTTGCTGGTAGGGTTTGTTTTTTTTTATTCACCTACCTCCCCAGCAATCCCAGAAATATTTTCCATATATAAACTAGGAATTTAATATTAATTATAAGAAACCCATTAGCCATGGTGTAAGGTTTGTTGTTTTGCTTGTTTTTCGGTGTAGCACCCAGTTGAGAATTATTTTGTTTTCTGGAAGCTTTCAAAAATAACATTTACTTTTAAAAATAATGCCCCACAAATACAGAAACCACCAGATCATTGTTTTCTTCTTCAGCTTTCAATGCAGAGCAATTCTAACACACCATTGAAATTTCTGTATGTTTGTGTCACAGTAACTGTGTGTTACCATTTGAAGGGGGAACTTTAGCCTAGTTCCTGACTGCGAAGACTGATGCCCACACTGAATACAGCAAGCTTTGTCACTTAAATTATGATATTCTCTTTGCTAGCTTAAACAACACAGGAAAATGAAAATCTTATTTTTAAGGGCACAATATACCACCTAGAACAGTTAATGCTAAAAAAAACCCCAAAAACATTAAAAACATTTAAAAAAAACAGACATTAGAGAGCTGATACTCTCATCCAACAGCACTTATCACTTTTTAGTAAAAGTATATTTATTACTCTATTATTTATTTGAGGACATCACCTGTGATTTGATTTTGTTGTCAGAGCTGAGGCTCAAAGCCATCGCACAGCTAACAGATAAATTTTACTACAGACAATTTCCCCCAGGTTTCTGAAAGCACTTCAAGTGTCTTATCAAAAATGCTCTGTGGAAGCAGTGACATACTAAACTGCACTTTGTTACTGCTTCTCTGAAAGATACCTCTTACAATTAACTATAGCCATTAACTTGGCATAAAATAATGAAGTAGCATCACAGACTATCACTGCAACACATAAGGGAAAAAAAAATAAAGGCAGCCTATTGTTATTCACAATCTGTGGTCAGCTAAAACAGAATGTCTTACAGCTCAGGCTGAAAACTGCCAAGTCAGGATCTTATTCAGCAAGATACAGGAATATGAGCCTAACTTCAAACATATAAGTAGGCCAGCTTGACTTATTTGCATTACGGCACCTTTATATAAAAAAATGCAAATGAGAATCCAATACTTCTGCTTCAAAGAACCTGCTCTTGAAACTGTAGCGTCAGTCAACAGTCAAATGCATAACTCAATTGCTCACACTTTTACTGTCTGAATGAAGCACCAGATAGTTACTGCCTTGTACACAGGTTCCAGGCACTGTTGTTTTGTGCTGTTATAATAAGGACTCGCACATTTCTCTACCTTTCAGAAGATTATGGGTTTCCATATCATTGATAAATAATCCTCAATTACAGATCTTAAGGGGGGGGGGGCTACAAGAAAGCTGGTAAGGGACGTTTTAGGGTGTCAGGTAGCGATAAGATTAGGGGGAACAGAGCAAAAGTAGAAATGCCTAGCTTCAGATCGGATGTTAGGAAGAAGTTCTTCACCATGAGGGTGGAGAGACACTGGAACAGGCTGCCCAGGGAGGTCGTAGAAGCCTCATCCCTGGAGGCTTTTAAGGCTGGGCTGGATGTGGCTGTGAGCAACCTGACTGTGAAATGCCCCTGCCTATGCAGGGAGGTTGGAATGAGGTGATCCTTGAGGTCCCTTCCAACCCTGACAATTTTATGAAATAATATGACATTTCCACAAAGCTTTCATAATAGAAAAACAAACAAACTACTTAGGAAAGAGAAAGTGCAGAGAATATATATGAACATATGTAATCACATGTTTCTGTTGGGAAGATGCTTATATTTGCAAAGTAGAATCTTTGCACTTGTCAGAAGTTTAGAGAACAAAAGCAATACCTAAAATATTACAAAGCAGATCTCCAACTGGTGAAAATGGAATTTGTGCATCTATGTTAAGTAGTGCCAGTTGTGAACATGTATCAAACTGCAATGAATATGATATCACTTCAGCTGACTACAGGCTATGAATATTTGATAGAGACTGCTCTACCATGTTAAAGAGATCCTTAAGGGATGCAAAAATAGAAAGTTAATGCTTGGGGTGCTACCTCAGCACTGCAGTCAATATAAGGTAGAGTGTTTCTCAGGGCATAACGTGAAATTAATTGCTTAGCATAGTTCTATAAGTCAATGAAATTAGCTAGTAGACTGTCTTAAAAAGTGCTGGTAGTAAGATGAGATTGTTAGTGCTGGTAACTTTTGGAAGGTGTAGCTTTATGAGGGTGCTGATGGTATTATGTTTGCCTCCTTTGTCATTGGCAAAGTTCTAATGGGATTGTCTAATACAGGCAGTTGACATAAAAATAGCCTGATCTGGGAGTCTAGTCCATGCTTCACAGGGTTTAGTAATTTCTCAGAAGTGTTTCAAGAACAGACTAGATAATGAGAAGGGTAGAGTATATTATGAGACAAAAATAAAATTTTTTTCATTGTGTAGACTGCATAAAAGGGAGATAGGTTTGGAGGAGAAAAGTCTGTCTGCTGAAAAAAATAGCCTGCATAAATTACTTTCCTTACTCTGCATTCCATTCTGCTACATTTATAATTCTTCTGAAAATTTTACCATTCCAAAAACCAATCAAAATTGTTCAGTTTATAGCTTTATACTTGAGTTTGAAAGAAATAAGTTAAAATTACAACTGCCTTTTTTTTTTTTTTAAATGTATTGTCAATGGGTAACTGAATTGATGCCTTAATTTCCTCCCTCTTAGCACTGTTCCCTGTATTATGCATTTTAAAAACACACATTAAACATCTGTATTAAACAGTATAGATTTTTTAACTGGTCATTTTTTGAATCAGGTTTTTCCTCTTAGTCCTCAATTTATTTAGTTAGTTTTCATTTATGCACTTGGTTGAAACAATGTAAGGGCAATTCTGTCTGTCCTTCAGATACTGAAATTATGCCTTTCAAAAGACAAGTGCTATTATCTACATATTTTTTACTTTTTTTTTTCCTTGTTTACAACATAGTTCAACATATCATATATTTTCCTTTAATGAAAATGTATTTATAACATATCACAGAATCACAAAAAGTTAAGGGCTGGAAGAGACCTCAAAAGATCATCCAGTCCAACCCCCCTACCAGAGCAGGATCACCTAGAACAGATCATGCTGGAACACATCCAGGATGGTTTTGAGTATCTCTAGAGAGAGACTCCACAACACCCCTGGATAGCCTGTTCATCATACTTTCATTTAATGAAAATATTGATGAAGGAAAAAGAATCATTAATATGATATCTTATCCACTCCAAGGGAAGATCAAAAAAATAAATACACAAACGGAAAGAAATGTTCCTAGAATGCTTTAGGGAGGTTGGCATTTCAAATCAAATGACTGCAACTGCCAGAGCTATAATTAAATTCTGTATCTAGCACACTACTAGCTGAAGAAATACTGCATTTTGCTATTCCACCAGGGGTTCACAACTTGTGTTTTCCTTAGGATCGCTCTCTGAAATGGTATTACCTTCAGACTTTGAGTTGCATTCTAGAACAGATACAGCTTTGAGGTCAGGTCTGGAAGAAAAGGGGCAAACAATGATAATTAAGACACTGTGTTTCTGCTGTGTATTTATAAAATGGTTTAGGAATGTGTTTTGATGATTATATGTAAAGTTCTACTAAATTTCCTTCACTGCAATGTTTATTTTTTGAACTTCTAAAGCTTACATTTTGTGGTCTAATGCAAGCTATGTTTCCAAAAGATGAGTTACATATGGCTACTGTTTAAACAGCTTGTTTAGAATATTCTGTCTGGGTTCAGCTTCTGATCACATGATAGAGGAAACAATAATGATAGCTGTTATAGTAATTGAATGACAATTCAATTCAACAGATAGCTATTTTGAAGGCAGCTGGAGCCTTTCAAGGGAGGAGGCCTTCAACAGCCAAAGCAGCTGTAAATAAAGCCTGATTTATAACAGATACAGCCTTGTGACACAGGAACCAATTGCTCTTAGGGCTTCCTTACACCTATTTTCATACCTTGACTGAAAACTCCAGTTTTTATTTCATGAAGTTACACTAGCCCAGATTAATCACTAGATAAATTGTCAGGGCATGTTCAGGGAGCCCAGAATTTCTGGATTTAAAACAAAAATATGCAAAACAATTTATCTTGATGTCAACAAACTCAGAACAAAAATCAGCCTAGGTGGAGCTGAATCCAGAACACATCCTCTCCCCCCTTTTCCCTTACTATATGATACTTATTTAAACTAAAGGAAGATTCCAATCCCTGAAGTTCTTCAAACTTTGAATAGCTAAATTTTTGAAAACTAACTTGTCCACTATATTGTACTCTGAATGCCACTTTCTCAGTGCCAGTTAATAATGTACCATCATTTTATAGTAAGGCTTTTATAAAGGGATTAATCTGCTGCTTACGAAGTTTGTAAAAGCAATAAAGCTGAAGCTCCAGCAAGTACACAGAAACACTCTATCCATGCCATTCCAATGCCTTTGTAAATAGAAAATACTAAAGTGATACTATACTTTCTTAGCACAAAGGTATACAACTACCCAGCTCGACAGCAATCACATGTACTTATTTCCCAGTCCCTCTTCCCCTTGCTTTGTTCACGCTCTTATTCCAAGTGCTAGTCTCTTCAGTCATCCAACACACCTTTTTGTTCTTAACATCAATCTTTTTCACCTGTTTGTACTATTCTCCAGTATTCAGCCTCTCTTCCCGCCTGCCCCCTCCCAATGTTTAAACATCTCTCAAATCCCATTTTTCTGTAACATGTATTTGTATATCAACAAAAGTTGTACAACTTGTAGAAGAGAATTTCTATCCTAAAGGCTGACTGACATTCAGGGAGTTAATATCTGCAGTCATACCAGGTGTTACAGATCCTAGCTCTTTATTGTTGCATGAATCCATTCTGCAGGGGTATGTGCTTTCAATGGCAGCATGAAATAAAATGCTAAATGGAATCAGAAAAGCTCAGGTACTATTGTTATGCTTTCTGCTTGTTCTAGTTTTCACAGCAATAGCTCTAGACACCTAGATATTGTAACCTATTGGAATTCAGACTAGGCCATACTAGGAAGTATCCTGGCTTGAGTTACATATAAAACAATGAAGTTAGTCCAGAAATATTGGTGCGAATGACAGGAAAAGCCGGCACAAATTCTATTTCTTACTGCCTTGTCTAACTGCAGAGAACAGAGACTGTTGTATAATCACAGATTTAATGCTAACTGCAACTCAGGGCCTTTGCACATCATTGCCATATTCTCCAATGATACATATGCTAAAGCTCTGAGTTGCCATTCAACAACATAACTGCACCAGCTATAGATTTGACATTTTATGTCACCTCATTAAGGTAGGGTTCACTTTAAATACCCCATGGATTGTATGAAACAGGTCCAGAGAACACGTTTGGAAATAGTGAATTTCCTCCATTGCCAGAAAGAAGGCCTTACTGCAAGGCAGTCCCCCTGCAACAAAAGGACTGTCAATGAATCAAAGCTAAATCTTCCTCTGTAACAATTTATATTGCCTAAGTACTGTAAATACAGTCTTGGGACTCCAGCTGGACTGTTGTGAACATGCCTGAGCTTCATTAAGCCTTGCAAAGAGCTGTTGCAAGGCTGCATTACTAATTCAGGGCTGGTAGTAGCTCTTCTGTCACTTAAAGCTAGAGAGAAAAGGAACCATTTAAATTCCCGGTGAAATGAAACGGGACCATTTGAACCTATTTCACTTGGCATTAACTGAGAAGGCACTTCTCAAAGACGACAGTAGTTAACAGAGTGTTTGTTCTGCAGACTTTCATGGCCTCAGTTCCTGCTGCTTACTTAGATGTGCAGCTGACACTTTAAGCACTGCTAACACAAACCCAAAGACTGTAACAGCCAAAACCAAACAGAAACAACTGAGGCAGAGAACACAGGATAATGCATAAGACTGCCCTGGTAGGATGGTATTGCGGTAGCATAAAATCAAGTGCAGTCACTGAAGGCTAAATGCTATTCGCAGGATCATTTAACATATATGCCAACACCTGTGATGCATCAGGAAGAAATAATTTATCAAATCTCGATAATTGTTATCATCACATATTTAGCTGTATTTTGAATATAGGCTAGGGAACAACAGACCTAATTCATAGGTCAGATTTGTGCTTCAAAACTCAGAAACTTGAAGACAACTAAAAAATACACACACTTGCAGAACAACAGAATAGAGAAGATCTATTTCTGTAAGTAGTGACTCATGGATAGGCTACAGTTAAAATTAATATTTTAATTTTTTTTTTTTTGCATAAAATAATCAGAGTATTAGTGACTTCAAAACAGAATGTACGTGTTGAGCATAGAACTGGCAACTCAGGTTTTTCTCTGCACATTTGATTTCAAGAAGAAAGCTGAAGGTAGGTCTTGAAAAGTTAAATGTGGCACTTCCCACCTCCCAAACTTCTACAAAACATAAATTACAGCTTTAGCTACCTTCATGATAAAGTAAAGTTACAGTTACTACATACAATTGTTTTCTATTTCTAACTATATAATGAAACAAAAGAAAGTTAGTTCCGCAGTGTAATTGGGGTTGCTTATGAAACAAAGTTGAAACTCTAGTCATGCTCTAACTGAAGTTTATGTCCACTCAAAACATCGAGTAAGAGCTTTACTGAACTAATATAGAAGACAAAAAGCACAATATCAAGAGTTGTCTAAGACCTACTTCTTTGATCACTTCAGTAATTAACAGTACCACCACAGTAAAACAGCATTTTGATCCCCTGCTATTAACTTGTCTCCCCAGAACACACTATCATTCTTTGGCTCAGTGATAAGCACACCTGGGTTGGTCTGCTCTGTGCAAAAGAGATATTCTTTCAAAACCAGAGCTCTAATACCTGGCAGGACTAGCCAAGGTATGGAAGTAAAGTACACTACTGCAAGTCAGAGGAGGTTTAAAGTTTTTTTTACAAATATCTGAGGGCTGGGTGTCAAGAGGGAGGTGCTCAGTTGCACCCTGTGATGGGACGAGGGACAGTGGATATAAACTAGAGCACAAAAGGATCCACCTCAACGCAAGGAGGAACTTGTTCACTGTGAGGGTCACAGAGCACTGGAACAGGCTGCCCAGAGGGGTTGTGGAGTTGTCTCCTTAGGAGACATTCAGCACCCTTCTGGCTACGTTCCTCTGTGATCTGTACTAGATTCTATGGTCCCGCTCTTGCAGCAGGGCTGCACTCGATGATCTCAGAAGGTCCCTTCCAACCCCTAACATCCTGTGATCTTGTGAAGTCATGATGGCTTATTTCACAGAAAATTCTCCACAAAATCTCATGAATGGGCTAAATGTCTCTTTTTAAAACTACGATTACTAAAAGACCATTTCTTCAGAAACAAAACCAGCAATCCCATCAAGGCTTGCATTGAACTCAGAAGCATACCTAAGTTTACCTCTTAAAACTGGTTTAATAAACAGCCTCTGAAAATAATCTCTCTCTCTGTGCCCCAGTCATCATTGGTGGTATGTTGCCTAGCAAACAAGATTAGTTATCACTATTATAAGAATGCTAAACTGTTTCAGTGAATAAAATATACATAACGGCAAATATATTTGCCCTGTTAAAAGACATTTGGCCCCTGTATACTACATATATACACACACACAAGATTACAATTATCATTGCCTTTTCCTTATTTCAATTTCAAACCACCAGATTTTTAGAAAAATAAATAATAAAAATCACAAATAAGAAAAAAAATGCCTGCATCTGCTTCTAGAATTCCACATATAATAAGAGATGAAGATAAGGACAGGCAAAACCTTTAACACGCAGATCTTCCTTATAAAAATGAAACATCTTTGCTTAGCCCATGTTAAAATCTTTCATTGTAATGTATTCTCTACAATAACAGCATGCACCAATAAATAACATTGTTTTTCTTTTCCTTGTGCCTGTGTGCAAGGCAAGCACCCACAAATGTGGATCATCTGTTTCAATTTGATTTTCCCCGTCCCTTTAAGCATCCAGACTGTTCATGTATCAGAAAGGCAAGATCTAGATAAAATAAGCATTTAAAGTACATTCATGTGGTCCTGTGCAAATTGCAATGACAGCTTCCAGATTAGTATTCCATAAACTCTCCTACACCATTACCCTTCCCAGAGCATTTTAAATTTTGTCTCGTGCCACCCAGTGTCCAAAAACAGGTGATTTCAAGATGACTGTTCTCTCTACTTCTAATGGATAATAGTAGGCTCTTAAGAAGAAAGCCTAAGGGATGAATGACAGCTCAGAGTGGTTAGGGTCTTTGACCAGAGTTTGCAATCTTGTCACATACAGCAGGTTGTTTTAGCTCTAGCTAAAAGTTCCTGAATTTGCCACATCCATGCAGTAGGAGAAAAACATTTTAATGAGGGCCAGAGACTCTTTTGTGACACAATGGGTGAAAGAACATTTGATATCACATATCTTGTGGTAAACGTATGCACATTCCTGTGACACAGATTCGACATCTTAAAGCTGAGCAAGAGCACTGTCAGAACACTCAGCAGCTATAACGCTGGGGAACAAGCAGTAGAAAATGAGCAATGGCACACTTGTTTCCTGCATCTTCCTGTACACAGTCATCCCCTACATCATAGTCTAGATGAATCACCATCCACTTTGTTTTGACCCTTATCACCATGGCAATTTTTTATGGATAGAGCAATTGTTACCTCTCTCTTTGGAAGCCAATGAAAAACATTGAGATTTCACAGTAAAATTAAAAGTAACTACTAATGAACTAGCAAACAGTTATACAGGAACCAAAGTGGGATATTAACAAGTTAACACTGAACTGTCACCATATTTTATAATCTACACCTCTAGATACGATTCCTGTGTCCAGCAGACATGTACTGTGCATAACTCTCTGGAAAATGGGAAGCCTGCTCTTCAATGTTTGGTTTGAACCGTGTGATGGAGAAGCCCTGATCCACAAAGACAGACCTTTGTTCTCCTCATCCCAGAGCAAATCATGTTCCACTACATTTCTCTGTTCGAGATATTCATCCTCACTGATCTGACTTTGGTATGACTACAGCCACTTAGATATAGGTATCATGTTTCACCTACCTGCTTTGAATCCAGTCCTTCAATCCTTTGTGGCATAGAAAATGCACTACTTTGCAAAATGGCCCCATCTACCACACTCTGCACACTATCTTCCTCTATATGATTGTGGGTAGTATTCAGTCACTTCTTCTTCTTCAAGTCCTAGCAAGATGTTAAATTCTACAGTCAAACCAAACTAGGTAGATCCTTCCTGCAACCTCTGATACAAAGCAGGTGTTTTGTAAAACCCAGCCCCAAAACCAAAGATGACTCAGGTCACCCAAAAGAAAAGAGAAAGACCAGCATGCCCTGACTGGGCTATCTCCCAAACCCCCACATCCTCCATTCACTCACAAACTCTAGGGAAACAGGATAGAATATTTCCCTATCCACCGTGTGTACTAAACAAACCAAAATCCTTGTCTCACACTCTTTAACCTAACACTGTTGAGATAATAAATATATTTTGCATATTGAACCCATGAGGTAAAGCAGAGATTTTAAAATTCTACATGTTTTGCTGCCTGTCTTCATCAGGAACATAAAGCAGGTGATTACACTTGTTTTGACACTCTGTACTTGAACTAGAGCTGAACAACTACACAACAGAAAAATCACCCAAATGTAAGGTTTCGAAGGAATTTTGGATTGGAAGATTACTTCTGTTCTGCACAGATTTTTGCATTTAAATTCAAAAGGAGTACTGTAAATAAACATAGAGGATGAAACTGATGAATTTTATGTCAATCTGTTTGCTCATGTAACATATGGTATGCTAGAAAAATCCTGTTCAACATTGTAATGGTCAGCTGAGCAACTATCTGCCCCATGCTTTTTGTCTGTTGCTTTCCATTTTATTTGTTTCCACTCACTCACTCATTCATCCCAGCTCCTAAATTAATTTTGTCTGAACATTCACATGGTTGCTTCTGGCATGACCCTCATACCACATTTGACTTTGCCTAGGTTTCCACCATGTTCTCCAATACTTATATCTTGTCAACATGGATAATTACTTAGCATTAGCCTGGCAGATAGCACTTATGTATAGAGATCGTGTAAGATAGATCACAATATATCCATCAGTTTCATTAATGGAGAAAGCTTGCCTTCTTTTTTTTTTTTTTTTTTTTTTTCCCCTTTAGAGTAATTTCTGTCATATCTGGGGTTGCACCTCAGAATCTTCATCTGAGGAGAATTTACATTCAAACAATCTCTTTCAGGGTTGTGACCAAACATCATCTTTGAATTCTTCAACAGAAATTTAGCAAAAGAATACATAAAGACTCCTCAGTATGTAGATTCAGAGAGCAGAAAGCAGTTAGCTATGGTTAGACCATGTGCTTTCCACTGTTTCAGATGTTCCACACAGGATGGGTTCAGATACAACTATCACAAATACTACTTGAAGTTTGGAAAGTGCACTGTTGACAGCCTAGAACTCATATGGCCCTTCCCTCAAGCTCTCTCCAGATCCTCACTGTGAAGCAAATTAAAACCATGCACATTAATGCCTGGAATGTTGGCAGAAATGCACATCATCATGGTAGTATGGTTTATCCTTACAAACACAAACATACATGCTTACCCACGGGGTTTTGTGGGCTTTTTGAAAAGATTTGTGCTTCATTAAACCTTTCCTTTTGATAAAATGCCTGACCAAAATTCCTTTCCTATTCAGTCTGTTGTGAAGGTTCAACAGCAAGCCATTCATATTTGCAGACACATAAAATATGATGAAATATATACAGCAATGTGCCTCCAACAACATATCTTGGAAATAGTTTTTAACAGCCTTGTAAGAGGTATTTTGAACTGGTCAATATGACTGCAGCTTAATGTGCATTTTTAGTATAAGAATTCTTCCCTAGACTTTAGTATCATTTCTCTGTGCTGCTTTTTTTGTACAGCAAAAAACAGAAAACAGGACTTGATGTCTGCAGTTTTGCCAGTGAATTTGTACATGCCCTGGATGACTTCCTGAAATACAAAAATTTACTAAAAATAAAATGGGGAAAAAAAAAAAAGAAGCTTTCTTACACATAAAAAACTGTAAGCATTTATTGCTAATTTCTTAGAAATGCTTGAAAAATCTCCATTCAAGATTTGTGCTCAAATTATTTTAAATATGGTTTGTGTAGTAATTCAGTCCTCAGTAAAAAGTTACTCCTATTTGAAGAATGAAAGTTTAAAATCTGCAAAGAATGTATGCCAGAAATATTGCAGGATCTGAACAGCAAGGGAGACAGGCACAGACCTAAGAGGGACAGATTGTAGTGTTTCTTACACACTGTAGAGACATACAGATGTATGCACACACATAACAGAGTCTATTCACCAAGAAAAGGTTACTTGCTTGCCTTAAACAGTGTAATGAGCTGAGATGCCTGGTGTACAAAAAATCAAGACAGAGAACTACAGCATGATATTGCATTTTAAGAGCCTCATAAATGTTTGACAGGCCTCCCCACATCATCAGGAAAAGCTTGGTAATAGAAACATCGTTGTCCAAACAACATGCCAAAAGAGAACAAAAGTATGTAAGCCACAATATTACTTTATCTATTGCTGCATTTTTGCAGTCCCAGCTGAGCCAGACAGGGCAAAATTTCTGACATGAATCCCAGGCGAATTCAATGAACTTAAACAAGACTGGCAGCAATTTACATCAACAGAGCATTTATTCCACTGACTTCAACAAGAGGTTAGCCAGGGTAAGAGCAGACAAATCTGATGGGTTTTAGTTGATTCAGTCTTAATTAAGAAGAATGAGATAGAGACAAGCACATCTGATGACATGCTGTACTACCCTTTCATATTAATTTTGGTCCTAATAATTCAGTTTTGAGTGCTGGAATAACCTATCTGATCTCCATAAAAACTCCTCTCCCCATTTGTCAAGTTCAGTGCTTGTCTGACAGAACCCAGCAGAAGATATACAATAAACAACCAAGAGAATAAACAAACAGGTAAGGATTTATGAACATGCTATATTGTTGTTATGCTGTTCTGCAAATTTCTACCTTGAATACACCAAAAAGTCAGTCTCCTACAGGCACAAAGTCAAATGCAGAAAAAGTGAAATATAAATGATTAAAGCCACAAAACAATCTCTACAAAGATCTAAACTTTAGCTTGGAAAGATCACCTTTTCTTGCAGCAAATCTAAAACAAGGAAGAAAAAGTATTTTGTGTGCAACTGCTCTGTGACTCATTTTGACTGGATATTCATATGAGAGCATGTAAAGAGGCAAAAAAAAAATCCTCCTGCAATTAATTTATTAGAGAAAGGTCTTAGCTCAGGCTCTTCAAAAACTGTCTTTTCACATACTCCTAACACTGTCAAGAATCATACCCTGACAACCAAGCACACCAGTTATTCTCAGTCTGAATATCAGCAAAGTTATGTGGAATGTTACAAGAGTCAGTATCTTGACTTGTGTCCAGTTTGTTACTAACAGTACTGTTATTGTTTGCAATTAGTACTCGTTAATTATTTCATTTTTACCATTGAGCAATGCCCAAGATTCTCTATCATCCATGGTTTTTTTTTAGTACAGTTAGTTTAGTGCAGGAAAGTATGCGAAAATGTTTATCATGGACTCAGCAACAGGTCTATGTAATAACATTCTGATCTTTTATACTAGCAAAGACTGCACTTTTCTACATTTGCAATCAATTATTAGATAACATTTGTCCAAATACCAATATAAAACACTAGGTCTACTACTGGCTGTAGATAAAAAAAGTTCAATCATTTTTCTCTTGTAATACTGCACAAAAATCTTAGCACAGCTATCAATTGACCATTCAGACTTGCACTCTACCACTGAGCTGCTCAGTAGGCTCTCCCTACTCATTTGTGCTGTTTGAGAGAAATGTTGATTACTAACAGCTGATGGGGCTAAACCTAGAATCATAAGACAACTACGAAACTTTGGACAGGCTCATATTATATCTCAATATGCCAATTTTAGTTTAATTAGAATGTCTTGCTTCTGAAAAATAATTGTATGGTTGACCCTTGATTTTTCTACTAATAGTTTAAAGATTTATTACTAGTTGGGGTTTTTTGCTTGGTTTGGGGTTTTTTGTTGTTTGTTTTTTTTTCCTGTTGTTGTTTCTTTTGGTATCTACAACTCATTTTGTTAAAGAAAATCCCAGATAATTAAAGGCTGACATGATGAAATCTGTATGGTTTCCATTTATTGGCATTCATAAACATCAACTCAGCTTATCGTCTTCATTTTCCATCACTAAAAACAATATTGAGGTGCCTTGTGTGGTGATATAATCAACTTTAAAATCCAGATAGAGATTTATTTTCTTTAATCTAATTTAATCATGCTTATATTTAGAAGGAAGAATATAACTACAGTTTCTTTGGAGCTGGTTGTTTGTCCCATTCTAAAATGTGAAAATGAAATAGTATTATGGATATTTGGAAGTGGCTATACTGTGTAGAAAAGGATATCTTCCACATATGGCATTAATTATACTGAATCTCAAGGGAAAATTCCAGTAACTTAATTTATAAACAGGGTAAGGTAAACTTTATACAAAGCTCTGCTAGTAACTTGAAACAAACTGAACAAAAGCCCCTCTTCCCTACTTAGCAGCTAGAAGAGAACAACTTGACCTAACTCTAAAGGGAAATCTCAACACTTTGATCAGTCATTGATGACAAAAGGCATCTTGACATGATTAAGAGTAAACTTCACTGCAGCTACACTATGTGCAGGGAAACATTTTTTTGGGAAGCACTGCCAGTACTGATTTTGAATAACAAACTGAGCACTAATTCCAGATTCAAGTGACAAATAATGACCCTCTTTGGCAACAAGAGTAAGCCTTAGTAATTGTGTATCTATAGAATAGGCTGCTCAGGGAGGTGGTTGAGTCATCAAACCTGAATGTGTTTAAAGGTCATTTAGATGTGGTGCTTGGGGATATGGTTTAGGGGTGAACCTAGCAGAGCAGGGTTATGGGTTGGACTTGGTGATTCTGAAGGTCTTTTCCCACCTGAATGGTTCTGTGATTCTGTGAGTATATGTACAGAACACAAACAGATTGCAGAAAGAACAACAATACGAATTAATTTCTTAAAGAACATGCAATTAACAGGAAGATTCCTATAATTTACTTTACATTATCAATAAAAGGCTTCATATTTTCAATTTATTATATTGCAAAATTAATTCTGAGTTCTCATTTATTATATTTTGATAAAAGATCTCTGATTTTTAGCGCTGGACACGATCTATATTTCATTAGGCAAGTCATTCCAGCAGAGGGCAGTGTTCCAGGTACAAAGATCCCAACAACTACATCAACATCAGGACATTTGGCCGTTCAGAAGGAAATACAAGTAACATGCATAAATACAACACTACTAAGCAAAGGGCTTAAACCATTGCACACAGCTCTAATTTAGTGGCTCAGCCTCCAGCAAACACTTCCAAGCCACAACACTACACCTTTTGGCAAAACACTTAATTGCCATTGATTTCAGCCATCTCTTGAAGGTTTTCATACTCTGTTGTCAGCTTTACAGGACAGAAAAAGGCTGTAAATTTTCCTCTGGTTCCCATTTTTCCTACTCTCAATCCAGGTTAAATTGCAGTTGACATGGGTAGGTGATTCTTTTCCAACACTTCCTCCTCTAAACTGCAGAAATTACTTTGGCTGCTTTATTACTTGGTTCTCTGGAAAACCTTGCCACAGCAACGAAACTGGACAAATAGAATGGATATTGTTCTTAGATGCAGAAGTTAATACTACAAGCAAAAAAACCCACACCTTCTACCAAAAGCAAAACACGAGAACAAAAGTGCCAAAATCAAAGATAGTCAGAGGCTATTTATTGCAGTGGCTGTTTTCTTAACAGCAAGAAGACACAGCACATGAAAGTTTTTCTTAAAGATTTCTTCTTTTATTGTTTTGAGAGAAGGTGCTCAAGAACAGAGCAAATGAAAGTGAAGAGTAACTAAGACGAAAAGCTATGAAAAGAAGAACAGCTATGTCAATTTGTGTAAAGTGACAAATTAATTAAAAGTTTAACTTTTCAGCCTTTCCACTTTTCCCTTAAAAGTTATATGAAAAAATACCCTGCACAGTCACCAGGAAGCCTTGGTATAACATCCAGTGCAAGAAGAGAAAGGAATTCTCTCCATATTAAAATGAAGATTTGAACCTTCTTACAGCAAATGACAATTGTCTAAATGTTTTACGAAAAATAGAATAAACCAACAGAAATTCCACAGGTTTAAACCAATACAGAGTTGGGGTTTGTTGTTGGTTTCCTGTCTACACTACCCAAACCTTTGACCCCTGTAGCAGAAATAAGTGCAGTAGGAACCTAGGCTAGATGCCAAAACACTCAAACAGCTTTGGTGCACTTTTTGTCTCCACCTGACCTAGAGAGGTCATTTGAATGATTCAAACAATTCAAAAGTCTACATATAAGAAACATCAGCATCAAAACTCACCTAAAGGGCTACAATCAAGGAACTCTCTTTTCAATAGTTATTGCTGGGATATTTGGAACACAAGCCCTATGAGGAAAGACTGAGGGAGCTGGGGTTGCTCAGCCTGGAGAAGAGGAGACCCAGGGGTGACCTTATCACTCTCTACAACTACCTGAAGGGAGGTTGTAGACAGGTGGATGATGGTCTCTTCTCCCAGGCACCCAGTACCAGAACAAGAGGACACAGTCTCAGGCTGCACCAGGGGAGGTGCAGGTTGGATGTTAGGAAGAAGTTCTATACAGAAAGAGTGATTGCGCTATGGAATGGGCTGCCTGGGGAGGTGGTGGAGTCACCGTCATTGAAGTTGTTCAGAAGGAGACTTGATGGGGTGCTTGGTGCCATGGGTTAGCTGTTTGGGTGGGTTGGATTGGTTGATGGGTTGGACACGATGATCTTGAAGGTCTCTTCCAACCTGGTTTGGTTTATTCTAATAATAAAGGTTTATTCTAATAATTTCAGGAGTTGCTTAGGACTTTGGCTGAAGTCTCCATATTATCCCTCATTTATGTGAGGGAAGAGAAAAAGGCCTGCCAAGGTTATTTAATGAAAGACATAGTGAAATAAAGCCAGAAAAGATGCTCTGGCTTGTAGCACCATGGTGGTTTGCATTATCAAGCAACATGATGTTGGTGCTAAATGTTACTGCCATCTCAGTAAAGCAGATACAGAGACAAGGTATTTTTTAACATGCCTTTAAAGGACAACCGATATAGCAAATGTATACAAATCCCACAGCTATATATTAATGACACAGTAAGTCACAGTCTTGAAAGAGGTGAAAGTCTTATTTCTGCCAGCTTCTTGCCTTCTGTCATTTTTGATTATTTAAATGGTGTGTGTCAATATTCGATAATGACTGCTGAAGTCTTCATGCTTGCTGGCTTAGGATGTCATAATGAAAGTACAAGCTTTATTAATCCTCTCATCACTAAAAGTCACAGGGTGTCTGTCACACTTCATTTATATGTGCCAAGAGTAAATAAACTGCAGCAAATGAAAATTGTATTTATAAATACAGACAGATGTCAAGTAGTTTGCATAGTTACCCACGTTGCTATTTCCTATTAAAGGTTTCCAGCCACTCTAGAAAGCTGACAAAGCATTATTTGATGATATCTATATAGATACTTTGAGATTAATCATGTATATAAATAAAAATATTATTAACAGCAAAATAGGAAGGAATTAATGTCTATGTCTGTCTCAACATTTACAAATAAACCAGCCAGCAACTGGCCAGTAGGGCAAATTATAATATTTAAGAACCTTAATTGTTTTCAACAGCAGGCACAATATTTGGACCCAACCCAGTTTAAAAACCTCCCACAAAAAGGAATGTTCTTGATTTTAGACATTCAAGTGAGAAATAAAAGATACTCTGATCAAAAATGGATCCTGCAAGCTTGTGTCAAACATTTTCTTTGGCAAGTGATAGTTACCAGTACTTTAACAGTACAGGAGAAAGTTCTTTGAGATACTCATACTGAAAGCAAATTATAACTCACTTCACATGTGGAAAGTTCAGGGCAAGGGAAGATGATATCATCTGCTCATAGTCATCTGTTTTGCTCACAGCTGTTTCTTGATTTGTAGCCTAATGACCTTGCAATAGCTTGTAGAAATCACTGAGGTCTTCACAGTAATGAGTGATTTAGTAACAAGTGGAGAAATGTAATTGAGTACCTATAAGGTGATGCATGTAGGAAAAGAGATACCTGTGATTTAATCTAAACAATGATGCCTGAACATTGCCACTCCAAAATGAGGCTCAGGACTTCAAATACACAGTTCTTATCCCCGTACTGCTCAAAAAGCATACTTACACTATTTACAAAGAACCAGCACAAAACACAGTAATGCCATCATACAAACTTTTAAGTGTTGTGACAGGTCTGGTTCTCTCAAGAATAGCAAACAATAAAAATGAAGAAGCTACAAGGATTAATAACATGGGTGATCAGTGATAGGAAATGCCAGACTAGCCTGAGAAGTGACTGACAGAGCAACATGACACATATTACAGGATCAACCAGGTTGGAAGAGACCTCCAAGATCTTCAAGTCCAATCCATCACCCAACACTATCTAATCAATTAGACCATGGCACTAATTGCCTCATCTAGGCTTTTCTTAAACATCTCCAAGGACACTGACTCCACCACCTCCCTGGGCAGCCCATTCCAAAGGGCTCTCCTTCTGTGAAGAACTTCTAAGATCAAGCCTGAATTTCCCCCTGCACAGCTTGAGGCTGCGTCCTCTGGTGCTGGTTGCCTGGGAGAAGAGGCCAACCCCCACCTGGCTACAACCTCCCTTCAGGTAGTTGTAAAGAGCAATAAGGTCTCCCCCGAGCCTCCTCTTCTCCAGGCTAAACAACCCCAGCTCCCTCAGCCACTCCTCATAAGGATTATGGAGGTCAAGGTCAGGGTTGACAAGGCTCTGATCTAATGGAGGACATCCCTGCTCACTGTAGGGATGTTGGACTAGATGAACTTTGGAGGTCTATTCCAACCCAAACCACTCTATGATATCCCTTTGGTTAGTTGGGGACAACTGTATCAGCTGTCTCCTCACAATTTCTTGTGCATTCCCAGCCTGCTTGTCCATGGGGTGGTGTGAGGAACAGCACAAATCCAAACCATAGCCCCATGATAGCTGCTATGAAGAAAGTTAACTCTCTCCCAGTGAAAACCATCACATTCATGCAGACCTAGCCATCCACATTATTTTGTAACTCCAGTCTCTGGAAACCAGGAACTTATTTGGAAAGAATCCGTGTATCCTATCTCCATTCTTACATTTCCACTGGGAAATAATTGTTAGCACCTGCCTGAGAAAGATCAGCAAGGTAGGAAAAATTGTCTCCTTTATATACAGAAGTATATTTCTTCTGGTTTAGGTCTACAAAGAACTCTGGCTTTATAATAAATACAGTTCATTGGGGCTGTCTCATGTCTCAGGAAACTCCTGGAGCAAATAGTCTTGCACCCTTCACTTCTTATATCCACAAGAGTAATGAGGAAAAGACAGCACATAGACAAACAATGACAATCTCACTTCTAACACCACAGCCTAGAAAGCCTGAAAACAATTGTTTCTTCTACTAATATTAAGATGGAACATGGCAGCAGCCTAAAAATGATCTTCCAGCATTCAAAATCAAAATTGAAAGCTTTATAACAGATGTCTCCAAATTAGTGACTTATTTATATTGGTCCAAGGGGGGAAAAAAAAGGGGGTTGGGAGGTGTGGGGCAGTGAGTGGGGACAGGACAGAGAAGCTGGCAAAATACTGAACAGGATGAGAACTGAAATGACAAAGAAGAAAAATATGGAAGAGGGAAGGTAGCTTTGCAGATGGATCAATATGACCTCATGAAATCAGAGTCCTGTCATGTTAAATTAAAGTCTGAGTGCTTAGTTTGCAGTTTGCTAGAGAAATCAGAACATAGTGAAAGGAACCTTGGCAGATCTGGAAGGGGAAGGTAATTCTGTGGCTATCTGACAGAAACTATGGCATCTGTTATTGTGACAGGGCATAAACTACACTATAAAGGAACCCTGTATTTCTCTGGGCTTGAGCTGTGCTCTAGATTCCAGTTATTTAGCAAATAAAAAATGCTGCTTGTGGGGAAAAGCAGACTTCAGACAGAAATGTGTGACAGAAATGGCTGCATTTTTCCTCTGCAGTAATCACATATCTTGTTGGTCAACAAATGAGAAGCAATCACCACTAGCACAATACCACTGACATATTTCACCTGTTTCATGCAGCTTTGTCTCACCTGGTTTAGCTGTAAGTCAATGCTTCTAGTTGAGCAGGTGTTTACCACTATTTTGTTTTACACTTGTCTTTGCATCACATGTTTTTATTGAATCCTAATATTATGATGTAGTATAAATAAATACAGACATGGTATGATAACAGAAGCCTTCAATCCTGGAAGGACACAAGGAAGTGTAGAGAAATGCAAGCATGAGATGACTGTAAATGAACAGACTTGACACCATAGGTTCAGTGACTACAAATTATTCATATCACTGGTTAAAGAAATGCAGGGTGGGGAAATGGTGTTAGAGGTAACAAAGAGTATAGTATGGTATCTAATAAATCTTAAAAGAGTAAGATACAGTAAATTTGGATATAACATGGTGCTGCAGACCAATAAGAAAAGAGAAAGGAAAGAGGTGTGTTAAGGAATATATTAAAAGGCATACAAGGAAAAAAGAAAACACCACCAAAGTCCTCAGTGAAGGATTTCAGATACTGGCAGCTCACTCCAGTGCCTGCACTACCAATTTCAGAATCACAGAATTGTCAGAGTTGGAAGTGACCTCAATGATCATCCAGTTCCAACTCCAGTGCCCCAACTCGCTCAGCCTGTCTTCATAGGAGAGGAGCTCCAAGCCTCTGACCATCCTCATGGCCCTTCTCTGGACACATTCCAGCATGTCCAGACCCTTCCTGTAACAGGGGCTCCAGAACCAGGTGCAGTGCTCCAAGTGGGGTCTCACCAGAGTGGAGCAGAGGTGGAGAATCACCTCCCTTGTCCTGGTGGCCACACTTCTCTTGATGCAGCCCAGGATACACATGAAAGTGATGATCATAGGACCCAGCAGGGTGGGGTAAAGGTGCACATATTAGAACACAAAAAGTATGTAGAAAAATTTAAGTGCATTAGTATTGTGACATTTTTGTTTCCTGCACAGACACATTTTTTCCTTAGTATAGATGCTAATATTATTTACCCTGTGAAAGCATCAGTTACACTACAACCAAATTCTTCACTTCATATATAATGTGCATTTCCCTTCGCTCCTAAACAAGATTGAGTGTAACAGCTTATATGAAGTAAATGGCTTAGAAAAATCACAAACAGAAGGAAGCATAGACATACACCTTCTTTGTGCAGCTGTTAACAATTTTGATTAACTGCTCAGAGCCACACTTGTAAACTACCCTCATGATGTCTCCTATTTCAAACCCATTTATTTCACAATTAGCCTCAGCAGCACCTAATTAACTCCTGCTGCAGATTTTTACTAAAGAACCAATGGTAATTCATAAATTCAGATAAATTTTGTATTCTGACATCTGAAGTTTTAGAACAATAAAACCACATTCTTACTCAACTTAGCAATTCATTCAGGAAATCTGACACAATAAATGAGCTTTATGTATCATTAACATAAATCAGACCTTTATAATATACTTCGTGATAGTTCCTTCTATAAACATATTGAAGTCGAACTGCTTTTGGCACTAATGTTAAGTAGATTTCATAAATCAAATGCAAACTGTTAAAATATTACAGAAAAGATTAGAGAAAACCAATAAAACCCACATGCAGTAAAACTATTAACAGTTTCACTTGCATTCACAGAATGTTAGAGTCTGGAAGGGACCTTGAAAGATCCAGTCCAACCCCCTGCCAGAGCAGGGTCACTTATACCAGAGCACACAGCAACACATCCAGGCGGGTCTTGAATATTTCCAGAGAGGACAATCCCACAAGCCACCCTGGGCAGCCTGTTCCAGTGCTCTGTCATCCTTACAGTGATTTTCCCCCCCCCCCCCATGTTTCCATGGAACTTCCTATGCCTCTTGTTCTGTCCTTGGGCATCACTGAGCAGAGCCTGGCTCCATCCTCTTGGCATTCACCTTTTACATCTTTACAAACATGAATACAGTCATCCCCTTAATCTCCTCTTCTCCAAGATAGAGGCCCAGCTCCCTCAGGCTCTCCTCCCTGATGAGGGAGATGTTCCTTTCCTCTTGTCACATTTATCCTGTATCTGCAAGATGTTAAAACCTGCATTCCTTGTATCTTTAAGGAGGAGAGAGAAACCTCCCAATCCAAATAAAGATTGCATTACTTTTAATAAAATATCTAATTCAGGTGACTTTAGCTGCCAGTATTGTGTTAGGCTTTTTTCCAACTGTTAAAAGTTTTGTCATGAATCTTCTCAGTCTTTTCCTAAAGCTCAACTGTGCTTTATTTGATGGCAGGTTTAGAATCTCAGAGTGCATAATCCCTGATGCTTTGTTTTCAAGCAGGTAATTGAAAGAAATGGCTCCTTTATAACAACAGACTTACACTTTTAAAAAAATACAATACCTGTGAATGCTCAGCAACTTCTACAGCATACTTCTACTTCAAATCTGTTATTTTCTTCACCTATTTTCAGACATCCATTATGTGCACAAATTAAGTAATCAAATCAGAAGCTGCTTTTTAATCATAGCCATTTACCAACACTTATAAGCTTTGCATCTTCTAGGTGATAGTCTCTCTGCCAAAGTAGTGATATTTTTATTCCTCTTGATTTATCAATTGTTCTGTTTGTCCCAACATTGCCAGATGGAACTGTAGTAACATGAGAGAATATTTTCTTTCATGTATTTTTCACGTGTATATGGAAAGACTTATCACATCAGGAAATGGGGAAAGGCAGAGCTGCTGCATGACAGGGGACACAACAAGGATCTGCATGAAACTCATGGGGCCTGAGCAGGGTGGGAATCATTGGTAGCCGCTAACAGCCCACCAATAAACCTGGGCACAGTGAGAGTACAGAGTAGCTCAAGCAGCCTGGCCAGGAGCAGCAGAAATTGGAGTTACACCATGGGTCTAAAATCCACCCAGGACACGGTACCTACTGACAGAACTGAAGAAAAAAACTACCTCTGCTGTAGCTTTCAGAAAGACTGAGTACCCCAGCACAAACTTAAACAGAGCTCCTAGCATAGGGTAAAGGTAGAGGTGAAGCTCCCCAAGGTAATTAAGGTCTCTTAGTGACCTCAGTGCCCTGAATTATTGACTTAAGGGCTAAAAGCTCTCACCTATAATTTAGTTTTGCCTTTTTTTTTCCCCTTTGCTTCTAATAAGAATTGAAAATGCATCTTATGCAGTAGTAGAAGTTATATCAATTAATCAAAACTAGAAGTTACCTTAATATTGTCAGGGAGAAGATCACACTCTTACTTGCCACTGTGTCTCTGTTACTGAAACATAAGGACTTCAGTGAAAAAGCTAAGTGGAAATTTTAACCCCAGTTAGTTTTTCTTCCCAGAACTAATTTGTATGAGCTGTACTTTATGCCTTCAAACATTTCTGATTCAGAACAATGATTTACATGGGACTTTCAACATGAGAATACTGTTCAAATGAATATATATTATTTAATTATCATGCTGATATCCTCTTCTCATCTTAAAAAAAAAAAAAGGAACAAAATGAGAAAGATTTCTAGATAGGCATTAAAATTACATGATTTTCACATATATATTTCTTAATCTTTTTCAGGAATTCTGATTACTTCAGGATATTGTATCTTCAGGGCAACACTAATGTGAATCTAAAGATGAAGACTACAGTAAATCTGTATGTGACAGAATCACAGAATGTTGGGGGCTGGAAGGGACTTCAAAAGCTCATCCAGTCCAATCCCCGTGCAGAGAAGCATCACCTATACCAGATCACACAGGAATGCATCCAGGTGGGTCTTGAATATCTCCAGAGAGAAATATTCAAGATATGTGCATATCTAGTGTGTCAGGGAGAAGCATGGTTTATGAAATTATAATTTATTCTATTTTTATTTATTTTCCCACTTCCTGAGTATAGCTAAGGTTATTCATTTATTAATTAGTGTAACAGAAGGAACAGGATCGCAGATACCTCTCTACTTCCTTTTCTGAGAAAGGAAAATATCTGCTTTCACACTTCTGGTGTACAGTTAGACAACAGTGCTTTGTGTACTCCAAGAAAATAATTTAAGTCAGAATTTAATGACTTTGAAAGGAAGTCATCTTTTCATTGACCTATGATTTAATAGGAACTGATGTTACATTTGTTTCTCTTTCAGAAAGATAGCTCTTTTCAAGATCTTTCTTGCCAATCTAAACTTAGCAGCTCTTTGCCATTAGTGTTTTCCTGCCTTTCAGAGATATTGATGTATATCAACAGAAGTTAAAACTAGATGTATCTGTAGCTTCAAAGGCAAGATAGGTCTCAGGACAGAGGCTTTACAGATAACTGACATAATGAAAATATTGTTTAGAAAGAACAGATAGTTTGGTAATACATTTGAAACCCATTTTCAGTTTTCTGCCCTGTCACTTACCAATTACACGACCATACAAAATACTGACATTATTTTCTATATCTTAATCACATGCCTAAAATGAAAATAATTTCTTTTTTATCTCTCAGAAAAAAAACCATCATAGGTAATTCATACAATCATAGAATCAATAAGGTTGGAAGAGACCTCAAAGATCATCAAGTCCAACCTGTCACCCAAGACCTCATGACTACTAAACCATGGCACCAAGTGCCACATCCAATCCCCTCTTGAACACCTAATTAATAGTGGTGAAGATTTCAAATGCCATAGCTAGGATGCATGATCAGTCTAGACTTCTTGCTTTCAATGGGAAATTCAGCAGGCCGGTCTAGATCATTCCATTGAACTGGAAGCAAATGCATTACCAGAGTTTAACTAAGCTATCTCACTAGATTAATTCAATTATGCTGGTACAAAAATATTTTAGCTCATATAACAAACATTTCTGTATTTTGCCTTTAATAAGAACACAGATTCAGGGATCTTTGCATCATGTTCCAGTGCTAGAAGAAGCACCGGAGAAGAGGAGGCTCAGGGGTGACCTCATTGCCCTCTACAACTACCTGAAAGGTGGCTGTAGCCAGGAAGGGATTGCTCTCTTCTCCTAGGCAACCAGCACCAGAACAAGGGGACACAGTCTCAAGCTGTGTCAGGGGAAGTTTAGGCTCGAGGTGAGGAGAAAGTTCTTCATGGAGAGAGTCATTGGAATGGGCTGCCCAGGGAGGTGGTAGAGTCACCATCCCTGGAGTTGTTCAAGACGGGATTGGACGTGGCACTTGGTGCCATGGCCTAGTCATGAGGTCTGTGTTGACAGGTTGGACTCGATGATCCTCGAGGTCTCCTCCAACCTTAGCGATACTGTGATATGTGGTTGTTAGTTTCTGTAGGAGTGATAAGACTAAAAAAAAAAAAAAAATTCAGAATTCAGTTTCCATACTATTGTATAGTACATAATTTTAGTCTACATTAAATTAGATGTAATAAGAGCAAGCATTCTTACCTACACCATATACAACTGGAGAATGTACTTTGCAGTGAGGACCTTATAAGATGCACTCACTGAATTCAGTGGGAAAGACCAGTTCTTCTATGTGTGATATCTGTACAACTCAGTATAAACATGAATGTATGAAGGAGCTGGCATTTTAAGCCCTTTCTCCTATTATTTTGCACAAGGATTACATTTGGTGTAATGCTGAAGAGATGACAGTATGCAACTGCAAAATTACCGAGTAATTTATATCCAACTGCAGCATGACCATGGGTAAATTCCACACAGTAGGTTCCTATATAATCTCTATTCTTATGAACCTACTGGGAAGCAGGAAAAAGCTAATTAAAAAGATTAGTGTTTGTCAAACTATGCCCAAATGAAGAAACCAATATTAAGACATTTTAGGCAACAAGAAGTAGATTATAACAAGCAAGCTAGCTGATGCATGCTTTAAACTAAACTATGAGCAAATATGCCAATTTGCATATGAATGCTGAGGACTGGGTTCAGTTACGCTCCAGATGTTTCTAGTTTTCAAATTCAGCAGAAGTGCCTGTTGCAAACATCTCTATAACCAGCAGCACATTGCTGCTCCCAAAACACATATCGTCATGAGGTCACTGTGCAGAAACTGAGAGTTTTAATTAGCTCTTTTATTAACTCTTCTTCCTAGATATATGCAAACAAACATGGGGAACTAAAACTAGAAAACTAGACAACGTTTCACATTTTTTTTCTCTGGATTGTGAGGAGTGGGTATCAAGTAGAGTGGGCCAATCTCCTTTCAGTAGTGCGCACTAAAAAGACAAGAAACTATGGATTCAGGCTTGAACACAGGTTTCACCTCAACAGGAGGAGAAACTTTACAGTGAGGATGACAGAATACTGGAACAGGCTGCCCAGAGAGATTGTGGAGTCATCTGCTCTGGAGACTTTAAACCCCGCCCCAGATGCATTCCTGTGCAGACTACCCTGGGTGATCCTTCTTTGGCAGGGGGTTGGACTCTTGATGTTCCTTCCAACCTCTATTGTACTGTGGTCATGTAAATAATAAGCTTTGGATAGGATTTACTTCTGCTGTTCCTGTGTACACATTCTCTGGTTACAGCTTTAGCTCAAATGAAAGATAACACACACCACTCCATCCTGATTTTGTTTCTATGTACAAAAGTACTATAAATAATATTAATGGTAATAGAATGAAAATTATCTCCTGTTTTGTGACATTTCCTTTAATTTATATTGAGATACTAAAACTGAGGCATATCTTCATTTCAATATGCCATGGTAAATGAAAAAAAAAAAGCAAAAGACTATAGCACTACCATTTCCCCCTCCTGGAAATAATACAGTAATTATTCTTTAAATCTGAACTGTCAAAACCACCAGCTATTCTGAAATATAACCACAGTGATCTAATTCTTAAATAATCTCCATGGATGATAGCTGATAAACATGGATCCTGTTTTGCTCTGCATTTTGTTACGATGCTGTAAAGGGGCCTACTGTTTTGTATAATGAGTATGATGAAAGGTCCATTAATGAGATTTGCTCATCTTTATGCACAGCAGTCTTCAATGAAATCCAAAGATAGGTAATGGGGGTCCTTTTATTCACTGTGTTAATTTGCAGTCCAAATACTGACAGGACACAGAGGCCATTCTGCATTTTTCTTCCTGTACAGATAGTTAAGAATGATGCAGGTCTTCCACCAATTTACCAACCAACAGATTTGAGCCAACACCCTGGGTCAGGAAAATATACTGATGCGTACAAGACATCTGCATATTTCTTCTGTGTGCACAGTAGTGAAACAAGGACAGAATAATCCTGTACTACAGTGCATGCATAAGACCAGAATTTAACCTCCTAAAGAGGAAGCAAGACCCCAAGAGTAATTGTGTCAGTCATATATAGAAGCATCAAAATGAAAGCTACAGTCCCACTGCAAGCTGGTTGTGTGACTTACTGAAAATCTCAAATGGACATATTTATATAGAATACATAGTTTTATAATTTTTCCCCTGAAGGAAAACAAGGAAATTATATAGAGCTCTTTACATCAATAATCTCATGGCATTTTACATGTGTTCATTTCTCAGAAGTGACTCCTTTGCAATTTTAACCAGACATCTAGTCCAATAGATGTTTCATTTGATACAAAGAATTCTTTAAATAGTAAAAATTATTTTAGTCCAAAGTAGATAGGAGAGGTCATAGTGTAAATAGAGCCATTGTTTTAAAGTACATAGAAAAAGACAGGTGCATGAATGTATTTTTCTTTTGCATTTACTATTTTTAGTGTATTTCCACTTATAAATCAGGTTGTGTTGAAATGCTATCTTTAGATGAATCAATATTTACTAAAAATACATCTCCACATATTCCTCTACTACTCCATCAAGTTTTCCTTATAAATTATGCTGTCAAGAAAGTAAGTTACTGTACTACTATTTATAAGCAGTTGTTGCTAAAGTCAAATGCCTACACTGCAGGGACATTCCTCCTATTTTTTGTGTCTTCTGCATTTACCCAGCTCTGTGTTATTTACTCTGGTCTAATAAATGAAACCTTGAAAAGTGAAGTATTCTGTAAAGTCATATTACTTATGGTGAAAAACCTATAAAGCTGGTTTACTTATATTTTAAATTAATATAATCTATTCTAAATGTACTCTTTTTCTATCTTGCTGTTTTGGTCACCTGATACAGCTGGCAAAATCAGATACCTAATACTGGATAGTATGAAAACATATCTGTAACATTAGATATTGATTGCAGTGTGGTGGGGATTATGATTTTCAGCTCTATTGTACTTAGCTTTGAAAAGTAAGAATTACAGTTTTCCCAGAAAATTATGAAGTAGTCAGAACCTGAAGTACTGAAAGAAAAAACAAAAAAAATCTGCAACAAAACTATAGATGGAAATGTATTATTTATGCACAGCCTATTGAGCTGTGCACAGAAGTGACTTAATAGCAGGCTTCCAGTACTTGAAGGGGGCCTACAAGAAGGACTTAGAGAGGCTGTTTACAAAAGCCTGCAGTAACAGGATGAGGGGCAATGGCTTCAAACTTGAGAAGAGTAGATTTATAGCAGATATTAGGAACAGGTTCTTTACTATGAGGGTAGTGGAACACTGGAACTGGTTACCCAGGGAGGTGGTTGGGGCCCCATCCCTGGACATAATCAAAGCGGGGCTCAACAAGGCTCTGGGCAGCCTGATCTAGTTGAGGATGCCCCTGCTGACTGCAGAAAGGGTTGGACTGGATGACCTTCAGAAGTCCCTTCCATCTCAGACCATTCTATTATTCTGTATGGATATCAGTGTCACTAAGGTTGGAATAGACCTCAAAGATCATCAAGTCCAACCTGTCACCACAGACCTGATGACTAGAGTAGGGAGGACACTACTGCCCACTTCAGGCTTGAACTCATGACCTTCCCATTAAGGGTCTTATGTGCTACCAACTGAGCCACATCTGGAGCTATGCTTGATTCCATTCAGTTGTACAACAGTTAATGCATATGCGTAAGCCTTTTCACCATCAAAAAAAACACAAGTATGTCCCAGAAAGTGCTCTAAGTGTTTGTGGAACTGAACAAAAAAAATTCAGACTGTGTAAAGGCCACATGGTCAGCATCAGAATAAAAGCCACTGAATCAAGATGGAGTTGGAAAGAAATACAGAAAAGTAAAGGGAATACTAAAATATGGGAATAAGGTACCTATTCTACGAACGTGACCTGGTTGATGGACTTGTCCTCCTCATAAACAATACTACTTTGCAGGCTTTAGGAGAGGTTGGGCATCTAGAATTTTAATGCAAGTAGCAAAAGACCTAAACATTTTACCTAAAAGAGAATTTATTCTGAAAATGCACTTTGTTGTGCTAAATTGCATGTTCAGATGTGACAGCAAACAATTTTCATTTAACTTTTCTTGATGTTAAAGGGGGCGCCCAAAGCTCCCAGATAGATTTGTTTATCGTTGGCAGTATTAGATCTGTCATTGCTGTGAGCTGATAGAGCTTCAGAGAGCTTTACTAACCCCTCATGGAGACTTTTGGTTTATGTGGGTGGTTTTTTTTTGTTTGGTTGGTTTGGGTTTTTTTTTTTAATGAGTGCACATGATAACTTATTTACTGTTGTAACTATTTTGAAGATTAAAAGAAACACCTCTCTTCCAGTGGTGAGTGGCAGTTAACTAAGCAGACCAGTCAAAAGGAAATCAATAAAGACAAACTAAGATCAGAAGAAAGTCAATGCTTGTACACAGTTAAAACAATGTATGGGCAGCAGATGAAGTGAGAAGTAGCATTGTAAGCAAACACTGAGTTTTTCTTGTGTTCTTTCAAAAATTCATACGTACAACTTGCCTGTTTCACTCAGGAACACAATCTTCTCTGAGTGAAAAATCTACTCAGAAGTTATATGTCCCTAAATCAAAGTATTGTGGAAATATTTTTTCCTGATCTAACTTCTCTTAAAGTTACTGTAAACCAGACAAATCTGATAATAGGCAATGAAAAGTTATTTATTCTTCTCTACAAGACGTAAACTGATATTCTTGTTGAAAATGCAGTTTTAATAGAAAATATGTTTGTCAGAAATAGCCTGCATGCAAACGTTTAGCTAGTTCTACCTTCTCTAAAGGAATAGGGAAGAGAAAACTGGTGGAGTCAGAGCTGTTAATGGAACTTTGTAACACACTTTAATTTAGCCTTGGATATGCTCAATTTGCCTAAACTTCAAAAGAGGTCAATGACTAAATCTGCATAAAAAGTATAGCACCAAATGCCTGTTAATTTCCCCTAGGTTGAAACAATGTAGGATTTTACATTTGGAATTATAGAGACACAGCTTTTCTCTTATTTAGGAAAGGAGAGAACAAGCACATATCTGCTTAGGGGGAAAAAAAGACAGACATTATTATATATACTTACATATATAGTCATAGTCCTTGTCTGGCCCTCTTTCAAAACAAAAATAAGTGATCTGGGCTGCTTGATATTCTTAAGTACAAGTAAATTCTCACCCTAAGGCACATGTGATATTCTAAAATAAGCCAAACAATAAAGCAAAATATCTGAATCCCAAGTAGCTGACACACAAAATTCCACACATTAGGAACTATTCCTAATATAGGGAATGGAAAGTTGATCAGAAAGAAAATTATTGCTTCACCAATTTGCTTAGCTTAGGCAGTAACAATCCAGTTATGATTTCCAAGTCACTATATATTTGTTAAAAGCAAAATTATTCAATATCAGTTTACTGAAAATTGATTGGTGACTGAAGCTCAGGAGCAACCATAGAAATGGTAACAAAATTTCCCTTGTGACTTACTGTCCATAAAAAAATATGAAGATAATCTGCAGCTCCGCATCACCTGCACCTGTGATGTTACTTTCTGTTACTTCAAACATACTCATGTACAGTATACACTAGTTAGGATAGAATAGAATTAACCAGGTTGGAAGAGACCTTCGAGATCATCAAGTCCAACTTATAACCCAACACTATCTAATCAACTAAACCATGGCACCAAGCACCCCATCCAGTCTCTTCCTAAACACCTCCAGTGATGGTGACTCCACCACCTCCCTGGGCAGCACATTCCAGTGGCAAATCACTCTATGAAGAGCTTCTTCCTAACATCCAGCCTAAACCTTCCCTGGTGCAGCTTGAGACTGCGTCCTCTTGTTCTCTCACAGGTTGCCTGGGAGAAGAGACCAACCTCTGCCTGTCTACTACCTCTCCTCAGGTAGTTGTTGACAGCAATAAGGTCTCCCCTGAGCCTCCTCCTCTCCAGGCTAAGCAACCCCAGCTCCCTCAGCCTCTCCTCATACGGCTTGTGCTCCAAACCCCTCACCAACTTTGTTGCCCTTCTCTGGACACATTCCAGCAACTCAACATCCTTCCTAAACTGAGGGGCCCAGAACTGGACACAGGACTCGAGGTGTGGCCTAAACAGTGCTGAGTACAGGGGCAGTTCCCACACATTTCATGCCTCTAATTGCATTCCTAGTTTGTAAAAATACATAGGTCTGGAAAACATGACCACTTCCTACCTCACACAGTGCAAAGCAAAATAAGAAAGAGATGTCAATCTAATTTACTTTGGTGTAATGTTATTTAGAAGTAAAAAACCCGATCAAATTACCCATTGTCTGATGACCTGCTTTCTAATTTTGATGCACCTGCATCAGAAATTTATCTGGATCAATAAATATATAACAAAGGAGTGACAATGGCAAATTCTGATATCTGAAAGCTGCAGTTAAAACCATACTTTTGTCAGAACTTATTGGCAAAAGGTAAAGTATTAAAAATTCAAGGGCCATGTTTGGTGTCACCCAAAGCACAGGCAAGGTTTGCAGTGAAATGAGACAGGTAACAAACAGCAGAATATTCTTATTACAGCATCTTTTCCTGCTGAGTCAAGCCTGGTGTGTAACTCAGTGTGATTCCAGCAATTTCCAGGAAACCATGCCCAAACTCACCTCACCTGAATGTAGTGTTGATCCTGCACTAAGCAAAAGATTGGAGTAAATTCCTCTGGGATCCTGTAATTCTATGGTCTGCAGTACACCATGATTTAACTGCTGACAGGGAAATGCACAAACAGTTTTGCTCATTTATTTTAAACTCACAGTGGACACTCTTCCTATCACAGACTTGTGGCTGACAAAACAGAATAGAAAAGAAAGCAAACCAGAAGACTTGGTGGTTTGACCACCTTAGTGCTGAAGGAAACCAATAAAGCAGTGGAAGTATTGACTGAAGAGCCAATCCATCTTTCTGTCACACCTGTAAGGAAGACAGGGTGGCAAAAATTTTGCTGAGTTCAGCTCACTAAGTACTCACAATTCCTCTCCATATTCATGCATTTTACACATGTTACATATGACCAGAGTAGTTTAGCATGTTTGTTTATATTGGATAATCCTCTGTTTTGAATTTCCTGGAGAAAGAATAAGGATAATATATTTGTGTCATGCAGCCCAGTTTGCATATAAGAATCCATATTCTTGTTAATAATTTAAGCAGATGGTACTGGAAACATTATTTCCTCCGAAACATTCATTTTCTATTAGGATTTCATTACAAGTGACTCAAGATAATATAGTAATCGTAAAATGCTTTCACTGGGCTAATTACAATTTGTTTTTTTATAATTATTTTAAAGTGCTCCTCAGCAGTCTAGGTTTAAAGATGGTTCAAGTAAACTACCATATTGTTCAATAAAACTAGAAAGCAAGTCATTAGATGAAAGATAGTTTGATCAAGTTTTTTCTAATTACCTTTACGCCAATGTCTATAAAGCTAGAAATGAAAAAGGAAGAAACAAAAACAAATCCAAGGAATGCATATTTTCTCTGCTCTTGCCTAAAAGGCAACTGCAGGTGTATTCATTATTTAACATGAAGACAAAATGTGTCAAAGTCTCATGTCATTAGACCACACCTATTAAACTTTCTATCAAATGCTAGTGATTGTATTGATATTTCTGAGGCAAATCCCCAGCACCTCTCAAGATCAATGGCCTTTTACATTTGGGCACAATTCATAGGCATAAATAACAAAGAGGGAGTTATTTTTGGTTTTGAAGTAATTTGTGGGCTCTTTTTATTTTTCTCTCCCTCCATGCAAAATACCCTTAAAAATGTAAAGCCTGTAAATGATTTTAGGCTAAATTTATCCTCTGCCTGTACTTCTGCTACTTGGCCACTGGTCAAAAAATATTATCTTCTTTATTACTATAGACCACAAAGACTCAGAGTTCTGAATAGTCAAAACTCAGTTGTGCAATGCATGTTGGTTAGTAAACTAAAAAATAATCACCATCATCCCATTAGCTTTGGGACAATACCACCTCCACCATATTCACATTTGTGACTTTAGCATTGCAGATCCTCTGAACAAGTCTGGGCAAAAGACTACTTTTTTTTTGTCTAATTACATAAACACATAGTGTTTAGTTACACAGGTAGATCTTTATGTCTTTGTCATGTAACAGATCAATTCTGAAAGCACGCAGTGATACAATCTGTCTTAAATCTGTTCTGTAGAACTACTACTACATCTTAGAAGTCAATAGCTAATGATTGGAGTCCTATCCATATTTAGATACAAGTATCAAGCCTATATGAATAGACATGCAGGCCATTAAATATTTTTACATCACATTGACAGTGCCATGGCATTTCTGGGATGGTCCTGATTCACAAGCACACAAGTGAAAAAGACAGGCAAGCTCAGAAAAACATTATCCAGAAATATAGACTTGAAAAAAAATAGCTAAAGGCAGCTCTTTCTCTTTGATGGAGGATGACATAATTTTGATGTTTTTTGGTTTTTTTTTCTTCAAAGAGGAATTAATCCATTGAGATTTGTCCTGGAAAATTTATTTTTTAAAGTAGTAAGCATCAAGGTCTCAGTGTAAGAAGAAATCTATGTAGTTGTCATATACAATATTAAGAGTCA